>NC_054385.1:22606548-23224048 GCF_017654675.1 Xenopus laevis
TATTTTTCATAGCGAGTTATCAAAGCTTGTAATAAATCTTGAACAGTACAATCACGCTGTTTGGTCTCATGGGCTTGTAAGCAAATCAAAGCAGGGGTTCTTACTAGCCCCATTAGTCTGCGTTGCTTCCTTTTATCAGTTCCCTCCCATTCCTCTAACAATGGGTGGATGTACTCTATCCAGTCAGTAAACACTTCTTTCCCTATGGGTACTGGTTTAGTACCCCTACCTAGCTATTTAAGGTAGTTCATGTTACACTGTGGATAAGCTTGATAAAGGGCTGGTTATGCCCGAAACGTTGCTTCACTTGTCGCACAAATAAATTATTTTTTCACTGAACAGGAGTGCTGCTGGAATATATTTTGTGGTTTAGTACCAGAAAGATACTTCTTTACACTCCAGACAGACTCTTGCCATAACCGTAGACTAGCTTCAGTTACTTTCTGTATGCTTTCAGCAAATACGGGTGCAATGGTGTCTAGGCTGGAGATGCTGGAGGTGCTGGAGGAGGTCGCCACTCAAAATTAGGATATTGAGGTGGCATATATAAAGTGTAATTTTAAATAAGTATAGTGCAGGAGTCTGGCTGCACAGACATGGGACTGGATGAGCATTGTGGTTGCATAGAAGGAACAGTAGGAGGATAAATAACAGGCCATCCCCTTGGAGAAATACCATTTATATAGATAATTACAGGTATACCACCTCTGTTAAGCTCAGACTGAGCTACACACAACACTTGTTTCAATCCTTGAAAACTGAAAATCCACAGTCCGGGTCCAATGTACATGCTGGCAACTCACTACAGGGCTGAAGTCCTATCTATCCTACAGGGATTACTTCCCTAGCAATAGCTCAGGCAGCTGCACTCATACCAGTCACTATAATGGCTGACTGGAAAGGGTTAACTAACTCCCTGCACTCTGACTATGGGGTTCCCTATATGGGTAAATGTTATATAGGTAAAATTCCTAGCTTCCTTCTCAGATAAATCAGCAGGGACACTGACAGCAGAAAGGAGAAATCTGTTCTGTACAGAGACCATGCTTTCTACTTCTCTTCTTCCTGAAAAAGATCTGCCTCACTTTCATTTTGGCTCCAAACCTCCTTCAGAGAGGTCACAAGGTCAGAAGTAAATCCTTCTTGCTGATTGGCCAGGCTGTTGCTGAAAACTGTCTCACTGCAAGGCAAGCAGCAGCCATGTTTTTGGTGACTCCAGATTTAAAGTCACAGGGTTATGCAGTTAGGGAAAGGGCAAATAACACTTCCCTACAATATGTTTGCTTATTAACAATTAATTTTAAAGTATTTCTACTGTGGGACCAACTAAATATGGTTTAGTGGGTCCCAGGTAACAGTTCTGTCTAGTTCATTTACAAATGACTTTCACTTAATCTTTGTACTTTTTTATATATATATATATATTTTATAATATATTATATATATTATTATGATTCTTTAAAAACTAGAAAACAGACCTTTAACTAACTTTGTACCTTTTATTACATAAAGTAGGGGGTTATTTATTAAACTCCAGTTTGGCTTTTTGGGGCAAAACTCGAATTTTTCAGGTTTTTTTTTTAACTCATATTTTTCGAGATTTATTAAAGCCCAATGCAGAAAAAAGCCCAAATCCGAAAATTCCCCATCTCAGACCTTCCGAGGTTGTGTCGCAGATGTCCCTATCCTAGTTTTTGTGGTCTGCACTGGAATTAGTCCAAAAATCCGACCTTTTTGGGCAAAATTCTAAGCTTTTCGGCAAAAAGCCCGAAAAAATCTAGTAATTCAAGAAAAGACTCAGAAAAATTCATATGGTTAGAATTTTCTCTCGACTTTATCGAGTTTTTACCCATACCGATGAAATCAAGCTTTTTTAATAAAAGGTCAAATCGTGGATTCTAGTTTGGTCTGATTTTTTTTATTTAAAAAATCTTAAAAATTCAGATTTTGACAAATATCCCCCTTTGTGTTGAATAAACTAAATGTCTACTTTGGTCTTGCAGGTGAACTAAAACAGTTTTGTTCAGATATCTTCACAGTTGTCATGGATTATTGGGTGTCTGGAATATGAGATCCTTAAAGTCTGGCAGGCCATGCTGACCCTGCTTTGCACTGCTGCTTCTTATTCAGATGTTGATGGATTACAACTCCCAGTATGCTTTACCTTCTGATTTTAATTTTGAAGAATTCCAGCAACATCCGAGGACCAAAGAAACAGGGACCTAAGGAATCAAAAGGTAAAGTATATAGTTGTTGTGAAAGATTTTTGTGCCACATAGTTTCATGATCCATAATTCATGCTGCTTTGATTTTTTTTGTCTACTCTGTCATCAGGGGAACATATCCAGATTGCTTTATACATATTTCTAAATTCACGGTGTGGGAATCTGTTTGATGTCTTTTGTAGTATATAGTGCTAAGGCTATGAAATGTGAAACTATTACTCTGACTAGTCAGCAATAGAAAAAGTCAGAAAGCATAAGTGATGGCTGCTAACAGTACAAAGTTCTCAGTAGCCAATCTGACTAACTAGAACTACCAGTCTTGGAAGTTTAAAATAAAGATGCTGCTAATCAGAGAAGGGACATGGAAGCACCAACAAAGTAACAGTCAGCAGGAGTGTGATTATTGATGAAAGCTCTGTATGTCTAAAGTTTCAACTGCCAAATCTACAGAAGAGCTCCAGTACTAGAGAACACTGAAACTGTGGTCAGTATAAGTGATTCAGAAACTGAAAAGGGAGAAATTGAAACCTCCACAACTTCCATCAGAAAGTCTGCAAGAAGTAATAAGAGCATCCCAGATAAACTATATGGTTTGTCCAGCACTACAGCCTGAACCAGCATCATGGGAGCAAATGCAAAATTTGCCTATCCTTGAGAAGCAAAAGTGGATTCAGGCAGCTGATGAAGAAATGGCTTCACTCAACCAGCCCCAAACTTGGAAACTTACTGAGTTACCTCAAGGTAAACATGCCATTGGATGTAAATGGGTTTTTAAATGTGAATCTGGATAAAGTGATGGTGAGGACTTCCGGCGGCGGACCCAAAGATGGCCGCGTTTTAGAAGAGCTCCGGTACAGAGATCACCATCAAGTGCCATCGCCACCTTTAATCACACGGCAACTGCACAATATCTCTGTCATCATCAACAGGATAGTGAGGGGAAACTATAGCCACGGCTATTTGGCTCATTCCTCCATTGCTATCCCTGGAAGTCGCCGCACAAGTAGTGCACGCACCTCATGGACCCAAACCTGCTCGCTACACCCTGCCATCCCTACCACTACATCGGTCGGTAGGTGTGTATGCACCTGATTGCAACTGACCCTGCGAATCCAGGTTACGGGAAGGTGAGAAACATATAACCCAAGGCCCAGACGGATTTGCAGGATACCGTCCTTGCATAGGAGCCCCCACCGACTGACCTGTCTATCTTGGGGATCCGATTGCAGTGCGGAGACTCACCCGATCCGGTTGCATACAACCATACTTCGGTAGCAGGATTCAGTGGACTTGACAGCAAAATACTTTGCGAAACCGGAAGTGCAGATCCGACCCGGAAGTGCGGACCCAAACTGGAGCGCAGCTACGCTACACCTTGGCGCAACTGGGAAGTGTTCGGTGAGTGACTGCACCCGCTTCTTACTCCCCATAAGCCACACTACGCTCCGGTTACGGGAGGATACCTCAGCCATAAATCCTCACACTGCTGTCATTAGAGACCGGAGGTGCAGGCCACACACGAGGCCTCTATTATATGCACACACACTCTCCGCATGGCCACTTAAAAAAATAACGGCCTGAATCTCACTTCCTCACCCTCTACCTGGAGCCACACGTGCCATCTATTCAGGCCTTTGATCCCACACTTTGGTATTACCACACGGCCTACTAAGATCACTAAGCCTCTGGGTCACTGCTGCTACGCGACCCCATCTAAACTGCATAACCCAACACCAACAAGCACCACACCCTTGTTGGATACTTACCTATCACTTGCGACACCTTAAAGAAATACCTCTCTCCCGCGCTTACAAGCAAACTTTGTAAAATAGGAAAGAGGAGGAAGGAGGAAAGAGGGAGGAGGAAGGGAGAAAGGAAAAGGGAAAAAAACTTCCTTATTGCGACCACCATAGTGTGCCTTTACACTTTATATTGGCCATATTCGGGAAATCGACTGATCACATCAGAAATAAGTGCCAACCTGTCACCAATAGCGATACAGGACTACAACTTCCCGTCACACAACATTATGATGGACTAAAAACACTGTCACCTTGCCCATAAAGAGGAGACAACTGAAACATTGCAGCTCTGGGAACTCTTTCCATTCTTACATTACTTGACTACCCACGAAAGTTTTGACTACAAATATTCACCGTACAACTATCCACTACCAACCATGGATAAATACCTAGGCCATTCAACTACAAAATCACAAAAACAGACAAAATCTAAACTCAAAAAAGCGGCCCAAGGTGCTGATCCATCAGACTCAGAAACTGAATGGACAATGGACAAATACCTGGGCCATTCCAATGTGAAATCACAAAAACAACCAAAACAACCAAAACTGAAAACCAAAAAAGCCGCTCAAGAAACTGATTCAGAAACGGAACCAAACCAAGCAGAAGACCTGATGAAAATACTAGGCCCATGGCTGGATAAAAAACTGGACACTATAAAAGAATCAGTAACAGAAGTGCTTCAACAACTAACTAACCAAAATCAGAGACTAACAGATGCTGAACAGAGAATTGGTAGGTTGGAAGATGAACTGGAAAAATCACAACAACTTCTCGACACACAACAAAGAGAAATTACAATTTTGGCAGAGAAAGTGGACGACTTAGAAAACAGGAGTAGGAGAAACAATCTCCGTATTGTCGGCATTCTGGAATCGGTCAAAGGAACGGAGCTGGACTTGTTCCTGCATACTACCCTTCCATCTCTCCTAAAAATGGAATAAGGCCAATCCAACTTCCTGATAGAAAGATTCCACAGAATCGGTCCTCCACTAACCGCAGAAACCAAAAGACCAAGACAAGTCATTTTCAAGCTCCTAAACTACACGGATAAAATCAACATTCTCTCAGCCTACAGGAAAACAAAAAATAGCAATACTGCAATACTGATTAGCAAAAATCTACCATGTACTATCTCAAGAATCTACAAAGATAGGAACGGCCGTTATCTGATAGTAGACATAGATATTGCTGGTACCAAATACACAATAATGAATATTTATGCACCTAATGACGACAACAAATCTTTTTTTGCAGATGTGTTACAGAAAATAACTTCCTGGGAGGCTGCAAATCTCGTGTTAGGAGGAGACTTCAATGCGGTTTGGGATGATTTCATGGACAAATCAGGCAAGCCTACTACACACTCACGCAACAGGGCAAAACCCATGCACACAACATGTGACACATTGCAAATCTATGACACGTACAGACACACATATCCTACAACCAAAGATTATACATTCTACAAAAACAACTAACCAAACACTACACAACTTTCAAAACAACAAACACTCAAGAAGACAAGAATAAATACAAAGAAACAAAATAACTTTTTGATACTTTATTAACGGAAAAAGCACACAAATCAAGTCATACAGCAAACAAATTCTACAGATATGGTAACAAATCAGGGAAATTACTGGCACAAATAGCTAAAAGAAAAATCCGCAATACATACATACGAAAAATCAAAACATCTAGTGGATGTACACATGATGTGAAACAAATTAGAGACATAATTGCCGAACACTTCAGGAAATTCTACAGGTCTTCCCCTGATGATCCACAAGACGGTTTAAAATTCTTACAGGAAGCAGACCTCCATAAATTGACGGTTCATGACCGTGAGATATTAGACGCACCTATAACAGAGAAAGAAATTTCGTACATAATTACACAATTAAAAAATGGGAAAACACCGGGACCAGATGGCCTTTCAGCAGAATTTTATAAACACATGTCTCCAGATATAACGCCCATTCTCTCTAAACTATATAATGACACTTTACAAGGCACACCCCTATGGCATGAAGCCAATGTTGCTAGAATAATACTGATTCCCAAGGAGGGAAGAGATTTAACAGACCCAGCATCTTATAGACCAATATCACTGCTTAATCAAGACCTCAAAATACTGACTAAGATAATGGCAGATAGACTGCAACAAATACTGCCTTCTATACTTACCGAACACCAAGTAGGTTTCATCAAACACCGTCACCCAGTCCAAGCGCTCAGGAAAATAATAACTGCAGTCTATCACAGTAACCTAGAAAAAATAAATTTAGATGCAGACAAAGCGTTTGATAGGATATCACATGCACATTTACGCCGACTGCTTAAGTTCCAACACTTCGGCATCCAGACCTTCAACCTATACAAAACATTATATCTATCACCCACTACCTTCTTAACGGTTAATAACACTAATTCAGATAGATTTGTAATCAGTAAAAGGTACGCGCCAAGGATGCCCACTATCGCCCCTTTTCTTCAATATAGCAATCGATCCGTTGCTAAGACACATATTAAAATGCCAACAACTGCAGGGGATACAGATAGGACAAACAACTCTTAAAGTGACAGCTTTTGCAGACGATATCCTGCTTTTTGTCAATCAACCAAAAACAGAAATCCCCACCATCTTACAGATTATACAGAGATTTGGCAAGATAGCAGGATTTCAAATCAATCTTGACAAATCAGAAGCCCTTCAATTATGTCATACGAGAAATACAGATTGGCTTCCACACTTCCCGTTTAAAAAAACCAAACCAAAATATTAAATATCTCGGCATCAGAATCCCTTCACATCATAAAGATCTATACTCCTTAAACATTAGGAAAATAATTGACACCATACAACGGGAAACGCTGCAATGGCGACACATTAATCTTTCATTCCTAGGCAGAATACACTTCATTAAAATTATTTTATTCCCTAAACTTTTGTACCCAATACAGATGCTGCCATACTGTATTAAACCATCCGATCAGAAACGATCAAACCAAATATTTAGATCCTTCATATGGAATAAAAAATGCCCAAGAATTAGTCTCTTTAAACTACAACAACCTAAAACTTATGGCGGTCTTAATTTCCCCAACATCAAGGTTTATAACGAAGCAGCCCTTCTTCGATATGCAGGAGACTGGCTTCTTAATAGAGACTTATAAACTACGCTCTCTTTGGACCAATATCAAACTGACAATTACTCCCTAAATTATCTATTGCATACACCTCTACATAACATTCCAGCACACATGAAAAATAACCCGTTCTTCCTGGATACTTATAAAGCATGGTATTCAGTCAGAAAAAAACAAAATATATCACAATACATTTCCCCTTACTTATCATGGATAGACAACAAAAACTTTACACCTGGTATTCGAAATCCTATTCTGTATTACTGGAGTGTTAACGGCCTGCACAACATACACGACATACTAGATAACAAATATTCAGTATTCTCTTTAAATAAACTGACAGACAAGTTTCCTTTTACAAACGCCCATCTGTACTTAAGTATGCAGATCATTCACTTTGCGAACGCTACAATACAACTACTAACAAATAATGACAAATCAACCAACTAAACCAACTATGGAAACACAAGAATAAGAAACTCACAACTTCACACATTTATCAAACCATTAGACCAATATTAAACATAGATGATAATGACAAACCTAACTATAAATGGACTACGGAATTACCCAACACTACAGAATCAGACATTTTGAAACAGCATACTAAAATTATGACACTACTTCCGGCAAGTAGATATCAGGAAATGTCACTACAAATTCTTCATAACTCATATCTTACACCAATTAGAAGATTTAAGATGGGTAACCTCTCCTCAGATAACTGCTTAAAATGCCACGCTCCTGCAGCAAACCTAATACATACCATATGGTCTTGTCCATTAATGCAATCTTTTTGGAAAGAAGTCATTTCATACAGTGCACAGATGATTGGGAAACCCCTCCAAGCACATATAGAATGGGCACTATTCAGTAACTCTATTTCGTTTACACAAATAACAAAAACTGACAAACACCTCATGGGAAGACTGGCTGCAGCAGCCAGGAAAACAATATTACAACAATGGCTACATGCTGACCCCCCACCACTGATATTAGTAAAACAAAAGTTACATTACATATATGGACTGGTTGGAAACCGTAACCAGGAAAGAACACGATACATCGAAATTCTTTGACACCTGGTCTACCTATATATCGCACCTCCCGCACCGAATCAAATGCCTCACAATCCACACCTTTCGACATACATCATGGTATGATATGGAAACCCTCAAAAACCACCCTTTGATCATGGAATCATCTCAATACCTAGCAGTGTTACAACAAGAATCAATACAACCCGATACTGCACCTCCCAGAAGTCACCAAACTAACAGATTACTGACATTTTATTTAAACTAATCCTCATAGGATCTACCCCCCCATGCTATTCGCCATAACTGAGCTGAATGTTTAAATTGTTATTGACATGTTTATATTTATTATCATAATCACTGTGATATCTGCTTCATGGAAATCTGTAAAAGTATGTCTTGTGATTTTGCTTTGTCACTTCAAATAAAAACAAGTTATAAAAAAAAATAAAAAAATGTGATTCTGAAGGTAAAGTCCATAAATACAAGGCACGATTCTTTGCAAAGGGGTTTTCACAAAAGAATGGAGAAGATTATGATGCTACTTTTGCTCCTGTACTTTTAGAACTTTAATGGCTATTGCAGCTGTAAAGAATATGATTGTGAGACATCATGAATAGCCTTTCTCAATGGTGACATAGTAGAGGAATTGTACATGACACAACCAAAAGGTTATGTGAAAGAAGGAGAGAACCATTGTGTGTGTAAGTTAAGCAAATCACTCTATGGGCTGAAGCAATCAGCTAGGGCATGGAACTCAAAGATTAATAAAGTCTTGTTAGATAAAGGCTTCACAAGAAGTAAAGCTGATACATGTTTATATTGCAAACACATAGGTGAGGAGTGGATGTATTTACTACTCAATGTTAATGATTTGATAATTGCTCACAAAGAGTATGAGGAAATTTCAATGCTCAACAGAACTCTCAACAAGCACTTTGAAACCAGGGACCTAGGAGATGTGACCTACTACCTAGGAATTCATATACAAAGAGAGGATGATGGAAGTTTTCTGTTAAATCAAAGTACCAACATTTGTGTTATCCTCAGTTTGGCATGACAGAATGCAAAGGTGTGAGCACACCAATAGACACAGCCTACTTAAAATTGGAAGGAGAAGATCTGCTGCCAAACAATGAAAAATACAGACAAGCAGTGGGGGCACTCTTGTACATTGCCACCACTACACATCCAGATATATGTGCTGCCATGTCAATTCTTTGCAGATGTGTAAGTAAACCTCGTCAAAGAGACTGGAATGCAATTAAAAGAGTAATGCAATACCTCAGTCAAACCAAAGACTTACATTTAAAAATATCTTCAAGTGGTGACCTAGAACTCACAGGATATGTGGCCTCAGACTGGGCGGGTGACCCAAGTACTCGCAAATCTACAAGTGGCTACTTGTTCAAGTTAGTTAACAGCCCAATATCCTGGTCTAGCAAAAAGCTAATCTCTGTGGCATTATCTTCTACAGAAGCAGAATACATCTCAGCAGCTCATGTTAGTCAAGAAGTGTTTTGGTTGTGCCAACTTCTAGAAGACCTTGTTGATCCCATGCCTCAGCCAATAGTTCTATATGAGGACAACCAAGGATGTATAAAGCTTGCAAACAGTGAAAACATCAATGCCAGAACCAAGCATCAATATGTTAGACATCACTACCTGCGGGATCTACTGGAACAAAATGTGATTGAGCTTGTCTACTGTGAGACTGACAATATGATAACAGATGCCATGACAAAGCAACTGCCAAGATCCAAATTGAAGAAGCTGAGAACAAGAATGGAACTAATGTGAGAAGTATTTGTTGAGTGGGGGTGTTAGACTAGTGTGTGTACACTATCAGTTAGCAACAAAAATCTTCTCTCTCATATACTGTGTTAGTGTCAAGGTCGGCACCCAACACCAGAACAAATGCCAATCACCCTGGTCTCGGCTCGTGCTTCGCCTGTAGTGTGACTGCCTTTGGCCTCGGGAGGAGCCCTCAGCTACTTGGATGCCACCAGGACTTAAACGAAAGGTGCAAGGCTAGAGGTTCTGGATAGGCAGAGTGGCACGACTGTTAGCTAGAGTCTTTTAGGCTGAAGATCGCGGTACAAGACGTTAGGCAATAGAGTAGTCAGATCAGGTCGGGGGCAGAGAATAAACGTAGTCAGCAGGCAAGGGTCAAACCAGGAAGTCAATCAGAAGGGTTAAGCAGAAGAGGTAGTCGGTATTCAAGCAAGGGTCAGGATCCAGAGGTGAGAATAGTCAAAAGCCAGGCAGGGGTCACAACAGGAATCAAACAGGTTCAAAACAGGTTTAGAAAAAGCTCAGAAAGCACTAGGAACAAACTCCTATCACGGGTAATGAACAGCTAGCTAAAATCCCTTTTGTATCGTTTGAATTTCGCGCCACTGAGCGCCTCTGCACGCTGATATCATCACGCCAGCGCGTCCGCGTCTATAAGGAAGACAAGATGCGGGCATGAACGCCTTATGGAGCCACAACAGTGCACCCCTAGACCACCAGGGGAAGTTATTTTTATCACAGTTATACTGTTGTTTACTTCTGCCAGTAGGTGTCAGTGTTCATGTTGTTGTGTGTTCATAAAGTTTCATTGAAAAATGTGCATTCTGGGAATAATCTCCATGAGGTGATGTTATATCCTTCCTTCTTCTGCATCTTGTGAGGAGAATATAGTCTCAACCATGCTTGCATCATACTGGTAAGAGCCCTGACTGTCACTGCAACTCCAGATTACCCAGTTACTCTGCTAACAATTAATAATTGTGTTTTCTGTGTTATTTAGCATTTTAATCAAGTGCAACTGTTAAACCTGCCTTTGTGGCCTTTATTTAAAACCCAGCTTGGCAGGAACCTCTCTTTACTGCTTGAAAGCTTTTTATACATTTTTACTGCAGCACACTGAATAAGTTGAAAAGTGCTTGGATGTGGTTTATTGGCCCAAGGCAAAATCATTCACCAATACAGCAATGTATCAGACCCCACTGGGATTGGTGGGATTGGGTCTATATACTGTCCAGCACCTGTACCTAATGTACCTAAAAAGGTACAGACAGTGCCAGCTGGGCGCAGCAAATGAGGAAGCCCGCACGCAAACAAGGATGCGCTCGCAAACGTGAGCAAAGAAACAGAGAGTGGCACCCACTTAACCCTTTTCAATGGTGGACTAGGGGTAGGCTACATGCCTGGCACCCCCCAAACTTTGCGCCCTAGGCACATCCCTCTTCTGCCTACCCCTAGTTCCTAGTTAGAACACTCCAATATTGTGTGGCTTTGAAAGGTTATATATGACCTGTGTGGTCACAGGCAGCAGGAATGTTTCCATGAATCAATACTAAACTATATGTATTCGTAAATGTATTCATGACCGTTTGTTTTCTAGAGATATCAGTGGCTTTTATTAGTTCAGCAGCCTGTGACAGAGGACACCATTCTGTCAGTCTGCATTACACAGACTGTTACCAGGTTTTCCCTTGAATATTGATTATCAATTCATAATATTAGCTATCTCGACTTTTTAGATTACAGATCTTTGGGGATTTTTGCAGTTTGCAGTACCCCTACTTTTATTTCCCTCAAGCATTTGGAGTAGCAAGACAGGCGTCTTACTGAAAAGAAATGCTGGCCTGCTCTCAGAGCCGACTGGCTCATATGTCAGTGCAGAGGGACTTAGGGCTGAGTCAGCAGCTTGTTAAAACCTATTACGGTAGATGGGTATTAATGCAGAAGGAGGGGAGATAGATGCCACTCCTGCCAAAAAAGATTCAATCAGTGCCTTGTGGTGGCTGTGTCAGTCTAAGTTGAGCATACGTCTGGCTGTGCATTTTCTGGGATACATTTATAAGCAGATTCAGCCTGGTACAGATAAAAGAATATTAAATATATCTATATAGATTTCCCTGATTAAAGGGGTAGTAACTTACTGTTTTCTGGCAGTACATCTCAAATAAAATTGTATTTTCTCAACTAATTTGTATTTATTTTGTAATTTGCATGTTTTGTAATGCATTGATTAAAACAGTTGCTCTGCAACAGACATTTTTATTTTCAAACTGGCTAAGTTGGGTAAAAAATTTATAAAAGGAAAGTAATACAAAAGGAAGGGCAAGGGTGCAACAGAGCCCAGCTAGATGGCTTACTCTACTCCTAGATACACGTATAGGAGGACGGCACTCCGGTAAAAAAACAGGTTTTTATTGCTCGGTACTGTAGAAATACATCGGCCTTACGCGTTTCGGGAACACCTTCCCTTAGTCATAGGAAGCCTTTGACCAAGGGAAGGTGTTCCCGAAACGCGTAAGGCCGATGTATTTCTACAGTACCCAGCAATAAAAACCTGTTTTTTTACCGGAGTGCCGTCCTCCTGTACGTGTATCTATTGTTGGCAGTGGGGACGCTGCGGACTGAGCACCCGGCACCATATGGGAGCAGCTAAGTGGTGGTGAGTTTGAAGCGGTCCTAATTGGTTTTGTGGAGATTACTCTACTCCTAGGAGGCCTGGAGGCCTGTTTGTTTTCAATCAAAATATGTGTATGTCATTTATCCTTTCTTTAGCACTATCTATTTCCTTACATCCTTAACTTACGGCAAATAAATTGGAATGCAGCCAGATGTGCGGTCATAATAAACTGTGTATTATCCAGAAAGCTCCAAATTACAGAAAGGCCTTTACCCATAGATTCTATTTTAACCAAAACTTTTTCCCTGTAATAATAAAACAGTACCCTGTACGTTATTTAAACAGTAACACCACATAATGAAAGTGTTTTAAAGTAATGAAATAAAATATACTGTTGCCCTGCACTGGTAAAATGACGTGTTTGATTCAGACACTACTATCAGTCATATAAAGAAGCTGCTGTGTAGCAATGGCGGAAAAGCTCGACCCGCACATCACTATCCCATACCTGTACTTGTACTCCCATGTATCTGCCCAAAGTGTCTTTGCGCCTACCAAGTATGATGATGCAAGCTTGAGTATGTTATGCACCCCAAGTGAAAAAATGCTATGTTTTATCTCTGGGCCACTGTTCATTTTAGGAAAAGAATACACTGGCTTGGACAAAAACAAACAAACACAGTGCCATACTTGCATTTACTTACCTTCCCATGCATCTAAGGATGACTGGGAAGGTAAGTAAAATGCATGTATGGCACTGTGTTATACTCACATATGTGCAGTCCAAAAATGTTACCCAATTTCAGGCAGCATAGGCATTTTTGACAGTTTTTCTTAAAATATGGGATAGTTCCTCAACCAGTATGTGTTATGAACTCTTAAACAGAGCAATGGTAGTTGGCTAGAAATATGGATCTCCTAGCTGTGTGAGGAGCACTGTTCATAAATGATTTCTGAAAGAGCAAGTTTCCCATTTAATAACTTTGTCAACGTTTGTTCTAACAAAATTGTTGCATTAAGCCTTAATATTGACAAAAGCATAATTCCAATTTTGTGAATACACTTTTTCCACCTTTGTAGTTAATTTTTTTTCTGTGGGCCAGTTTTATGAATTTTATGAACTATACCAAAACTGAACTGATTGCAAAGTCTACAAATTTACAAACACTATCTGAAAAATGTTTTAAAATTTTCATGCATTTCTGCACTATTTTACAGAGATCTATAACTGGTAATGACTGTCCTGTAACAGACCAAAGTATAAATAGATAGAAGGGTTTAATAGAGTTTTGGACACTGTTTCAATGGGAGGACAAAGTTTTATGTACTTGGAACTTCACACACAGTTCCATGGAGCAGCATAAATCAGCTGTAATTAAATGAGCTAGTAATTTAATGGTGCTGTCTGCTTGCAGAAAGTTAACTAGACCAAGGACCATGCCCCAACACCCCTACCATTAAGGGAGCAGTATTTGCAAAGTGTAGAAATGGTAGATCTTAAGCTCTATAACATATACAGATAAATAATATATAAAGAAAGGCTTTAGTTTGGTGGAAGTCTGGTGCCAGGTTAGGATTAGTTGTATCATTTCTCAAAGCCCTGTATCCTTTCTGTAACATGTTTCTGTGACTAAGGCAGGAGCGCCCATAAATTACTAACGTGGGGTCTACTCTTAGTGATGTTGTCCCATTATGATCTACATCCATAAAAGCATTGTTAGCATTCTGTTCCATGGAAAATTGCGAGGAGCGCCTGACGGCACTTCTCTCCTCCGCCACACCGCTCACGAGAGCGGCGCCCAGGGGAAGATGCTGCATTCATGGCGCGGTGACATCGTCACGCCGGCACGTGATGCCGGCGTCAATACGCAGCACAATCGCGCCAATTTAAAACTTGAAAAAACAGATACACTGCCCGTGTATAGGATTTGTATTGTACATTCCTGGGTGTGCTTGTGCTTATATTTTTGGACTGTTTCCCTGATCTTTACCTTGGCTTTCTTTCTGATCATTAATCTTGCTGCCTGTCTTTGACTCTCTGCCTGGATAAAGACCACAAACTTTGTTTAACCCTTCTGATACCTCACTTGGACTTTGTTACCCTATTTGGCTTCCTCCTTGGTCCTGACTGAGCCAGTAAGGCCCTGACAAAAATATTACTTAAATAGTATATTGATTTATGAGAGAATTTATATTTCTAAATTTAAGAAACAACTACTATCCTTTATCCAGAAACTCCTTATCCAGAAAAATCCCAATTACAGAAAACCTGTCTCCCATAGACTCCATTTTTTTTTAAATTGATTTCCTTTTCAGCTGTAATAATAAAACATTACCTTGTACTTGTTTCCAACTAAGATATAATTAATCCTTATTGGAAGCAAAACCAGCCTATTGGGTTTGTTTAATGTTTACATGATTTTCTAGCAGACTTAAAGTATGAAGATCTAAATTACAGAAAAATCCCAGAAAACCTCAGGTCCCAAGCATTCTGATTAATGTGTCCCATACCTGTATTTCTTATGTAACCTTAGTGTAATTAATATCTGAATGAAAAGAATGAAACAGGAAGGTCATTTAGTCAACCTATTTGTTGTCTATTCGTTGTCTTGAGATCTACTGATCACCAACTAAAGCAGGGATCTGCAACCTTGGCTCTCCAGCTGTTAAGGAACTACAAGTCCCACAATGCAATGAAGGAGTCTAATGAAGGAGTCTAAAGGCAAATGCATTGTGGGACTTGTAGTTCCTTAACAGCTGGAGAGCCAAGGTTGCAGATCCCTGAACTAAAGTCTACTGGTAGATCCCGCTCTACCTTTTGGACACCCCTGGACTAAAGATTATTGTTGGCACATAAATGTAATTGTATGTCTATTTGCATTTAATATGGCATGTGTTCTGGGGAATTATGCTTGAAACTGGCACTGTATGTGTCTTGGCTGCATTTTATATTTAATTCTGTATTTACCCTGCCTTGTATGCCAGATGTGTGAAATTGGCACTGAATTTATCTTGGCATGTGTACTGGGTATTATACATAAAACTGGCTTTACAATTTTCATGAAAAGTATTTTGGGGGGAGATGTGCATAAAACTGGCACTGCATTTATCCTGCCGTGTGTTGTGGGGGTATTACACATGGAATTATCCCCGGGATTTATATAAGAATCTCTTTAGAGACTTCCCTAATTGGCCTCCCCTCTAAAAAAATCACCCTGTGACTATGCTTGAATATAAATCACCTGACAAGCACTCAATGGTCAATGGTTGTGAGACAATGGAAGACTGTCTCTATGCTTTTACACCGGCTAATCCTGCAGTATTTTCATTATTTCCTAATAAAACATTCTAAAGTTTTATATTCTTGTAAACATTGCTTAAAACTGTTTTTGGAAGATGCAATTGCTAACAAGGCAGAGATCTGCAACTGTTGCCTTTGGCTAAAGGGGCAGAAAGATGCCAAAGGCATTTGTTAATCAGTATAGCTGCAGGACAACTCCACTGGAACAACTGAAAATATTCAATATTATGGACAATCTGATTTCTTTGTGGTGTGTTGTAGTAGTTTGAAACAGGTCATAGAATGTGAGTTAATATAGTAATATGATTTTTATAGTAATACAATTTTTAATGCTGTCTGGCAGTAATTTTTCCATTAACTTTTTTTGTGCAGCAAAAAGTCAAACAGATAGTGTAACTAGACACTAGGACCTTTATCAGTTGATCCAAGTTGTGTGGAGTTTGGGATTGAGTGGAAATTAGTAAATTTATAATACACATGTCATGAATATCCTGTAGTTTAATATAGTTAAAAACCGTGCTTAGCGGTGTCACCAGTTATAATCGGTGCTTAGTGATGTAGTTTCTGTCACATGACTCCTTAAAGCTTATGTATTACAATAAATGATGCCCTGTTGTAAAATATGAGGATATTAGAAGTCACTGGAGTTCCATGATCATATAAAAGCACAAGGCCGACGGCCAAGCACTTTAATAATCACGTAGCTCTTCTGTGGCTTATAATATCCTAATTTTACAATAAGGGGTTCTTAATTTACTTTATAACTGTTTATTTTTACTTACTATGTTACTAATTGTGATGTAACCTTAGCACAGTAAAGTCTCTTAAACTAACAATTTCTGCCCACTTATCTATGTGGTGCATCTTTCAAAGATTCCAGCACTGGGGAACTCAGGAAGAAACACAGAACTATCTTTCCTATGAAATTGTACTTTTTGTGGTGCAGTCATGTGCCAAATGCAGCATTATCCATCATCCATCATCCTGCAGGGGAGCGCTAACAAAAATGACTGTGTAAGAGGCCTAATACAGGTATGGAATCGTTTATCCAGAATGCTCTCTGTTATTTGGATCTCCATATCTTATTATCCTTATTGTAGCAGAGTGACGTGCTAATGACTGACCAGCTGGGTCTAATCAGTACTCCTTAAAACCCAGGCTGGTCAGTCTCTCATGATCTTTGACTGAGAGAGACAGGAAAAGAGAGTCTGGGTTCCTGACACTAAGGATCCTATGTACCTGTGCATAGGTCTGTAATATAACTGCCTTTTTTGTTATTTTTACTTATACTGTTGCTGAAAGACATTGTTGTTTTGGAAAGAAAACTGCCTTTATTTTTACTTGTTTGCAGCCGACTGGAAATAAAAGCCATTTTTCTTTAAGAGACTTATGCTGTCATGATGCTTACTCTGTGGGAACCTTTTGTGGAGGAAAAGTTATTCTTGGCCCCCCTTAGTGGAGTGAACAGTTTCAAAGTGCCCATGAGGCCCTTCTAGAAACTGTATCAAGTTCATGTGAAGTCAGCCTTAGGAAAGTGTCTTTTAAGTTGTAGATTGTCCTTAGCTGTGTTTTTTCTAGGTGTCATATCCCTTAGTTAAAGTCGTATCTGGACATAAAATTCCTGTCTCTGGTCAGGCCACATTCTAGGGTGTTAAACTTTCTCATGAGTTTGAATTCCCACTCCTTCCACTGGGAGAAACAGGACAAACACTGCGCCAATGGATGAACTCACACAGGTTTAACATCAAGCATGGCAACACAGATGTCCCAGTGGCAGCACACTTCTGCAGCAATACTCACAGCATCAAAGATCTTCGGGTCACAGTTTTAAAGGGTAACTTCAAGACACAACAGGAGTGGAAGGAGTGGGAATTCAAACTCATGAGAAAGCAGCCAACTGCAGCCATGGCAGCCAACAGCTCTTAAGTATCTGGGGATACTTGTGCCACAAGACAGCTCCACAGCAGCAACACTTAATTAAAACTGCTTAACCAAATCAAAGTAGATCTGAAGATGAAAGATCAATCAAAACATGGTTTGGGAGGATTAACTTCATTAAAATGATAATCCTCCCAAAGTTTCTGTATCTCTTTCAAACTGTTCCAATGCCACCTAAAAAGAGCTTCTTTCAGGGTGCAAATGGAATTCTCGCACAATTTGTATGAGCTAACAAACCACCCAGTCTCAAACTAACAACCCTGCATAGACGTAAACACAAGGGGGAGCAGGACTTCCTGACCTATACACTTAATGGCAAGCTGCAACTTGCACTCATTTGTTTTCACCATAAGGATTAGAAAGAATGGATCCAAATAGAACAACACAAGCTACAACAGCCTCACTACCATGGATACATCCAAGGGATAGACAGGATAGCCTGGAATTACCCATGGTCTACTTAGCCGGGGCTTTCTAGGCAAGCAGCACATGGAGAACTATCCCTTCATACAGACGACAAGCCCAACAGGAGTGGCTACTCTGGAAAACATCTTGTTTTCTGCAAATGTGTAGTAACATAGTAAGTAACATAGTAACATAGTAAGTAAGGTTAAAAAAAGACACACATCCATCAAGTTCGTTCCACGTCCTGGATGGAATTAATTGGGCTGGATAATTTTGTGTCATCTGCAAAAACTGATACATTACTTACAACACCCTCCCCTAAGTCATTAATGAACAAGTTACATAAAAGTGGACCTAATACCGAGCCCTGGGGGACCCCACTAAGAACCTTACTCCAAGTAGAGAATGTACCATTAACAAACACCCTCTGTACCCTATCCTGTAGCCAGTTTCCTATCCATGTGCAAATGACTTCATTAAGCCCAAAAGACCTTAGTTTAGAAAGCAGTCGTTTGTGGGGCACAGTATCAAACGCTTTGGCAAAATCCAAATAGATCACATCTACTGCCAGCTGTCTTACTTACCTCATCATAAAGAGCAATCAAATTTGTCTGACACGACCTATCCTTCATAAAGCCATGCTGATTGCTGCTCATAATGCCATTGACTAGGACAAAATTTTGATTGTGATCCCTTAACAAGCCTTCAAATAATTTGGCCACCACAGAGGTCAAGCTTACTGGCCTATAATTGCCAGGCTAAGATCGTACAAGAGGGGGGTTGTGGGTGAACTCCTAAGGCCATATAAAAAATATTTAAATACAATAATCCCCTGTCTAAAAAAAAGGAAAACTGGGTTTTTTGTTACAAAGTTATGATCATAAAATTGGTAAGCCGCCATACCACGTCAAGGTAAACCCCATACAGCGGTCCATAACCTGTTTACCTGTGAATATAATTTAAAACCTTGGTTTCAATCTGGACTAGATCCTCCCCCCCCTAGACAGGGGATTATTGTATTTAAATATTTTTTTATATGGCCTTAGGAGTGCACCCACAACCCCCCTCTTGTACCTGAAATGTAGCTGGAAGCTGTGGCTGAGCTTCATGTGGTTAGTGCACCCTCATACCCACCCCTTTAAATTAACGGTGGCCCTATGTCCTTGTTGTTTTTATTAATCCTTGGTTTGGGCAATTTCTCTCCCTTAAAAGCCATAAATGCTAGCGGCTGGGGAGGCTTTGGCCTTTTTATTACCAACGCCTGTGAGACACCCATTATATTTGTTGCACTTATCACTAGGTAACACTTGCACAGACCCACACACATTACACCTATTAGACTCCACATTTAGCTTTTCCTTTTTCATCTCCCTCTAAATCTATACTCACACCTGTACTTATACTCACACACATACACACACAAGTGTGCACTTATATATACAACTTTACTTTTCCTTCATTATAGTCTCTTCACAATCACATATATATATATATATATTTTTTTTTAAATGGGCTTTGGTCTGGGCAGTCTCCCCTTCAAAAGCCGCATATGCAGGTGGCAGGGGAAGATCTAGTCCAGATTGAAACCAAGGTTTTAAATTTTGATCACAGGTAAACAGGTTAGGGACCGTATGGGGTTTAACTTGACGTGGTATGGCGGCTTACCAATTTTATGATCATAACTTTGTAACAAAAAACCCTGTTTTTCTTTTTTTAGACAGGGGATTATTGTATTTAAATATTTTTTTATATGGCCTTAGGAGTGCACCCACAACCCCCCTCTTGTAGGCTAAGATCGTAATCCCTTTTTAAATATTGCAATAACATCTTTTCTCCAATCCATAGGCACCATACGAGATGTAAGTGAATCTGAGAAAATCAGAAATAGCGGCTGGTCTAAAAACTGAACTAATCTCTCTTAGAACCCGGGGTGTATGCCATCAGGCCCTGGAACCTTGTTTACATTAATTTTTATTAAAGATTTATGAATCATATCAGCCACTGACTAGATTGAGCTGAGCCATTAGTGCAGCTATAAAGTGAGCCAGGAACTCAGACTCCTCTATTGTATACAACAACCTGTGCCATAAAATTGTCATGCAACAAGTTTATAAATTTATTCCCATTAACTGATCTGGCAGTACTGTTGCTCCAGTCAATATCTCCCATTATCATTACTTTATCCAAACTAGTAGCCTTTTCTATTTGCATGAGGAGCTTCGCCTCCTCCTCCTCACTTACATTAGGGGGTATAGCATACGCATACAATTAATTTGTTGGACTCTTTACAATTGGTGAAGAACTCCACCCATAAGACTTCTGCCCCCTTATTTTCTAACATAACCTCCTTCTTTATATAAGCTTTTAAATCCTGCCTAACAATAACAAACAGACATACCTCTGTCCCTCCGAAACAAAGTATAGCCACTGATATCTACTGTCTAGTCATGTGACTCATACAGCCATGTTTCTGCCACACTGATCACATCATATTTTCCCTCTAGCACCAGCACCTCCAGCTCTCCCATTTTACCAGTCAGACTCTTGCATTTGCAAGCATACAGTACATTTAATACTGGTACCATATTGAACATATGACATGTGGTCCTCCCTATCCTTAACATGTTGCTGAATGAAGCTGGTTTTTCTTTCTGTTGCATTTTGACTGCTGCTGGAAGCTCTTTGTGTTCAAAATAAATGAACTGATCTTCTTTTCACCTTGGAGTGGCCTGCATTTATGCTAACAATCCCGCTATGATCCCCCCCCAAACTTCACAATATATATTCAAGTCCCCAAAATCACAGCATTCCCGATAATTCGTCTCTCATTGCCTGGGTTTTTGCCACCAATAACACATACGATCCTCCAATGAAGAAGCCGCACTCACAGGTCTTATCCAAAAGTATAAACGATTTATTTAAGAAACTAACGTTTCGGCAGCTTTGACAAAGGCTGAGGTGCAGCCGAAACGTGTGTGTGTGTGTGTGTGTGTGTATATATACTGTATAATCTACAGACCAACCAATTCCCTATGGGCCAGACTATAAATTATATCCTTATAAACGGCGCGTTCTGGCGTCAGAACGCGCTGTTTATATTCTTAAAGAGACAGCAATTGCAGCTGCTGCTCTGTCCTCTACCGTTGCTTCACATCAGTTTAGCTTTCAAGCACCACATAATAATTTTCTTACATCCCACACACGAAACACGCTTCGCCTGTTCCAGTCCCTCCCACGTATTGGCTTGTCTTTCGCTCCCGTCTCACATCTCGTGCAGCTGCCTCCCTGTCACAGGATTCCTCTCCGCTCGCTCCCCCTCCCATCCACCATCGCATTTGCAAGTCTCGCTCCCTCCTCCCATCCACCATCTCAAATCTCACTCCCTCCTCTCATCCACTATCTCAAATCTCGCTCCCGCCTCTCATCCACCAGCTCAAGTTTCACACCCCCTCCTTCCCTTGCCTCCGCTTGTCCATCACAGCTGAATGACGTTACATAGAGCAGGCTCCTGAAGAACGCAAAAGTAATAAAGGTACTAAAAGGGCTGCAGGGGAAAAAAATCAACAAGGAGGGACAACAGTAAAAAAAAAGTATTACATTTTGTAAAAAGCAAAGAAAGGAATTAAAAAGTAAACTCAGAAACTGTAGATTATAATCAATAATGTACCCCCTACTTAAAATTTATAAAGATATTATTAGCACCTCGGAGTTATGTGACCTGTATAAAAGCACTCGGCCTGCTGCCTCGTGCTTTTATATGGTCACATAACTCCTCGGTGACTGATAATATCTTTATAAATTACAGAACGGGGTACATTATTCACAATATAATCAACAAGTCATCATTTATGCCATAAGAAACACTGTAATAATAACCATATAAACGGTGCGTAGTGACGCAGAAACGCGCCGTTTATAACTTTAAAGAAACAGTGTTCAATACCACAACTGATCCAATACTGCCCAACAAATGACAAAAAAAAAAAAAGGTCCCAGCAAAACTAAAATAACAAGCCTGCATCATACCTACTAAGCACTGCCATGTGAATCGCCAAGTTTAAATCCAAAGAAATGTCTCAAAACCGGACCTAAAGTTCCCCGCCGCCATTGTAAAATTCTTTCACAACAGTGCAAATGCGCAGCACAAATATTGCGCATCTGCACCAATGCATTATGGGAAATGTAGTTTTTCCAATAAAACTACTTACAAACTCAAGCGCGGGGAAATTAAAAGTTGTAACAGCTCCCAGTCACAGTGCACTGTCATATCAGTACCACAAAAAAACGACTTCCTGACAGACCTTTATTTGAAAGAAAAATATCAAAATAATAACAAAACTCACCACAACAACAAGCAGTTTATTGTATAACCTTAATGTAAGTAAAATTCATTATATATACACGCATACAATTTATTTATTGAACTATAACACACACATACATATTTTATTCACACCCCTTTTTACTGATAGGAACAAAAAATGTAACACGGCCCCACCATTTTGTGACCATTTTAATGTCAATTAATTTTTCCTTTGTACTTTTCAAATTTTAGAACGCATGCGCTGTAGTTCGCAAACTTTTCATTACACACTGTGATCACCACATATGTTATAACATACCTGTACTGTGACCCCTAACTATTTCATGACACTTTGGTGCCCAAGTATTTCATGACAAACATAGTGATGGCCACCCCAGTGTTTCATGACACATAGGGCAGAGTCAAATTTAAAGTTTATGAGAGTTTCTAAAAAAAATCTAAATTTATTAAAAAATTAGAATTTTTTAAATTCAGATGAATAGGATCAACCTGCATACTCAAATCAAATTCCAATAAAATTCGATCAAATTCGATTCGAGTTTCTTCTCACTAAAAAATATATTTTTTCAAAAGTCCACCAAATGACTCCAGATTAATTGTAGGAGATCCCCCATAGGCTAAAACACCAATGTGGCAGGTTTTAGATGGCGAATAGTAGAATTCGAATTCTTAAAGGGACAGTACATGATAAATTTCAAAATTAGAATTTCGCATTTTTTTTACTCAAATCGATTTTAGACTATTCCCTAATCAAATTTCACTAAAATAAAACTCGAAATTTGAATTTAAAAATTCAAATTTTTAATTCAACCCTTGATAAATCTGCCCCTATTACAGTGGTGACCCCAAAGCACTTAATAGTAGACTCCATAGCCCCTCCATTGCCTTTCATTTTAAAGCAATGTATTTTTTTGTTCAACCCCCCCTTTTATTATCCAAAATAAGATAATTTTTTAAAGGTGTAGTTCACTTTTAATTTATTATATAATACACTTTCTCAGCAACTTTTCAATTGGTCTACATTTTTTTATAGTTTACAAATTATTTGCCTTTTACGTCTGCCTTTTCCAGACTTTAAATGGAAGTGAGAGGCCACTGTCCCTGGTAGCCAAACAACTATTGCTCTGTGAGGCTACAATTGTATTGTAATTATTATTTCTAATCTTTCTGTTTAGGCCCTCTGCCATTCATATTGCATTCTCTCATTCACACCACAGCCTGATCACTAGGGTAAATTGGATACTAGCAAATAACATCTAAAATCCCAAACTGAAGAGAACTAAAAAAAAGACCAGTTGCAAATAGTCTGAGAAAATCACTATCTACATCATACTAAAAGATAATTGAAATGTAAACTAATCCTTTAGGCACCATAAATCACTTTAACTTATTTCCCTCTTCAGACAGGTTTCTGTGTATACAGAGATGGTGTTCTGCCTCTCCAGTCTAAGCACTACAATGTGATCTCGTCTTAACTCGCGGTTGTGTTGAGATGTCTATAACTGCAGTCTTAAGCTGGCCATAGATGTTGAGATTTTTAAAAGATCAGATCCTGATCGTGAGACCACGATCTTCTCAGAACGATCGTACGATCATACGAATTTACCATCAACTAAAAAGACCAATTTACCAGGAAAACAAAGGGGAGCTGCCTGCTTGGCCCTGCAAACATAGAGAGATTGCACTGGGACCGACAAAGATTTTTTGACCTGGCCGATCAATTTCCCGACAGATGTCGGCCGAAAAATCGTAAGATGTACGATCGTTCGAATACCACTAACCACACGATAATTGGTCGGGCTTCCCTAAAATCGGTCGTTCGGCAAGAAGAATCGTCGCGTCTATGGGGAGCTTTAGGTAGATTGGCGGACAGTGACTCGATCCAATGACACCTTGAAGATCGTGAAGAAGTTTATTTAAAACTGTGTAGATCAAATACCGATGAACAAATGGATAGGTCAAAAAATCATAGTGTGAACAGCTAACAGAGCATGTAACTGAATGCAGGTTGAAGCTGGAATGAGCTAGAGTGAGAAGTAGGGGAGGAGACAAGAGATGAGAGGAGGCTAAGGGAAGAGAGATGAGACACACATAAGAAAAAGGCAAACAATGCATGTGTAACATGACACTCCCCGTCCAAATCTATGATTTCTAATAACAATAATAACTTTAGTTCCAGTCCGGGTATAATAGATATTGGAAGACCTGCAACAGAAGAGCAACAGGAAACATTACTACAATACTTGTAGAAGTACTTTTTCAAGTGTGGACACCGGACTTCAGAGGGGAAGGCAGCAACAGCACCAATCCTTCTTACCTCCCTTTGCATCAGGTCGATGTTGGGAGTCTATCTTCCTGTTTGGGCAGAAGCAGAACCAGTTCTGATATGAGTCTGAAGTAGTGTCTTGCAGAACCTTCTTTCATTACTTTGACTTCTGCTTTCCGCACCTTGCGATCGTTACTTGGAACAGTCTTTGTGATAAGACCGATAGGCCAATTGTTACGATGAGTGTCTTTTTCTTTGAGGAGAACAATGTCCCCAACTTGCAGGTCGGGTTTACTGACTTGCCATTTTCTGCGACTTTGAAGGTTGCAAAGGTACTTCATCTTCCAACGGCTCCAAAATGCATTAGCAAGATGTTGAACCCATTTCCATTGTTGTTTGTAAACACTGGTACAATCGAAAGCCTGAGGTGGAATAGTGTCTACCCCAATCTTTTGAGTTAGAAGGGTGGCTGGAGTTGACTTAGTTTTGTCCATGATGAATCCTGCATCTATTTCGCCGTTGGAGTGTACAACTCGGAGATAAGCTATGGCTTCCATGGATGCATCAGAAAAGACATGGATCTCCAGTTTGGTAGCATTCTTCAAGGAAGCAGGAATATAAGAGCGTGGTATCTTAAACTGTTGCAACGCCTGGAGGGACTGCTTCCAGGATTCCCACCTTTGTTGTTTTTCTTTGGATAAAGGGGTATCCCAGTCAGTGTTCTCTGTAGTGAGTTGTCTGAGTAATATCTTACCCTGAATGGTAAAGGGTGCTATGAATCCCAAGGGATCGTAGATGCTGTTCACTGCAGACAGTACTCCTCCTTTTGTGAAGGGCTTCTCGCAGGCTGATGTTTGAAATGTGAACGTGTCTTGTTTCACATCCCACAGCAATCCAAGGCTGCGTTGTGTGAGGGAAAGGTCAGATTCTAGTTGGAACTCCTTAGCACTGACAGCATGATCATCAAGGGGAGATGATTATGTGTAGTCTGAGATTGGCAGTAGCACGCATGTTCTGAGTTCTGGTGAGAAGGTCAATGGCCTCTTCTTCCGTTGGCAGAGACTTAAGACCGTCATCCACGTAGAAATTCCTTTCGACAAATTTCTCCTTTTGTGAAGGGCTTCTCGCAGGCTGATGTTTGAAATGTGAACGTGTCTTGTTTCACATCCCACAGCAATCCAAGGCTGCGTTGTGTGAGGGTAAGGTCAGATTCTAGTCGGAACTCCTTAGCACTGACAGCATGATCATCAAGGGGAGATGATTATGTGTAGTCTGAGATTGGCAGTAGCGCGCATGTTCTGAGTTCTGGTGAGAAGGTCAATGGCCTCTTCTTCCGTTGGCAGAGACTTAAGACCGTCATCCACGTATAAATTCCTTTCGACAAACTGACGTACATCCGTTCCAAACTCTTGTTCACCCTCTCGGGCTGTTTTTCTCAGTCCGTAAATGGCGACTGCAGGGGGAAAGGCTATTCCCGAAAACGTGAACCTTCATTCGATAGTCGATGACCTCAATGTTGACATCATTGTTGCGATACCATCGGACTCTGAGGAAGTTTCTGTTATCTTTACGGACAATGAAACAATGGAACATTTGTTGAATGTCGGCCATAATGACAACTGGCTCTTGTCTAAAGCGGAGTAGGACTCCTAGGAGGTTGTTGTTCAGGTTAGGTCCAGAGAGAAGAACCTTCTTGACGAGCACTTGAGTGAAATACCACTCTAATCTGGTCAGGCTTGCGAGGATGGTAGACAACAAAACATGGAAGGTACCAGCATTCTTCTCCATGTGAAAGAAGGGGTGCTGTTTCAGCATGATCTCTCTCGAACACCTTCTGCATAAATTCAACAAAATGTTTCCTCATTTCCGGTTTACGGTTCAGGGTGCGCTCTAAGGAGATGAACCGCAAATCTGCCTGTTGTCTATTATTTGGCATTCTCTTCCTCGGAGTGCGGAATGGTAGCGGTGCCACTCAGCTGTTGGAATCATCTTGATAGAACTCTTTACTCATGGTTCTCAAGAATTCTTTGTCTTCCATTGTGGCCGCTAACTCATTGTCTTTTGTGGTTACCTCAAACACTGTGTTACCAATGTTGTCATCCCGAAAGATGAATGCTTTCCCATCCTCTAGTATGATGCTCTCTTGTGTACCATTGCTACACAGCTTTTCTTTCACACTATAGTGATGTCGTGGAAAGCAAGTGGTACGTCCATTGGGCAGGATGTGAGTTTTGAAGGAAGAAACAGAGAGAGGTTTCCCGGCATTGCTAAGACAGACATTGCCTATAATGACCCAGCCTAGATCCAGGCGCTGGGCGTAAGGTGCATCGTGTGGGCTGCTGATTTGACAGCGCACCTTGTGCACCCTTAGAATGTCTCTCCCAAGTAGCAATAGGATATCAGCATTTTCATCGAAGGCTGGTATTTGTTCAGCTATGTCCTTCAAGTGAGCATGGTGCACGGCAGATTCAGGAGTGGGAATCTCATCCTTGTTGGTTGGGATCTGATTACACTCGATGATAGTAGGCAAGGGTATTTCTAATTTGCTATTGAGAGGAGTAACTACAAGGCCACTGGCTCTTCTACCCAAGACTTCTGTAATGCCTGCACAAATACCTAGGTTATAAGGTAGAGCTAGGGATGTAGCGAACGTCGGAAAAAAAGTTCGCGAACATATTCGCGAACTTGCGTCAAAAATGCGAACGGTTCGTGAACGTCGCGAACCCCATAGACTTCAATGGGAAGGCGAATTTTAAAAGCTAGAAAAGACATTTCTGGCCAGAAAAATGATTTTAAAGTTGTTTAAAGGGTGCAACGACCTGGACAGTGGCATGCCAGAGGGGGATCAAGGGCAAAAATGTTTCTAAAAAATACATTGTTGACACAGCGCTGCGTTTTGTGCTGTAAAGGGCAGAAATCACACTACATTTCTAAACCTGTGTAATAAACTGCTTTAAAACGTCCAGCGTCTACATGTAAAGGTTACAGCCTGTTCACACGCAAAGACGAAACGCGGCGCTTACTGCAACGCAAAAAAACGCAAAGAGCTTTAATGAATGATACCGTCAAGTGAGCAAATAATAGTTGCTAATTACTAGTTGAGCTTGTCACCTCCAGGATGTTCGTCCTGTTGGTGGCAATATTTCTGTAGTGGTGTGTTTAGCAGTCACCGTGCTTGTGCGCACGTGCACGGTCAGGCAGAGGTAATTCAATGTACAGTGAAGTGAACCAAAAAACACTGATTCTGCAGTGTGGGCCCAGTTTTGGTCTACTTTATTGATCACCTGCGGTGACCATAAAAGATGCGATTTTGCCACTGTTGCAGAACCCTGAAAAATTAGGCATGTGTACTTTCCTGAAAAATTATGTTTTTTTTGTCGCAGCCACTGAAGCACAGAGGCCAGAAAAAATATGCCATATAAATGCTGAAAATAGTCATTTTTTTGGTCGCAGCCACTGAAGCACAGAGGCCAGAAAAAATATGCCATATAAATGCTTAAAATAGTCATTTTTTTGGTCGCAGCCACTGAAGCACAGAGGCCAGAAAAAATATGCCATATAAATGCTGAAAATATTCTTTTTTTTTTGTCGCAGCCACTGAAGCACAGAGGCCAGAAAAAATATGCCATATAAATGCTGAAAATATTCATTTTTTTGTCACAGCCACTGAAGCACAGAGGCCAGAAAAAATATGCCATATAATTGCTGAAAATATTCATTTTTTTTTGTCGCAGCCACTGCAGCACAGAGGCCAGAAAAAATATGCCATATAAATGCTGAAAATATTCATTTATTTTTGTCGCAGCCACTGAAGCACAGAGGCCAGAAACAATATGCCATATAAATGCTGAAAATATTCATTTTTTTTTGTCACAGCCACTGAAGCACAGAGGCCAGAAAAAATATGCCATATAATTGCTGAAAATATTCATTTTTTTTTTGTCGCAGCCACTGCAGCACAGAGGCCAGAAAAAATATGCCATATAAATGCTGAAAATATTCATTTTTTTGGTTGCAGCCACTGAAGCACAGAGGCCAGAAAAACTCAGGATTTACCTGGATTCAAATGAAACCAGTAGGGTTTGCACCCTAGTTTGTAACGGTGGCGGAGGGAGGAGGACGCTAAAGGACAGATGTGTGTGGAGTCATGAGGCGTGCAGAGAAGGACAGCTGCATGGGGAGTCAGAAACTCAGAACAAGTCTTCCGGCGTGCAGTAACCCTCCGAGATCCACCCCTCATTCATTTTAATAAAGGTCAGGTAATCCACACTTTTGTGACCTAGGCGAGTTCTCTTCTCAGTTACAATCCCTCCTGCTGCACTGAAGGTCCTTTCTGAGAGGACACTTGAGGCGGGGCAAGACAAGAGGTTCATGGCAAATTGTGACAGCTCTGGCCACAGATCAAGCCTGCGCACCCAGTAGTCCAGGGGTTCATCACTCCTCAGAGTGTCGATATCTGCAGTTAATGCCAGGTAGTCCGCTACCTGCCGGTCGAGGCGTTCTTTGAGGGTGGATCCAGAAGGGTTCTGGCGCTGCCTTGGACTGAAAAACATTTGCATGTCTGACGTTACAGAGTGGCCAAAGTGCTTTGTCCTTGCAGGTGCGCTCGTGGCAGGATTACTGGCACCTCTGCCCCTGGAATGTTGATGAGTTCCTGAAGTGACATCACCCTTAAAAGCATTGTACAACATGTTTTGCAGGCTGGTTTGTAAATGCAGCATCCTTTCGGACTTGTGGTACGTTGGTAACATTTCTGCCACTTTATGCTTGTACCGAGGGTCTAGTAGCATTGCGACCCAGTACAGGTCCTTCTCCTTAAGCCTCTTGATACGGGGGTCCTTCAACAGGCATGACAGCATGAAAGACCCCATTCTCACAAGGTTGGATGCAGAGGTATCCATCTCCGCTTCCTCGTTATCAAGGACTGCATCATCCACGGTCTCCTCCCCCCAGCCACGTACAAGACCAGGGGTCCCCAAAAGGTCACCACCAGCCCCCTGGGAAGCCTGCTCCTGTTGGTCCTCCTCCTCCACAAAGCCACCTTCCTCCTCTGACTCCACTTCTGACACCTCTCCCTGCGTTGCAGCAGGTGCCTGGGTTCGTTCTGGTGATTCCGACCAGAAATCGTGCGCTTCCTGCTCCTCGTCACGCTGGTCTACAGCCTCATCTGTCACTCGTCGCACGGCACGCTCCAGGAAGAAAGCAAAGGGTATTAGGTCGCTGATGGTGCCTTCGGTGCGACTGACCATATTTGTAACCTCTTCAAAAGGGCGCATGAGCCTGCAGGCATCGCGCATAAGCACCCAGTAACGGGGGAAAAAATCCCCAGCTCTGCAGATCCAGTCCTACCACCCAGTTCAAACAGGTATTCGTTGACGGCTCTTTGTTGTTGGCAGCAGACGTTCCAACATGAGGAGCGTTGAATTCCAGCGAGTCTGGCTGTCGCAAATCAAACGCCTGACTGGCATGTTGTACCGCTGCTGAATGTCAGCAAGGCGTGCCATGGCTGTGTAGGAACGTCTGAAATGGGCCGACACCTTCCTGGACTGCCTGAGAACGTCCTGGAATCCTGGGTACTTCGAGACAAAACGTTGGACTATTAAATTCAGAACATGTGCCATGCAGGGCACATGTGTTAAATTGCCCAGTCTCAGTGCTGCCAACAGATTGCTTCCATTGTCACACACCACTTTTCCGATCTTCAGTTGGTGTGGGGTCAGCCACCGATCGGCCTGTGACTGCAGAGATGACAGGAGTACAGATCCGGTATGGTTTCTGCTTTCCAGGCACGTCATCCCCAAGACAGCATGACAACGGCGTACCTGGCACGTCGAATAGCCTAGGGGGAGCTGGGGGTGCACAGGTGTGGAGGAGGAGGACCCAGCAGCAGAGGAGGAAGAAGAGGAAGAAGACGAGGTAGAGAGCGAAGGAGGAGTAGAGGTGGTGGCAGAGCCGCGTGCAATCCGTGGCGGTGACACCAACTCCACTGTCGTGACCATGCTTGGAGGACCATGCGTTAGTAGTCATATGGACCTTTGGCCCAACACTAAGTGACAGAGATGCGGTGACTTGGCTCTGCACATGGTGGTACAGGTGTGGTATTCCCTTTTTTGAAAAAAAATTGCGGCTGGGTACCTTCCACTGCGGTGTCCCAATTGCTACAAATTTGCGGAAGGCCTCAGAGTCCACCAGCTGGTATGGTAAAAGCTGGCGGGCTAAGAGTGCAGACAAGCCAGCTGTCAGACGCCGGGCAAGGGGGTGACTCGCAGACATTGGCTTCTTACGCTCAAACATGGCCCTCACAGAAACTTGGCTGGGGGCAGATGACTGGGAATGAGAAACTGGTGGTCAAGGTGGAAGGCGGAGTGGAGGGTGGTTCAGACGGGTCAAGGACAGCAGAGGTAGAGCAGTAAGATGCTGGACCAGAAGGAGGGTGGCTTTTAGTTTGCCTGTTGCCTTTGAGGTGTTGCTCCCAAAGTGCTTTGTGCTTGCCGTTCATGTGCCTTCGCATAGAAGTTGTACCTATGTGGCTGTTGGGCTTCCCAAGACTCAGTTTCTGACTGCACTCATTGCAAATTACAACACTTTTGTCAGAGGCACACACATTAAAAAAATCCCACACTGCTGACCTTTTTGAAGCTGGCAATCTGGCGGTAACAGTAGAAGTTGGCGGCGTTGGCGGCAATGGCGGGCGCGTTGGCCGGGTGACCACAGGTGCCGATACATGTTGTTGCCCTACTGTTCCCTGCGAGCTGTCCTCCCTGCTTCTTCTAAGTCTTATTCTCCTCCTGCCTCTCTGACTCTCCGTCTCTCCATCTGAACTATCCTCCTCTTGCTCTCTTCTACTGGGCACCCACAAAACATCAATCTCCTCATCATCATTCTCCTCAGATGCATCAATTTCTTCTGACAGCTCACAGAAGGAAGCAGCAGCGGGGGCCTCCTCATTACTCATTATGTCCATCTCTGTTGTGTTCTCTGCCAGAATTAAATCTGGTGTAACGTCCTCATCTCCTTCATCTTCTTCTGCCAATAATGGTTGCGCATCACTCAGTTCAAGAAACTCATGTGAAAATAACTCCTCTGACTCCAGTGAAGAAGGGGCGCCGGTGGTGGAGGAAGTGTTACGTGGGGTGGCCATAGCAGTGGAGGATGAGGATGTTGTGGTAAAGTTAGAAACGGTAGAGGATGGGGTGTGCTGTGTAAGCCAGTCAACTACCTCTTCAGCATTTTGGGAGTTCAGGGTCATTGCCTTTTTAAAACTGGGCAATTTCCTAGGGCCACAGGATAGCATAGCAGCACGGCCCCTAGTGCCTCTGCGTGGCGGCCTGCCTTTGCCTGGCATTATTTTTAAAACAACAACAACAACTCAGGTGGTGGTTCTGGAGACGGTATTATTATTGATATTTAGACAGTATGTGAACAAGCTCACACAGCTAGATGGCAGTTGTTTGAAAATGAACAACACACTGGGCAAACAATGCCTGCAAGGTCAACGTATACACTACTACAGCAGTGGATACGGAATATATTATTGCTGCTTGAAAAACGTCACTCAGGTGGTGTTTCTGGAAACGGTATTATTATTGATATTTAGACAGAATGTGAAAAAGCTCACACAGCTAGATGGCCGTTGTTTGAAAATGAAGAACACACTGGGCAAACAATGCCTACAAGGTCAACGTATACACTACTACAGCAGTGGATACGGAATATATTATTGCTGCTTGAAAAACGTCACTCAGGTGGTGGTTCTGGAGACGGTATTATTATTGATATTTAGACAGTATGTGAACAAGCTCACACAGCTAGATGGCAGTTGTTTGAAAATGAACAACACACTGGGCAAACAATGCCTACAAGGTCAACGTATACACTACTACAGCAGTGGATACGGAATATATTATTGCTGCTTGAAAAACGTCACTCGGCTGGTGTTTCTGGAGACGGTATTATTATTGATATTTAGACAGAATGTGAAAAAGCTCACACAGCTAGATGGCCGTTGTTTGAAAATGAAGAACACACTGGGCAAACAAATTGAAACAATGCCTGCAAGGTCAACGTATACACTACTACAGCAGTGGATACGGAATATATTATTGCTGCTTGAAAAACGTCACTCAGGTGGTGTTTCTGGAGACGGTATTATTATTGATATTTAGACAGAATGTGAAAAAGCTCACACAGCTAGATGGCCGTTGTTTGAAAATGAAGAACACACTGGGCAAACAATGCCTACAAGGTCAACGTATACACTACTACAGCAGTGGATACGGAATATATTATTGCTGCTTGAAAAACGTCACTCAGGTGGTGTTTCTGGAGACAGTATTATTATTGATATTTAGACAGTATGTGAACAAGCTCACACAGCTAGATGGCAGTTGTTTGAAAATGAACAACACACTGGGCAAACAATGCCTACAAGGTCAACGTATACACTACTACAGCAGTGGATACGGAATATATTATTGCTGCTTGAAAAACGTCACTCAGGTGGTGTTTCTGGAGACGGTATTATTATTGATATTTAGACAGAATGTGAAAAAGCTCACACAGCTAGATGGCCGTTGTTTGAAAATGAAGAACACACTGGGCAAACAATGCCTACAAGGTCAACGTATACACTACTACAGCAGTGGATACGGAATATATTATTGCTGCTTGAAAAACGTCACTCAGGTGGTGGTTCTGGAGACGGTATTATTATTGATATTTAGACAGTATGTGAACAAGCTCACACAGCTAGATGGCAGTTGTTTGAAGAACACACTGGGCAAATAATGCCTGCAAGTGCACTACTATTGGTGCACTACTATGAAGAACAGCAAACAGCACTGTACACGTTAAAGAACAGTAAGATAAGTAAAATAAAAAAAAAATTATATGTATATTAAAAAAAAAAAATTCTCGGGTTGGTGCTGCTGAACTACTAGGAGCAGCACAGTAGCACACCAGTCCCACTCCCCAACACTGCTAGACTAATAGCACTGGGCTCTTATAGTAGCAACTAGCAAAGTAAAAAAACAAAAAAGAAAATAAAAGCAGTCCTTACAAGGACTATTGGGTTATTACAGCAGTCAGCAGATGAGATCAGAAGAGATCAGTGCCCACAGCAGGCAGCTACATACAGAGCACTGCAGTAGAAGGTAGATTACTAGCCAGCAAAGCTACCTAACCTGAAATGTCCCTCAAATCCCTGCAGACTTCTGTCCCTCCAATACAGAGCAGTATCAAGTAGATTACTAGCCAGCAAACTTACTATCAACTGTCCCTCAAATCACTAACAGCTCTCTCCCTACACTAGCTCTTGCAAGCACACACAGGCAGAATGAAAAAACGCTGCAGGGCTTCAGTTTATATATGGAAGGGGAGTGGTCCAGGGGGTGTGGGGGTGGTCCAGGAGGGACAGCTTCCTGATTGGCTGCCATGTATCTGCTGGTCTGGGGTGAGAGGTCAAAAAAAAGCGACAGGTAAGGCGAACCCAAAATGGCAAACATCGCGCGACGTTCGCGAACATTCGGCGAGCACGAACAGTCGATGTTCGCGCGAACAAGTTCGCCGGCGAACAGTCCGCGACATCCCTACAGGTTATCTGCAGGTTGTGGGTAAGACTTTCAGATGTGGGTCAATGTTCTTGCCCAGCCCACATCTGATGATGTCACTTCCAGTTTGCAGCACTTCCTGTTCAATGATGGCCAGTAGGTCGCAGATCAGGATAAATGACCCCCACTGTGTCTAAAACTTAATGAAACAAGGCTTTTTGGCAGAGAGCCTAGAATACTCAGCACCTGCACTTAGTTACAATTACATCTTTGCTTATCTTAAATTGTTACAAATGTATCTATTTAAGTTAAGCAGGTCTCTTGGAAGAATTGAGACTTACAGGGATTTATTATCTGGAATGTTTGAGACCTAGAGTTTTTGTTTTATTACTGAGAAAAATTAAATAATTCTTAAAAAAAAATCCAAATAATTTGCTTATAGTGGACTCTGTGAGAGATGACCTCTCACAAAGTCAGAGCTTTCCTGATATTGGGTTTCTGGTAAAGAGGTTCTATATCTGTAGCGATTTTACACATGAGCTTGATTACATGTAAAAGCTGGAAAAACAGGTCCAGTGTGGGTAATAAATATGCTATTTGTGCTTATTTCTTGATGCATGGGGACCTGTTAACAAGAATGCTCGGGATATTGGGTTTTCTGGATAAAGGGTTTCTCTAATTTGAACCTCCATACCTTAAGCCTACCAAAAAATCTTTTAAACAGTATTAGGATTGTTTTCCCTTAATAAGGATTAATTTTATCTTAGTTAGGATCCAGTACCAGATACTGTTTTATTATTACTTCAGAGAAAAAGGAAAACATTTTTAAATATTTTAATTATTTGATCAACATAGAGTCTATGGGAGATGGCCTTTCCATAATTTGGAGCTTTCTGGATAACAGGTTTTGGGATAACAGATCCCATTACCTGTTAAAATCATTATATTTTGTATATTATAACTATGACGTGGTCTTTAATGGTGAATTCTTTGTTTCCATTATGAGAACAAAGCTGGAGCCTTACAAGGGAATATGATTTTACAGGTGCACAACACGTTTATGATTTTATGATATATTAAACTGTGCATAAAAATTTCTGTGTATTAAAAATGTAGACCCTGCTACAGAAATTTACAAAACCGTTTGAAGATCTATATGACAACATTACCTAGTACCAGCAAGCAATGCAAAATATGTTCAAAATTATACTTTCACAATAATACTGTAATATGAGCTCATTCTAATATAGAGATTCATCAAACATAGTTTTTTATCTTTAAATCTATTTTTCTCCACCTTCTGTAACCCCCCCCTCCCTGCATCAGGTTGTAGAATTTGACCTTACAGATTGTCAAATCAACAGCATGTCATTTCTGTAGAATTAGATGGCCTTACTGGTGCTGGGGCATAACAGAACAACTAATTAAACAAGTGCATGAGTGGAGGGGGAAAGGTCGTCCTGTCATATTCCCCATCTACAAAGACTTTCTTACACAATGAGTGATTGCAGCAGAGGAAATGACTACAGAGGAGAGTGACGCTCGAACAGCAAGCAGCAAATAATGAGAGCAGTATAAACAGAAGTCAAGAGAATGAGCAGTATAATAAGAGTATGAGGGGTAATGTTATGTTTTGATAGCCGTGGATGAGTATAAAAGTGCTTTATTAGCAGGTTCATGCAGCCATTACACTTTAACAGTAACTTCAACTCTAATACTTTTAAGCAGTATAGAAAGTACTATGTACACAGTATAACTCTTGTGCACAGTGACACCTATACTCCCTTTGCATAAACACCTCTTATCCCCCCTATATTAGTAAAGCATTTTGGCATATGTAATAAACAGCAACAATTAAACAGTATGCATCTTAAAACAGCATTATGCATTATTCACATCACATAGTCCTTGGTCCATGCAGGTATCTACCTGCATGGACCAAAGACTATGTGAAGTGAATAATCCATAATATTGTTTTTTTCTGATTCTCTCAGTTTGCCTTATTGGTTCATTTTCTTCAGGTCTATTGCAGTTGGCATCAGGAGTAGAAAAATGTCCTTCTTCAAATGGAGCTTCTCCAAAGTCATTCCTAACTGGAGAAAGACAACTTGCATTCCATAGGCGTCCATCAGACAGTTCATATGTGTATGGTCCTCGCTGGCATCTCACTTCAAGTGGTATAGTAAATTTAGATTGTCCTTGTTTCAGTATTCCTGGTTTCTTAATTCTGACTAAAGATCCAGGCTGAAAGTGGACTTCTCTTGCACCATGTTTTCTGTCCCTATAAGCTTTGCAGTTGTTGATGTTTCACAATGTCAGCGGCAGATGATTTTGTAGGCACAGTATTTTGTGGAAGTTTGATGTCTGCAACATGTAACTTGTAATAATTCAGCTGGAGATGATTGGTTTGTTGCATTGCACATTTGCTGTCTGTAGTGCTTCTTTCAGACTTCTGTAATATCGCTCGATTTCTCCATTTGCTTGTGGGTAATACATTGAAGATTTCCGATGCACAATATTCCCCCCTCTCAGAAAGAATTCAAACTCAAATGACAAAATGTGGCCCGTCGTCTGATATTAACTCCTTTGGATTACTGCTGAAGACTGTAGACTGTAGCTGATGTTATATGAGAAACAAATGCAATTTCAGGCCGTTTACTGTAATAGTCTATCAAGGTTATAGCAAATCTACAGTCTATCGGAAAAAAGACCCACAATATCATAGCAAGTTTTTTCCATGCTGAATCAGGAAATGGTACTGGCTGAAGTGGTGGAGTATGTATGATAGCTGTTTTGTCATGATACTGACAAGTAACAAGAATGAATGGGAGCTACCAAATTGGCATCCATTGCTGGCCACCAGTATAGTTCTCGTAGTCTTTGTTTTGTACGTACAATTCCTTGATGACTCTCATGTGCAAGTTGTATGAGCTTTTCTCGCAAGGTCTCTGATACCATTAAGTGGTGAAATCCACAGACAACATAGCAATCTATACTAAGGACAGTTCATGTCTAATTCTGTAGTAAGGTTGAAGATCAGGACTGAGTTTCTTCTCAGCATTTGGCCATTTGCTTCATAAGATGTCCCGTAGTTTTACTTGAACTGGACATGTGAGGCAAGCTTGCTTAAAATCGGCAGCTGTAACTGTAGATGATAGTAAATCAGTCAGTGCTACAACTTCTATGTCCTCATCCAGTGTATCAGAAGCTGCAGGTAAAGGTAAACGTGACAAACAATCAGCAGTAACATTTTTCAAACCTGGTTTGTATTGCATTTTGTAGTTGAAATTTAGTAGCCTTGCTGACCATCTAGCTATACACATTCCAACTCTTCCTAGTCCATTTGCTGTGAGCAGTGTAGTTAAAGGGCTATGATCAGTGCATTAGGTAAATTCTCTAGCCCATAAGTAGGTTCTCCATTTTTCTGTTGCCCAAACACATGCTAGAGCTTCTTTTTCAAACGTTGAATACTTATGCTCTGCTTCTGTAAGTGTCTGAAGCATCTGTAGTAACCATAGCAAATAAAGCTAGCGCTGGACTGTTCACAATTAGCTGTTTCGCTATTTCAAAGCTTTGTTGAGAAGTCTCTGACCACACCAGAAATAAAGTTCCACGTAGTAGTGCTCTAAGTGGCTCCACAACTGAAGCATAGTTGGGAATAAACTTAGAATACCATGAAGTAAGACCTAAGAAAGCTTGTAAGGTCTGGAAATCAGATACATAGTAACATAGTAACATAGTTAGTAAGGTTGAAAAAAGACACTGTCCATCGAGTTCAACCTTTTGACAATTGGAAAGGTTCAGTTCAGTCCTGCAGAATCAATGCATTTCAGAACATTTTTTAGGTACTTGTCATGAAGATCCATAGTTGGAGCGCAGACAATTATATCATCCAAGTAGCACTGTACACCAGGTATGCCATGGAGTAAAGAAGACTTTGAAAACAACTCAGTGCTGAAGCCAGTCCATAAGGTACACGCTTGAACCAAAACAAACCATCATGGGTGATAAATGCAGTGAGGTCTCTGTTTTCCTCATGCAGTAAGGGTTTTACATCTGGTCTCAACTTAACTTTGTGTACAAGTATAGCAGTACTCTTATTCACAATGTAAAAGTCACATTTTGCAGTATTTTATACAACTTGTACAGTCACTGGCAAGCAACCAAGCACAGGGATTGGATCCTTTAAGTAACTGACCAGTATCAGGGCAGGTGCAATAAGCAGATCTTTTGCAAAGTATTTCAAGGAAACATCCTTTGGTAGTATAGAAAAAGCTGAACCTGTATCAAGCATCAGGTTAATCGAGTGTCCTTTGCCAGCAGAAGCAGTATTGACACTGACTGTGCATATAAACGTGTTTGAAATAATTAAATCAGCTTTATCCACACTTAAAGAGATACTGACATCAGAAAATAACCTTTTTTTATTATATATCATAACATTGTCTTTGAATGCTATTTATAATTTTGCCATAAAAGTATTTGCCTGATGCAAAAACCAAGAAGTATCAGTGAAGAAACAATCAACATGACCTATAGGTAACTTTTAATGTAGATTAATTAAGAAAATTTTTAGTGTCAGTATCACTTTAATACTGTAACATTTGAAGCAATGACTTCATGAACATCTTTAGCAAAACTAAGGCAGATCTTAGCAAAATGTCCTACCTTTTTGCATTTGCGACACTGTACAGCTTTTGCAGGACATGTAGCATAATTTACAGTGTGTTGTGTTGAACCACAGCAGAAGCAGAATTTTTTGTTTGTATTTGCTGCACGGTTTTGCAGTGTAGGTGAATCCCTTTCCTTAGCACTGTATTTTGCCTGTGACTGTGCATTATTAGGCCTTTTTTCTGGATTTACAGTCTGTACATTTCCAGCAGTTCCCTGACTGAGCCTCTACCACTGCTGTTTCAATTTGGCTAGCAACTGTAATAGCCTTTGCAATAGTTAAATCCTGCTCTAGGAGCAGTCTCTCTCTAATGCGAGGTGAGTTTGTTTTTTCCACTATTTGGTCTCTTAGCATTTCATCTGTTAGATTCCCAAATTCACAGGTAACAACCAGCTCCAATGGCTACAATGGGTCAACCTTTAACCTCTAGCAAGGATTTATGGAGCTTGGGAAGGACATGGAAAATGGGAATCATTGGATGGGTGCAGTCTAAAAACTCGCACTCAGATTTACTCAAGACTCCATTTTCAAATCCCATATCAATAAGTTTTTTCAATTCCCTCTGTCAGGGCTCAGCAGAACAGCTCCGGGTTGAGCTGACTTCACCTCGTGAATTGGCTGGTGTCTCTGCGCCAGCGACTGTTGTTGGCGTGCGCGCGTTCTGATGCAGGCGCGCGTCCTGACGCAGGCACGCATTCTGACGCAAGCATGCATCCTGAGGTTAAAAGGACGCTCAGGCCTAGGCTCAATGCGAGGTAATCGTCTCTACTGACACTAAGCGTTTTGACTTTGATGATTCTTCTTATTACGACTACGGCTTGTTCCTGACTACTCTTCTGATTACCCCTGGATCTTGTGACTGATACTTCTGATTTCGACCTCGGCTTCTCCTGACTACTCTACTCGTTTATTCCCAAACCAGCTCCAGCTTCCTGATTGACTCCAGTGTATGACCCGGCTTGTTCCGGACTTCGTCTCTTCATTTGCAGATAAGTGCTGAGTCCTTATTCACAAACTGGTATTTCCTGTGGGCTCTATCGGCACTCCTGCTATTCCTTATCTGGGACCGTCCTGTACCAACCCTCAGGGCGCTGCTCAGTGGGAAGCATGGGGGAGGCATAAGATGTTCATGAAGTATAAACCTTCAGACTCCCCTGATACCTGTCACCCTCCCAAAGGTGCCTGCGGAATCCGGACAGCTTAATATACGTGTCAATGTCACCAAGCTGTCTCCCACTTTATGCCAACCTTTTCATGTGTTGGTGGGAGAGGTGGGCATACAAACCCATACTGTAAACATATCATTCGATTTTACAGATATATCGATGATTGTATTGGAATTTGGGATGGTGATGGCCAATGTTTACATTCTTTTATTGATCTTTGTAATGGGGCTGTTAATGGTATACACTTTACCTATGAGACTCATGAAATGGAGATACCATTCTTGGATATCATTTTCTCAGTTAAACAGCATAGGATTACTACCACATTGTATCATAAGCCCATCACGCAGAACAAATTGTTACATGCTCAGAGTGCCCATCCAGGGCCTTGTCTTAGAGGCATCCCTGTAGGCCAGTTTTTAAGACTGCGCTGAATATGTTCCAGCTGGGATGCATTTCAGGAGAAGGCAATGGACCTTTGGGACAGGTTCTTAGAACGGGGATATGATCCTAAAGATATCAAAGTAGCATATGACAATGCAGTCTCAAAAAATAGGTCAAATTTATTGAGGTACAAAAATAATAATAACAAAAAGATAATACCATCTAGAGCCGGTAAACAAGATCCAGTATCTACTTTATGTTTTAGTATAGTTTACAACAGGGATGCCTACTACATACAGCGTAGTATCCATAGACACTGGGGTATTACAGGATCGTGTTTTAAAAGACTCTTTAGATCAACGTCCATCTTTTGTCTTTCATAAAGGTAATATTAGCTTCTTGGCTATCTCCAAGCCTATATGAATCCAAAACCCAGCTTGGCTCAGAAATAAAGGTATCTATAAGTGTGGCCGAACCAGATGCAAAGCATGTACAGTATTAAATGTTTCTAGTGGATTCATGAGTACCCATACAAATAAACATTCTACTATGAAACAATATTTCAATTGCAAGTTGCAAGTTTGTCCCTGTGCAGATACCATTTGGCGCTCTTGGACTAGGCAGCTCCCGGAAGTACACATCACCGCCGCCATTTTGAGAGAGACTTCTAAGGAGACGGACGCTTCATTTTAGCTCCTGATTCCTTTCTGGCCCGCACCCTTAGTGGTGCTAAGGGAACACTTGCCTTACCTCTCTAAACTAAACGGTAGCTAGTACCAGCATATCGCTTCTCAGTAAGAAGTTGGATTTGTCTAAACAACAGTCCTTTTCTTCAGTGCGCGCAATCCTGCTGGTCCACGGTTGTGGCCGGATCCTAGCTAGTACCAGCATATCGCTTCTCACAGGAAGTTCCATGATGACAAGCATTTCAGCTTAATGGAGCAAGTGTCCCATGGGGGGCGTGTGGAGAAGCCACACCCCAACTACTATGTTTCTTACAAAGACACAGTGGCCTTCTTCAATTTTGTTCACCATTTTTTTTCCCCTTGCTGGACTTATGGACATTGTCCAGGACCTTGCTTCTATATAGTTGGGTTCATGAGAAAAGGACTGCTGAGCCCCCACCACAAACCTTCTACCTCTAACTACTTCCTGAGTAGCAACTTTATCATCTACATTTCTACCCCCAAGTCATATCTTTGGACACTTGGGTAAGGCGGGGGGGATGTGAGGCTGAATAAAGTTTTGGGTTTGGTGGGATTGTCTGAACCAACTATGGGAAAATGTGTGATGCCTATGGTGTTTCTTGAAAAGTAATAACATGTTTTCTTTTCAGAAGAAGCCTATGCCTGGACCTCCTGATGTACTTGGATGGTTTAAGTTCTATAAGTAAGGTGCCTGAGTGTTCCTATAAGGACCTCATGGAAATGTAATAAAGTTTTGAGTAATTGAAACCATTTTTTGCACTATACTTATCCTACCAGTATTGCATTTTGCTCTTACTGTTTTTTTCTTTCCACAGTGTCCATTGTCACCCAGGTATTCCTCAGGAGAGGATACCCAAAGCTGATGTGATATGGTACTGTCTTGTTGCACTAATTTTCAAAAATGCTTTGGATATTTGTGTATTTTTACACCATTGTCGGGACGAAATGGGTTTTTCCCCAGGTGTATGTAGGGACCTATAGGATCTGCTATTCCCTATAGAGTTAATCCTCTACCTTTCTTTGTAGTTCCTTATAACTTTTGTTATTGGGCACAAGCCCTTATGACATTTAAGTGTAACTGCTACAGCTATATTACAAAGGGTGTAATACAACTTCCTGCCACACTGCTATATAGTGTTGTGCAGGGAGTGGCCTCTTCCTCTTTGGCTCCTGTGTTTCCCATTGAGCCTGGGATCACCAAGGCCCCAGTAAAGCCATCTACCCCAAAGGGATCTGTACCTTTGGTGCTGAGTCAGGGACCGGGCAACCCTGTGAATGAGGAGTAGCTATCATTAGGGCAGACCTGTAATAGTCTCTCTAGGAGAGAGAGATATTTATCTTTATGTAGCATGAGCAGCTGTGTGCTCCATCAAGGATAATAGCAGGGAGTAGCTTCCCAAAGGCTTCTTGTCTGCCTTTAAAGCTGGGAACTCAGTGATAGGGAATCTAGGTTAGCAGTGGACTGCCTATACCCTACCTTATTGATCCCGATCCCCTTACTGGTATATCGGTCTTTGGGAATGAGATATTCTTCTTGACTATTTGACTATGGGAGTGACAGTCTACATCATGCTGCATCATCATTCTGCTATCCTTCCTCCTCTGTGATATGCTATATCTGCACCAACTCCTGCGTGAGTAAACCTGTGGCCACCTTTATTGTGCCTTGTCTACAATAAATCCAACTCTTTTGTTTCACTAAGAACCCCCTGGTGTCCATTCTATCCATTCATGCACTTAAACTGCCTGTGTTGTGTAGTTCCACTACATCTTAAAGGGACAGCTTCCACTTGGCGAAAGCTCTAGCCCTGTTGTGTAAGTTGCAGTGTAACCCAGGCTCAAACACTAGCTGGACATTTAACTATCTGTGTGCTGAATAGCCCACTCATGTGGACAGCGTTATATCATGCTTATGAGGAAGTGGTTCTGACCACGAAACATGTCAAGCATATATCTGTTTGTGCGCTCTATGATTTTAAATATTTAATAAAGTGCTGATTTTAGTCCTGCGAGTGCTCCATGTTTAAACTATGTAATTGGACATCTCACGATTCGGTGGCATCTCCACGTGGTAGCGCAGTAGGACAGGTCGTATGGATCAGTGAGTGCTCCCTGTACTTTTGCTATAACCTAGCAGGCCCCAATGTACAAAAATGACTTTGTGTGCAGCCACACATCTGGTCACACAGCACCTGTACCCTATAGCAGGCCCTATACCCCTCCCCCCACCTTCGCTGCCAGATTTATGCGGAAAGTAGACCGTTAATAAGTAATTTATTCCCACGAAAATGCATGAAATAATGTGATTCTTAACTGAGTGCAAGTTTTTTTTCTGCTAAAAAGTGACTATTCAGTTTGCCTTTTCCTGTAAAACCCAAGCAAATGTCTTCCTCAATTCATGGCTTATTTGTTTTCTTTTCTCTGCTATCACATTTTTGTTTTCAACCTGCAAATTTGATAAATTGCCCACTAATTGTGGAGTACACAAAAAAATAATGACATGCATAGATATACTCCATACCTTTCTCAGACCCATGCACTGCTTTTTACATACAAAAACCTTGCTTGAAGCTGCAAAGCCAGGGACGCTCCTGCCACCAGACAAGGTAAGATGTCTTGCCTCAGGTGGCAAGTGGATAGTTACCAAGGGCGTCAAAAAGACACCTATGGTAATTTTAAAAGGAAAATTTGACTCTGCCAGTGCAGCAAGAGCAATAGAACTTGCTGCAGTAGTGATACAGCCCCCCTTGACCCACACTGCTGCCAGAGTTGGAGAGAGGGGGTGGCATCAGGGTCTTTGTCTCAGGTAGCAGCAGCCCCAGAATATCTTATAATGTAAGCATTTAGTAATGACAACAGCATTTTTGCCATTAAAGGCTAAACCAAGTAGTTTGGTTAAGAAGTGTGATCATTCACACTTATTTTAATTGTGGTTTTATGAGTCTCTCGGAAATAATCAAAACACACCGGCTACGTATAAGCAAAGGTTTTTTACATACATAGAATGAAAAAGATATACATTACAGAGTGAGCACAGTATGCAAGCAACCCCTATCTGCCTGTATGACTGGGAAATCCCTAAACAGTCCGCAGATTGAGGCTTAAACTAGTTTAAAAGATTCTTTGGTTAGATCACAGGTCCTGTGGTCGCACGCGTAAACCACACATATGTTGTATACTATGATACAAAGCTTTGTTATACATTATAAAGCTATTGTACACTATATTGGGTTCAACATACGACATAGGGCTAAACAGTAGAACAGTTCTTTGTGTTATAGTTTTATATAGTTTTGTATAGTAGCATTGCAAGCTATTGGGTTTAATCAGAGTAATACCATGAGCCATTATTGAAAAAACTCCTATTAGAACACTTTATTTCTAATTTCAACTGTGCCAACAAATGATACACTGCACAATGTTTAAGAATATTGCATACACAAAAGGATTAATGTACAGACTCTTAAAAGTTAAAGGATATTTGTTCACTCAAAATATAAATGGAATTTCAGTAATGCCAACATATTTTGTATCATGGACAGCACCATCACAAGTTTCTTTTCTTTAAAATGCCTTTATTGAAACATGGGCTCTGACCCAAACAATCGGCAACGTTAAAGACCGCCATCGGTCTTTTATCAAGCCACCTCAGCAGCACCTGTGCACAGTTATTTATACATATATTATTATATATTGTGGTATGGTGACAAAAAGGTCAAACGTGGGGGAAAGTGATTGATTGAGTGTATGTTGGGCCACAGATTCTCAGATATTGTTACTGAGGTGAGACCAGTAGTGCTGTTAGCAGAGAAATACTATGTCTCTCTGCAAGGTTTTTGTAATTGATGATCTGGGGCTGGTCTTACTGGGAATCCGCAAGAGTAGGGTGGGACGGATTTCCAAATCCGTAGGGCAGGTTTTTCAAGAGGCCCTAGGCCCAGGAGAGAAAGAAAAACATGTATTTTGTGTTAGCCAGGAGGCTGGATATTTCTGTTGAACTGCTGTTTTTCGGTTACCTTCCCCCTGCGAGGGGAAATTTCTGCAGCCGCTGGAAAATAAACGCGGGCAGGAAGCCCTTAAACCGATCCTAGTATGTGAAGTCACCTCATTTGCAGCCTACCAGCGAGTGAACCCCCACAATATATATATATATATATATATATATATATATATATATATTAAATCTATCATCTAGCTATTCATCCAGCTATCATTTTTTTTAGAATGAAGTTTCTTGGATTTTTTAGGGAGGCTGTGGTTCGATGTGAAGGATATGCAGAGTCAGTTCAATTTAACCAATCCTATCCAATTCTACAAGAGCAAATTTAAAACTTGACCTTACATAACACTCCTGTGACTAGGGTTGCCACCTGGCCAGTAAAAATGATGCTTGGTACCAGAGCCGGACTGGGAGTTAAAAGCAGTCCTGGCTAAAACAGCAAAGCAGCCCACATGCGTACATCTGCATGGCAATAAACCGTATATATAATGACTTTGCCCTGGAACAGGTATGGTGCCCAGTAAAATACTCCTAATCTGATGCTACACACTTGCTCACTTAAGCATATAGCAAATTTGTAATTGCAGTACACCTCTTGGCAAAAAATTGGCAATTAAAATGCCTGTCACTGCAGGTGAAGAAACTGTTTGAATACTTCCAACCTAACACCATCAGTTTCTGCCATAGGCTGAGTTTTTCACTGGTAAGTGTTTTACTGCAGGTCTTCTTGACAGCACTCAGGATTAAAATGCTACTTGTGTCCTTAGCCACTTACAATAAAACTCAGCTTGCATTTAACAAATGTATTACAAGGAAATTAGCTTATTCATCAGAAAAGAGGTTGTATTTCTATTTGTGCTATTTCTCACAATGGCTGACAAAGTTCACCATAAAGTACAGGGGCACAATGCAAAGTTCACCAAAAACTGAAAGAGCTTGGAATGATGTGAAATAGACAGGAATGGTGACTGGCTGCTGAATTTTTTAAACCATAATGCCTTTACCATATCCCTTCATATGATGTTACATAGGCAGTAGAAAACATTGTTAAATATCATTCAAAACGTACAAAAGTGGCATATTTAGTGTAATAGAATCACTATATAGCTCCACTCTTTGAATTAGGATTATGGCCCAACAGGCCCTAAAATGTTGCTGACATGTTATAGTTCAACACTATGAAAATTTGCACTAGAAGCAGTTTCATAGTCTAAGCAAGATACTAGCTTTTAAAAACTCTCAAAAAACACAGCAATTGACGTAGAAATAATCACCAGCACCATAAAAATGTAAAGCATTTTGCCAAAGAATAAACCTATTGCTAAGAGAAAATGCAGGAGGTTTTTTTTTACCTTGCTATGCTGTACAGTGCTTTCTCTGTGCTAGCCCCGCCCCCTCCTCGGCAGGCTCAGCCAGGGAAACTCTGTTACCTTGTTGCAACTAGAGCTACACAGGAAGCAGATGGGCTGAAAACTGCTACATAACAGCTACGATTCCAGACTTCACCTGCCTGACCCATCCTGAAAAAACTGCTTTCATGGTATGTGCAGCCAGCTTTCCACTGCTTCCCTCGCTGCCACATGCCCATGCGCCTTCAGACTGCCTTAGCTCTTTCCAATTGGTTAGTGAGTCTAAGGTTGGGAGGGCCTTACTCGATAGGGGGTAGGGATATCTGTCCACCTCCAGCAGCAGCCCGTTTATAGAACAGAGGACCCGTGCAGCCCATTTATATCATAAGCAGAGAGGCCCGTCGGGCCAGTCCGGGCCTGCTTGCTACCAATGTTATTAATAGGAAAAAATGCCAAGGATATAGGAAGGCCGATATTTTTTTTCCAGAAAAGGTGGCAACCCTACCCGTGACACCAGTTATGTTGTATAGATGTTGGTTTGTCCTTGTAACCTACACGTGTTGGGAAACCACAATAAACTTAAGAATAGAGTTTGCCAACATAGATGCACTATTAATACACATAATTGTACTCTTCCAGTATCTTGAGAGGTGACAAAGGTCTCTTTTCTGTTTCAGTGATTATTTAAGCTTTTCATTTGATCAAATAACATTGCAAATGGTAGCACCAAATATACAAAAATACCTTTGTTTGTATATAATCATTTAGGGGCAGATTTATCAAGGGTCAAATTGAAAATTCCAAAAAAAAAAATTCAAAATTTCAAGTTCATTTTATTGTAATTCGACTAGGGAATAGTTCAAATTAGAATTTTGAAATTCATCATGTACTGTCCCTTTAAGAATTCAAATTCGACTATTCGCCATCTAAAACCTGCTGAATTTGTGTTTTAGCCTATGAGGGACCTCCTACAATCAATCTGGAGTCATTTGGTGGACTTTTGAAGAAAAATTTAAAAAAAAAAAATCTATTTTTCAAAAAAAAAATTTCGGGTGAAAAACCTTGATTCGAATTTGCAGCTCGATCCTATTCACCCATTTTTAAAAAATTAAATTTTTTTAATAAATTTCAATTGGTAATTTTTTTGAGTTTATGGGAGTTGATGGAGTTTTTAGACACTCCCATAAACTCAAATCCGACCCTTGATAAATCTGCCCCTACAAGTCAACATTTCAGGAGAACCATCATGAATGTTTTTTCACTATTAAAATTGTTAAAAAAAACTATTTTCTAAATCTGTTTTCTACTATTTTAAAATGCTGCTTTAAATATGTCTTTGCTCTCTCAAAGCACATTTATTCGCTCCTGCTTTAAGTAGGAGTAAAATTTTAAAACGGATCCTCCCGCTGTTACTCGTCTAGTGCCTATGCCGATCATAAGTTCGGAAAGATTTGCCGAAAACCAAACCGAAACCTAATTTGCATATGCAAATTAGGGTCTGGAAAGGAAAACGTGCAAAAAATTATTTTTACTTCCTTGTTTTGTGACGAAAAGTGGTCCAATTTGCATACGCAAATTAAGATTTGGTTCGGCCAGGCACAAGGAATCCTGCTGAAAAAGGTCAAATCCTGAACGAAATCCTGATTAAGATTAAAAAATATTTCTGTCTGCCTACAGATCACAGCCAGACCAGTTTCTCCCTCTCTGTTTCTGACCGTGGCAAGTGCTGAAAGTGTCCAAGCCTTTCCATGTGCTCATTCCATCTTGCATCTGATAAAAACTATATGGCATGACTATACATTATTGAAAAATATGTATATTATATCCTTTACTTTTTGAGCAAATTGAATAAGCCAAATCATCAGGAGTCTTAAAATAAGAAATCTAAAATAAAAAAGAAGACCTACACTCCTTATAGTATCATTGCCAGGTTCAAGTCAGATAGAGAACATCCACAGATGAAGTTTTTCCAAAATATTTCAGTTGCAAAAACATGAAAATATATAGAATATGTTTTTGAATCTGGTCATCATAATGAGCTTGTCTTAACTATTGATCAAACAATTTTCAGAGTTAATATGCTTGTTAACATTTTTTTTTATCAAACGTTTACGTAACAATATAGAATAAAATAACAAACATAAAGGCGTTTGGAGGTATATAAAAGTCAATTCCAGTCTCAATACACTTTAGCATTTACCGGAGGTATTCCAGATAACAATGTTAATAGTTTTCCCACTAAATGATCTATGGATTTAACAACTTTATTATTATTTCCCACAATCATGTTTAAAGAATACTTAACAGCTCGTAGATAGTATCTGGTTGATGTGATGACTCCTGGGGGGTGATCAAGGATTTTGTGCATGTGGACGGTGAAGGTTATGAATATATTGATCCATTTCTTGTAGAAGGATATTATTTGACAGTAATTCCGTATCATACCATGTTGTATGTCTAAATGCATGTATTAGTAAGATGTCTGGTATGTGTAGGAAGTGAAGCAATGTAATTCATCCATGTTAAGAATTTCTTTTCTGTATTTTGTTCCTTATTTGTTGTGGATTCCACCCAGTCCATGTGGAAGATATGATGCAGTTTTTGTTTAACTAGTGAGAGTGGAGGGGAAGATGAAGAGAGCCATTGATGAGGATAGTTTTCCTAGTTGCTGCCATTAATCTTTCTGCTAAGAGTTTCTCAGAACGTGTAAGATTGAATTGTGGAGGGGGTATTCCAAAAATTGCCCATGTCAAAGTAAAGCAGTCTATCTGTTGTGTTAGACATTTCCAACATACCTGAACTTCTCCCCATAGTTGTTGAATGCTAAGACACTGCCAAAGACAATGTATGAGGTCCGCCCTGGGCTGGTGACATCTCTGACATTTATCCGAATTTACAGTACCCTTATGATTATCCCCTAAGTGGTGTAAGGTAGGAATAGTGTAATATCTGTAAAGACATTTCCTGGTATTTACTACTAGTTTTCATAGATTTTGCATGGTATTGGAGTATTTTTAGGGCATCTGTTTGTGGTATTGTGGAGGTCCATTTAATTAGAAAGGCATCTGGTGTCTCAATCGATAATGGGGTCCTGATCATGCGATAGATTTGAGATGTGGTTTTGTTCGTGGAGCAACTGGGCCATAATGTGTTCAAAGGATTATTTTTATCCACCTGAGAGAGATGTTGTAACATTTTTGCAGCATAATGAGTAATTTGGATCAATAACATGATTCCTGGATAAGAATGGGAATTTCTGGACCAAGTTTTCTTTAGTGAATTTGTCTGTGATGATGTCTTTAACTATTCTCGAATTTTGATTTTGCCAATCCAATAACGTTTTATTGTTTTTCCCCACTGGAAAGGTTGGGTTGCCAGGCCATGTAAGGTGTATAGAATGACCCGTTGTCAGTTTAAATCTGTGTCTTACTGAGTTTTGTAGGTGTCTATAAATAATGGATGTTTATGTAGATCACAGGGAAATTCTTTTAAGGGTGCAGAAGAAGAAAATTGAGAGAGAGACCCCCTGTCAATAATTGATCTAGTTCAGTTGAAGTATATAAATTTCTATTATATATCCAGTCACCCACAAATTGTAGTAATGATGCTTCATTGTATTCCCGTATATTTGGGAAATTTACCCCACCCAAGTCTCTGGTTTGTTGTCATTTAAAAAGACTAATCCTCTGTCTTTTTTGTTTCCTGATAAAGGTGCGCAACATTTTAAATAATCTTTTATGATCTGTGGGTTTGATACTATAAGGCAGCATCTGTAATTGATAGAGTATTTTCGGGAAGAAAATAATTTTTATTAAGTGGATTCTTCCCAAAAAGGTTAGATTTAGTGTTTCCCATTTTTTGAGTTCCTGCTGTATAATGTCTATGGTGTGGCCGATATTGAGCTGGTATATTTTCGTATGTTTTTTTGGTAGTTTAATTCCTAGATATGTTATATGGGGCTGCGCTATTTTAAAAGGAAAGCTGCTGTTCTTATTAATTGTTCCCCGTTCTCCAAGTTCTAACGCCTCCTGATTTAATTAATATGGAACCCTGCAAACGTGCTAAAAAGCTGGATGGTTTCCAATATTGTGGGTAGTTCCATTTGGGGGTGGTTGATAAATAACAAGATGTCATCCGCAAAAGCTGTTATCTTGTGTCTGATATGCCCAAGGGGGATACCTACAAAAGTTTTATTGAGAAGTAGATGTCTAATTAATGGGTCTAATGCTATATTAAATAATAGAGGGGAAAGAGGGCAACCCTGTCTCGTCCCTTGTTGAATTTTGAAAGATTCTGAATTGTATCCATTAATGGTAAGAAAAATTTGAGGTGACTTATATAGGACCTTGAAAAGATTGAGCATATGAATTCCAAAGTGTTGAAATTTGAACAGTCTCGTATATGCATGTGTGAGATTCTATCAAAGGCCTTGTCCGCATTTAGGTTTATTAATAGTCCTTGTTTTCTTTTTTCAGTATTACAGTGATAAATTGTCGCAATGGCTTTCCTCATCGCTTGGACCGGATGTCTATTTTGGAGAAATCCCATCTGATTAGAGGTCAGTATGGAGGGGAGAATTCTTTGTAGCCTAATGGCCATTATTTTAGTCAGGATTTTAAGGTCCTGATTTAATAGGAATATTGGCCTATATGAGAATGGTTCTGTAGGGTCCCTACCTTCTTTTTGTAATAAGATGATTCTGGCATCGGTTGCTTTGTCCCATATCATTGTATAGGGCTGTTAACAATGGGGTAGTTTCTGGGAGTAATAATTTATAAAATTCCCCTCCTAATCCATCTGGGCCTGGCAATTTGCCATTCTTAAATTTAGTAATAGCCATTGAGACCTCTGTTTCTGTTATAGGTGCATCAAGTATATCCCTGTCTTGGACTGTGAGTTTATTCAGGTGGGCCCCTTGAAGAAATCTCAGACCGTTTTCAGGAGAATCGGGAACATGTTTGTAAAGCGCTTTGAAGAGGTCTCTCATCAATGCAGCAATATCTAATGTATCATGTGCCCACCCTGTAGATGTTTTAATTTTCTGAATGTATGTATTTGATTGCTGTCTTTTAACTATATTTGCCAATAATTTCCCAGGTTTGTTTCCCTAGCGATAATATCTGTTTGTCGTGTGGCTCAATTTATGTTGCATTTGTTCTGTCAATAAAGTATGAAAAAGGGCCTTTGTTTCCTTGTATTTCTTTTTTGCTGTCTGTGAGTTAGTAGTTTTGAAATTTTTATAGGAGCAGGTAAGCTCGTTTTGTAGTAATCGATACCTTTCATTAAATGATTTCTTCCGCTTGATCATGTAAGATATGATGTGACCTCGCATTACTGGTTTGGCAGCGGCCCATAATAGATTTTTTTCTTCCCAATGCACCAAGTTATCGTCAATATAATTTGCCCAATTTTGTTTAAGATAGTTCCTATAATCTTCATTGTGATACAGATATACTGGAAACCTCCAATTGTGTGAATGTGGCTTTGGGTTAGATAATTCCAATATTAATCTCATAGGGGCATGGTCTGAAATGTCTATGTTGCCTATACTGGCATCTTCTATCTAGGCTAGGTGATTAGTTGAGAAAAAGATAGAATTGTGTGGGAGTTATGAACTGCGGAAAAAAAGGTATAGTCTCTAGTGTCAGGGTATAAGTATCTATAAACGTCTTGTAGTTGGAGGTGGTTACATAAAGAGTGTAATGGTTTGATCCTTCTCGGAATGTGTGTGTAAGAAGTACCTGATTTATCCATGTAGGGATCATTCACCGTGTTCATATCACAACCTAGGATCAGTTTTGATGCCCCCCAGGAGTCTAGTCGTTGAAGCAATTCTATAAAATTCTGTAAAAAAAAATTGATTGTGTTAGGAGCATATATGTTTACAAGAGTATATTTAGTTCCCTGAATATCCAAATCCATGATTAGGTATCTACCCATTTTGTTCTTATATATTTTTACTATCTGACTCTTTAGGGAAGCATGCAACACTATCGCTACACCTCTGGTTTTTGACGTATATGACGCAGTAGTTACAGAACTTATCCACCTGTTCCGCATCGAGATCGTATCCTGTCAATGCCAATGAGTCTCCTGTAGAAAAGCTATATGTACTTTTTCTCTCTTGAGACAACCTTACGTCTCTTAATGGGAGTGTTTAGGCCCCCAACATTCCATGAAAATTTTTTGATATTTTTAAGATATTTATCAGATATGGGATCTATACAATCATAAGTGTAAGACATGGTAACTTAACCTATACCTTTTTTAAGTATGTGTGCTTCGCTTCTAACAATTTGCCCGGTCTGACTGTCACAGCGAGCAGAACAGGGTCCAGGACGAAATGAGATTGTGGGTAAATATGATTTGTTTAGAAAAATTTGTTCCTCCAAATTCCATAATATACTGTAACATAGTAAACATAAAAGTTACACAATTTACATAACTTAGAATATTGTGTCAGCATTCTCAGCTGTCACTAGTAGGACCACACCCGTGGTCTCATAATGTGTAAGATTTATAAAAAATCTTAAAATTAACCAATCATTCTAAAATACCTTTTTAAATTTTTTTTTGAGCTGGTATAACATATTAAACTAGTTTATCAAATTTGTCTAGACCACATACTTAGATCAGTCTAAATTAACTCTTGTCAAGTAACTCTGACTTAAATCTATGTCGACATAGAAAGGAAAATGAAAAGAGAAAGTGAGATAATGAGCAGATTTGTGGTTCTACGATAAAGTTCGTCAGAGGCTGATCATCTTGTTTGGGATGGACATAAATACACCAAATAGACATTCAAGAATAATCACTCTCTATAATTAAACTAGCAGAACTCTGTAAACTAGTTATCAGAATTTCCAGTCCATGTGAAAAGATCAGTGTGAGTTAACTCACGTCAGGTACCGTCCGACTGTGGTAGGTATTCTTGGTGGCAGAATTTGACAGTAGCGGCCGCCTGTTTTTCGTGGCTTAAAGAGATTATCCAAAAATCAGAAGTCCACAATTAGATGGTGAAAAGGCCTAATTTATAGTCCATTGTTTAGTTAAATCAGATAGTCCTTTGGAAGTAATCTCTTACAACATGTAAACTAGCATAACGTAGGGAACTATGTATCAACTTGGTCCAATCCTTTTTGATAGGCCAATAAGCGTTTACCCATATCAGATGCCATCAGTCTGTGGTGTATGTTCCCATGGTAATAGTCAACAGAGATTGGTCATCCATTTTTCCTGACTTGATGGGACTGTCCATAAGCAAGATGTCCATAAACATAGGCAAAATGAGCCAGCATATGATCCAACATCCGATTTTTAAGGTTGGTCCATTTTCTTAGATAATGAGAAATCGACCATCCTGAGTATCTCGGTGATCCTTGATATACTCCAGCACTTGTGACTTGTGGCTTGCCATCAGTTTTGTTGAAAATTTTTAGTTTTGCCGGGTACAGCAAAGATAATTTATATCCATCGGCAAATAGGGTTTTGCATACTGGTGAAAATTCTCTTCTTTTCGCTGAAACTGAAGCTGAGTAGTATTAAAAGAGAGCAAGCTTATGGCCATCGTATTGCAGTTCTTTTGTTTTCCTGTATGCTTCTAAGACCATGCTTTTGTCTGCAAAGTTGAGAATGCAAAAAATTACCTGTCTTGACCGGGTTGTGGAATCTTTTAAAGGCGGACCCAATCCTGTGATAGTGTTCAATCTGAAATGGTGGTGGTGAGAGAGGTAGTTGAAGAGCTCGAGGTAACCAATCCATTAGAAGATCTTCCAATTCTTTACCTTTGACTGTTTCCGGGACCCCAATGAGTCTCAGGTTGTTTGTTCTACTGCGATTTTCTAGATCTTCCACTTTGTCTGCCAGAATGGCGATTTCTTTCTGTTGCATGTCAATGGTATTTTGTGCTTTGTCTAGGTCATCCTCTAAGGATGATATGCAATCTTCTGCTTCTGTTAATCGTTGTAGGTGATTTGTTACTTGTAAGATCTCCGATATGGATTATTATATAGGAGCCAGTTTTTGATCTAGCAGGGGTCCAAGAACTTGAATTGGGTCTTCCGCATTAGGCATTTGTGCTTCAGATTCTGCCTCCATTAGTTGTTGATCCATTGGTTTTTTGGTCTTTCGGTTTGGATCTGTTTGTTCTCTGTGGCTTGGTTGTAGTGTGTCCCCAAGTATTTTTCCATATCCAAAAAGACAGGGTGGAGGATAGAGAAAATGTTATGTATGTCCAACCAAGATTTCTCTCACATTCTCTAGATTAAAAGCAGAGTTGAACTTTGTCACTGTGGTATGTTGTTAAAAGGACCTAGATCGCTGATAAATTAGTTCACGGGTGTGTGATATAGCAGTTTTTCAAATATTATGTAACAGAACATATGTGTAGTCCTTTATTCAAATAATTAGCGTTTTGGTGTCCCGCCAAGATATTAATTCCCAAACAATAGGCACAGCTTCAAGGTAGATAAAATATAGTGGCCTTCTTGAGAAAATGAGAAATGCGTAGGTAGGCCTGTCTCTACTGAACACAGTCGGGTTTATAGGCTTTTATCCTTATGTGTAGGAGTGTAAATTAACCCCAGCTTCCCTTGTAGGCCCAGGGTTGATAATGTCAAATTGGTCTAAACCTGTTCGTATAGCATGAACTATACGTGTTACACCACCAGGATATTTTATCTGGGAAAGATGAGGCCATTATCTATGCCTTGAAAAGACGCAGCCTAGAGAAAAGGCTGGAGCAATGGCATCCCTATTCGATACGCCTGTCCAACTGCGCAGTTTGACCTCTTGATTATGCGCGCCGTGCTTGGGAACTGGAGCTTGTTTTTTTTTTAAAATGTGTCCACCCGTGACCGGACTCACACTTAAGATGATCTGGCGTGTTACAGCACCTGATGTTGGTAAACTGTGTCTCCGACTCTGTTGCGCAGTGTAATTTCCGATCCAGGTTTACAGGATGGGAATGGCTGCAGGGACTTCTAGGGTTGCAGCAGAGAGGGGGAGCCGAATCGTGCAGGTATTTCTTCTCCTCTCAGTTTATCCAGCGTCGCTGATATATTTATAGCCTTTCCGTTACTGCCCTTTTAATATGTATTGGCATTAGCGATGCTGAGCTCAATCTAAAAAGCAGCCAGCTCTTGGGCCCGCCCCCCGGAAGTTTAAGAATAAAGACCATCTCTCTATACCACAATAAACTTGGACCAGCAGTTGACAGAAGGTCTCACTTTAAGTTACCTCCTCCACTCCCCACAGGCAATTATCCCAACTACCTTATAAGAAAACCCTTTATTCATAGACACATACCATGTATGGCACTCTGTAAAATGCAGAATTCTCTTATCTCCATTTCTCCCACCATACCTTACATGGATAGGAAATACTGAAGTCCCTATGGGTCTAAAGCCCCCCTTCCTGAGACAATGGTGCACACAAAGCCCACAGTCCATACAATATATACTTAAAAATGAGAATACAGTACTCCCTACTAGAAATAAAAAAGACATTCCCTTTTATATCCTCTCATACATTATGTTTACAAATTCAGAATTTTGCATATAATATAAAAAAAATTACACCAAATATGAAAGACAATGGCAAAACGATCAACCTCCTATATCATCATCATTTATTTATATAGCGCTGTCAAGATACGCATCGCTTTACTGAAGTTATAGCAAACAGGGAATAAATGGTGGATAACAAACAAGGATTACAGAGTACAATAGGGTTAGAAGGACCTAGAGATTAGAGTTTATAAACTAAAGGTTAGGGTACCTCCTATATATACCAGACATAGGGTTGCCACCTTTCCTGGGGGTAAAAAACGGCCTTCCTATATATTTATCTTTTTTCTCTATTAATAACATTGGGATCAACCATAATTTTTACCGGCCAGGCCAGTAAAATACCCGCCAGATGGCAACCCTAACCAAACAATTAGATCACTCATAGAAGCTGATACGAGCATCACAACTACAGGTATAGGACATGTTATCCAGAATGCTTGGGGTCTAAGAGTTTTCTGGATAACAGATCTTTCCATAATTTGGATCTTCAAACTTAAAGGGGTTGTTCACCTTTGTAACAAATTGACCAATCTAACAGTTCACATAAATAGAACAAACTTTGCCATAGAAATAGTTAATAGAAAAAGTACAGTTGAAGAGATATTTACCTCAGAAGTTTCCCTGTACTAATCCTTCAGTTCCACATGGACACAGTGCTTGGAGGGGGCCACTGACCCCCAAAAACACTACAGTCACTACTCCACTTCCTTATATGACATCACACATTGTACTGGCCGCTAACATAACTCAGATTGCCTGTGTCTGCTGTCAATCTGTCACTACGTCCTGTGCTGGGTTGTGCTGGGGAACTTGAGCAGCATTCAGGTACTGAAGAGAAACTGTTACAAGTTTGTGAGAGGGAGGGGGAGTGTGGGCTATGTGCTGCAGAGACGTGAACTGTGCAGATGATTGAGATGTGTGCAGATTGGGGGATCTTTATACCTTAAGTGTACTAGAAAATCATGTAAACATTAATTAAACCCAATAGGCTGGTTTTGCCTCCAATAAGGATTAATTACATATTTGTTGGGATCAAGTAAAAGCTACTGTTTTATTATTACAGAGAAAAAAAGGAAATGATTTTTTAAATTTTAATTATTGTATTATAATGGATACTATGGGAGATGGCACTTGTACTTTCCAGAAATATATTATTTGGGAGTGGGGGGCAATGTATTATTTTGTGGTTTTACCCTATAAAAAATCATTATTCAGCAGCTGACATGACTTCCAGGACTATTTGTTTGCGCTTGAGGCTTTCCAAATGAGTTGAATTTTTGTGCATAAAGTAAAATATTTTTTTAGGTATCCCTATATCATGAAAAAATTAAATCTTTTTTTTGTTTTGGTATTTAGAGCTCTAAATCTTGTTCCAAAAGTGGAACACTGAAACACTCGGTCCGATCCGACGCAATCCAACAAAACGCAGGTGTCAAGCCAGATGCTCTGGAAATAAGGTAAGAGAGAGAAATGTACGATGAAGTAGCAGCGTTCATCTGGCACGACACGACTGTTGCGGCGTCTGCATCCTACAGTCGTGTCGGACGAACGATACAACACCATCCAACGTTGCTGTTACTTCACTTGTTTTCTGTTGCATCCGACTTGACGTCTGTGTTTTGTTGGAGCGCGTCGGTTCGGATCGAATACGCTCATTTAGTTCTACATTTAGGGTTGCCACCTCATCCCTTTAAAACCAAACACTATGGAATCCACAGTCTGCATGGCTAATTAACAAATCATTTAGATGCATGGCTGCACATAAATCAGTTCAGTCTGCAACATGCATCTAAATGAATTGCTAATTAGCCATGCAGGCTGTGGATCTAATATGTGTTTGGTTTTAAATGGGTGAGGTGGCAACCTTACTGTCACTAATTGATGTGTAAGTTACCTAAGTTTCTAAGTAAGTCAGTTCTGGTTTTGTTGCAATTTTGTACATAACTGACATTATGCTTAATGCCAAAATTATTAAAAGATAAAAGTATAGAAAAGCTGATATTTATTCCCAAAAAAGGTTGCACCCCTTTGGCACTCCATTGTGATTGTTTGTTGTAAGGCAGGTTTTTTTATATGCTGCGTCTGTTAACCTCTGCCATTACAACTGAGTAATCAACTAATGATCATTCAAATTATGTGACTGGTTACAGTGCACAAACAACCAATGAATAACTAGGAGGAGGGCAGTATCAATGTCCAATAGGAAACAAGTAAGGGTAAAGCCTGGGCATGATGATGTAATCATATAGAAAGTTCTTGGTGTGTCAGGTTTGAAATAGGCCACTCCCATCCCTTCAGAAAACTGGTCAGAGTGACAGGAGAAGGACAGGTATAAAAATTAGCTTTTACAATGGCATTTTTACTTTTTGTTATAGAAAATGATTTTTCTAACACATTGAGAGCATTTTTAGTGATTTCATAAGATTTGTACATTGAAGGTGATCAACCCCTTTAAGTCTACTAGAAAATCTTGAAAACATTAAATCAACCCAATAGACTGTATTTGCTTTCAGTATCATTATTAATTATATCTTAGTTTGGATCAAGTACAAGGTACTGTTTCAATATTACAAAGAAAAAGGGTAAACCTTTTTAAAAAATTTTATAGTCTATGATAGACTAAAGTCTAGGATATATAGCCATAGATAGAATAACTTCACAGTATTTGGTAGGTGCTGATATCATGGTACAGGCATCAATTGCTTTACAGTTTATCTATTACAAAGAAAAAGGGTAAACCTTTTTAAAAATTTTGAAAGTGTATGATAGACTATAGTCTAGGATATATAGCCATAGATAGAATAACTTCACAGTATTTGGTAGGTGCTGATATCATGGTACAGGCATCAATTGCTTTACAGTTTCTTCAAATACTTGTATCCTTTAGAGGTTACTCACACAATCTTAGTTGTAGCGTTCAGACCACCCCAGAGCTGTTTCACACTGTCTTGGTGAACAATTCCCAATGCTTGGCAAACCTTACAGTGGTGTCTTTCTCCAGGAACGACTATTCCTGAGCCTAAGCTGTTGAGTACCGGTATCCTGGCAAAATTTAGACCTCAGGGTATGAATACTTACTAGACTCCTTGTTGGAGCCTTGTTGGCTACCCTAGTCCTGCCTCTCACCCCTAGAGCTAGCTATTGCAAAACTTTCTACACCTGTTGGAAACTACCTCCATTCCAGGCCCCTCAGCATCACCTCCTCAAGCTATTGGGGGCCAGAAAATTAAAATTTATATTTATTTTTATTTGCAGGTAAAACAGACAGAGAAAAGAAATGTCTACAAACATGGTTCTATGTCTGCAGTCACAGGGCATGTCCCAGCCTGCAGAAATGTTTAGGCACTTAGAACAAACACATTTTCATTTGAACCGTACAACATATAACAATAAACAGTTTTGAATTACACCTTTATGAGTACTGTCATATTGATGTCCTGATCATTAAGATGGTAGGGGTCGTGGCAAAATAAACACCAAGGTGGGTAAGAGGTGGTTACAGCGAGGATACAAGTTACGGTTCCGTTGCTATTATGTCATCCCTTCTTGTATGGGTGGAAGAAAGGTTAGGCTATTAGGGGGGTAGTACATTTCTGTAGGCCATCCATGGCGTCCAAATTTTGTAAAATTGTTTTTGGGAGGCTGTATGTAAGCTAGTTTAGTTTTAACCATTTGGAAGTCCAGAGTCGGGGATTTCCAGGAAAACGCTATAACCTGTTTAGAGGCTGAAAAAACATGAGTTATTAATTTCCTGATATGTTTATTGCCTCCAGGAACTCTCTTATGTATCAAGGCCTCCGCTGGGTTTTTCCTGAGTGACAGACCGGTGACATTTGTTATTAAAATGTAGATGGGTATCCAAAATCTGGCAGCTTTGGGACATTCCCACCAAACATGCATGAAGCTACCTCGTTGACCGCAATTTCTGAAGCACAATGGGAGCTTGTTGGGTACCATTTTGCCAGTTTGGCAGGTACTAAGTACCATTGGTGCAATATTTTTTGAGAGGTTTCTTGGATTGCTATGTTAATTGAGCAATGTGTGGCATCTTTAATAATATCCAGCCATTGGTCTTCTTCCATACAAATCCGAAGGTCTTTTTCCCAGGTGGCTACAAACCCAAGTTGTTTCAAGGGAGTTGGGTGGTTTAATTGATCATATAGGATTGAAATGGTCCTTTTGTGGGGGAAGTCCTGTAAACACATTTTTTCATATATAGTCGGGTTCGGGAACTTTTTTTCCTTCCATAAGGAGCTTATGTAATGTCTAATTTGGTGGTAATGTAGAAATTCTCGTCGTGGGATATCATATTTGTTTTGTAGTTGTTGCCATGTTATAAGTTTCCCAGTTTTAGTCAGTGAATGTATAGAGAGTAGATCATTATCGGACCTCCATTGATAAGAACCTTTTTGGGACCCTGGAGGAAAGTCAGTGTTCACTTTGAATTGTGTCGCAGGTTTATGGGGGGGGGGGGCAGAGACCTTGGGCTGTGATTACCTTATTCTAGATTTGTAGTGAGTGTGAGATGATAGGGTTAGTGCCATTTTTCCTGATCTGTGCTTTGGTCCATAAAAGCTTTTTGATGGAGCCCTCTGTAAGTGTTTCCTGTTCGATTTGCACCCATAGAGGGATATCGGTCGAGTGATGCCAATTGATAAATAAACTTAATTGAGCCGCATATAAATAGTTTTTCAGGTTGGGAATTCCCAGGCCACCCTTGCTTCTATGCCTAGTTGCTGTAAGAAAGTTTATGCGAGCCTTTTTCCGGTCCCAAACAAATTTATTGATAGCTTTTTGAAGGGAAATTAACATTCCAGTAGGAGGAGAGATTGGGAGTGAACGGAAGAGGTACAGTAGGTGAGGCAATGCTGACATTTTAATGGCAGAAATCCGTCCTAGCCAGGACAATTTTAAGTTGCTCCAGGAAGTGATCATCTTTTTTTTTTTAAAACAAAACTTTTTTATTGATTTTCTTTTAACAATACAACACAGAAATAAAGATGGGGGGGAACAGATCCGCCTGGGGTTCACTCATATTTATCAGAATATGCATACAATTCTCAGGTAGGTATTCGCATTTTAATTCAATCTCAAGCATTTAATTCGTTGAGGCCTTCAGCCTCAGTCCATGGCTGCCAAATTTTCCCGAATTTCTCCGGACAGCCCCGTGTCAGGTAGGTAAGTTTAATCATAGGTAAAACATTATTAACTTGACATTTCCACATTCCCAGCGTGGGTACTCTAGGCCCCATCCATCTCATAATAATACACTTTTTTGCGTAATATAGTAGTCCTCTAATGAGAAGAGTCATATACTTGCCCACAACCACTCCCTCCAACACCCCCAACAAACAACAGTGGGGAGACAGCAATTAGGGATGTAGCGAACTGTTCGCCGGCGAACTTGTTCGCGCAAACTTCGACCGTTCGCGTCCGCCGAATGTTCGCGAACGTCGCGCGACGTTCGCATTTTGAGTTCGCGTTCGATTCGAATACAAATCGTTCGACCATTCGACCATTCGAATTCCTTCGACCGCTAAAAATCGAACGATTTCCATTCGTTCGAACGATTGTAAGCATTCGATCGAATGAAAAGCATTCGATCGAATGCTTCGATCGTTCGATTCGAACGATTTTAGCGGGTGTTCGAAGTTCGCGAACTGTTCGCGAACGTTCGCATTTTTTGCCGGTGTTCGCGAACGGCGTTCGCGAACACCAAATCGGCAGTTCGCTACATCCCTAACAGCAATGGGGGAAGGGCCAGCTGCTATGATAGGTAGGTTGTGACTGCTCTCCAAAAGTTTTGTATATGGGGACATTGCCAAGTCATGTTTAGGAAGTCTGCCTGATCCGTCTGACATCTATGACAGTTGCTATTATCCCTTTTACCAAATCTGTGAAGTTTGGTGGGTGTCAGATAAACCTGGTGTAAACATTTGTACTGTATTAGTCTATCCCGGGAGGACACCAGAAAACGGTATAAGTTGCCTCCTCCCATTGGTCTTCTCCCAAATCCCCTAGTGTATCTCGCCATTTAAGGTAGGTTCGGTGAAATGGGGCTGTTCGGGCTCGGACTAGCAGCCCGTAGATCTGAGATGTGAGCGTTGCCGGCGTCTCAGAGCTTACAAGCCTCATCAGTGGATAGTCCTCAAATACTAATGACTGAGATCGGAATTGCCTTGTAAAGGCTTCTCTGAGTTGAAAATAGGAATGAAGTCTAGGGTTACCCGGTATCATATTACCCCTGAGGGTCACATATGGGATAAACGTGTCCTCTACCAGCACATCCTTTAGTTTTTTATGCCCCCTAGTGGCCACTCTTGAAAATTGGGAAGGTCCACAAAGTGTATAAGATTAGATTTCCTCCAAAGTGGTAGGTTTGGGGATAACAGTGGGGGATCTACTCCCGTTATAAGTAATGCTGACGTCCAGGCCTTGTGCATTGTTGTTATTACCTCCAAATCTTTAGGAATGTCCATTAGTGTTCTATATGGGTCATTTTGCATGGCTTCCAAAGAACCCAGAAATGAGGCCTGGAGTTGCATGTTCGGGTTTTCCGCACTAGGCACAAGCCACCAGTGAACATAGGCTGCCTGCGCCGCCAGGTAATAAGCCCTAAGATTGGGCAGCGCCAGTCCCCCACTATCCAGTGGCGCATATAATGTCTCTTTTGCTATTCTAGGGGCCTTATTGTTCCATATAAAGGTCAAGGTGACCTTCTCAATGCTTTGGAAGAATTTGTTTGGTATATGCACTGGAGAATTTTGGAACAGGTACAAAAATTTGGGAAGAAATACCATCTTAAATAGGGCCACTCTTCCCAATAGCGTGAGTGGTAAGTGCTGCCATGCCGCTACCATTCTAGTGAAGTGTTGGGTTGCTGGCTCTAGGTTTAACTTACTAAAATTAGCTAAGTTTTTGTGTACTTTAAGGCCTAAATATTTGAATGTGTCCACAACTCGAAGGTCTTGTCTAGGAGATGCCGTTTGAACAGGGTGTAGGTCTAAAGGAAAAAGTACAGATATCTGTAGCCCAGAATGAGTCCCGTGTTCCTGTATGATTTCCATAGCTGCCGCTAATGACGGCCCTGTGTCTTGGAGGTAGAGAAGCACATCGTCCGCATATAGGCAGATTTTCTCCTCAAGAGTCCCAATTTCTAATCCCTTGCAAATTTGTGAAGCTCTAATTTTAGCGGCTAGCGGCTTTATTGCCATTCAAAAAGCAGAGGGGATAAGGGGCACCCCTGTATTGTACCCCGCTGTAGCTGTATAGCCGGAGATAGGACTCCATTCAACCTGATTCTGGCTGTTGGGTTGTGATATAGAAGCTTGAGCCAAGCGATGAATTTAGACCCTGTGCCATACTTGGCCAAAAGCTCCCATAAATAAGGCCACTCAACTGAGTCAAATGCCTTTGCCCAGTCTATGGATAAGATAGCTCTACTACCCTTGTTTATATGTGGGAGCTGTATATTGGCGTATAGTCTCCTGATATTTATATCCGTGGCTTTTTGTGGCATAAACCCAGATTGGTCTGGCTCTATAAGGGTAGTAATGACCTTAGTCAGTCTGGTGGCCAAAACCTTTGCCAGAATTTTTGCGTCTACGTTAAGCAATGATATTGGCCTGTACGCTTCACATTGGGCCGGGTGCCCTGCCTCTTTTGGTATAACCACTATAACTGCTTCCTGCATAGTTTGGGGGAGTTGGCCTTTTGTTTGGGCATCAGCTAGAGTATCATGTAAATGTGGGACTAGGGTCTTGGCTTTTGCTAGATACCAGTCAGCCGGAAACCCGTCTGGGCCAGGTGTTTTATTTGGGGGCATGTCATGTATTGCCAGTGCTAGGTCATAGTGAGAGATTGGGGAGTCAAGATAAGCTCTCTGTTGGGGGTCTAGAGAATTCAGAGGTATTCCTGTTAGATTTGGTCCTTAGAGACCATCAGTCTTGTTGTATATACAGTAGTGCGGCATAGTAATTAGCAAATTCCTGTGCAATTCCCCAGGGGTCATTGACTTCAGTATTATCTGGCCTTAATAGCCTTGGTACCGCTACCGTTTCAAGCAGGGAATTTGGCAAGACGTGCCAGTGGAAGTGATCATCTTTAAAATCCTCTGGGATGTTTTGTTATAGTTGCTTGGTGATAGAGCTTTGTAATCCTTATGGATATGAACCCCTAGATACTTTATACTAATCGTTCGCCATTGTAGTTGGAAGTTAATTTCTAGGAGTTTGGCTGTATGTTGGGAGATATTAATATTGAGTGCTTCAGTTTTGGTTGCGTTAATTTGGAGACCTGATATAGTTCCAAAGTGTTGAAGTCCGTTCTATAGAAACGGAAGGGATGACATAGGGTTTGCAATTGTGTGCATAATATCATCAGCATACAATACACTTTTATAATCAACATTACCAACCTTGATGCCTGTTATTTTGGGTTGAGCCAGAATTGAAAATTTGGGAGAACAGAATCCCATATGGTGTACAGTTGCCGTGGGGTGGGTGTAAAGTGCCTTAATTACATTAAGGAAAGGAGTTGGAAAACCACAACTTGTTTTTTGTAAATATATCCATGATACCGTGTCAAATGCTTTTTCTAGGTCTAAAGACAGAGAGGGAAAATGTCCTATTTTCGCTTGATAATTCTGCGTATGTTATCTGAGATTTGCCGACCTGGGATGAAGCCAGATTGGTCTCCATGAATCAAGGATCCCAACATGAGATTCAATCTGGAAGCCATGATCTTTGCTAGTAGTTTTATATCTAGATTCAGTATAGATATTGGGCGGGAATTTTTACAATTGGTGTGATCTTTTTCTGGTTTGGGGATCACTGCTATGCGGGAGGTAAGGGTTTCGGGAGGAATTTATGTTCGCCTTGTAGGATGTCGTTAAATAGTTTTTGTAGCCAAGGTAACAATGTAGAAGCAAATGTTTTGTAGTATTTACCAGACAGACCATCAGGACCCGGGGTTTTCTTAATTTTTAGGGTTTTGATAGCCTGTTGTATTTCCAGGGGATCTATGGGTGTGGATAAGCTCTCAATCTGTGCTTCTGTCAGGTGTGGTATTTTATGCTTTCCAAGAAAGTCATCAATTTTCCGTTTCTCAACTGTACCTCGATTTTTGTAAAGTGTTTGATAATAGGAGGCAAATTCCTGAACTATTTTAAGAGGATTTGCTGTTAGATGGCCATTTTTGGTTCTGATTTGGGTAAATGGAGAGTGCAGAAATTTATTAGAGAGGCGACGGGCTAATATGGTGTCTGCTTTGTTTGCCTTTTTCAAGTATTTTTGTTTTACCCACTGCAATCGCTTGATCTCTTTTTCCGTTAACAGTAAGTTTATTTGGGTTCGTAATTTGTCTTTTGAGTCGGAGATCCCTGGGATGTAGTTTAAGGAGGTCCTCTTTATTTTGTAGTTGCGTGGTGAGGTTATTCATAGTTTCTTTCTTTGTTTTCGTTAGTCTTGCTTTAAGTTGTATAAGTATACCCCTAATATATGCTTTATGAGCTGACCACAAGGTGGGACTAGTGATATCTGCGTGGCGTTGGTTGTAAAATAGTGTTTTAGTTTTTGTTCTATAGTGTTAGTTATTTGGGGGTCTGATAAATAATCGTCAACTCTCCAATTATAGAAATGTGATTTATTAATTAGGTTAGACAGGCAAACTAGTACTAGTGAGTGGTCAGACCAGGAACAAGAGCGTATCTGGGAGTGCATTATCAAGGGAGTTAAGTGTTGTTGTATGAGGACCATGTCTATTCTGGAAAAGGAGTTGTGAAGAGAGGAAAAGAACATGAAATCTTTTTGTTGAGGGTTACATTCTCTCCAAGCGTCGACATATCCATGCTTATCTAGTAATTTGGTAAAATAATGTGAACCGTGTGCCCTTTTATTTTGGGCTTGCTGTGCATGAGTTTGTCTATCTATATGAGGATTAAGTACCTCATTAAAGTCACCCCTACTGTTTTCTTCTAGCAGTGTGAAAAAGGATTTATAGAAGGTAGATTGATTATCATTTGGCCCATATACCACCGCTAGTGTGACAAGATAGTTACCCAGAATTGAAGACTGTCAGCCATTGTGTTTCGGGCTGTTTTGCCATAATGGTGAGATGGGGTGAATTTCATTGCTTTTTGATGGGGATGGAGGAGTCGGAGAGGTGCATGGCGTTCCGGATAGCTTAAGATGGGTCAGAAGCTCCAGGCCATCTTGAGGAGTAAGGATTGAGTGTTGATGATTGTGATAAGAGAAAGTTAGTTTGAAGGGATAGCCCCATCGGTACCGGATCCGGTGAGAAAGCAGTATAGTTGTCACTGGTTTTCATTAGTTTCCGACGTTGTATAGTTGTGGATGCTAGATCTGCATAAATGGAGCACTTGTGGCCTTTGTATTCTAAATTAGGTGCTGACCTGGAGGCGATCATAATTGCTTCCTTGGAGGTGAAGTAATGGACCCTCGCTATAATGTCCTTCGGAGGGGCACCCTGCAATTTAGGCCATAGGGCCCTGTGGACTCTGTCCAAAATCAGTTGGTCTTGGGATAACTCTGGCACGAGTTCCATTAGCAGCTGTGGAATCTCAGAGTGTAAGTCTTGTATGGCATCAGGTAGACCCCGTATTCTGATATTATTGCGGCGTGACCGGTTCTCTGAGTCCTCCATGCAGTCATGCAGCTCCTCCAATTGCTTTTGTAAATCAGCGATAATTTGGTCGTGAGTGTTAACCTTATTTAATACTTCGTCCACTTTATCCTCCACCGCCTTTGTACAGTTTCCCAGGTCACGGAGCTCTTGCGACACATGGTCTGTTATCCGCGTTGCAACCGCAGTCAATTCTGTTTGCAGAAGTTGTTTAAAGCGGCTGATTAGCACTGCGTCACCGGAGTAAGCGGGCGTAGGTTCAATGTCCTTTTTTTTTTTTTTTAAAGAAACCCTCACACCCACAGGCTTGTTACAGAACTGCCAGGAAAATACTTGGATAGGGAAACATCTCTCCCTCACAACTGTTAGCTGTCCATAACCCTATAAGTGTTTCAACAGAAATGTAACAAGAGTCCTAATTACTTTGTCCATTTTTAATTTCATTAAGAATGCAACTTTTATAAATTAGGTTTAGCCAATAACCCAATCTCACGGTAAAGGAGTGACCAGTGGTGTTCAGCTATCTGGGTTATGCATGTATGTAGTTAAGTATGTGCAAAGAGGAAGGAGAAAATAAAAAATAATTATGCTCATGGAATAGACACATGTGTTACAGTAGGGTGCTCAGCGGGATATCAGTATCTAACATTCAGGACTAGGTGCGTCATGCTATTATTTTTTTTTTAGCAAAACAAAATATGCAAGCAAAAACACCCAGTGACCCTAATGCATTTGGTGTAAGAAAAAACCCCACTTACTCCAATGCATTTGGAGCACAAAAAACTACCCACTAATTCCATTGCATTTGGGTGAACAAAAAATACACGCATTTCAATAGACTTCAATGCATTTGCCAAATCTTTGCCATTTTGCAAAAATTTACTGAAGTTTTGGCAATTTTTAGGCCAAAACTGGGCCATTATTTTATTTATCATTATTGCATTATTTTTCGTCTGTCTACACAAATAAGGAACCAGTTAATGAAGGTTTCTTTCTTAATAGTCCCAATTCTAGTTATTCATCTAATGATGCATTGTTCACACATGAGCAAATTCAAAAGAGACTAGAACATGTTAAGATAAACAAAGGTCCGGGCCAGATGTTATTTTTCCCAGGTTACTTAGCGAGCTTAGCTCTGTGATTGCCAAACCTCTTTACTCAATTTTTCAGGATTCATTGAGGTCTGGCAAGGTGCCGAGAGAATGGTGAATAGCTAATGTGGTGCCGCTATTCAAAAAGGTATCCCGTTCTCAGACTCAAAACTGAGGTCAGTGGTAGGAAAGCTTTCCAAAGGGTTAATAAAGGATAAGATACTGAACTTGATAGCAAATCATAATACAATGAGTTTGTGCCAGCATGGCAGACTAGCTTAATTTCTTTTTATGAGAAGTTGAGCAGGGACAGCAAGAGTTTAGTCTGCACCTTCCAAATCCTTTCCTTTCAATCTGATGCACGTCCCACAGCTTCCACCTTAATCTTTACTTTTCGTCATGGACAGCACCATTCACAGGAAAGTTTTCTTTAAAACACCTTTATTTAGATATGGGCTTCGAACCAGAAAAACACAACATTTCAGACCGACACTGGTCTTTTATCAAGCTGAGCAGGAACCTCAATTCTGGGATGGCAGACCGACACTGGTCTTTTATCAAGCTGAGCAGGAACCTCAATTCTGGGATGGCAGTGGATGTGATTTACTTAGACTTTGCTAAAGCATTTGAAACACTGTCACACATAAGGTTACTGGTTAAATTAAGGTATGTTGGTGTCACCGTTGACACCCTAAATTCAGAGCCAAAGCTTTTGCTCTTGCTTCCGCCTTTAACAGCCTCCTTTCACCTCGGGAGGAACCCTCGGCTAAACGGATGCCGCCAGGTCTTATTAAGAGAGGTGCAAAGCGAGGGGTTCTGAACAAGCACAGGGGCACAAAGGTAATGCAAAGTCTTTGGGCAGAAGGTCGCGGTACAAGGCGTAGACAGAAAAAATAGTCAGATCAGGCTGGGTCAGGGCAGGGCAGGCAGAGTACAAACGGAGTCAGGCAGGCGCAGGTCAAACCAGGAGATCAATCAGAAGGGTTATGGATACAGGAGAGTCGATTCCCAGGCAGGGTCAGGATTCCAGAAGTCCGGATAGTCAAAAACAAGCATGGGTCACAACAGATACTCAGAATCAAACAGCTAAACAGCACAGAAGCACCAGGAACAAGATCCTATAACGGGCAAAGATTAAAACACAGGGAAGCACTTAAATACTGCTTGAATTTTGCCTTTAAATCACACCGAAATGCGTGTGATCCCTAAGGAACCGGCGCCTGAGGGGAGAAAGACCGGCATGGCGGTTTCCCTGCCGAAAGTGCAGCGGGCGTCCCCGCAGGCCCACTAGACCACCAGGGTGAGTAACTCTCACAGTTGGCCTGGAACATAGTATTTGTACCTGGATAGAAAACTGGCTAAAAGATAGACTACAAAGAGTGTTGGTAAATGGGAAATTTTCTAATTGGACCAGTGTTGTTAGTGGAGTACAGCAGGGCTCTGAACTAGGTCCCTTGCTTTTCAACTTGTTTATTAATGACTTGGAGGTGGGCATTGAAAGTACTGTTTCTATTGTAGGGAAGTGTTACTTTCCCTTTCCCTAGCTGCATAACCCTGTGACTTTAAATCTGTAGCCACCAAAATCATGGCTGCTGCTTGCACTGCAGTGAGACAGTTTTCAGCCACAGCCTGGCCAATCAGCAAGAATGATTTGCTTCTTACCTTGTGACCTCTCTGAAAGATGTTTGGAGCCAAAATTAAAGTGAGGCTGAGGTTAACCAGGAAGGAGAGAAGAAGAAAGCATGGTCTCTTCACAGAACTACTGAGAGCCAGCCTGAGATTTCTCCTCTCTGCTGTGAGTGTTCCTGCTGATTTGAGTAGGAAGCTAGGGATTTCACCTATAGAACATTTACCCATATGGGGAATCCCATAGTCAGAGCACAGGGAGTTAGTTAACCCTTTCCAGTCAGCCATCATAGTGACTGGAACAAGTGCAGCTGCCTGAGCAATTGCTAGTGAAGTAATCCCTGTAGGATAGATAGGACTTCAGCAATGTAGTGAGTTGCCAGCGTGTACACCAGTTCTGGACTGTGGATTTCCCATCAGCCTCCGTGACACGTGCAGTGGATCTCCTCAGGAATTCAGGAAGCCTTTCCCTACACCAGCATTCCAAGCTGAAGGTATTTTTAATACCCAGACCTCGTTTATAAAAGCAAAACTCATAGAGAAGGCTATTCAAATAAGTGAGGTCATTTATTAGACAAAGAAAAACAAGACAACAGTTTTGCCTAGGAAGTTGTTACAATCACACCACAGCATAGTACTTAAGTGTGACAGGAGAACTTCCTAAAGACACTCCTCTTACAACAAGCTTTTACACCTTTTTACAGAGCATTTACCATAAGTGCAAAGGGTACACGGATATACCATACATGGTCAAAAGCCCTCCTTCTATATTAGAAGGCATGTAAGCTTACAATAGTAAATATTGCAATATCTGTTACACCACTTAATGTTTCCCTGATTCCAACATGCACAAACCATAAAATATATGTCTGCTAGTTTGAGAAGCAAACCTTTGCAGTTATGAAGCAACACTTCTGTATCTAACTGTTGTTTGACTTCTGTCTGCAGAGTCTTGACCTTTGGTCATCATGCCATTGTATGATTACCTGAGACCACTATCAACAGCATTCCCTTCCCCCCTATCTGTCTTAGGTATGGCCTCTGTAAGTACCAGGACGAGGGGTCTTGATCTTTAATTTATATTAGTAGTCCTGAATACCTGTCATGGAATAGGGTGTTCTCATTATTCTATTGTTAATATCATTATTTTATTGTCAAAGCTCAGTGTGGATTAAAGCTGCCAGACTGCTCCCCTGCATCTGCTCTGCCTCACAGGATCTCTTTCTTGTTTCACTATCACTGGGAGTTGGTGAGACCTTGACTTTACACACCCCGGGCGCATCAATCTGGTGTTGCACATACTTCTGATCAGACTACTTTGCTATATCCTGCAGACCCCTAGTGTGCACACTCACCATTCTTAAAGTAACAGTAGACATTTTCATACAAAGGGTGATACTTATTATATAGTATAATATTCATTGTATTAGTTATTTCACAGTTCTTATTGCATTGCATATATTGCATTTCTAATATTACATATTACTGCATATCTGCTTATTGTGTGGTTTATTGTATACATTGTGTACAGTTATCATCATCATCATCATCATCATTTATTTATATAGCGCTGTCAAGATACCCAGTGCTTTACTGCAGTTATAGCAAACAGAGAATAAATGGTGGATAACAGACAAGGATTACAGAGTACACTAGGGTTTACAAACTAAAAGGTTAGGGTACAATTGAGACATTAGGATTGTATAAACACTTTGTCATTTTTGATACAGCAATATCACAGTTATCACTGCTACTGCAGTTCCAGGGAGTTATATATCCACCAATGCCTGATTTTAGCCCTGGGAGGAGCCACTTAACTTATCCAAACCCCACAAATCTTCCACTTAGCGGAGGTTTGGGATCTATACTGTTAGCACCACAGTGTGGCCTTGGAAATTCCTGCCAAGAAAGGGTTACATTTTGGAGGCACTGCTGAGCAGGGATGGGCGAATTTGACCTGTTTCGCTTCACCAAAAATTTGCCGCCGGCGAAATGTCGCAGACGCCCATTAAAGTCTATGGGCGTCAAAAAAATTTTGTCGCGCGTCTTTTTTTGACGCACGTCTACATACAAGTCTATGGGCGTCATTTTTTCGGCAAAACGAGGCGAAAAAATTTGCCCATCCCTACTGCTGAGATTACGATTTGTGGAATTCAGTCACAATGTCTGCTATTACCCCAGAAGGAGTTAAAATGTGGGCTCTGCAGGAAGGACTTAATTTGTCCTGTGCTTTTGCACTTGATCATATTCCCCTACAGTTACCAAATGATATACTGGAACAGACACTGTCATCTTACCCAGGCTTGGCTGGTGCTGTTATAGTCACATCATCACTTACACCGTTACAAGGATTGAAACAAGTGCTGTGTGTAGCTCATATTAAAGATGATGGATAGCACACCCGATTTGAAAAGCAAAATTGATTTTTTACAAAAAAGAAGAAAAAATAAGCAAAAATAATATACAAAACATAATTGAAATAAGAAGTGAGCCCAACGCATTTCAACCTTAAGGGTCTTCCTCAGGGGCACAAAATAATCAAAAAAAAGCATACAGAAAGTAACTGAAGCTAGTCTACGGTTATGGCAAGAGACTGTCTGGAGTGTAAAGAAGTTTTTTTTCTGGTACCCAAAGGGGAAGAAGTGTTTACTGACTGCATAGAGTACATCCGCCCTGTAATAAATAAGACTCACCCTGGTGGTCCAGTGGTGTAGCGGGGATGCGTGCCGCTCTGTGTCCGGCGCCATATTGTTCCCTAAAGGCACGTGTGCCTACATGTCCTTTAAAGGCGCCAGCGCGCAATGGCGCCAAATTTGAAACTACAAATGCTCAGTTAAAGCCACAGGACCTTGCCCATGATAGGATTGATATCCTGGTGCTTCCTGAGCCTTGTGCAACCTGAACCTGTATCTTGTTTGATTATCTGTGTTTGACCCTGCCTGTATACTGACTATTCTGAACTCTGAATCTTGACCCAGCCTGAACTTTGACCACTCTCTTGCCTGATCCCATCTGTCTGATTGATACCCGGTTTTGACCTTTGCCTCCCTGACGATTCTGATATCCACCTGCCTTGACCCAGCCTGTCTGACCATCCACTTGCCTAGTCCTTTTGTATCGTGACCTTTGGCCTAAAAGACTCTGCTAACAGCCATGCCCCTTTGCCAGCCAGAACATCTCGCCTTGTACCCCTCACTAAGTCCAGGTGGCACCCAAGTAAGCTGAGGGCTCCTCCCGAAGCCCAACGGTGGTCACACTACTGGTAAAGCCGAGACCAGGGTACTTGGCACTTGTTCTGTTATTGGGTGCCGGTCGTGACACGCCCATTGTTAGAGGAATAGGAGGGAACTGATAAAATTAAGCAATGCAGACTAATGGAGCTAGTAAGACCCCCTGCTTTGATTTTCTTACAAGCCCATAAGACTAAACAGCCTGATTGTACTGTTAAAGATTTATTACAAGCTTTGATAACTCGCTATGAGAAATATGAGGATCTTCAACAATGTCTTGCTAAGTTTCAAGCTATGCGACAACTTAAAGGTGAGAGAGCATCTATCTTCATTAGCAAAGTGTCTAACGAACTGAATTACCTCATATTCAAAAAGATAATTCCTGCAACTCAGGAAGTGTCTCAACTTCACAGGCAAGTAAAGTGGGGATCAGACCCCCATCACCCTGTCAATCTTGCTGTGAAAGCTTACATGAGATACAAGCCAGATGCTGTTACAGGAGATCTCTTAAGAACTGCAGATAGACTTCTATTATGCATCTCTACCCAAGCTTCAGACATACAGTAAATCAGAAAGAGAACCCTTCAAAAGCTCCATCCCAGACTGAAGCAGAGACAGTCAGCTGAAGCACCCGAGTTTCTTAAATCCCAGAAATTTTACTGCGAGTATTGTCGAAAACAAGGCCCTGACATCACTAAATTCCCTCATAAGGTACAAACTACTCCTGTGCAAAGCCAAGCTTGTGAATGTAACTCAATTAGACGAGGGTGTTGTAAGTAATGTATCAGTGTTTGCAGATGACACAAAATTATCCAGCCCAATTAATTCCATCCAGGATGTGGCATCCTTGCAACATGATCTTGACAAACTGGCAATCTGGGCAGCTAAGTGGCAAATGAGATTCAATGTTGATAAATGTAAGGTCATGCACCTGGGATGTAAAAATATCCAAGCCACTTATACTCTTGATGGGACTGCACTAGGCAAATCCATTATGGAAAAGGACCTTGTAGTCCTTGTAGATGATAAACTTGGCTGTAGCAAGCAATGCCAGTCGGCAGCATCAAGGGCAAATAAGGTCTTGAGCTGTATTAAAAGGGGCATAGAGTCAAGGGAGGAGGGGGTCATTCTTCCACTGTATAGAGCACTTGTAAGGCCCCATCTAGAATATGCCATACAATTTTGGTCTCCATCACTCAAACAGGACATTATTGTATTAGAGAGGGTACAGAGAAGGGCAACTAAGCTGGTAAAAGGTATTGAAAATCTTAGCTATGAGGAAAGACTGGCTAAATTGGGGATGTTCACGCTGGAGAAGAGGCGCTTAAGGGGTGATATGATGACTATGTTTAAATATATAAGGGGATCATATAATAATCTCTCTAATGCTTTATTTACCAGTAGGTCTTTCCAGCTGACACGAGGTCACCCATTCCGATTAGAAGAAAAGAGGTTCCACCTAAATATTCGGAAGGGGTTTTTTACAGTAAGAGCTGTGAAGATGTGGAATTCTCTCCCTGAATCAGTTGTACAGGCTGATACATTAGATAGCTGTAAGAAGGGGTTGGATGGCTTTTCAGCAAGTAAGGGAATACAGGGTTATGGGAAAAAGCTCATAGTCCAAGGGACTACTCCGATTGCCATTTTGGAGTCAGGAAGGAATTTTTCCCCCTCTAAGGCAAATTGGAGAGGCTTCAGATGGGTTTTTTTTTTGCCTTCCTCTGGATCAACTGGCAGATAGGTAGTTATTAAAAAAAAAAAAAAAAAAAAAGGTTGAACTTGATGGACATGTGTCTTTTTTCAACCTTACTTACTATGTTACTATGTAAGAAACGGAGGCCTAATCACCCAAAACCACTTGCTGGGGTAGGGCGGAAGTGCATCGGCCATCTGACTGTGAATGATGTTCCGACTACTGCATTGTTTGACACTGGATCACAGATAACCTTCATTGGTCGTCCTTTCTACCAGAACCATTTATCCCACCTACCTTTGACTCCTGCTGACGACATAGAGGTAGTAGGTGTGGGTGCCAAATCTGCTTGTATGGATGGAAAAGTGGAAGTTGATCTCCGAATTCCTGGGATAACTTCTGAAGATGAACTACCTCTCAAAGTGGTTGCTTATATTTGTCCTCCTGCTGCTCATAGGACATCTGCACCACTCATTGTGGGATCTAATATGAAAGCAGTTGAAGATGCTTTTCTAAAGTTTCTGCAATTACAAGGCACCACTGATGTTTCTTCCTTCCCTGTGTCAGCAGCAGTAAAGAGACTGTGTCAAGCCTTTGTACCTGAATTCTGTCAGGGCCCTGTTTACAGACTAAATGGGCCTCCTACAGAGATTCCAGCTGGTCAAGCACGACTGATAAAGGTTACCAGATCTCCTGCCTATGGAATGTGACACCAAAAGCTATTTTCTTCTGGAAACTCCACCTGTGGCAAAGCATGGTTGGGAATTAATTCCAGAAAGAAAGGCTTGGCTAGAGCGGATGCCCGAGTTTGATTGGGTTGTTCTGCACATGCACATGTCACAACCCTGGACCTATTACAGTAAACAAACTCTGTCCAGGAAGTTACATCTGAATCAGAAGTATGTTCTGCACACATTGAACCAAAAGATGCATCCCTTAATTTTAATTTTGGGGACTCTCCCATGCCGAAAGAAGCCAAAGAACTGCTAATTAAGGAGCTGAACTTCAGAAAAGATGTGTTCTCCACTGATGACATGGATGTCAGATGTGCCAAGAGTCATACCATTCGCTTAGCAGATTCTAAACCTTTCAGGGAGAGATCTAGGAAGCTGCCACCCGAGACATTGAAGATGTGCGTTAATGTCTGAAAAAGATGAAAGATCAGAATATAATCACAGATTCCAGAAGTCCTTATGTTTTCCCTATTGTGGTGGTTCGGAAAACGGAAGGATCTGTGTTTGTGTGTGGACTACCGTACATTAAACCGGAGAACCATACCTGACCAATACACTTTGCCCAGGATTGAAGATTCCTTGGAAGCTTTAAGTGGCAGTAAGTGGTTTACAGTGATGGATCTTAGATCTGGATACTATCAAGTACCCATGTCCCCTGAGGATCAATAGAAAGCTGCCTTCATTTTACCAATTTACCTGAATGCCTCAAGGTATTTGTGGGGCCCCCACCACATTCCAGAGACTTCATCAAGAATACTCCGGAGGATTGTGTCCAGTGGCATATATCAGCTGAAGTTTTACTCCAAGTGAAAAAAGCTATCCAGTGCACAAGTTAGAGTTTCTGGCTCTTAAGTGGGCCATTGTTGACAAACATCATGGATACCTGTATGGAGTACCATTTGAAGTAAGAACTGATAACAACCCTCTAACATATGTTCACACCACAGCCAAACTAGATGCTACAGGCCACAGCTGGTTAGCAGCCTTATGTAACTATCAGTTCACATTTAAGTCCCAAGAATTTAGGAGCTGATGCCTGCTACTTCTGATAATGAAGAGTGGAAAGAAATTCCAACCTCAGGGGTAAATGCCTTTTGCCTAGTTTCTGCTGTTAACAGAAGAAAACTCAACTTCTCAGACTTAAGATTAGTGGACTCACTCGGTGCCAGACCTGATTGTATTCCGGATGTGTTCAGCTGCCCTGTAATGCTAGGGATTGATCAGTTGCACCATTTGAAGAAAAAGGATTTGATCATTGGACCCATGAGGAAAGCTGTCCTGCAAAAAGGAGTACCTTAAGTCTTTGCCTTCTGATAGCACTATCCTTTTGAGAGAATGGGAGAAGTTTTACATAGACAATGGACTCCTGTATAGGGTACTACAATACCATGATCATCCTGATCTACTTCAATTAGTTCTTCCTAAGAGGTATAGGCAGTTTGTGCTCAGAAACCTGCATGACAAACATGGCCATTTAGGTATCGAGAAAACTTGATTTAAGATAGGTTCTTCTGCCTAAAATGAGAGAAACTGTTACTGATTTTTGCAGAATATGTCTGAGATGTTTGCAAAGAAAGACATTGCCCATAAAAGCTGCACCTCTGGAGCACCTGAAAAGTTTAGGCCCCTTAGACCTTGTCTGCATGGACTTTCTCTGCATTGATCCTGATACTAAAGGTGTTGGAAACATTCTTGTAGTCACTGATCAGTATACCCGCTATGCTCAAGCATTTCCTACCAAGGATCAGAAAGCTGCCACTGTTGCTAAAGTCCTTTGGGAAAAGTTCTTTATCCACTATGGATTTCCTGTTTGTTTGCACTCAGATCAAGGACGTGATTTTGAAAGTAAATTGATCAAAGAGCTTCTGCAGCTACTCAATATCAGCAAAAGCAGAACTACACCATATCATCCTCAAGGAGATGCACAACCAGAAAGATCGCACCTTGCTAAACATGCTTGGTACACTTCCTGTTAAAGAGAAAAGATTCTGGAGTCACCATGTTAGTACCATGGTTCATGCTTACAACTGCACTCATCATGAGACTACTGGATATTCTCCCTACTTCCTCATGTTTTGCAGAGAAACACGACTACCAATAGATCTTTACTTTGGAGTGTCAGTAGATGGTATGGACAGTATCAGTTACTCTCAGTATGTTGCTAAATTAAAGGCTTGTCTAGAGCGTATCGTATTGCTGAGGATAATGCTTCTAAAACTAATCAAGGCAACAAGAGAAGATATGATGGCAAAGTACGCCACAATTGACTTTTCCTGGAGATGTTACTGAGAAACCTAGGAAACCAGGCTCAGTGTCAGGGAGCCGGGAGCCCCCTCTGGGGAGTAGTCCGGATCTAGGAGGAAGCCCCTCAGGAGGGATCAGGGTCGTGGTATCCAGGGGTAAGGCAAGAGAATAATCAAAATCCAAGCACAGGTCAAAAGGCAGGCGGAATACAAACAAAGTCCAGGGCCAGGCAGGGGGTCTATGGCAGGCAGAGTATCAGCGAAGTCCAGGTCCAGGCAAGGGGTCACACCAAGGAATCAGGCAGATTATAAGCAGGGGAAACAGCAAGGGAACCCAGGAATCTCTAAGGGAACAGGATCCTATTTTCGGGCGCCATCTTGGCGCCTCAGGCGTTCTTTTATCTTTGAATTTGGCGCCCTTGCGCTAGCGTCAGCGCGCCTGCGACCGGCGCGCCGTGCTGGCGTCACTGCGCCGGCGTCGGAACCCACGTGGGTTGCCTGGGCGCCGCCATCTTGGATTCTTCGCCGCCGGGAGCGGACGCGACTCCTCGCGCTCCCGGCGGTCTTGACAGTACCCCCCCCCCTCACGGGGGGCCTCAGGACCACCGGGACTTGGTTTCTGGGGAAACTTGGAGTGGAAGTCTCTTACCAAACGAGGAGCATGCACATCACGGTGTCCCTCCCAAGAGCATTCTTCGGGGCCAAAGCCCTTCCAATGGATGAGGTATTGAAGGGACCCTCTGGAGATTCTGGAATCAAGGATTCTCTCCACCTCGAATTCTTGTTGACCTTCCACAGAGACAGCAGGAGGAGGAGATTGGACACCAGAGAAACGGTTGGAGACGGTGGGCTTCACCAGGGAGACGTGGAACACGTTGGGGATTCTCATCTCTGGTGGGAGTTGAAGTCTGATGGCTACAGGGTTAATTATCTCCAAGATGGGGAACGGACCCAGGAACTTCGGACCCAACTTGGGAGATGGCACCTTCAAGCGAATATTCCTGGAAGAGAGCCAGACACTATCACCCACCTTGTAGGGAGGAGAGGGCCTTCTACGGCGATCTGCGAAAGTCTTGTGGACTAGAGCACTCTTCTCCAGGTTAGACTTGGTTGCAGCCCAAATAGCAAACATATGGGCTGCCAGATCATCTGCAGCCGGGACGTCCGACAACACGAAGTCCTGAGGAAAGGCTTGAGGGTGCTGTCCATACACCGCCATAAATGGAGACCTTCCTGTGGAGGAATGACATGCATTATTATGAGCAAACTCCGCCCACGGGAGGAGGTCAGACCAATCGTCCTGGCAAAGAGACACGTGGTTCCTCAGGAACTGTTCTAAGGCTTGGTTCACACGTTCAGCTGCCCCATTCGTCTGCGGGTGGTAGGTGGACGAAAATTGAAGTGTTATTCCCAAGTCTTTACATAGGGAACGCCAGAACTTGGCGGTGAACTGGGTGCCTCTGTCGGAGACAATCTCCACCGGGAAACCATGCAGGCGGAAGATGTACTTAATAAAGAGTTGGGATAATTCCACCGCAGAGGGTAACTTCTTCAAAGGGATGAAATGGGCCATTTTGCTGAAGCGGTCTATGACAACCCAGATCACAGTATTCCCACCGGAGGGAGGAAGTTCGACAATAAAGTCCATAGAGAGGTGCGTCCACGGACGAGAGGGAACCGGCAAAGGCTGTAACAACCCGCTGGGGCGGGAATGGCTAGGCTTAGAAGTGGCACAGACATTACAAGCAGCCACAAAGTCCTTTACATCCTTGCGGATATCAGGCCACCAGACTAGGCGCCTCAAGAGTTCAAGGGTCTTGGCCGGACCAGGATGTCCAGCTTGCCTGGAGCAGTGGGTTTGTTGCAGGATGGCCAGGCGAAGTTCTGGAGGGACGAAGGCCATGCCAATCGGAGTATCTTGAGGAGCCGAGGACTGCCCAGCCAGGATCTGGTCGGCAAATTGGGGATACAGAGAGGCAATGATCTTGACTGGTGGAATGATTGGTTCCTGCCTCTCAGGGTCACGGTCCACCGGAGTGAAGCTACGAGACAAGGCGTCGGCCTTCAGATTCTTGGAACCTGGGCGATAAGTCAAAACAAAGTTAAATCGGGAAAAGAAAAGGGCCCACCTGGCTTGTCTGGGATTTAGCCTCTTGAGGGACTGTATAAACTCCAGATTCTTGTGATCTGTGTAAATCTGGACAGGAATTTCAGAGCCCTCCAGGAGGTGACGCCATTCTTCAAGGGCAAGCTTGACTGCCAAGAGTTCTCGATTTCCGACATCATAGTTCTGCTCTGCGGATGAGAACTTCTTGGAGAAATACGCACAGGGGTGCAATTTTCCATCAGTGGAGTGTCTCTGAGACAGGATAGCTCCGGCTCCGACTTCAGAAGCATCAACCTCGATGCAGAAGGGTAGTGCAGGATTGGGATGTCGGAGAACAGGAGCGGACGTGAAGGCCTCTTTCAAGGACTGAAAGGCTTCTATGGCAGATGGAGGCCACAGGCTGGGTTTACCCCCTTTCCGGATGAGGGCCAGGATAGGTGCAATGCGGGAAGAGAACCCCCGGATGAACTGTCGATAATAATTAGCAAATCCGATGAATCTCTGGATTGCCTTGGTACTCAGTGGGAGAGGCCACTCCTGGATGGCCGACACTTTCACGGGGTCCATCTCAAATCCCTCTGGAGAGATAATGTACCCTAGGAAGGGGATCTTGGATACCTCGAAGACACATTTCTCCAACTTGGCGAAGAGAGAGTTCTTCCTCAGACGAGAGAGTACCTCCTTCACCTGGGAGCGATGACTTTCAAGGTCCTTAGAGAAGATCAGGATGTCGTCCAAGTATACGACTACGAACCTTCCTAGGAGATCTCGGAACACATCATTAACAAACTCCTGGAAGACGGCAGGGGCATTGCATAGGCCGAAGGGCATAACAAGATATTCATAGTGCCCATCCCGAGTGTTGAATGCCGTCTTCCATTCGTCACCCTCCCGGATGCGAATGAGGTTGTAGGCCCCCCGTAGATCCAACTTGGAGAAAATCTTTGCCCCTTTCAGCTGGTCAAAGAGCTCGGCAATCAGGGGCAGGGGGTACCTGTTTTTCACGGTGATCTTATTCAGGCCCCGATAGTCTATACAAGGCCGAAGGCCTCCGTCCTTCTTCTCCACGAAGAAGAACCCAGCCCCTGCAGGAGAGGTAGAAGGGCGGATAAACCCCCGCTGGAGATTTTCTTGGATGTACTCCTTCATAGCGGTAGTCTCTGCAGGAGAGAGAGGGTAAGTGCGCCCTCTGGGGGGCATGGCTCCTGGCAGGAGTTCAACCGGACAGTCGTAGGAGCGATGTGGGGGAAGGAACTCTGCAGACTTTTTACAAAACACATCGGAAAATCCCTTGTAAGTGGAGGGCAAAGTCTTTAGTTCCGCAGTGGAGACATTCACCTTCTCGAGGGGTTTTGGCGGAAGGCAATGTTGCAGGCAAAATAAACTCCAACGAGAGATCTGCCCAGTGGACCAGTCTATGGTGGGGTTATGCAGACGTAACCACGGAAGACCCAATATTACTGGAGTAGAAGGACAGGGGATGATGAAGAATGAAAGTTTTTCTTGATGCAGCGCCCCAACTTGTACAGATAGTTCCGCCGTGAACATTGTGACGAATTCAAACTCCAGGGGTTTGTCATCTATGGCAGTAATTCGCAGGGGTGAAGACAATGGGAGCAGGGGAATCTTCATGCGTTCGGCAAAGAAGGCGTCCATGAAATTGCCATCCGCTCCGGAGTCGAGGAAGGCCCTTTCGAAGATAGACTTACTTGCCAGGTGAATCTGCAAAGGAAGGAGAAGTCTGCGTGAATTTTCTTGATACTTCTCCTGAGGCCCTCGAGTGATGCCCCCTACATGAGAAACCTGAGACATACCTCGGGGTACAAAACTCTTGGCTTTGGCAGGACAGGCGTTGGCAAAATGGGAATGCCCACCACAGTACAAACAGAGACCTGCCATTCGTCTTCGGAGTCTTTCCTGCTCGGAGAGGCGAGCTTTTCCTACTTGCATAGGTTCCTCCAGGGGAGACGTGGACACATGAGTCACAGGGACAGCGGGTGCTTGCAGAATCGGCCTTTGAAAGCGAGGGGCCAACATGGGAGAAAATCGTCTGCTGTGCTCTCTCTCCACCTGGTGTTCTCTGAGGCGGGTGTCCACCTTAATAGATAGAGCGATCAGTCCTTCCAGGGTGTCAGGAGTCTCTCTGGAGACGAGATCATCTTTGATGCGGATGGATAGGCCTTGGTAGTATACGGCCTTGTAAGCGTCATCACACCAGGAAGTCTCCGCCATCAGTGTTCGGAAGTCTATAGCGTACTCATTGACACTGCGGGTTCCCTGCCGGAGCTGCAAGAGACGGGCAGGGGCGTTCGTGACCCGACCTGGAGCATCAAAGACTATGCGAAAAGCTTGGAGAAAGTCTTTAACAGCATAAGTCACCGGGGAATTCTTCTCCCAAAGAGACGTTGCCCACTCCAGTGGCTTGCCTTCCAATCGAGACATCACATACCCCACCTTGGAACGCTCACTTGGAAACTGTGTGGGTTGGAACTCAAATTGAATTTGGCACTGTGTGGCAAATCCCCTGCAGGCTTGTGGGTCCCCACTGAAGCGAAGGGGAGGTGGAATGCGAGGCTCACCTGTCGGGTAGCTTGCGTTCGTAGAGGCTGCCGCCATGGGGGGATTTCCAGTAGGTGGAGCAGCGGAGGGCGCAGAAGGCACTCGAGCAAGCAGGACATCGAGTGCTTGCCCAATGCGAACCTGCTGGTTTTCGTAGTCCTTCATGCGGGATGCCAGTCCGCGGAGCGCTCGTCCGACATCAGGTGTGGCTTCCTCAGAAGGATCCATGGCCCGAAAATAATGTCAGGGAGCCGGGAGCCCCCTCTGGGGAGTAGTCCGGATCTAGGAGGAAGCCCCTCAGGAGGGATCAGGGTCGTGGTATCCAGGGGTAAGGCAAGAGAATAATCAAAATCCAAGCACAGGTCAAAAGGCAGGTGGAATACAAACAAAGTCCAGGGCCAGGCAGGGGGTCTATGGCAGGCAGAGTATCAGCGAAGTCCAGGTCCAGGCAAGGGGTCACACCAAGGAATCAGGCAGATTATAAGCAGGGGAAACAGCAAGGGAACCCAGGAATCTCTAAGGGAACAGGATCCTATTTTCGGGCGCCATCTTGGCGCCTCAGGCGTTCTTTTATCTTTGAATTTGGCGCCCTTGCGCTAGCGTCAGCGCGCCTGCGACCGGCGCGCCGTGCTGGCGTCACTGCGCCGGCGTCGGAACCCACGTGGGTTGCCTGGGCGCCGCCATCTTGGATTCTTCGCCGCCGGGAGCGGACGCGACTCCTCGCGCTCCCGGCGGTCTTGACACTCAGCATAAACTAGCTGATCGTTGGCGTACAGACTTTTATGTTGTAGTTGATAAACTGCCTGGTATCCCTGTCTACCGCATCAAAGGTCTAACGGGGTATATAAAAGACTGGCACAGAAATCATCTCTTACCCATACCTCAGGTATCTGACTCAAAGACTGAAAATAAAACAAGACTCTACTGTCTACTGTAGATTCACCTGCAGGAATTCATGCAGATGATGATGAACAGACAACAGTTGCACCTACTAACTCACATGATGACCAACCTCCATCTTTGAGCCTAGACACCCCAGGCTTTGTTCCTGCTACCCAGTCTGGACTGAATCAAACTCAAAATTCAATTAACCCAGCCTCAGGAATGCCTGCAAGGGATGTGCGGAGGGGAGGAAGGATAAGGAGGCCTCCTAGTGCCCTCACCTATGATTCTCTAGGAGTACCTAGCTATACTTCTCAACCTTTTGTTGGACATGCTTTACCTTATCAAAATGGTTTGAATGTACCTTGTGTCCCTGATGTTCAATCTTTGCTAAGAGAAATGCATCAAATAATGAGTAGATTATCTTCTATGATGTCTGTTGCATACTACTAATGCCATTTCTCTTACAGTAACCATTGTAACTTGATGGATCTCAGGAGAGACTATTAGAAATGGATGTTATTACTGTTTATAACACATTGCATATTGCTTGTTTACAATGTTTGTATCCTTGCTGGGCCAGAAGGGATTTTCCCGGTGGAGAATGTAGGTAAGTGTTATTTGCCCTTTCCCTTTCTGCATAACCCTGTGACTTTAAAACTGGAGCCACCAAAAACATGGCTGCTGCTTGCACTGCAATGATACAGCTGCTTGCACTGCAGTGAGACTGCAGTGGCCAATCAGAAAGAAGGACTTGCTTCTGACCTCGTGACCTCTCTGAAAGAAGTTTGAAGCCAAAATGAAAGTGAGGCTGAGGTGAACCCAGCAGAATTTCACATTTTGGTTACGCAAAATGCCAGCCGTTTTTGAAACATTTTGTGCTCTCTCATTTTAGGGGCATTTTCTGAGGGGAAACCTATAGTTTACCTAGGAAAAACTATACAGTGTTTTTTTTTGGTAAAAACTGAGCTTTCTACATCTGCCTGAGTTTTTATGTATTTCCACCTGTGCAAAAGGTGTGCGTTTTTGAAACATTTTGTGCTCTCTCACTTTAGGGGCATTTTCTGAGGGGAAACCTATAGTTTACCTAGGAAAACTATACAGTGTTTTTTTGGTAGAAACTGAGCTTTCTACATCTGCCTGAGTTTTTATGTATTTCCACCTGTGCAAAAAAATTTATAGTGCTAAATACCAAAAAAAAATTAAAAATTACCATTTTTCATAGTATATCAATTTATACCAGAAAAATATTTCATTTTACGGATGAAAATCCAACTGATTTTTAAAGCCTTATGTCTCTCGAACGTGTCAATACCAGATATGTATAGTTTTAGGGAGATTTAGGACTTCTGTACAGCAAAAACTCCCTGCAGTATATTACCGAATTTTGAAAGCACTAAGGCAGAAAACGGCATGCTTTAGATTCCAAGGCAAAAAATCCTGAAACCGTAGGTTTACCCCAGAAAACCAAACATTTTTGAAAAGTACACATTCTGCTGATTCCAAAATGGGTACCTATGTCTCTCTACTCCCAACTACCAAACATAAAAGCTTGTCTGAACATAGCGGTTTTTCTAAAAAAAATGTCCAAATTCTGAAAAATCACTTCAAAGGTTTTATTTTGCTGCTCCGCATATCCCAAACTATATTAGGTACCAAGAAAAAGCACCTGAAATATGATTGCCAGTGAACAGTTTGATGCCCATTATGCATAGGTTTACCAAAGTATCTTGCATTTAGAGACATCAATATGAAGTTTGCACATCCAAATTGTTCAGGACTTTACTTCAGCTACTGAAAAATGAACACATTGACTGCAATTTTTGTGGGGTAAAAACAAAGAAATATATGTTTACCCCCCAAACCCATATATTTTTGGAAAGTACACATTCTACAGAATCTAAAATGGGTACCCATGCCTTTCTGCTCCAAACTACTTTGTCAGTTTTGGTGAAATATCTGAAAATTGCCTCAAAGCTTCAGCTTCCCAGCACCATATTACCCATGTATGATTACGCACCAAGAAAAAGCACCCTAAATATGATTGCTAGGGTTCCTCCAAACAGTTTGGTGGCCATTGTTCATAGGTTTACCAAAGTATCTGGCATTTAGAGGCCCCAAAATGAAGTTAGCGCATACAAATAGTCCTGTGGGTAACTTCAGCTAATGAAAAATCATCACACTGACTGCATTTTTGTTGGGTAAAAACACAGAAATATATGTTTACCCCCCAAACCTATATATTTTTGGAAAGTACACATTCTACTGAATCTAAAATGGGTACCCATGCCTTTCTGCTCCAAACTACTGAGTCGCAAAGCTTTCCCAAAATTGTCGGTTTTGGTGAAATCTGAAAATTGCCTCAAAGCTTCAATTTACCAGCATGATATCACCCATGTATCATTACGGACCAAGGAAAAGCACCCTAAATATGATTGCCAGGGTTCCTCCAAATAGTTTGGTGGCCATTGTTCATAGGTTTACCAAAGTATATGGCATTTAGAGGCCCAAAAATGAAATTAGCGCATACAAATAGTCCTGTGGGTAACTACAGCTAATAAAAGATCATCACATTGATTGCATTTTTGTGGGGTAAAAACACAGAAATATATGTTTACCCCTCAAACCCATATATTTTTGGAAAGTACACATTCTACTGAATCTAAAATGGGTACCCATGCCTTTCTGCTCCAAACGACTGAGTCGCAAGGCTTTCCCAAAATTGTCAGTTTTGGTGAAACATCTGAAAATTGCCTCAATGCTTCAAATTTCCAGCATCATATCGCCCATGTATCATTACGTACCAAGAAAAAGCATACTAACTATGATTGCCAGGGGTCCTCCAAACAGTTTGGTGCCCACTGCATAGCTGCTGCAATATAAGCACCTGCTGTGTGTATTATGCCCCCCCAACAGTAGAGAGACCCTAGAAAACCATATATTTTCAGAAAGTACATATTATGACGAATCCAATATGGGTAAATATGTGCTTCTACTGCAAACTGCTAAACTGCAAAGCAATGCTGAACGTAACAGTTTTTAGCAAATTTGTGAAAATCGTCTCAAAGCTTGAATTCTACCCCATTATCTGCACAATTTGAAAATTCACCAAATATCTTCAATATTCTTATCAAGTTAGGTAGGGTGATTAAAGGGTTCGTTATGTAAATCAATAAGTCATCAGCAAACGCTGCAGTTTTATATTCTTTGCCCTTTATATTCACTCCCATAATATCCTGATTGTTTCTTATATGTGAAAGCAAAACCTCTATTACCATTAGAAACAAAGTAGGTGATAGAGGACATCCCTGTCTTGTTCCATTAAATATCTGGAATGACACTGAAAGGGTGCCGTTTATTTTTATTTTAGCAGTCGGTCTATCGTATAAGGCCAGTATTCTCTGTCTCATTTGCTCCCCAATTCCAAGATTAATCATTGTTTTCTCCAAGAATGTCCAAGATATTCTATCAAATGCTTTTTCAGCGTCTGTCGTGAGCAGAAGAGTTGGGATGTTAAATTTTTTTGTGTACTGTATTATAGATATTGTTTTTGCTAAATTATCCTTTACTTCTCTTTTAGGTACAAACCCTGCTTGATCCTGATGAATAATTGAAGGTAAGTATTGTTTCAGTCTATTTCCTAATATATAGGCATATATTTTCATATCGTTATTTATTAAAGATATGGGTCTGTAACTTGAGCATAATTGAGGATCCTTATCTTGTTTTGGGATGATCGTAATATGTGCTTCCTGGGCCTGAGCGTGGAACCCCTTCTCATCAGATATATTATTAAAATATGGTAGTAATAGGGGTATTAGATCAGTTTTGAATAACTTATAAAACCCAGCTATATACCCGTCTGGACCTGGGCTCTTTCCCGAAGGCAAGTTATCGATTCCTTCTTCAATCTCTTTATATGTAAAAGGAATTTCTATCTCTAATGCCTGTTCTTCTGTGAGTGGTTTCAGTTTTGCCTCTTTGATAAATTTTTCCATTCTTTCTAGATTAGTTAAGGGTTGATTATTCTTTTGTATTCTATATAATGTTTGATAATAGTCTTTAAACGATTCTGCTATTCCCTTAGTGTCATGATGAATGATATTCTTTGCATTTTTAATTGCTATTATGTTATTATTAGACTGTGTTTCCTTTAATAATTTAGCAAAATGTTTGTTACATTTATCCCCTAGCTCATAAATATTCTGTTTTGTTCTTAAATATGCCCTTTTAATTTTGTGATTTAAAAGATCTTTAAGTTGAATGCGTTTGTTTTCCAAAACTATTAGCGTCTTTTGTGCTACTGTTTCTTTATGGGTCTGTTCTAGTTGGGATATTTCTTGTACTAACTTATTAATCTCTTCTTCTCTCTCTTTTTTCAGCTTGGAGCCCAAGGCTATCAGATAGCCTCTTTGCATCTGCAAAGCAATGCTGAACGTAACGGTTTTTATCAAATTTCTGAAAATTGTCACAAAGCTTGAATTTTACCCCATTATATGCCCCACATTTCGTAACGTATCAGCATAAAACATCCTAAATATGAACGACAGGTGTCTACTGAACACTTCGATGCCCAATATGCATAGATATACCAAACTATGTGGTGCACAGAGACCCCCAAATGACAATAGTGTATATACATTTTCACAGCTGACGTGCCGGCTGCTCCAATATAAGCACCTGGTGTGTGTATTACGCAATATTAGACCCCCCTAACAGTACAGAGACCCCAGAAAATCATATATTTTCAGAAAGTACACATTCTGACGAATCCAATATGGGTAAATATGTGTTTCTACTGCAAACTGCACAGCAATGCTGAACGTAACGGTTTTTATCAAATGCACCAAAATCCCCAAAATTTCAAAATAATCACCAAAATAACATACAAAAGGTATTGCACAGTACGGTTAGCAAATACGCTATTCGCAAAGGCAATAAAACTTTTTTTTTCAGGCAAAAACACAACGATGCGATAAGGGAAAAAAAAAAAAGCTACACAACAGCGTATGTGTGTATGCATGTGTACAATTGGTAAATTGTATGTTATGTGCATGTGTGCAAGTGTGTGCAAGTGTGTTTACTCCCCCAAGTGTGTGTGACCCCCCTGATCACCCAAAAATGAATGTGAGTGTGTGTAAGTGTAAATCTAAGCATGTATTAGTGTATAAAGTGTGTGTAAGTGTATTTTGTGTGTGTGTTACACTAACCTGGGGTGTGTAGCTGCAGATCTGAGTCCATGATGGCAGGAGGAGTGGAGGAGCAGGAGGGAGTCGCCAGATCCTTTGATCTGATGCGTGGGCGTCGCTGGAGGAAAACAGAAGTGCAAGCAGCAGTCCGCAGACATGTGTGTCTGTTGCGTCTATGGGGCCCCTGGACGATCGCGCCCCAGGGGCCCCTTTCCCACCCGCTCCGCTCGTTGCCTAGGGGATTCTGAGCGAGCGGGGAAGGAGCGAGCAGCATTTAGATTCTACGTTCTGTGGCACTTAAAGGGTTAACCAGGAAGAAGCGAAGAAGAAAGCATGGTCTCTGCACAGAAATACTGAGAGCCAGCCTGAGATTTCTCCTCTCTGCTGTGAGTGTTCCTGCTGATTTGTTTGAGTAGGAAGCTAGGGATTTCACCTATATAACATTTACCCATATAGGGAATCCCATAGTCAGAGCACAGGGAGTTAGTTAACCCTTTTCCAGTTAGCCGTCATAGTGACTGGAACTAGTGCAGCTGCCTGAGCTATTGCTAGGGAAGTAATCCCTGTAGGATAGATAGGACTTCAGCCCTGTAGTGAGTTCTCAGCGTGTACACCAGATCTGGACTGTCGATTTCCCATCAGCCTCCGTGATACCTGCAGTGGATCTCCTCAGGAATTCAGGAAGCCTTTCCCTACACCAGCATTCCAAGCTCAGTGTAGATTAAAGCTGCCAGACTGCTCCCCTGCATCTGCTCTGCTTCACAGGATCTCTTTCTTGTCTCACTATCAATGGGAGTTGGTGAGACCTTCACTTTACACACCCCGGAGTGCATCAATCTGGTGTTGCAACACATACTTCTGATCGTACTACTTTTGCTATATCCTGCAGACCCCTAGTGTGCACACTCACCATTCATAAAGTAACAGTAGACATTTTCATACAAAGGGTGATACTTGTTATATTGTATAATATTGATTGTATTATTGTTATTTCACGGTTCTGATTGCATTGCATATATTGCATTTCTAATATTACATATTATTGCATATCTGCTTATTGTGTGGTTTGTTGTATACATTGTGTAAAGTTATCACTGCTACTGTAGTTTCCAGGTAGTTATATATCCACCAATATCTGATTTTAGCCCTGGGTGGAGGCATTTAACTTATCCATCCCACAAATCTCCCACTTAGCGGAAGGCTTGGGATCTATACTGTTAGCGCCGCAGTGTGGCCCTGGATATTCCTGCCTAGAAAGGGTTACACTACACACAGATGATACTAAATTGTGCAGAACTATAGGTTCCATGCAGGATGCTACCACTTTGCAGAGTGATTTGTCTAAGTTTGGAAACTGGGCAGCAAACTGGAAAATGAGGTTCAATTTTGATAAATGCAAGGTTATGCACTTTGGCAAAACTAATATAAATGCAATTTATACACTAAATGGCAGTGTGTTGGGAGTTTCCTTAAAAAAGAAGGATCTAGGGTAATTCTGGGCAGTGTCATTCTGTGGCTAATATAGCAAATAAGCAAATAAAGTTCTGTCTTGCATAAAAAAGGGCATTAACTTAATTTAAACTCATAATTATGCCTCTCTATAGGTCCCTGGCATCTGGAGTATGCAGTGCAGTTTTGTACTCCAGTCCTTAAGAGTGATATAATTGAGCTGAAGAGAGTGCAAAGACGTGCAACTAACTGGTTGGAGGAATGAAAGACTGAAACAGGATAGACTGTCATGGTTGGAGTTCTCTGGAAAAAAAAAGGCGCTTGTGTGGGGACATGATTACACTTTACAAGTACATTAGAGGACTTTATAAACAAATGGCAGGGGACCTTTTTGCTCATAAAGAGTATCACCGCACCAGAGACCACCCCTACCTACGAAAACTATACCTTTTTTTCAGGTAGTGTTTGTGTGTTCCACTTTTGGAACAAGATTTAGAGCTCTAAATACCAAAGCAATAAAAGATTAAATTTTTTTCATGATATAGGGATTTATACCAGAAAATATTTTACTTTATGCACAAAAATTCAACTCATTTGGAAAGCCTCAAGCGCATACAAATAGTCCCGGAAGTCACCTCAGCTTCTGAATAATGATCTTTTTATGAGCTAAAAACACAAAATAATACATTGACCCCCCCCCCCAAAAAAAATGATATATTTCTGGAAAATGCAAGTGCCATCTCCCATAACATCCATTATAATCCAATAATTAAAACTTTTAAAAATAATTTCCTTTTGTTCTCTGTAATAATAAAACAATAGCTTTTACTTGATCCCAACTAAGATATAATGAATCCTTATTGGAGGCAAAACCAGCCTATTGGGTTTAATTAATGTTTACATTATTTTATAGTAGACTTAAGGTATGAAGATCCCCCATCTGCACACATAATCAGAGATTTGTGTATTTTTGATTTCATAAAAAAGCCCTCAAACTGAATCAGAGACCTCTACAGTACAAACATTTACAGATAATTAAATGCACCAAAATGAGTACATATTCACAATAGTATAAAAGAAGATTCCAATGAATCTCCCTGTACATTGTAGGAGTGTGGAAAAAAACCAGAGCATTTGGCAAAAACTTACATGGTCACAAATATAATATTTTATGTGCATGTAGTGTAAGGGGTCAGTATAATCAATTGTTCAACATAGGTTCATTGAATAGGTATTTTTGCTTAATTTTTTTAATCACAAGAAAACTTTGTTTTTTGTCATTTCTTGAGCTATATAGGGCAAACTGGGAAATTCCATGTTTGGTCCTTGTAAGGTAGACCAGTGCAAAGTAATCCTCTTGTAGACTCTTGCTAACAACACAGTTGCAACAAAGTGTGGCTGTGTACTGATAATCTAATAGGAAATACATAGGGTCCTTTCATTGGACTCCTGTTGAACAATGGGGTATATTTCCCATTTATAATTTAAGCCATATGATTATAATTTAATGATTCATTGACATAGGAAAGGCCTTCTCTCTCTATTTAGTTCTGTTTTTTGGTATATAAAATAATGTTATATGTTGGATGTCCTTGGGCTGACACTGAATATTCAGAAGGCACACGCTGAATCTATTCTCCGTGGATAGAAAGGACATTTGATTTTCATGGATAACAATTAGTATTCTCATACTGAACATTATACAGAGCATTTTTTTACATTTCAGGCTGGGGATAGTTCAAACAGGGTAACCAGTTCATATCTTTTTTTTTTTGCATTCATTTTCAGAAACAATGATTTGTCTCATTCAAATATTCTATTCAGAACAAATAAGCTAAAGGCAGATGAACACATGCATAAGACTGAAAACACATCCTTATATATGGAAAATCTCATATGTTGATATGCTATTTTGTTAATTTGTCCAATAAATGTGAACCTCCAACTGTGACAGAAGATACATATTCTGGCCATATAAATACACAGAATGTTATGTAGCACTAGGGATATTACTATCACTGTTCAGAAAAGAATTGGGTTACCTCTCTCACTGGGTTTATAACTGGAGCAGATTAAATAGTTTGTCAGTATAATGTTAAACATTTAAACATAGATGTCTCACAGACTAGCAATTTAATATTTGGAGAATAACTGATGCTAAGCATCCCATAACTTTGGGTTCATACTGTAAGGGGTTATTTATCAAAGGTTGAGTTTTAGAGCCTTGTGAGGTTTTTTTTTATACCTCGAATGAACTCACAACTCAAATGTTTTCCAATTTAAGAAAAAACTTGAATGGAAAAAACTTTTATCAGTGAATTCGCGGTAAACAACCCGAAAACTCAAATTAATTGAGTTTTCCACAGTTAAAAACTTGAATTGCTCAAATTAATTGAGTTTTAAAACAAACCCCACCCAGGGTATAATAAATCACCAAAAATGTTTAGAAAAAAATGAAGGGATATTTTAATGTTAGTAAATAGGCCCTTAGTTAAATTATTCACAGTTCTTTAAAAAGAATGCATCATTTACATCACATCATTCAAGTTTGCATTTTATTTGCAATTCAAGAAAAAATGCACCGAAAAACGTGAACAGGAATATTCTTCAAAAGCTCGAATGGTCAGTATTTATAAAAGAACATGCACACAAAATGTAGCCAAAAACTAAGCATTAAAGCTAGAAAGGTTCAACAGAAGGCAGTGAAAATTGTCCAACAAGAAGGGGGAGGAGCCGAGCAGGCAGCATGGCGGAGCTCTGAGACCGGAGCTCCGGGCAACACACCCGACCTGCTGAATTAAGCGAAAACTAAGCGATATTAAACGCACTTACCAGGTCGCAAAGGCTCCCTCTACTAGTGCGGGAATAAGCGGCCATTCAGCGTTCCTGGGAGCCACCGGGTTCTCGAGCAGTCACCCGCCATCATTCGCCAGCACTAGAAGCTACGAGCGATCTGCCGGCTGGCAGCGCACGACCGGAAAGGAGCGGCGAGTGTTACGGAAGCCGACAGGGGCAGCCTGATACTGAAGGGACGTGGCGGTCAGGGTGAAAAACTGACGCCGCGGTGGAGGCAACCGGGAAGCCAGGCACACGCTCAATAAGAGCTACAAGGTGAGGAGGCCCCACAAAAACAATAAGGCGGCTGGAGGACGTAAAGCACAGGGGGTAAAACGGCCTGGAGGGAGAAACGGCAGGGATTAATAAGTCCCTAACATCAGCGGGTCTGTGGGGAAAGTAGATGGAGAGGTGGAAGCAGTTGTGATTGGGACTTAAGAGGCCTGTGAAAGCAAGTAGTGGGAGAGAAGCGCGTCCAAGGGGGACTGGCAGGATACTGTCAGAAAAGCTTCTAATATAATACTGGCTTACACAACTCTGCCATAACCCTCACTACTATATAGGATCTGGGAAGAGCGTTTAGAAACGGAAGCCGGATAATACCAATATCCACTCCTCACATACACTGAATAGATCGCCCGCTGGACCAGACCCCATATATATCAAGCTAAATATTGCAAGTACCTGTCTACTTAAAGAGACTAATTAGAATCAGATACTGCTTGTATCACAACTGCTCCTCTGAGCGGAAAATATGGGGAGACCCCAAAAAGGTGGCAATGAGACCGGTACAAAAGAGAAAACAAAAGACAGAAATAAAGAAAAAGAAAACACCTCCTTGCGCAATATACAGTCAACCCCACGAGACATAGCACCAATGTTTCGGAGAAATAGTACGGGCAGAGATGAAGTCTCTAAGAAATCGATGGGAAGAGGGGCAAGAAGGGAGACATTGGAAAGAGATTCTGAGGATTCCGAAAGTGAGGGAGAAGAAGGAGGGGAGAATGCAGCTCTCTATGCTCAATTAGCAAAATTACACTCAAAAGCGGAAATAAAAGAAATGCTTCAAGAAGTAACTACATCTATAAGAGAAGACATCTCGGGCCTTAAAAAAGAGTTTGCAGATATGGTGACGCGAACGGAGGAAGTGGAGAGACAAACAAGTAACCTAAAGCAAAATCAAAAGGTGATCTATGGGAAATTACAACAACAGGAAAATCTGATTTCGGATTTAATGAGACAGATAGAAGATCAAGAAAATCGGAACAGAAGGAAAAACATAAGAATCAGAGGAGTCCCAGAAACCATACTAAAAGAAGATATAAATACTTTTCTCCAACAAATATTTAACAATATCTTAAATAAAGAAAAAGGGAAAGAGAAGACTATGGAAATCCAGATTGAAAGAGCACATCGGCTACAGAAGCCAAAGATGGTCCCATCAGAGGCGCCGAGAGACATACTGTGTCGACTACACAGCTATGCGGTGAAAGATGAGATTTTGCAAAAAGCCAAAGAAGTAGACAATATAATATATGAAGACAATACTCTGACCTTTTTCCAGGACATCTCAAGAATTACTTTGAGGAAAAGGAAAGCGTTGAGGCCACTGACAGACCTGTTGAGGGAGAAAAAGATTCTATATAGATGGGGTTTCCCATTCTCACGCTCTGTTCACAAAGACGGAATATCAGCAATACTGCGATCAGAGAAAGACCTAGGAAACTTTCTAAAGAAGCTACACCTACCATTGATAGAGATACCAGATTGGCCAGACGAGCATAGAATTAAAGCAGACTTATCGGTGGATCAAGAACAGGAGTGGACAGAAAGTGGAGCTCCAAAAAAGACAAGCGCGAAGAAAGGAAAAGTAAAGGAGACTATAGATCCCATGATATAAGTTGGACTATAAGTAAAATAAGACACCCTGGGGACTCGGCCCAGCAGAAGTCCGTAAAAGAGGACATTAACCCAAAGATGGGTAAAGTATGGGTAAAGTATATCTCGGCTTAAGCAAAGTCTTAGTATTATGAAAAATTATTTTTGTTATAAGGAAACATCTGAATGTTCAGGTGCAGAATGGAGGGGAAAAGAAAGAGAAGGGGAGAAAAAAAAAAAAGGGTGAATAAGCTTAATTAAGAAGATAAATTAAGGGTTGGGTGGCACTAGAAGTTGCCCACAAGAAGACCTGGAATATTTTTTCCTTTTTTGCCCATGCTGTCAACCCCACATCCATACCCCCAAATAAGTGGTAAAACCACCTTAGCCGTAGTCAACATCTCTCAGACCCAGGGAGGATCCCTGGGGAAGCTGAGACGGCTGATACTTTTTTCTGTTGTTTTTTTTCTTAATTTTTTATTTTTGATATTTTTGAAATTTTTGTTTTTCGTGGTCACGGAATGGACTCTCTTTACAGTCCGTGATATGTTGTATCCCCTGTATCTTCCATGTGGAAAGTTATATGTCTACGAGATGGGTGAATGTAAAGATTGGGCAAGACAAGGGTTTCTTTTCTTTTTGATTGTTGTTATTTTTTTATCTTCTATTCCTTTATTAATTGGTTGTGTACGCATATTATAAACTCCTTGGGCATGGTGGTCTTTGATGTAAAAATATTGGGGACTTGCTCCCCCCCTCTTCCCCATTTGTTCCCGCTCATACTTTCGAGGTCTATAATTGTTCTCCTCTTTTTCTACCAATATAAGAATTCCTTGGGTAATGATAAGGCAAAGTGTGTATTAAACTGGTATGCAAAGACAATAATGTGGATTAGCAGAAATCATGGTAACGTTTAAGAATATGGAATGTACTGTCCTCTCATTCAATGTGAATGGGATAAATGAACCTGTCAAGAGAGCAAGGGTATTTTATGAGTGCAAGAATAACAAAGCTAAAATAATAATGCTGCAAGAAACACATTTAAGACAGAACCACCTACCGGTTTTAAACCTAAAGACATATTCACAAATGTATATGAGCAATAATCCAGATAAGAAAGCAACTGGAGTAATGATCCTGATCCATAAAGATTTACCATTTAAATTAAAAGACTATAAAATAGATTTGGAAGGAAGGTATGTGATAGTTAGGGGGAAGCTGGCAAACCAGACATGTACATTGGCAAATGTATATGTCCCCAATAACAAACAGGTACCGTATTTACAACATTTTCTCCAGATGCTAGAATCCTATAGTGAACGTTTAATCATCTTGGGGGGAGATTTCAATATTACGCTGAATCCGCTTATAGACTCCTCTTCTGGCAAAACTAGTATATCTTATAAAAACCTTAAGCGAGTAAAAAAATCATTAACTGATCTCCACTTAGTGGATATATGGCGTACAATGAACCCACAAAAAAAAGACTACTCACATTATTCAAAGCAATATCAGGTTTATTCACGAATAGATTATATAATGGTATCACAACAATGGGCACATTTATTCCAAAAAGCCGATATAGCCACATCATTAATATCAGATCATGCACCGGTAATCACGAAATATATGATACCAGGAGTAATTAAACCAGAATTTAATTGGCGATTAAATGAATTTCTACTACATAACGCAGACAACAAGGATACGATACAAAAATGGATTAAACAAATAGTAATAAACAACATAACACCTGAAATATCATCGTCAACTCTATGGGAAACTGTAAAATGCGTCTTAAGAGGCTATCTGATAGCCTTGGGCTCCAAGCTGAAAAAAGAGAGAGAAGAAGAGATTAATAAGTTAGTACAAGAAATATCCCAACTAGAACAGACCCATAAAGAAACAGTAGCACAAAAGACGCTAATAGTTTTGGAAAACAAACGCATTCAACTTAAAGATCTTTTAAATCACAAAATTAAAAGGGCATATTTAAGAACAGAACAGAATATTTATGAGCTAGGGGATAAATGTAACAAACATTTTGCTAAATTATTAAAGGAAACACAGTCTAATAATAACATAATAGCAATTAAAAATGCAAAGAATATCATTCATCATGACACTAAGGGAATAGCAGAATCGTTTAAAGACTATTATCAAACATTATATAGAATACAAAAGAATAATCAACCCTTAACTAATCTAGAAAGAATGGAAAAATTTAACAAAGAGGCAAAACTGAAACCACTCACAGAAGAACAGGCATTAGAGATAGAAATTCCTTTTACATATAAAGAGATTGAAGAAGGAATCGATAACTTGCCTTCGGGAAAGAGCCCAGGTCCAGACGGGTATATAGCTGGGTTTTATAAGTTATTCAAAACTGATCTAATACCCCTATTACTACCATATTTTAATAATATATCTGATGAGAAGGGGTTCCACGCTCAGGCCCAGGAAGCACATATTACGATCATCCCAAAACAAGATAAGGATCCTCAATTATGCTCAAGTTACAGACCCATATCTTTAATAAATAACGATATGAAAATATATGCCTATATATTAGGAAATAGACTGAAACAATACTTACCTTCAATTATTCATCAGGATCAAGCAGGGTTTGTACCTAAAAGAGAAGTAAAGGATAATTTAGCAAAAACAATATCTATAATACAGTACACAAAAAAATTTAACATCCCAACTCTTCTGCTCACGACAGACGCTGAAAAAGCATTTGATAGAATATCTTGGACATTCTTGGAGAAAACAATGATTAATCTTGGAATTGGGGAGCAAATGAGACAGAGAATACTGGCCTTATACGATAGACCGACTGCTAAAATAAAAATAAACGGCACCCTTTCAGTGTCATTCCAGATATTTAATGGAACAAGACAGGGATGTCCTCTATCACCTACTTTGTTTCTAATGGTAATAGAGGTTTTGCTTTCACATATAAGAAACAATCAGGATATTATGGGAGTGAATATAAAGGGCAAAGAATATAAAACTGCAGCGTTTGCTGATGACTTATTGATTTACATAACGAACCCTTTAATCACCCTACCTAACTTGATAAGAATATTGAAGATATTTGGTGAATTTTCAAATTTTCAAATTAACTATTCTAAATCTGAGATTGTAAACATAAATGTGAAAGAGGACATCGCACTGCAGATTAAACAAAACTTCCCATTTAAGTGGTCACCATCTACCATTAAATATTTAGGGGTAAATATATGTGGAGACATGGAGAAGGCCTATCAAGATAATTACATTCCTTTGTTAATATCCTTACAAAAATCAATAGATAAATGGGGAAAAATTAAAATGTCGTGGACAGGAAGATTACAAGCTATAAAGATGGTCATAATACCAAAAGTATTATATTTATTCCAAGTCTCACCAATAGATCTACCGCAAACATTTTTCAAAAAACTAAAATCGTTGATTACAAGGTTCATATGGAATGGGAAAAAAGCAAGAATAAGCTATAAAACTTTAACGGAACCCAAAGAGAAAGGAGGGATGGCGGCCCCAGACCCATATTTATATTATATTGCTGTACATCTGGTTAGAATATTAAATTGGATGACGAAAAAAGGGAAAAAAGATTGGAGTAACATTGAACAAGAATGGGGAGATTATCCAACCGAAAATGCGCTTTGGGATGATAAGTGGGGAAAGACCAAAACGATAACACAACACCCTTTAATAAAAACTACCCTTAAAATATGGCATAAGATTAAAATAGATATGCATCTGACCCGGGCTCCATATGTATTACAACCATTGATGCTTAACCCAAACTACCCCCCAAGCTTGGAAAAAGGAATATATCAAAGGTGGGAGAAATGGGAGGAAAAACCCACAAAAATTCGAGATCTGATCAGAGGAGATAAGATTATACTTCTACAGGAAATACAAGAAAGGTGGGGGAAACACCCTAGGGATATATGGGGATATAACCAATTATATTACTTTATCAGCATGAAAAGAGAGAGAAATTGGGACAGACCGCTAACACAATGGGAAGAAATAATAGAAACTGACCCAGACCTGATGAAACCTCTCTCAAAGGTATACGATATCCTTCTCAATTCAGGAGAATATAAATTACCATCGTTCTGTCGCTCCTGGGAGAAAGAACTGGGAGTCAATATACCAGAACAAATGTGGGTGAATATTTTTAAGAAAGGCAACAAAAAGGCCAGGGCCTCAAAAATGAAAGAAGCAATCTATAAAATAATCACAAGGTGGCACCTAACCCCAGCAAGGCTAAATAAAATATACCCACAAAAGCATCACGGGTGCTGGAGATGCAACGATAAAGTTGGAAATCACCTACATATGTGGTTAACCTGCCCTAAATTGAAGGATTACTGGGAACAAATATTAGAAAGCGTAAAAATAATCACATCAGTCAAGGTACAGATAGAAGACCAAGTAACAATGTTACTGAATGTAAATTTGGAGAACCACAAGATACTAGATGATACACTTACCTTTTATCTTATTCAAGTAGCCAAATCCTTAATCCCAAAACATTGGAAATCCAAGGAACCGCCCTCATTCAATGAATGGATGAGATCAGTAGAAGAAATAAGACAGCTAGAGGAGTTAACGTATTTATATCATAGTAACAGTGTAACTTACTGGAAGATTTGGACCCCATGGTACAGATTTAGGGAATCATTAGATCAAAATTGAAAAATAAGAGGAGAATAAAGTAGCAGTTAGCAAAAGAAAATATGTATGGAGAACATATACGGAACAAATGTAGAAGTGGTTATGAATAGTGGGATATATGACTAACACACCACCTTCCCAACGCCCCCTTGTATTTATTTTTTGTACCCCTTCCCCCCCTTATTTTGTGTATTGTCTAATTTGTTCTTCTTTTCTTTTTGTATGTGAAAAAAAAATAAAGAAAGAAATTTAAAAAAAAAAAAAAATTGTCCAACAACTTTATTTTCCCAGTTTGCTTAAAAACATTCATGTTTTTTAGCCAAACTGAATGGAACATTGTGATTTTTGCTGGTGTGCAGAATATTCTGTTGCATTCTTCTTATATAAGCTAATTTTCAAGGAAAAAAAAGCTTTGCAAGTTCTGTTGAATTTTTTGCTTCCCCCCCCCTTGACACCCTATTCTATATAGGTGTTTATCTCAATGTGATGTTATTTGGCAAATGTATGATCACAAATTTGTTTTAAAATTTAAAACTTAAAAATGTATGCATCTGCCCAGAATGACCAACTTTAGAGCATATATTGAGGCATTATGTTTTCCATTAAAACACAGAACAGAAATGGTTGCGATTTAAAATAATAAATCGTTACCGTTCTCAATTGCCTTAAGAATAAATGGAAGTACTGTAAGGACGGACCCCCGTATGTAGCTCAATTCAGAAGCATAGAATTTTTTTTTAAAGATGATGAAGGCACTTAAAACTAGAAGTCAGAGGGAACAGAAGCTGTATTTAATGAGTATAAACACTATAACAAGTGTTGTTAAGCAGAAATCAAGATAGAAAATGAGGAGTGGTCTGAGGTAGAGGCTAAGATTGATCCTAAAGCAATATTGTAATTATATTAATAATAAAAGCATCCCAAACCCGGAACAAACCCCAAAGTCCCGTTTGTGGTTCAGTCTTCTGCCTGTAGCAGCCGCCTTTGGCCTAAGGAGGAGCCATCAGCTACTCAGATGCTGCCAGATCTTAGTGGGAGAGGACCAGGGGGAGAGTACTGGGCAAGCAAGGGAACCGCACATGGTAGGAACGGAGGACAAGAAGCGTAGTCAAGGTAGGGGCCAGGTCAATAACAAGGATCAGACAATAAGGTCCCAAAACAGGAACAGAAGTGTAGTCGAGGTCACAGGGTCAGGACAGGCAACGAAATATCAGGGTGAATCAGGCAGAGGGTCAAACACAGATATCAAAATTCATAATCACACCAAGAAACCAGTAAACAGAATGTGACGAAATTACCATTCAGGTGGTCCCTGCTTGTAGGCTGCAGGTGCCTGCACTATAGGGCGTGTGGCTCGCTGCTGTTTCAATTAAAGGCGCAGGCGCGCTGACGTAATGATGTCAGCGCGCAAGGGCGCGAAATTCAAAAGTATAAATAGCCTTAAAGGGCTTCCAGATCTTGCCCGTGATAGGAGTTTATTCCTGGTTCTTCCTGAGCTTTGCTAATTCTGTTTGAACCTGTTTTGATTCCTGTTGTGACCCCTGCCTGGCTTTTGACTATTCTGACCTCTGGATCCTGACCCTTGCCTGCTTGCTGACTACCGCTACTGATTAACCCTTTGATTGACTACCCGATGTAATTTCTAAGGAAACTGTAACTCTATCCAAGTGTATTAATAATTTGCATTGTGAGGAGATAGCTTTTTACCTCATAGAGGGTGCTTCCTCTCCTCTTATTTTGGGGTTACCGTGGCTTCAGAGGCATAACCCTCTGATTGATTGGGTCTCAAGGGAGGTGGTTCAATGGGCTACTATGTGTGGTGGGGTATTCTTTCCCTCTGTAGTAGCAACTACATCTCTTGAGGGGTTACCTGCTGCAATCGCAGAATTTGCTGATGTCTTCTCTAAAAAGGCAGCAGAAACCTTACCCCCACACCGGCAGTATGACTGCCCAATAGATCTTGTCACTGGGTCAACTCCTCCTCGTGGTAGAAACTACCCTCTTTCTTTGCCCGAAGCCCAGGCAATGAAAGAGTATATAAAGGAAAATTTAGAAATGGGTTTCATCAGACCTTCTAGTTCCCCTGCGGGGACGGGCTTCTTTTTTGTTGGGAAAAAAGATGGTGGTCTTCGCCCCTGTATTGATTATAGGGGGCTCAATAAGATCACCATAAAAAAATGCTATCCCCTCCCTTTGATTTCCAAACTTTTTGATCAGGTTAAGGATGCTAAGGTCTTTACCAAACTTGATCTTAGGGGGGCTTATAACCTGATACGTATCAGGGAGGGTGACGAGTGGAAGACTGCATTTAACACCAGGGATGGCCACTACTAATATCTTGTAATGCCATTCGGTCTCTGTAACGCTTACGCTGTGTTTCAGGAGTTTGTCAACGACATCTTCAGGGACCTGTTGGGGATATTCGTAGTGGTCTATCTTGACGATATCCTGATTTTTTCTTCCAACACGAAAGAACATCAAAAACATGTTTGTGAGGTCTTACAAAGACCGAGGGAGAATAATCTTTATGCGAAACTGGAGAAATGTACTTTTGAGGTTTCTTCTGTTCCGGGGTTTAACATTTCCAGCAAGGGTTTAGAAATGGATCCAGGCAAGGTGAGAGCAGTCCTGTATTGGACCCAACCCCTTTCGTTACGTGCAACCCAAAGGTTTCTCGGTTTCGCTAATTATAATCGTCAGTTAATTAAGAATTTTTCCCTCATTGTGGCCCCCATCACTTATTTAACCAAGAAGGGCGCTGACCCCAACATGTGGCCCCCTGAGGCTGTTCAAGCATTTGAATTCCTGAAAAAGGAGTTCAGTTCTGCCCCAATCCTTGTCACCCCGACACTGCGCTTCCTTTTATTGTGGAGGTTGACGCCTCTGAGGTGGGAGATTCATAGCAACCCTTGAATCTGACCTTTCTTCTCTATTGCTCCCCCTTCAGAGCAAACCAGTTGAGGACTAAGCCCTATGATGAAAACCAATGCCCAGGTCGGGATACCTTTTATTTCAGGTAGTGCTCTTATGCCAGGAGGCTTTAGCATTTGAAATTATGACCAGAGTTAAATAGTTTGGGACCGCCATATGGGTTTTACCTTGACGTGGTATAGTGGCTTATCAATCTTATGATCATAATTTTGTAACTAAAAAACCTCTGTCTTTGTAAATACATGCATCTGCATAGATTACTGATATGACAGGGGACCAGGGAATGTGCATTGATCAATTTTTCTTCTTTTTTTCTATGTCTGTAGTTAATTTGGCCAGATCAGTATCACTTCCATTGTAATTTAGTACATTTTTATTACGCCTTTGAGTGCTCCCACAACCTTTCCTTTTTGTAATTTGGACCCTAGTTACCAGATTGCTTAAGAAGCAAATTGAAGAGCTGCTGAATAAAAAGCTAAATAACTCAAAAACCTTCAATAATAAAAAAATGAAAACCAACTGCAAATTGTCTCAAAATATCACTCTCTACATCATAATAAAAGTTCTCAAATGTGAACAACCCCTCAGTTTTAACTAAGCCTCTGTTTTCAGACTCACTTTCATCTGGTCTGCCAGAAAGGTGATGTAATTCCAATATTTTAAAAGTCATGCTGGCAGTTATATGCCAGTAAGTTTGACATATGTGGTGGGCAAGTTATTTAAAGGTTTGTTAATGGATCACATACAATATGGTCTGAAGAATGCAATTTTGAGCACTAATCAGCATGGCTTTATAAAAGACAGGTCATGTCAGACAAATATGATGGCTTTTTATGATGAGCTTAGTAAGAAGTTGAGCTGGGGAATTGCCATAGATGTGATCTGTTTGAATTTTGCCAAAGTACTTAAGCAGTCACCATAAACAATTGCTTTCTAAACCAAGTCCTGTTGTTATTTGTAATGTTTTGTGTAAATTAATAGGTCACTGGCTAAGGGATTATACAAAGAAGGTGGTTGTTAATGGTGCATGCTCTACTTGAAGTAAAGTACTTAGTGGGGTCCCTCAGGGTTCTGTATTGGATACATTTTTATTTAGTTTGTTTATAACTTGTTTGTTCATTAATAACAGTGTTTGCAGGTGACAAAACTATGCAGCCCAAATAATTCCATCCAGGATGCGATATCTATATATACATATGTATATTTTGTAAGGGGTTAGGTAGCTTGGATCAGCTTTCTGAGGGTAAAACAGCTCATGGCACAATCACAACTCATGAGAGTGTAGTCTCTTTGCGGCAGTTAATTTTCACTTGCAGCACATAAACAAAATAAACAGTACAAAATAAAACCGCTGCCACTTAATGGGTTTATAACTAACACAGGTCAGTTTTCTTAACTAATCAGGAGGAGGCCTACCGCCTGTCTCCCCAAAACAGAGAACATTCAGGAAAAACCAAAATCCCAAATCTTCTGGTGATTTCAATGCTCTCAGTGATCTCACACAAGCAGCTTTTCTGTGTCTTTGGCTTGAGCTGCCTTTTTAATTATCCACCTGAAATGTCTCAGGAAAACACAAAACACTCAGGCTGGACTAGCAGTCCCGGAACCACTCTGTTAGGAACCTAGGGCATAAATAAACTCCATCCTGGACTTTCCCAGGTATCCTAGTGGTGACCTCACCACAGACCCACCCCCCCTCCTTGTGAGGCCCAGCAGGAATGAACCCGGGACAGGGCATCAACATTGCCCATTTCTGACCCGGCCTAAGTTTTACTGTGAAACAGCAGTCCTGCAGCGTGAGGAACCAACGATTCAATTGTCTATTGGTCTCCTTCTTTTGAGCCAGCCATTTTAGAGGTGCATGGTCAGTAATAAGGTCAAATTTTCTGCCTAAGCAGCAGAATTAACCTTAAGGTGCCCACTTTATGGCCAAACACTGCTTTTCAATTGTGGCATACTTCTTCTCACAATCATTGAGCTTTCTGATAAAGTACACCACTGGATGCTCTTCTCCATGATAAAGCTGCCCCTAAACCCACATCTGATGCATCTGGGGAATACAAGACTGGTTGTGCACATAACGCATCTTTGAGGGCCTGAAAAGATTTTTCTGCCTCACGGGACCTCTTGATCATGACAGAGTTTTTTCCCTTTGTTAAGTCTGTTAAGGGAGCAGCCAAGGTTGCAAAATGAGGAATAAACCTCCTGTTCTAGCCAGTGATACCTAGGAAAGCTCAAACCTGCTTCTTATTAAGAGGACATGGCCACTGTTTAATAGCTGCTGTTTAATTTATCTGGGGTTTTATCACACCTATGCCATTGGTGTAACCCAAACCAATGGCACATTTCTTGGGGTTGGCAGTAAGGCCTGCTTTATGGAGGGCATCTAAAACAGCCTGAACGCTGTGCAGGTGAGAGTCCCAATCTGTACTGTGTATCACCACATCGTGAGGTCTTAAGATTCTATGCATAGCCCTTTGAAATGTGGCTGGGGCATTTTGCACTGAAAAGAACCCCCAGGAGTGACAAAAGCAGTTTTTTTCCATGGCCTGTTCAGATAATGGTATCTGCCAATACCCTTTTGTTAAATCCAATGTTGTCAGATACCGAGCAATACCCAGCCTGTCTATGAGCACGTCTACCCTAGGTATTGGACACAGAATTAAGCTTGCGAAAATCATTACAGAACCGCCAGCTACCATCTGAATTGGAAACAAGAACAATCGGTCTAGATTGTTCTGTGCACTCCTCCAAGTTGATGGAGCCGTTGTGGTCTTTTCAATTACCCCTAACTCAAGCATTTTTGCCACTTCATCAGCCACAGTTTCCATCTAGCTTTGGGAATCCTATAGGGTTTGTGTTTATCACAAACCCCTGGCTCAGTGATAATATCATGCTCAACAATGGGAGTCTTGCGGAATAACCTGTGGAGGAATAGCTTCCGGGTAGCGAGTGACATAATTCATGATCACTAAAATATATTGATGTCCCCGGCAGACTTTAACAAAGGGCCCAGCAAATCCATGGCTATCCTCTCAAAGGGTATTTCAATAATAGGTAATGGGATTAGGGGACTACGAAAGTGTGGCAGTAGAGCAGAAATCTGGCAAACAGGACAGGACCCAGAGTAATCCTTTACCTGCTGATACAATCCAGGCCAAAAACACTTTCGGTAGTTTTTCAAACACCCAAATGTCCCCCCATTACATGACAATGGGCAAGGTCCAACACAATTTTTATGTATGGTTTGGGTGCCACTAATTGTTTAATCGCTTCATTTGATTTTTTTGATAATTGGTACAGTAGATCCCATTTTAAAGCCATGTGAGGATAGATTAACCTGAGCCCTGGCTCAGTGGGTTCCCCATCAATTACTTTCACATTTTCTCTAGCTTTTAACTTTTCTGTACCAAAATTCTCTTTGTGTACATCCAAGTCAGATAAATCCACAACATTGTCATAAACTGACTCACTGGTTTCCCCACTACGGTTTGCAACTGTTTAGTTTCCCACTAATTCAGAGAAAGGGAAAGATGGGGTTTCCTGAGGAGGATCCTTTGAATTTTCTGTGGGTACATGTCCTTCAACCACTGCATCAGAGCAAGGAGAAACTGATTGATCCCAGATCTCCCAAAACTGGGGAAAATCCCTCCCAATTATAGCATCATGCAGCAGGTGTGCAGGAGGCCTTTCTAAAGGTGGCCATACACGGGCCGATAAAAGCTGCCGACAGACTGTGTCGGCAGTTTATTGGCCCGTGTATGGGGGCCCCCGACGGGCTTCCCCGATCGAGATCTGGCCGAAAGTCGGCCAGATCTCGATCGGATGGGACAGAAAATCCTGTCGGATCGCGGCCGCATCTGTTCGTTGATGCGGTCCCGCGATCCGACCGCCCGTTTACCGAATGCTAGGATCCGATCGTTGGGCCCTAGGGCCCACGATCGGATCTGCCCGATATTGGCCACCTCAAGGTGGGCATATCGGAGGGAGATCCGCTCGTTTGGCGACATCGCCAAACGAGCGGATCTATCCATGTATGGCCACCTTTACACAGTGCTTGATTTATCCACATTCAGTGACAGGTTGTTCTCACTGCACCAGACCTCCAGCTGCTGAACCTCATCTCCGTACGCCGACTCGTCGTTGTGGCTAATGAGCCCCACCACAGTTGTGTCATCGGCGAACTTGATGATGTGGTTTGAGCTGTGTCTAGCTATGCAGTCATGTGTACAACAACGGGCTGAGAACACATCCTTGAGGAGCTCCTGTGCTCAATCTGATGGTGATGGAAACGTTGTCGCCGATACGAACAGACTGAGGCCTCTCTGACAGAAAGTCCAAGTTCCAATTGCACAAAGAGGTACTTAATCCCAGCTCTCTTAGTTTCACACTCATCTTTTAAAGGAAGATGGTATTGAATGCTTAGCTAAAGTCTATAAACAGCATTCTCACATAACTGTCTTTCTTGTCCACATGAGTTAGTGAGAGGTGGAGTACAGAAGATATGGCATCCTCAGTTGACCTGTTTGGCCGGTATGCAAATTGTAGTTGGTCCAGTGAGCGGGGGAGGGTGCTCTTGATGTGTGCCATCACAAGTCTTTTGAAACATTTCATGATGACCGGGGTTAGTGCAACAGGTCTGTAGTCATTCAGGCAGGTTACTGAAGATTTCTTTGGCACTGGAATGATGGTGGTGGAATTGAAGCATGTGGGGATGATCATCTGGCTTAGCAATGTGTTGAAAATGTCAGTGAAGACGTCAGCCAGCTGATTAGCACAGTCTCTGAGCACGCGACTCGGAATGTTGTCTGGTCCGGCAGCCTTTCGTGGATTGACCTTGGTTAAGGTTCGCCTCACGTCAGCCGTGGGTAGACAGATGACTTGGTCGGTGAGAGGAGGTGTGGCTTTCCTCACAGGCTCTTTGTTTAGCGTGTCAAACCGTGCGTAGAACTTGTTCAGTTCCTCTGGGAGTGTGGCATCGTCGTCGCTGCTGCTCCGCGCAGGCTTATACTGTGTAACAGCCAGAATGCCTTGCCATAAGTTGTGTGAGTCTTTTGAGTTGTCAAAATGACTTTGAATCTTCAGTGTGTACTCCTGCTTTGCTTGGCGGATGGTTCGAGAGAGGTTGGCCCTGGCTATTTTAAGAGCATATCTGTACCCTGATCGGAAAGCGGCATCTCTCTCTCTTAGCCAGGCATGAACCTTTGCTGTAAACCAGGGTTTTTCGTTGGCTCTCGTGGTGACAGTTTTGGAGACGGTAACATCCTCTATGCATTTGTTGATGTAGCAGGTCACAGAGTCTGTGCACTCCTCCAAGTTGATGGAGCCGTTGTGGATAGCAGCCTCCCTAAACATGTTCCAATCTGTGCACTCAAAACAGTCCTGAAGTGCTTCCACAGCTCCACTCGGCCAGACTGTGATGGTTTTTCTGGCTGGTTTTGTGCGTTTGAGCAGCGATGTGTATGTGGGTGATAACATCACTGTCCGGTGGTCGGAGGAACCTATGTGGGCACGCGCGAAGGCATTGTAGGCGCCGCACACGTTCGTGTAGACTTTGTCCAAACAGTTCTCTCCCCTTGTAGCAAAGTTCACATGTTGAAAGAATTTGGGAAGAACTGACTTCAGGTTGGCGTGGTTGAAATCGCCAGCAACAACGATAAATATGTCCGGGTGTGTTGTAGCTTGTTGATAGCCTTGTACAGCTCTCCTAGCGCCAGGTTTTTCAACATTTGAGCTAGGCGGCAAGAACACAGCTACCACTAGTAATTTCCCTAGTAAATTCCCTCGGCAGATAGGCCGACATTTAACAATTAAAAACTCCACTTGTGGTGAGCAGTTGAGAGTCACTTCAGCAGAGTTCGTACACCAGAGTATGTTGATATAGATGCAGAAACCGCCACCTCGGCTCTTGCCGGACAATGTGGCGTTTCTGTCTGCTCGGTAGCAGGCTAGCTGGATAGCCGAGTCAGCGATGTTTGTGTTTAGACATGTTTCTGTTAAAATAAAGATGCAACAGTCCTTTATTTCTCGCTGGCTTGAATGCTGGAGCCACAGATGATCCATCTTGTTGTCCAAGGAGCGAACGTTCGAGAGCAGGACTGACGGTAGCGCTGGTCAGACTGGGTTAGCCTTTAGCCTGGTGCTAATGCCCGCACGCTTTCCTCGCTTTTGTTTACGAGAGCAGCGCTTGCGTCTCGGCCAGCAGCATCTTGCAGTCCCAGTCTTTGTTCTGTGCTCCAGTGCTGTTAGCAAACCCAAACTCCACAGAATCTGGTGTAGAAGTTGTGCATCTCTTCCCGATTTCGAACAGAGTGCATTGTCATGGGTAGTACGCATGGCGACTAAAAGTAACACAAAAACAAACTGGAGAAACGTATGGGGGGGGAATTTATTTAAATAAACTGTTTTTCTACTGCATTCGCTGGAGCACAGTTAGCCGCTGCCAGTTGTGGCGCTGCCCCACTAGGCCCACAGTCTCCCCCGGGGTGCCCCACGACACCAGGCCAGCAGTCTCCCTGCAGCTCAGCAATCTGCCCTGCAGTTCAGGCCTCCAGCTCAGTCCCGGGTACCTCTACAACTCGAGTCCCTGGCTTATGTCGATGAGATAGGCCCCGTTTTGTTCTCCGGCTCTGTGTGTGCTAGAGAGCCTGTTTTTCCTCCTTTTGGCAGCGGATGTCCCTTTTAGGCTGCTGGTGTGGGAGATGTTGGCAGAAGGGGACCTGTAAAGCACGGATGGGTGCAGATTTTCACTTCTCTTTGCGGCAGTTTATTATTTTCACTTGCAGCACATAAATATAATAAACACTACAAAATAAAATTGTGCCACTTAATGGGCTTCAAACACAGGTCAGGTTTCCTAACTAACCAGGAGGAACCAGGTTTATTCAGGATTAATGCTGGCCAGGTAATGTGTTGGACTAATTGCAAGTGCAACGTAAAAAAAGCAACAGTTTGTGCCTTTAAAGGAGAATTCAAAAATTGGGGGAAAAAAACCTATATCCCCCGTCCCAGGTAGACCTTCTCCCCCCAGGCTGACTACTCCCTGGTAAATGCCCCATACTCCATACTTACCCCTCACCGTAGATTTTTCCAGTGGAGTTGCACGCATCCATCTTCCGGACACAGAAGATGGCTGCGTGCAACTCCGCTGGAAGAATCTGTGGCAAGGGGTAAGTATGGAGTATGGGGCACTTCCCCGGGGGGGGTAGTTAGCCTGGGGGGAGGAGGGAGGGGGGTCTACCTGGGGTGGGGGTACAGGTTTTTCCCCACAGGTTGAATTCTCCTTTAAAGCATACCAGATACCTCTGATTTGTTATTTAAGTACCACAGGTGGAGGAGGAGGTAGTGGTAGTAGTAGTAGTAGTAGGCATTATCACATATTATGAGTGCTGGGTAGCCAAAGTAGGCCATAGGTAGCCAACAATACTTCATAGTGCAAAGTTAGAACCAACGCTTTGTGCCTTTAAGGCATACCATATACCTGTGACTTGCTATTTAAGTACCACAGGTGGAGGAGGAAGAGGTAGTAGTCATCCTTATCTCTCTCATCTCTGCATGGATTTGGGCCATCCATAGCCTCATCCAGAGTTCTTGGCAGCGCTACTGATGGAGCATAGGCTGCATGGCAGCCACCATCGTGCCGACGAGCCCTGGTCGATCACCCAGTCTCAGTCCTTCCTCCTGTGGTGGTCCCCCAATTGCTGCAGCAGGACCTACAAGAAAAATCATATATAAATATAGATACATATATTGGACATGTGCATAACCCATAGTTACATAGTTAGTTACATAGTTACATAGTTCAAATGGGTTGAAAAAAGACAAAGTCCATCAAGTTCAACCCCTCCAAATGAAAACCCAGCATCCATACACACACCCCTCTCTACTTTTAATTAAATTCTATATACCCATACCTATACTAACTATATAACTTAGTATCACAATAGCCTTTGATATTATTTCTGTCCAAAAAATCATCAAGCCACTCTTAAAGGCATTAACTGAATCAACCATCACAACATCACCTGGCAGTGCATTCCACAACCTCACGTTCTTTTCTTCTAGTCTAAAGGGGTGGCCACATTTTTGAGGTCCCGCCCCTTTTGTGGCCACACCCCACTAACTCAGGATGAAAATCAGGATTTACATTTATAAATACCCCCAGAACCCATAAAACGGTGGCACAGAGGCAATATCACGTATAAATACCCCCAGAAATCATAGCAGTGACAGATTCACAGAAGGCAAGGAAGATTTAATAGTCATTGTGTATAAGAAATGAGTTAAGGGAAGAGTTAGGGGGGAAGTGCCAGCAGGCAGTACAAGTAATAAAAACTGCTTACCATTATCCTGCTGCACTTATCAGTTCAGAGGGGGAATCTGCAGAGTAGTCCTGACAGCAACCAAACACCAATTTCTATCAGCCAAATTCCTGGAGTCCCATACAAAGAATCTGATTTCCATCCCCCTCCCTCTCAGCCCGATCAGCCTGTCCTCTCTCCCTGCGCAGCCAGTCCAGACTGTCCTCTCTCGAAGGTTGCCAGGTTTTTACTTCAAAACCAGCCAAAGACTATCAAAAAAGTAGCCCAAAAGTAGCCAAAACCAATGTTAAAAGTAGCCCAATTCCCAAAGCCTAAAGTGTCCCACGGTCGGATGAAGGGTTAATAAAGGGTGGGACTGGGAGTTAATACAGTGCAGAGTGAGAGTTCTACCCCACCCACACCCTACTCTCCCACATGCCCACAATAACAGAGCAGCTGCGGTCACATAAGATTTAAATGATAGAACAAGCAATTGCAATGTCGGCTGATGTGTAGCTGCAGGGAGAGAGTGCGGAGGGTTTGTGAGGGTACATGAGCTGCTAGATGACTTGCTCAGTGCTGCAATGCACAGTCAAGACACTTGATTTAGGCAGCACATGCTCTAATCACTGCATTACACATCCCAAGTTTGTACCGGAATCAGCACCGGCTGCTCCCCCCCAACTCGATACCCGCTGCTGCTGATGTCATCCATCCCAATCCTCTTCCTTACCTGAGCGGCTCACATGTCGCAGTTGCAGGATCCCAGCCCAAGTGAAAAGCCTGCCCAACTGAACATCTCGTAGCAGGAATGCAAATGTGACTCCACTGTAGCTAATGAGTACGTGCAGGCAGCATCAGGATCAAACGGTGTCCCAAATTCCTGTCAGGCAGGCGCCTGTCAGCCCTCTCTGCTGCGCTGGACAAATTACACAGAGAAAATGTCCGCCAGCCCACCACTGGCACCGGTCCCATAATCACCACCTCTCTGCGCCTCACAGCCAATCAAGAATAATAGGGGTGGGCCCAGGGCTCTGTGTGTAAACAGATAGACATGCTGTTGGGCGGGCTGGGGCAGCAGCACACGTCAGCAACAGCTCGCACTTCTCTGTAGACGGAGCTTGGTGGAAAAAAAGAAAAAGCTCCGTCCGACATTCCGGTATGGGAACATGTAGCATCCCGCCTGACAGGAAGGCAATTACCGAAAAAAAAGAAGTAGCGGGATTCCATCCCACCCAATCCTGCCCGAATTCAAGCACTGGATATATGTATATATATAATAGATACAAAAAAACGCACTCCTAGGACTTATTTAGTGAAAAAATCAAACAAAATTTATTCAACGTTTCGGACGGCACAAGAGTTATTGCCGAAGTGTTGAATAAAGTTTGTTTGATCCAGCATTGGAGTGAATATAACAATAAGGAAACTTGACTTTAATGATTTTTACAAAAATCCCCATTGTCTAGGTCATCTCATCTTTTCGACTAGTCTACAGTATATCCTCTTTCTTATGAACCGAACACAAGATTTTAAAAAAAAAAAAAAAAGTTTCAAAAAGGAGTGCATATACAGTAGGTCTATCCCCCAAATGTATTTAAAAGGTACCAAGTCTTAGTTTAGGAACTGTTGCAGGGTTTTAGTAGCTGAAGGCTAAATTGGTCCAAAGTTTAAAAATAAGTATATTAAAAGCAGTTTAAAAATAAGTATACTTTGTTAATATTGTTGTAAGTACAACAATACCAATTACTTTAATTATAAAATTAAAAGAAAAAAAAATATAAACTCTGCTCACCAGCACAAGTGTCATTGAGTTAGGAGTAGTAGTAGTAAAGGCTTCACCATAATAATGCATTCTTTTAACCATCCTGGCTTCCTCTTACGGATGGTCACATAATTTTGGTGAACCTTTGGCTGGGGTGTAGTTATTGTACTTGCATCATGAGGAGTGAACCTTGCTAGAAACACAAAAAGCAGGGAGTTTTAGAAGTGAAGGATAATAACTGAGCCCGAATCAAGAATTACCCAGGTCAGGCAAGACCAGAAGTTGAAGGGTTTTATAAGTGTTTGTTTAAAGTTATAGTCCTTTGCAGTGCTTGAAAATACGTAGGTTAAACCTTCAGTGGCAGTCCATTTTTGCAGTTATGCTTTTTTTTTTTTAATTAAAAAAATTAGATATTTGCCTTTTTTAGTGTAAATATATGTGACAAGCAGTATGACTCCAAATACCTAACAAATGAAAACATTAACTACACGTATGTTGTATACTACAGAGAAACATCTCTGGTAAGGTATGGGATCTGTTATCCAGAAACCTGTTATCTAGAAAGCTCCAAATTATGGAACAACTGTCTCCCATATACTCTATTTTATACAAATAATCTGTTTTTAAAATTGATTTCCTTTTTCTCTGTAATAAAATGGTACCTGTACCTGATCCAAACCTGATTCCTTAGAAGCAAAACCAGCCTATTGAGTTTAATGTTTTAATGATTTTTTAGTAGACTACAGAATTATAGCCAAAAGAATTTTGCACTTTTTTTTTCTAGCATCTTATCTCTTACAGCATTATGTACCAAGAAAAAAACATCCTAAATATAAATGTCAGGGGTCCAATGAACAGTCCAATGCCTATTGTGCATAGGATTACCAATGTATGTGATGTTTAGAGACCTCAAAATGAAGTTTAGTGCATCAAATTGTCCTAGAGGTCATTTGAAATATTAACACATTTACTAAATTTTTTGCATGGTAAAAACACAAAAAGATATTGACCCCCCAAAACCATATATTTTTGTAAAATACACATTCAGATGAATCTTAAATGGGTAACATGTCTTTTTACTCCAAACAATTGAGTCGCAATACTGTCCCAAAATTGTCGGTTTTAATTAAAAAAAAAAAACCTGAAAATCGCCTCAAAACTTCATACATATGGCAAACTGTGTGGAGTACAGAGTCCCACAAAATAGCAGACACAATTTGAATATTTTAGCTTGGCCAAATAGGTTTTACGAACAGTAACAAAAGAACACCACCTACGCTGAGCTGAAACTGCAATAAAATGGCTAAAAATGCACCAAAATTGCAATATAATCACCAAAACATCATACAAAAGGTATTGCACAGTGCAGTTAGCGAATACGTTATTCACAATGAAACATTTTTTTAAGCAAAAAAACAGACTATGCAATAAAAAAGCCACAAAATAATGTAAATGTTTATGCGTGTCTACACTTGGTAAATTGTGTACACTTGGCCACTTGCATGTTATGCGCGTGTGTGTGAGCAAGTGTGCTGTGAATTTGTGTGACCCCTAAATATGTATGTGTAAGTGTGAATTTAAGTGTGTATTAGTTTAATATGTTATGTTTGTAAGTGCAACACTAACCTAGGTCAGAAACTGCAGACCATTTTGGAAGGGCTAGAGGGTTCCAACGAAGCAAAAATCTGACTTTCTTCTTGATCCGTGGGGGGGGAAGAGTCGGCGCTGGGGGGTCCAGAAGGTTTTATGTGCCCCCGTTGCCTTGGGGCACCTGGGCGATTGCGCCCCAGGGGCCACTCTCTGCTCTGCTCGTTGCCTAGGCATGGGGGAACGAGCATCTTGAAAAGCTGCTCTTCCACTCTCCAACCCGGAAGTGCTGTGGATTGTAAAATCTACAATCTGTGGCACTTGAATCCTTTTATCCACAGATCGTAGCTCATACAATCTGTGGCACTAAATTGCAGAAAGATGCATTATCCAGAAAATCCCAGGTCCCAGCATTCTTAATAATAGGTCCTATGCCTGTATTATTAGGACTCTTATGAACATTTTGATGCTTAGTATGCATAGTATGTATCTATGTATGTATACTTTTATTTGTAAAGTGCTCCTCCAGGGCAAAGCACTGTACAGCAAAACAATAAATTAGTAGTAACAAACAAGGGGACATTGGAATAAAAAGTAACAAAAAGTGCATGATTAGAAATGCAATTCACATAAGTATAAAAAATATAATTACAATACAGATTAAGTGCTCAGTGTCAAGGAAACAAAAGGCTAGAGTACCCTCCCCCATATGGCTTACAGTCTGAATGGGAGGGTAACATACAGACACAATTCAGAGGGGTATTATGGTGCTGTGGGTTACAGTTTGTTACACTGTTATATAAGTGCCAGTTCAGGTGTTATCCAGGTGCTCCCAGAGGTAGTCTTTGAGTTTTGTTTTAAAAACACTGAAGGAGGATTCTCTCCTGAGAGATTCAGGAATGGCATTCCAAATGTAAGGAGTCTCAAGAGAGAAGGGTTTGATACGGGAAACAGTAGTATTAGTGGGGGGTACAACAAAGCGGTTGCTCTGAGAGGAGCGGAGGTTTTGGGCAGGAACATATAGAGAAACAAGAGATGAGATGTAGTTAGGTGCAGAGGAATGAAGGGCTTTGAAGGTTTTGAGGAGGAGTTTATAAGTTATTCTTTGTTGTATAGGAAGCCATGATAAGGACTTCAGCAGTGGAGGGGCCTGTACCCTTTTGGATGAGAGGAGGATAATTCTGGCAGCAGTGTTTAAATACAGACTGTAGAGGGGAGAGATGGGAGTTAGGGAGGCCAGTTAGTAGAAGATTACAGTAATCTAGTCTGGATAGGATGAGAGCATGCATGAGCGTCTTGGATGTATAAGGTGAAAGGAAGGGACGGATTTTGGCAATATTGCGTAAGAAAAAGTGACAGGTTTTGACAGTGGTGTTAATGTGATCAGAGAAGGAGAGAGAGGAGTCAAAGATTACCCCCACACAGTGTGCTGAGTTGACAAGATTAATGAGCATGCCATCAATAGAGATGGTAAAAAGGTGAGTAGGACCAGGCTTAGGTGGGAAGATGATAAATTTAGTTTTGTTAGGTTGAGTTTGAGGTGGCGCTGGTTCATCGAATTTGAGATAGCCAGGAGGCAGTTAAGATATTTGAGCCTCTGTTTCAGCTGTTAATGAAGGGGTGGATAAATATATATATGGGTATCATCAGCATACAGGTGATAATTAAAGCCAAATGAATGGATGAGATCTCCCAAAGACAGAGTGTACAGGGAGAACAACAGCGGACCAAGTACAGACCCTTGCGGCACCCCCACATTAAGTGGAACTGGAGATGAGGTTTTGTTATCATAGGAGACAGTGAATGATCGGTTAGAAAAGTAAGAAGAGAGCCAAGATTACGGATGCCAAGCGAATACAGAATCTGCATCAGGAGAGAGAGTGATCAACTGTATCAAATGCAGATGATAGGTCAAGGAGGAGAAGGATGGAGAAGTGACCTTTGGCTTTGGCAACCTGAAGATCATTTGTAACTCTGCACAAAGCAGTCTCAGTAGAGTGACCAGACCGGAAACAAAATTGCAGAGGGTCCAACAGATCATGGGTGTGTAAAAAGTTAGTAATACGAGAGAACACAATACGCTCTAGGAGTTTAGAGGCAAGTGGTAGAAGGGAGACAGGACGGTAATTTGATTGATTGACAGGATGGGTCAAGCGTGGCCTTTTTAAGAATAGGCTTTACACAGGCCTGTTTGAAAGGAGAAGGGAAGGTTCCAGAAGCCAGAGAAGAATTGAAGATGTGAGTAAGTATTTCCAAAGTATTTGGCATATAGAGACCCCAAAATGAAAATAGTGCATATGAATTGCAAAAACGTTATGTAGGAGCTGATAAAGTTTGGGATAGTATTTATGTTATTTTTACCCAGCTGCTTAATTTTGCAATGATCAACACTAAATCCCATTGCTTCACAGTTCACCAACTTTTAGTCAAGTTACGTCTTACTGGTTTGCCCAATTTGGTATCAGCAAAAATAGAGAAAGTACTTGCAATGGCATGAAAGTCATTTATGAAAATTAAAAAAAATACAAAAAAAACAATGACCAAGGACAAACCCCTTGAGGTATGTCATTAATACTACTGGTCCATCAAAAAATGCTCTATTTATCACCACCCTTGTAATCTAACTTTTAGCCAGTTCTCTATTCTTGCCCTAATAGCCAGTATTCCTTAATGTATTCAGTAAATTCCTTAATTTAATCAGAAACCTTCTGTGTGCTACTATATCAAATGCTAGTAATATCTAAGAAGAAGATCACATATACACACATACCCCATTCTCTAGATTTCAGCTTTTACAAGGTAATACATTTGTCTTGCAAGATCTATTGTGCCTAAAACTAAACTGCCACAAAATCTTAGTATTATGATTTTAAGACTTGCAATGTACCATTTGTGAAAAACCTGCTCCTTGGGGCAAATTTACTAAAGGGCGAAGTGACTAAATCTGGCGAAAATTCGCCAGCGTGACATATATTTTGGTACTTCGACGATTTACTAATGGTTATGGTGGAACTTCGCTAGTGAAGGAGATAGACTCTATCGGTACTTTGCTCCCTAACGCCTGGCGAATTTGCACTCTGTCGAATGAACGTAACTACGCAAATTCACTAAGATGCGGATTTTACTGAACAGTACCTCTTGCACCAGACTTGCCTTCGCCACCTCAGACCAATGAAAAAATGCTCTATTTAGAGTAGATAGGACTTCCTAAAAGAATAGTTGAAAAAAATAGTCCCAAAAAACGCTAGCATATTTTCCTTTTTTCAGGAAGACAGGCTGCAAAAGAGCGTAAATATTTTGTGGGGTAACCGGATTTCCTAACATATGCCACATAAACTACAGTATACACTGGGCTCATGTGTAGGGCAATATAACAACTGTATTTTCTTTTATTAAGGTTTCCCGGGCTTGTGTAGTGTAATGTAATTTGCTGCAACATATACGTCCATTGAACTTTAACTCCGCTGTATGCAAATTAGGCAACGCTAGCGCAACTTTGCTTCACTTGGCACAGTAACGCTAGCGCAACTTTGCCAGCGCTCAGTGCCCTGGACGCAACTTTGGATTTTAGTAAATTAGCTTTGTCCTGGCCAATCTACACCTGGCGATGTGTTGCGCTGTGAGCGAAGCCGTCGCTGGTGAATTTTCGGAGGTAGTGAATTTGCCCCCTAGTATCTCTCCATCTGATCTAATTTCTCTAACTCTCTGTTCACAGATCCTCCTCACTGATGAAAATATTTTCCAGAACTATTTCTTTCAAATTTAACAAAATTCAAATAATATGCATGAATAAAAACAGAAATAGAAACTCGCCAGACATTTCTGCTAACAGCTCCTCAGAGAATAGAATGAGCTGGAAGTAAAAGACGTTACTAAGAAATAAAAGTCCACCAACTGTGCAAGATAGAGAAACTGCAGAAGTTAACCCATTCTGCTGGGGATTTTCATCATTTATGGGTTAACCTTTTAAGTGCTTTATGAGTCACTTATTCTAGGCTAAAAATGGTGTGGACGAGTGAGCTACAGAAGCTATAATTATGATAAGTAACAATAAAATTGCTCAAATAACAACTGTGTTTCGTATTCATTACTTGAAAAGTAAAAGTAAGTTTGCTAATATGAATAGAAATCACATATAGGTTTTAAAATTCAGAAAAGAACATATTTAATACAATCCCATTTGTACAGGTATAGGAACAATTATACAGAAAGCTCATCTCCCATAGCCTATATTTTAGGCAAACAATTCAAATGGTTTCTTTTTTTTCTGTAATAATTAAACAGTTATTCGAAGCAAAACCAGTCTTTTGAGTTTATTTAATGTTTAAATTACTTTTTAGCAGACTTAAAGTTATACTTATTCAAATTATGGAATTATGCAGGAAAACCCAGGATTCTAAGGATTCTGGGTAACAGGTCCCTTACCTGTACTAGCTTGGAGTAAGTTATGTGCAGTAAGGCAATGCAGATGTATTCTCACACAACATTAATTCAGAACCATATGGTCACTATGAAGAAAGATATAGTGATCCTAATCCTGCAATATACCTGGAAATTTGAAGCCTGAAAAAAATATTTCAGGTCAGTCTTCTAGTCTATATTCACAGTTGGGAATTTTTTTTAGTTTTTTTAGTTGATATATGGAATAGGCCCTGTAAGTAAAAATTCAATAAGCTGCCATTATCTGATCACGTACCTTGATCCCTTTCAGGACCCCTGCACCTACGAAAATGATTACTGAATGACTAATTTGTAACTGCGAAAAATACTATTGCTCAATGATTCCAACAGATTTGTAATAAGAATGTAATTAGATGTTTATTCATTAATAAAATAATGACAGGTTTGTAGGTAAGAAAAAAAGTCAGTTTTGAACTTTACAGTCTATTTATTGTAAATGTAAAATGGTCAACAGTAACATACAGAATATAGGTTGTTTTTTTTTTATAGGGAAACTATCGTGAAAATGAAAATTTTATATAAGCTTCAGCATACGGAAATAAGACGTTTTCTAAGTATAATTAAAATTTTTGTACAGTTTCTAAAATAATCAAGTTTATCTTCACTATCCCTCTCTCAGGATCTGCTTCTCTTCATTATCTCTTCATGCAGGAGTTGGGTATCAGATAATCATTGACAGTTAGATCCAATATATTTTATAGGGGGCTTCTTTTGCCAACAAGATGCATTAGAGCTTCAATATACAGTAGTTGAAATGAAACAAATTAAAATATTTGTTAACTTATATTAAGGGGGTTATTTACTAAACTTTGAATGCAAAAATCACAAAAAGTTTGTGATTATTTTTTTTTTATAAAACTCTGCCTTTTAAAAAATCAGAAATTTTTCAGAATTTATTAAAACCAGAGGATGGAAAAGTCAGAATCTGAAAATACGACATCTCAGACCTGTTGTGGTTGCATATAAGTCAATGGGAGAAGTTCCAATGATTTTTTGAATTTTTCTGAGTTTTCGGGAAAATGTAATAATAAATAAGCGTAAAAAACCGAGTGGATTTGATAGTTTGTAGCAGTAAATATTGAGATAAATTCGGACTTTGATAAATAACCCCCTAAGTGTTATGTTTAATAATTAATAACTGCGGCCTTCTGTTTCCAGTGGTCAGCTTCCAGACATGTATGAAGTTATTTTGCAGGCATACAGATAAGTTATTGGCAGAGAACAGGTTACGTGCCCAGAGATCAGTTTCTCTTTATTCTGTCTTCATGCAGCAGTTGGGTGTCATATGAATGATCAAATATGTCTTACAGGTGGCTTCCTTTCCTAGCAGATGTATAAGAGCTCACTCAAATAACTGATTCCAGTACAAAACAAATTCTGCATGTAGAGACAAAATGTCTGGCGATTTTAATAGCGTGAGCTCTAATACATCTTCTAGGGATCAGTCATCTGACACCCAACTCCTGAATGAAGAGAAAATGAGGAGAAACAGATGCTAAGAGAGGAATAGTGAAGATACGCTTAATTTTAGAAAGTTTCTTATTTCAGTATGCTGAAGCCAATATTACATTTTTATTTTCGCGATAGTTCCCCTTCAACTACATTACTGGAGAATCCTATCTGCACAAGTCTCAGTCTGGTTCTATCGTATCAACTTTAAATGCATACAAGTTTGCTGCATGGAAGAATGTAGCAAATCTTTTTCCTCAAATCAACATCCTTTCTGGCATAACAAAACACCATGTCTGTCCAGTTGAAAGCAGAATAACAATGAACAACATACATAATACTGGTCTAAGCTTGTTTGGGTATAGAAAAACTTAAAGGGGATGTTGGGGTGGGACTTTTTCTACATCTTGATTCAGAGTTCTTTCCAATCTTCTGCTTCTGCTAAAGGTGCCATTGTGATTTTTTTCCCTTTAACTAGGGCTACTGAAATTCACTGCTTGTTACCAGTCAACAACACTACAGTAAGGGCTATGGCAACTAAAATGTACAAATATGATCTTTAAAAAGGATAGACCTACATAAGAGATAATCTGTAGCTCAGAAGATGTGTGTATTTATAGGAACAAGGAAATAATGTCAAACACAGTTCTCACTTTTGTTAATTCTGTGTACATTCTACAGTGATTATTTATTTAATTTCTGAGGCTGGCCATTTAAACACAGATAACAAATATGAATTACATAAAGCTTCACTGGACAACAGTCACGTGGTGCATTGATTAAACAACAGATTAGAAAGGTGGATAGGGCAATCTACCTTAAGGACCCTTCTGCTGCTTGATTGGTGTTAGGGTTCAGCATGTGGTCCTTGGCTAATCGGATGTCGCCAGGTCTTATTAAGAGAGGTGCCAAACGAAGGGTTCTGAAAGAGCAAAGGGGCACGCCGGTTATGCAAAGTCTTTTGGGCAGACGGTCACGGTACAAGGCGTAGACAGAATTCATAGTCAGATCAGGCCAGGTCGGGGCAGGCAGGGTACAAATGAAGTCAGGCAGGCAAGGGTCAAACCAGGAGATCAATTAGAAGGGATACAGAATAAGCGAAGTCGGATACCAGGCAGGGGTCAGGATACAGAAGTCAGAATCGTCAAAAAAACAGGCAGGGGTTACAACAGGAATCACACGCATGAGCACGCACCCTAAGGAGGTTTAGAAGAAGAACACCAGCGTGGCGGGCGTCCCCCCCTCCCACTAGGGTGAGTTATTACAGTAATTTTCTCAGAGATATAACCTGTGCCATGAGCAACACTTAGAAGACAGTGGGAGCTTAGGGAGTCTAATATGAGAGATTCGTTTAGGAAGGAGGGTTTTGGTTTTTTTGGAGAACTGGCCTGATTTCTCAGTTGGCTACAGGCTCTTTGCTAGGGAGGGGCTGCACCTCAATGATGATGGTGCAGCTGTTTTGGGGGAGAATATGGCGGTTGGAGGAGATTTTAAACTAGGTGTTGGGGGGGGTTACAGTAAAAGATTCAGTGGAAGACAGGTTAGAGGAGATAGTGGGCAAAGGAAGGGAAAATGGGGGAGGAGATTTGGTTGTGGGTACTGTTAAGGATAGGGAGGACGGATGCCATTTGTTCAATATGGTACCAGTATTAAATGTACGTTTGCAAATGCAAGGAGTCTGGTAAAATGGGAGAGCTGGAGGGAAATATGATGGGATTGGTGTAACTGAAACATGGCTGAATGAGTTGCATGTCTGGGCAGTTAATATCAGCGGCTATACTTTGTTTCAGAGGGACAGAGGCAATAGAAAAGGAGGAGGGGCATGTCTGTTTGTTAGTCAGGATTTAAAAGCTTATATAAAGGAGGAGGTTATATTAGAAAATGAGGGGGCAGAAGTCTTATGGGTAGAGTTCTTCACTAATTGTAAATAGTCCAGCAAATTAATTGTAGGAGTATGCTATAGACCCTCTAATGTAAGTGAGGAAGAGGAGGCTAAGCTCCTGATGCAAATAGAATAGGCTGCTAGTTTGGGTAAAGTAATGATAATCGGGGATTTTAATTACCCAGATATTGACTGGAGCAACAGTGCTGCCAGATCAGTCAACGGGAACAAGTTCAACTTGTTGCATGTCAATTTTATGGCACAGGTTGTTGAGGAGCCAACCAGAAAAAATGCTATTCTGGTGAGATCTAGTGATCTCAAATGACCCAGAACTTATAGCAAATGGGCAAGTCATTGAACCCCTGTTGTCTGGTGCAAAAAAACAAACAAATACACAACAAAAACCATGAATTTCAGAAAAGCTAATTTTAGTGCCTTGAGGGCTGCCCTTCAGAGCATTGATTGGGGCATTAAGTATTCAGCTAAAAACACAGAACAGAAATGGTTGTCATTTAAAATTATATTAAATCATTACTGTTCTCAATTTATTCCCTTAAGGAGTAAATGTAGAAGCTCTAAGAATCATCCTATGTGGCTTAATACAGAAGTAAAGACGTAAATAAGAAGAAGAGAAGAAGGAAGAAGAGAAAGGCATTTAAAGGGGACCCGTCAGCCAAAAAAATTATTCAAAATCCTATTTTATCAAATTAGTCAAGCAAAATGAACTTTAATTACACTATATAAATTATTTGAATCTTGTTTTCTTCAGTCTGGGAACTCATAATTGTAGCAAGGAGGCAGGAGCCATTTTGTGGACACTGTCATTAAAGGACCAGTAACATCAAAAAAAAATTTAAAAAAAATGTTACTACACATCAAAAAATAAACACCAAGACAAATAACACGTTAAAATTGCAAACCCTTTATTAAGAAATAACTCACCAAAACTCCACTTCTGCTCCTGATCAGAAAAGGTGAAAGGGCGACCACCAATTGTGCATTGCTGGATTTCTCCTCCCTGGCTATGTCTCCTGTTGTGCTGACAGCAACACATCAAACTCGCCCAGTTTTGAGTGACAGAGAAGCCAGTGCCGACTGCTTGGAGCAGACCCTTGCTCCGCAAGACTCTGTGCTACATTCCTGCACTAGACGGGGATCGGGAGCTTCATGGGGGCTCTCCTTACCCAAAGGACACTAGATTCTATTTAGTGAAGCAGCACGCTTCAGTTGCCCAGCACCACCGCCACAAAGATCACAGCTAGTATCTCGATCTTGGCCAGCGAGCGTACGGGGAACCCGGTCTGGTTCCCTTGAACCCTGCTGCTGCAGCTGCTGTTAAACTGGGAAGAGTTGGTGCTGCCAATGTCCCCCATTGGGTCTGCCAAGTTATCACCCTTGGACAAATGAATGACCAGATCCATAGCTATCTAGCCACTTCCACTCTTGTTTTATATGAAACAAAATCTGCAGCCACTGACGCCAGTACCAATTCGCTGCCTTCCTTCAGGTGTGGAGGAGCCACAAATCTACTTGTGCTCGGGGGCTGACACTCTTATGTGAGTTTCTAGTCGTGATCTTCGTGGTGGCGGTGCTGGGCAACTGTAGCATTCTGCTTCATAAATAGAATCTAGTGTTACATGGGTAAGGGGAGCCCCCCCTGAAGCTCCCGGGCCCCGTCTAGTGCAGGGTCCGCTCCAAGCAGTCAGCACTGGCTTCTCTGTCACTCAAAGCTGGGCGATGTTCCTGAAGTTCCTGCCGCTCCTCTCTGTGTAACCGGCTCTGTGTGCAAGTTGGGGGCGGCACTGCACATGCAAGAGATACCCTGAAGGCTTCGAGAGTGACTCAGAGAGTGGTGGGTTATGTGTGAGTCTGTGTGGTACAAGATGAACGCCCTCTGCTCACCATGCGGGAGGATAAAGGAGAGATATTGTCAGGGAACAACTGTGCCAGAAGAACTCCAACTGCTCCATGGAGTTTGGTGTGATGCTGTTAGCGTAGTTAGGTTTTAGACCAGCCCCTATTATGAGCAGCAATCACCATGGCTTTATGAAGGATAGGTCATGTCAGACAAATTTGATTGCTTCTTTTGATGAGTTAAGTAAGATGCTGGACAGTGTGGGGCTGTAGATGTGATCTATTTGGATTTTGCCAAAGCGCTTGATACAAACAACTGCTTCCTAAACTAAGGTCTGTTAGGCTTAATTAAGTCGTTTGCACATGGATAGGAAACTGGCTACAGGATCGGGTACAGAGGGTGATTGTTAAAGGGATACTCTCATGCGGAAAAAAAATATTTTCAAAATGAATCAGTTAATAGTGCTGCTCGAGCAGAATTCTGCACTGAAATCCATTTCTCAAAAGCACAAACAGATTTTTTTTTTATTCAACTTTGAAATCTGACATGGGGCTAGACATATTGTCAATTTCCCAGCTGCCCCAAGTCATGTGACTTGTGCTCTGATAAACTTCAATCACTCTTTACTGCTGTACTGCATGTTGGAGTGATATCACCCCCTCTCTCCCCCCCCCACAGCAGCCAAACAATAGAACAATGGGAAGGTAACCAGATAGCAGCTCCCTAACACAAGATAACAGCTGCCTCAGCGTCTTTTCCCCATAGTCTACAACGCAAAATCGCCTGCGCTAATGCACACGCAGCGATGCGTTTTCAATAGTCGCCCAAAGTTGCCTCACTGAGGAGAGAAATGCTTTCTGGTAGGCTGCTGTTTTTCCTTCACTGAGGCAACTTTGGGCGACTATTGAAAACGCATCGCCGCGTGTGCATTAGCGCAGGCGATTTTGCGTTGTAGACTATGGGGAAAAGACGCTGAGGCAGTTCGGGGAGATAGTCGCGCACAAGACGTGGCGATAAGTCGCCAGGCGACAAAATCTCCCCGAATCTCCTCGTCTGGCCTTACCCTAAGAACAACACTCAATAGTAAAAACCCATGTCTCACTGAGACACATTCAGTTACATTGAGAAGGAAAAACAGCAGCCTGCCAGAAAGCATTTCTCTCCTAAAGTGCAGGCACAAGTTACATGACCAGGGGCAGCTGGGAAATTGACAAAATGTCTAGCCCCATGTCAGATTTCGAAATTGAATATAAAAAAATCTGTTTGCTCTTTTGAGAAATGGATTTCAGTGCAGAATTCTGCTGGAGTAGCACTATTAACTGATGCATTTTGAAAAAAACATGTTTTCCGATGACAGGATCCCTTTAATGGTACATTCTGTACTTTGAGTAAGGTTCTTAGTGGAGTCCCTTAGGGTTCGATATTGGGTCCTTTTTTATTTAATTTGTTCATTAATGACTTAGGGGAAGGTATTGTAAGTAATGCATCAGTGTTTGCAGATGCACAAAACTATCCAGCCCAATTAATTCCATCCAGTATGTGACATCCTTGCAACAGGATCTTGACAAACTAGCAATCTGAGCAGCTAAGTGGCAAATGAGATTCGATGTTGATAAATGTAAAGTCATGCACCTGGGATGTAAAAATATCAAAGCCACTTATACCCTCAATGGGACTGCACTAGGCAAATCCAATATGAAAAAGGTAGTTGGAGATGATAAACTTGGCTGTCAGCAGCATCAAGTACAAATAAGGTCTTGAGCTGTATTAAAAGGGTCATTGATTCACGGCAGGAATCGGTCATTCTTCCACTTTCTAGAGCAATGGTAAGGCCCCATCTAGAATATACCCTACAGTTTTGGTCTCCATCACTCAAACAGGGCATTATTGTATTAGAGAGGGTACAGAGAAGGGCAACTAAGCTGGTAAAAGGTATGGGAAATCTTAGCTATGAAGATTTGGGATGTTCACGCTGGAGAAGAGGCTTTTAAGGGGTGATATGATAACTATGTATAAATATATAAGGGGATCATATAATAATCTATCTAATGCTTTATTTACCAGTAGGTCTTTCCAGCTGACACCCATTCCGTTTAGAAAAAAAGAGGTTCTGTCTAAATATTCAGAAGGGGCTTTTTACAGTGAGAGCTGTGAAGATGTGTAATTCTCTCCCTGAGTCAGTTGGACTGGCTGATACATTGGATAGCTTTAAGAAGGGGTTGGTTATGGAAGATAGCTCATAGTACAAGTTGATCCAGGGACTAATCCGATTTTGGAGTCAGTCAATTTGCCTCTGAGGCAAATTGGAGAGGCTTCAGATAGGGTTTTTTTGCCTTCCTCTGGATCAACTAGCAGTTAGGCAGGTTAAAAAAAATAAGTTAAAAGGTTGAACTTGATGGACGTGTGTCTTTTTTTCAACCTAACTTACTATGTTAGATAAGATACCTAAACACAACTAAGCTGATTGCAAATGCACCACAATAAAAAGTAGATCTGTTTCACTTTAACATAAACTTGGTAAAAAATGCACTGTAGGATGAAATGAAAAATATTTACTTTTAGGGGGCCTATTTACCAACAATCAAATCCACAAAATCCTTAAAATTTGCAGTAAAAACCACCAATACAAAATGTTGCCAGGTAAAAGTTGTCATTGTCCAATAGATGTCAATGGGAACTTCACTGATCCTTTTGGACTGTTTTAAATCAAATAAAATTTGAGGTTTTCAAAAAAAATTTCACTAGGAATTGTCCAAAAAAAAATAATTTTTTAGGTTTTCGTATGCATCATGGCAGCATTCACCAACTTGGGGTAAACCCTCCCCTTTTAGGTCATTCAACAGGAAAAACACCACTTTCTTACAAAGCCCCCGATACTTCCCACAGTCTTAGTAGCAAGCACTTGAAGAGCGCGAATTTGGTAAATTCTGCAAGGAGGAGAGTGACTTGGAAATAGAAATTTCGGTAAGTAGAAACAATTTCTACCTTTCCCAGTTTACCATGGCAGCTATTCACCAACATGTGGACTCCCAAAGCAAAAAAGCAAAAAAGAAAGGAGGGACTACAATATGCTGCATAAACTTTTTAATCACACTTATTCAATGAATAACAGACTGAAGGACCTTCCTCCCAAATCTAACTTCTTGGGAATGAAGTATGTCCAACTTATGTTGTACAAAGGTTGAAGCCAACGCCCATCTGGCTGTTCTGCAGATCGCATCCTGCATCCTGGCCCTGGCTTCCCCCCGTCCAGGATGTAGCTATAGCCCTAATTGCGTGAGCCTTAAAGTCTCTGGGCACCCCCTTGCAAGCTAAGTGATAAGCCATGACAACGCACCTAATTAGAACAATCTTATAGCGTAAGTAAGGAAAAACCTGGGAGGCAGAAGGGATCTGCTCAAGAGATTTTATTGATCTTTAACACTACATGTTTCGAGCCTCCTGGCTCTTTGTCAAGTGTTTTGAGGAGCCTTGAAAAAGGCCCCAAGGGGGGCCAAAACGTTGGACACACCATGCTAAATAAAGGTGATTTGACTCACTAAAGAGACTTTGGAGTGCGGTTCTGTGTGACAAATTAAGTACATCCTTTTTGAACCTGCACCCACAAATACACTGCAAATCTGGATCAGAGTGCGGCTGCCTGAAAGTTTGTATATATATATATATATATATATATATATATACAAACTGATATACAGAAAATTCACTTTTTGGATGTCACAATCTACAAGCATGGAGACACACTTGGGACTACGTTGTACAAAAAACCTACGGATAAAAATAGTTTACTGCATGCACATTCCCACCATCTATCCCATATGGCTAAAGGGGTTTTGTACTCACAGTTCCTAAGGACCATTAGGAATAATTCAGAACGGCAGAGGGCAGAAGCACAACTATTAACATTGGCAGATCAATTTGCAGCAAGGGGGTACTCGAAAGAATTGATTGGTTGACAGCTGACAAGGGCAAAAGCGCTTGATCAGGAAACACTATTGAAAGTAAAAGACCCCACACAGAAAGAAACATCAAAACTACACTTCATCACAACTTGGTCTAATAGAAGCAAGGAGATGAAAAATGCTCTGAATAACAGATGGGAAATCCTTAATGAGGATAGCAGCCTACCGTTCGTTGATATAAAAAAAAACCCTAATGGTATTCAGGAGGGGGAAGAACTTAAGTGAGATTCTAAGTAGAAAAGATATATCTGAACCTTTGACACAGAAAAAAACTTGGCTGGATAGACCATTAAAGAATGGATGCTTCAGATGCTCAGGATGTTTAACATGTGGGGGAATGCAGCAAGGCTCGTATTTTTCACATCCAAGGACTGGACAGAAATTTTGTATAAATCATAGAGTGACTTGTACATCAGACCATGTTGTGTACATGGCATGGTGCCCGTGTGGACTGGCGTATGTGGCAAAGCAACAACCCCCTATAGAGAACGGGTGAACAACCACCGGAGCTCCATCAGGACGGCCCTAGCCACGGGGAAAGCAGATCAACCAGTAGCCCGGCATTGGCTGAACCAAAAACACACTCTCCCTCAATTTCATCATATGATCATTGACCAGATACCAATACCTCGCAGAGGGGGTAACAGGGGATTATGGCTAACACAGAGGGAATCTCGTTGGATTCACAAACTTGACACTCTAACACCTAGAGGTTTGAACGAAACCCTCCCGATGTCCTCCTTTTATTAAGAGTTGAAGACTTCACTATACACTCTGACCTAATCGGGCTGAATAGTTATCTACTCATTATGACGCTATTATATATATTGTTTTTCCTTACCCGTTTGCATATTATGCTGGAATGTGTGGCCTTTTAGTACATGTTCGATTTCTACACAGCCCATGTCCTAGTTTTAATTTCTAATACACTACTCTTTTTGCCTCTAGGATCTATGCGGGCCTCAGGAAGAAGTGGGGGTGCCCAGCAAGTTGGTATTGGTCCCGAGGCTGTCTGGCATGTCAGGACTCCGATCCTGTGACCACCAGTCTTTATTTGGCAGAGAAGGAGGATCTTTCACAAGTCCCAAGGTAACCAATGACGCACAGAAAGGGCGGCTCTACATGATGATTGACACCCAATGAGGCAGGGTGAGTACTCCAAAAGCGCGTGTCCTACCCCGGGGGGATACCTACCGGTATAGGTACACGCACTGGGAGAACCAACTACTAGCCCCCTAAGCCTGGCAGCAGTATGGAAACTCTGAGCATCTACACTTAGAAAGTGAAAGGAGCTTTCGCAAAGAAATGCTCATGGTTACCATGGCAATGACGGAACACGGAAGTTGGAGCGCAAGGACAGCGCGCATCGAGACTGAGGCTTGGAACGCATGAGGACACGGAACGGTAATAATACCTGACATGCTGGCGGCAGATACAGGGCGATATGAGGGCATGGAACAGGCACCTCTGCTTCTGACTGGGGTAAGCGATCAGACTATATGGGCAGATGTGAGAAGCTAAACAGTGTAGTGTGTTTGTTTTTAACGCTCACTCACTGGCACGTTATAGGGACACGATATGTTGATATGCAGACACTTGGTTCACTACTAGAATTGAGCCTGAAAATTACACAATGTATAACTGTCACGGATCACTGAATGATCACTTATCAATCAGGCACTCAACATTTTTTACATTGATTATCAATTGTGGGCACTGAATGATGATGTCACGCATAATTTTGGCGCCATTTTCTCACTTAAAAACCCAGCACTTGTGTTGTATTGTTTCACTTCCTGAAGACGGCCCAAGTCATTGCCCGAAACGTTGAAATAAAAGTTTTTTTCTTTTTTCACTATTGACAAGACCTGTGAGTGCGGTTTTTTCTCCGTGATTGTTATGCTACGCTATAACCAGCACCCAGGCAATTATCCATGAGGATCAAGAGTGCACCACTGTGGACTTTTATATATATATATATACATATATATATATATATATATATATATATATATACAGATGAAGCCACTTGGATTTGTGAGTTAAATGCGTCATGACTCAGAGTTAATTGAAGAAACTGTGTTATCTAAAGTTATCTTAACTCATTTAATGCATTTAACCTTTTCATTAGCATACCAAAGCACCATTGTTCACAATGGTGAATGCTTTAATTAGATGGGATGTTGTGACACAGTTTTCTGTGTTAAATGAGATAAATGGGATATCTGTGTTTAGTTATTCTGTGTCAAACAGACAAACCAAAGTGGCTGCATCTGTATATATATATATATATTTATATATATATATATATATATATATATATATATATATATATATGGAATGTGTATGGAATAATTCATTCCTAGATCAGCAGTCTCCTTTTTTCGTGACGTGTTTTTATTTATACACACGTTATAATGTTCCAACGTTTCTGTCTACATTAGGACCTTTTTCAAGGATAACATATACTGTGCAAATCAGCTTTAAATAGTAAAATCCACCAATGTGACATTCTCTTAAATTCTTAAGAGGAAAACTCATATAAAGTGCTGTTCTTTATGTGACCTCTAAGTATCCTCATCGTGTTAATAAAAGTTTTCTTTAAATCCTTTGTGCATGTTTCATCCTAAGAAAGATACAGAAGATAAAAAAAGATGCAAAGCGTAAAACTTCTTTAGAATTATTATAATGTTACAATAAAGTGCCAATATTGATTTCCTTTTTTGTAGTTACGTGTCATTTTTGTTCTTTTCTCATTTATCTTTTGAAGTTTTGATATTAGAAAGATTAGTTACCTTGATTCCTTTTGCGTTTTAGACCAAAAAGCAGTTGTACATATTATGACTATTCAGACCCCTGGGGCATTACACAGTCTAATTCATGGATCCAAAAAGCTTCCTTTTTCAATAACTCATTCTCAGAATAACCTCCTCTGTGGTGTGGCTTAATCAAATCTATAGGCATGCATCTAAACACTGAAGCATCATGCTTGGCCTCTGCCCAATGTTTTGCTACAGGCTGCTGTGCAATGTTATGATACTTTTTGCCCATCAGTTTTAATCTCTCTCATTCAGGGCTGCCCAAATGCTTGCCCTGTGCATGCTTACCCTTTCTTTTAATTGCCTCACTGTCTTGCCACAGTACCAACCGCAGGGACACTTAAAGGGATCCTGTCATCGGAAAACATGTTTTTTTAAAAGTAGCACTATTAACGTGTAAGAGACATCATCAGTGACAGTATAACAGACCAAAATGTGAAAAAAAGTTTGTTGCAAGAATAATGCTGAGAAAATTATAACTAAACCAAAATAGTGAGACGTATGATGATGTCTCTTACACGTCACTTCTCCCTGCTTTCGGTTGCTTCTTTGTGTTTTCCCACCACGCTTGGTATTTATTTCGTTTGTTTGAACCATTTTTTTACTTTGAGAAAGCTGGTTGTATCAGCCGAAACGTCAGCGATTGTCCACTGAATAAACAGACGCTTATCGTTTCTAAGACCTCCGAGTGCGATCTTCATTTCCTGCTCTACATTTAATCCTCAACAAGGACTGCACCCAGGCATTATTGATGTCATTATCGTGAGTGCCAGTTCTTTCTTCACTATATATATATATATATATATATATATATATATATATATATATATATATATATATATATATATATATATATATATATATACTGGCAAGCTGGCGGCTTGAACTTGTAACTTTTGGGGGGGGATTAGTCAATGGTGAGCAGGCAGCATAGGACAAAGGAGCAGAAAGATAGGGACACACAGCTTCTTCAAGGAAAACTTCAGTTTATTTTCCCACTTTTAAACAAACACAGTCAATTATGCACAGGGGTCAACATTGTAGCTAACACACATAAATCATAAAATAAAAACCTTGCCCACTGGGCACTAACTTCACACTTTGAAGCAGTCCCTGACTAGACTGGGCCCCTTGTGGACTACCAGCAAACAAAACAATGTTGTGGCTCATCCCTGTACTCACAGGACTCCTTCCTGGTAGTGTTCAGCCTCCTGGCACAACTTTGTCAGAGTCACAGGCTCACTCTGCTTCATGCAGTATCAGGCGCACTCCCAGCTCCTCTGGGAGTTCCTCACACTGCCAGGTCTCCTACCTGCTGTGCCCTGCTGAGAGACATTCTCTAAACTTCCAATTAAGTTTAAATACCCTTTCCACAGGATAGCCTTCCTGTGAAAGGTGAGCTCCAAAATGCGAACTGGACCACTGGAATGGATTGCCTGTTCCTTCCAGAACACTATAGCATCCAGGGCCAGATGGCAATATCCATTAAACAGGGAGACTATGCTATGATTAGTAACATCTCCCTTGCAGCTTTCATCTCCTATTGGGGAGAAATCAAAGGTAAAACACACCTTTTTACACTTTTCCTTGGGCACTCTACCACAATATATAGTGGATAATGCACCCCCTACTGTAATTTATAAAGATATTATAAGTTACCGAGGAGTTCCATGACCATATAAAAGCATGAGGCCGCAGGCCAAGTGCTTTTATACAGGTCATGGAACTCCGAGGTGACTTCTAATGTCTTTATAAATTACAATAGGGGGTGCATTATCTATTATAATCTACAAGTATGCATACTGTATATGCCATTATTAAGAATAAGGACAAGATATATTTTGCTCTAAATTTTTTATTAGGTTATTGGTGAGGTCTGTGAATAAGACAGAAATGGTCTTTTTAAACATATCTATATATTTTGTTGTTAGTTTGTATAACAATTCCTTTAAAACATGTTTTCATAGATTTGTATTATTTTGTAATAGTATCAATTTGAAGAAACTTTGAAATATAATAAGCTTTGAAATTTTACATCTAGTCAGATTCTGAACTGCATATTATTTTTCTTGGTTTTTTTTGGAGGTTCTTGTGGTAAGTTGTTGTATATGTGTATTGAAATATTTGAATTGTTGAATACAAAATTTGGCCCAAAAAGGGATTCTAGTGTATTTGTGGTAATGCCTGTCTATTGTTGTTTGAAAGAAATATTGGTAGTTGGTATTGGTTGGTTGTTTGTAGCCGATGATGTGGATGGTTGTTCATTTTCTGTTTCTTGTGGAATATTTGTGGTTCCTTCATTTGTTTTTTGAAGTATTGTTGAAATTTCCATCTGCTTTTTTTCACTGAGTGATGCATAGTTATTGATGCTGCTTAGACTTTTATGGCGGGATATTTGCACTATTTCTGTTGGGGGTACATTGCTGTCTACTAACTTCTGGATAGTGGTTTTTCGGGTGGAATGGTTTGTAATTTTTTTGGAGTCTGTTAAAGATGCCTTTAGTTTCATTGATGACATCATTGTTCTAATTTTGTGCATGCCTATCTTCATTGTTCTAAACCACTTTGAGTAACCTGGTTTGAAATTAAAAATTGGTGCTAGGTAGAAAGGAGATCTAGGTTCATTCATGGTTTCTGGGCGGTTATCTCTGTATTTTTTATATGCGACTATTGGATTTCTCCTTGGGTTTTCTGTACATGCGTGGTTTTATTGGGCGAATATTTTTTGGATTCTCTCCAGTTCTTGTTTTTGTTTGGCGCTCTTTGTATTCAAGGAATTCTTTGCCAGTTGAGTCAGTTTTTAGTGTAATGTCACCCCATTGTAGGTCATATTGCTCTTACGTTCGAAGTGCAACATGTATTCCATTGTTGAAGAAAATTAAGTTGAGTAGGCTTGCTGGATTATCTAAGGACATTGTCCCTGAGTCATACAATTTGTTCATTTCTTCAACTGTTAATGCTTCTGCCTTGTTGGGTTGATTTCCTTTTCCTTCTTTCTTTAGAAATTTCATTTTTGCTGATAAAGATTCTTTTGTTTTAGGGAAGTCATTTGAGGGTCCAAACATTATAGTGTGTGGATAGTTTTTGTCTTTTAAATATCTGTCAACGCTGCTTGAAATACAGCGTAGTGTATGTGGCTCATACTCTTTTGAATCTTTTCTGAGAACAGATATTATGAAAGTCAGAATTGTATCTAGTTCATGGTGTGGACTTTCTTCAATTCTTCTGGTTTCTTTTACTTCTTTCAGAAATGATTGTAAAGTTGCAATGTCACTGTTGTCTTTTTTAAGGTGTTATAATTTTTCTGTTGTATGATAAAGTTTGCTTGTTCTTCTTGTGTTAAAATTTTAAACCTTGTTGCCATCTGTCATGTTACACATGCATTGTTTGGCTTTTTCTTATGTGTGTCTCATCTCTCTTCCCTTAGCCTCCTCTCGCCTCTTGTCTCCTCCCCTACTTCTCACTCTAGCTCATTCCAGCTTCAACCTGCATTCAGTTACATGCTCTGTTAGCTGTTCACACTATGATCTTTTGACCTATCCATTTGTTCATCGGTATTTGATCTACACAGTTTTAAATAAACTTCTTCACGATCTTCAAGGTGTCATTGGATCGAGTCACTGTACGCCAATCTACCTAAGACTGCAGTTATAGACATCTCAACACAACCGTGAGTTAAGACGAGATCACATTGTAGTGCTTAGACTGGAGAGGCAGAATAGTCAAAAAATCTGTGAAAGGATCTTAAAAGATCAGCTAACAGCTTTCAAAGGATCCTTACCAGCTTGCATGTGTAGTGAGATGCATATAGACACTGGATTATAGCAGAATATATGTGCAAGTCTGCATACTCCAGGCAGCAAGCAAACCTCAGAATAAGATTCATCAGTTTTCTGCACAGATTAATGAAGAAACTGTTCATGCAACTGTCATTTAATGTGCTCCTAGAATACACCATATTCATTCTGTCTGCAAGTGAATCTAAAATCTCTGTGCATTCAAAGTTAACTTGCACTGCCATTGCTAAGCTAGTCCCTCGCTCCCACTCCCACTGGTTGCCTAGGAAACGATCTCCCTGAGGCAGAAGATTGATACATTTCTATGTAAACACACCTTGCTTGTGATTCTACCCTCTGCCTGACACAATGCACCAGCAAGACAATGTACAACCTGAAGAACCTAATACACAGCAAGAACCTAAACTTCTTACAGCTCAGGGGTCAGATCCTCAAAGCCACATAAAACAAAAACGCTTGACGAAACCAACTTGGAAAGTTCAAGAGAACTATGAGGCTGACAAGGAGGAGCTGCTGAGAAACATCAGCCACTTATGGTCTAAGACAGGGATCCCCAACCTTTTGAACCCCTGAGCAACATTCAGAAGTAAAAGCAGTTGGGGAGCAACACTAGCATGAAAAATGTTCTTGGGGTGCCAAATAAGTGCTGTGATTGGCCATTTGGTAGCCCCTATGTGGATTGTCAACCTGCATTGAGACTCTGTTTGGCAGTTTTCGCCTGGTTTTTATACAACCAAAACTTGCAAACCAAAACATATTCAAAAATAAGCCCCTGCTTTGAGGCCACTTGGAGCAACATCCAAGGGGTTGGAGAGCAACATGTTGCTCGCGAGCTACTGGTTGGGGATCACTGGTCTAAGACTATTGAATGCATGTCAGCTCTGTCACAACCAACTCAGGAGGTATTGCACCTAGAGGGCACTGTTAAGCAATTGAATGCTGCTTATGAGAACTATCAAAGACTGTCTGACAAATATGCTGATCTCTTAAAGGAGAAGGAAAGCTACGGAGGCATTTTATTGCCAATAGATTAGCCGCAATAGTGCAAGCTAGAATGCTATATTTATTCTGTAGAATGTTTTACCATACCTGAGTAAAAAGCTCTAGAAACTCTCTATTTGTTGAGGATAGGAGCTGCAGTATTAACGTGGTGTGACATCACTTCCTGCCTGAGTCTCTCCCTGCTCTGGGCTCAGATTACAGTAGAAAAGGGAGGGGAGAGGGAGAAGAGCAAACTGAGCATGCTCTTGCCCGGGGCAATGAGGTTTAAGCTGAAGGCAGGAAGTCTGATACAGAAGCCCATGTGTACACAATAGAAGGAAAGAAATGCTGTGTTTCTTTTGACAGGGGACTCAGAGCAGCACTACTTTGGGGGTTTACTGGTATATTTAGATGGACCTTACTGATAAGGCTTATGTAGTTTTAACCTTTACTTCTCCTTTAAAGCGGCACAACACAGAAAATTCCTTACACGAACTAAAGGAATTGAATGAACTCAATCTTGAAAGAGATGATTTAGTAATACAAACAAGGGCGAAAACAGATGTAAAAATCGCACATCTCTATGACTTCAGAGCCCATCTCTCCACAACTTCTAAGCGCTCCACACGATCTTCCAAATCCTTAAGATCAACATCTTCTACTCTCAGTCAACAACTCATCAAAGCCCAAGCTGATGCCGAAGCTTCTAAAATCCAGGCAGCCTTCGCCCAAGAGAAAGCACAGAAGAAGGCAGAGATGGAATCTGAGGCCGCACAGAAGAAGGCAGAGATGGAAGCTGTTGCTGCACAAAAGAAGGCAGAGATGAAAGCTGAGGCTGCGTGGAAAAACGCGCAGATGGAAGTTTTGGAGAAACAATGTGAGCACACAAAAAGACATGACAAGCTGTAAGTGACAATGAAAGAGGCGTCTGTAGCAATCACTCTGTTAAATCCTATGCATCAGTTTCATCACAGACCTCATCGAAACTCCATCACACTGTCATAGCAGCCAAAGCACTTAACCAAGGTGTTCTCTTTCCATTTACTGCTCCTTCACAAGCGACAGAAACAAGTACGGGTCAAAAAGACCGTCTACCTCAATATCACAGTAACCTGCCACCTACTAACCAACCCACGGGGGTGGGACTTGGTCCTTGATGGAGTAGCAGCGCGCTGTAAGAGCTCCTGCATGTAAAGGCGATATTTTTCAGAGATTTGCCAGATTATTGAACTTAAAAAGAGCTGAGTGTTTCTGTAACACTCTGGCAACATGGTGAAGAGGGACAAGAAGCAACCATTGAAGCTCACTGAATTCTATGGTAAGAAAACTCCGGATTCGGCTCACCGCATGGACTACAGCCAAGATGGCGGAGCCGCCAGTCCACAGGCCCTGAGAAGTGCGTCAGAGCCGTTCAGTCCGGATCGAGTCCTACATGCTCGCAGAAAGGACGTAGGATTCGCAGAAGACTCCCCGTTACCTGCCATTCAAGACATGCTGGCGGAATTCCGGGCGGATTTGCGAGCGGATCTGGCGAGAGCTGTGAAAGAGCTGAAGTCGGAACTACACTCCATAGGAGAACGCACCGACCACTTGGAAGGTAAAATGTCGGAGATGGTCTCGGCTCACAATAACATTGTAGACGCAACGCATGCCTTGGAGGAAGAAGTAGCAAGGCTTAAGTCTAAATTGGCAGATCTTGAGGATCGTAATAGACACAACAATTTGCATTTTCGGGGCATTTCGGAAGACATCAAGCAAGAGGGGTTAGAGGATTATCTACAAGGCCTCTTTAAGGTGTTATTGCCGCAGATGGAGCAGCCACTATTGCAGATTGATAGAGTGCATTGGCTCCCCAAATCCAGGACCACACCTAAGGCAGCCCCGCGAGATGCCATTGCCCGTATACATTTCTTCAAAACCAAAGAGCAGATACAACAAGCGCACCGCAATATGAAGCAACTGCCGGCGGAGACGATGCAACGGCGGAAGGAATTCCAACAGGCTACCGTGATACTCCGCAAACATGGGATGATACTGTACAGGTGGGGATTTCCCACGAAGCTCATCATATTGAGAGAGAATAAGGCCATCTTCGCACAATCTCCTACGGCAGCGATGGCGTTAATTGAGGAATGGGGTCTTAGCGCACCGGACGCGCCAAAGCAAGCATCACCACAGTTGGTGTTTTTTGTTCTTTTTACAGCCGCCTGTACTGGATTGTTTTTTTTTTTGGACTTCTTGGTTTTTTTTTTTTGTTGCAATGCCTTTATGCTGCAGATGCTACTGCCTACCCCCTCATAGGAATATACTTCTATTGCTGGCTAGCACCGGAAGCTATGTGGATTCCAGATTGCTATGCTACCCAGTTGTTTTTGATTTATATGTTATTTTTTCTTTCTCTTCTTTCTACTAACACTTCTATCGGCACTTCCACACAATTTACATGTATATGTACAATCTCTGCTCATGACTTGTTTGCAGGTTCTAGGCGATGGTTAGTTACTGGTGGCCAGCTGGGTCTCCCCATAACAGTTATCTACAGACCACCATGGCGCTGAAATGTATGTCACTTAATGTGCGAGGCCTTAATACCCCTTACAAAAGATCAAAACTTTGGAATGAAGTTAGAATACAGAAACCGGATTTAATCTGGTTACAAGAAACTCACTTCAAAAACTGTGATCCTGTGTTGTTACATTACACAAAATATCCGACTATACGAGTGGCATCTGCTTCAACTAAGGTTGCTGGGGTAGCCATTTTAACCAAACACGGTTTAGGTTTAGAGATAACTGACGAGTGGGTTGATCCAGCTGGGAGGGCTCTCATTGTAGTGGGTTGCATTAAGAATGTCAAATATACTTTGGTGAATGTATATGTTCCCAATACAGGTCAAAATCCCTTTTTACATAAAGTTTTCACTAAAATCAGATGAAGCAAGGTTTCTTGATAGTTGGAGGTGATTTTAATCTTCCCCCTGACCCAACCATAGATACCACAAATCACGCATATTCCACCCAAGCCGCTAGACGATACTATAAAAGGAAATTGGCTAATGCAGCAAAGCTTCGGAAATTGTTTCATACTGAAGGTTTATACGATATATGGAGAACCCTTTACCCAACGGCACGGGATTACACATACTATTCCCCCACTTATAAAGAATATCCTAAGATAGATCTATACCTGACAGATGCTACCTTACTACAAAGTGCCCTCAGTCTCACTATTGGCCCGATAGCTTGGTCGGATCACGGCCCTGTAACTATGCACATTGACAATGTTGCTTCTACACCACGTACTCATGGCTGGAAATTAAAATCACTTTTACTTGCTGACCCAGACTTTCATAGAACTATTAAAACAGCGACTTTTTTGTAGACAACAATACTCCTAATTTGTCACAGGCTACTACTATATGGTATGCTCATAAAGCCACAGTTCGGGGACTACTGATACAGCACAACAGTCATATCAAAAAGCAAAAGGCCCAAAAGAAAAGAGACTTATGGGGTCATAAAAAAATCCCACCGGCCATAGGGCAACTCAAATTCAAGAAATTCGAGACCAATTGCAAGAAATAGATATGGCTAATTGTGAGATTGCCCTTAGGTCACTTAAATTAGAACATTATTATAAGGAGAATAGGGCCTCCAACTATTTGGCCAGACAAGTCAAACACCAAAGAGCCAGGAACTCAATAGTTAAACTCACACACAGAGGTAGTACCCTCTATAATCCAAAAGATATAGCAGATGCATTTGCTGACTATTACACTAAGTTATATAATCTTAAAGATGACAACGCCTTATCCCAACCTACCACAGCGGCTATTCATACCTTTCTTGATAGTTTAGTTCTCCCCAAATTGACGTTGGAACAACAGGACGGATTGAATGCCCCATTTTCCTTACTTGAAATTCAAGACGCTATTAAGGCCCTGCCTCTCCATAAAGCACCAGGCCCAGACGGATTTTCCAATGTTTATTATAGGGAATTTCAACGAGTCATGCCATTTCTAGTGAACCCGGATCAAGTTGGCTTTATTAGACAACGCCAAGCGTCAGATGCAACGAGATGAATGATAGACCTAATTCAAATTGCTCAACATGATCAAACTCCAATGTTATTATTGGCCCTAGACGCAGAAAAGGCCTTTGACCGGGTTCACTGGGGCTTGGTTGAAGTAGCGATGAAACGCTTTGAACTGGGGCCACTGTTTATAAACGCTACCTTGGCTTTATACTCCAACCCTAGGGCTCAGGTAAATGCAGCTGGTTTTTTATCATGTCAATTTGCCCTAACGAATGGCAAGAGGCAGGGTTGTCCCTTATCTACAATTATATTTGACTTGACGATGGAAATTCTAGCCCAAAAAATAAGACAGGCCAAAATGATAGAGGGGATTACTGTGGCAGAGACGGAACATAAGATAGGCCTTTATGCCGATGATGTCATTATTATGACCACTAACCCTCAAAGTACAATCCCACATCTTTTGCAAATCATAAATGATTTTGGTGCCATCTCCTATTATAGGATACATGCGGAAAAAACACAGGCGATGCCAATAGGTCTCAGGATCTCTTGGAGATCAGATTATCTTAACTACTTAGGTGTTAGGCTCACCAAAACTATACATGCTTTATATAAACACAACCATTGTACTCTGGCAACAGTCTTAAACAGGGAGATTTTGCAGTATAAACTGACTTATGTTTCATGGTTGGGACGTGTCGCTGTGGTTAAAATGCTGATGTTACCAAAAATTTTGTACATGCTCAGAACGTTACCTATATTGCCTCCTGATATTTTTTTTATGTCAATTCAAAGACTAATCCTGGACTTTATCTGGAATGGCAAAAGAAGGCGGGTTGCTACGGACACTTTATTCCGGCCAAGGGTCTCAGGAGGATTGGGTTTGCCAAATCTCAGGGAATACCACAAGGCAATAATACTGGAGACAATCCTCTATTGGTCCATAACTGAACCCGACAAACATTGGGTGGCCATTGAAAAGCAGGCTATCTACCCGCTAAATATTGAGGAGCTTATCTGGTCTCCAAAAGCGATCAATCCACTCACGTGTAATTTTACCTTACAGACCATCAAAGATCTACTCCTAATTTGGAGACGTGTCAGGAAACATAAGATGTTTGCTTTTACTACCTCACAATTACAGCCTATATCCAGCTTAGAGAAAGCTATACCGGATTTATCCCTGCGAACCTGGAAACATAAGGGCATCAGTAATATAGCTTCGATTATAAGTAGGGGTCATATACAATCATTTCCCAATCTGGTGCTGCAATATGGGTTACCCAATGCTGACCACTACAAATACCTGCAAGTAACGCCACTATCTCTCTACGCAAGCAATCTTCCCTTTAGACAAGAAAACCTGGTTGGAAACTGTCTGCCTCCAGGATAAGCCATTAAGAGGCATGATATCCTCCTTATATAAATTGTTGCTTTCGACATATTCAGAGACAAAAAGTAAGCAAATGAGAGGATGGGAATCTAAACTTCATTTGCAGTTGGAGATGGCTGACTGGGAAAGAGTTCTTCAGCGCGTTAAAAGGGCCACCAGATGTGGGAATCATGTGGAACAGTAAACTGGTAACTGGTATCTGACACCGCACGAGTTAGCTCGTATTTATCCTACCACCTCCGCTCTGTGTTGGAGACAATGTGGTGCCATTGGTACTTTGCTGCATACCTTCTGGGACTGCCCCAAAATTCAGCCGTTATGGCAAGATGTGGAGAGACTCCTTACGACCAAGATGAATATTTCAGTAATGCTCACACCAGCTATAACTCTTCTACATATTTTCCCAACAGATCTTGAACGTGGGGAAGAATTTGTACTACATCACATGATGTTTGCGGTGAGGGCTTCCATAGCTAGAATGTGGAAGGCGAGTTTAGCACCAACGATACATCAAGTCCTTAAAGATGCTCAATACAGCATGTCAATGGAGGAACTAATGGACTGTGATATTAAGCGGGCAACCGAAAACACTGCTATTTGGAGAATCTGGAGACGCACGCAACTACTTGACCTGTGTAGGCAAACCTTATCTACTCATGGGTCAGCGGTCTCAGCAACCTGATCAAATTGCATTGTGTAATGCTTTTTTTTTTTTTTTCTGAGCAATGAGAACTTGGGTTTATTACGGGATGTGCCTATTTCTCCCTCTTTTTTCTTTCTTCCCCTGTCATCATCCTCACTAACAATCCCCTTCTCCCTTTCTACACGGTATACTTGGTGACTTATAGTGGAAGATATATGTTGAATGACAATATGCTGTATACCTAACCTGCTTTACTTTTCTTTTTGGAAAATAATAAAGAATATTTGGAAACTAACCAACCCACTAATTTACAGCTACAAACCCACACACCCTTGGACTGTACCCCAGCTCCGGTGTTGGCACCATCTTATGTTCCCAAGCCACTCAACATCAATGTACCTGCCACTACAATCAACTCTGTTCCGCCTGCAATCGAATACCCAAAGTCTGAAAACACAGACAAGTCACAGTTTGCTAAGTATATCCTTCGCAGAGAACTCACCAGGACGGGCCTCACCATGTTTGATGACAAACCGGAAAATTACAGAGGCTGGAAATACACCTTTAAAGCCACTATCAGCGAGTTAGATATTACTCCTGCAGAGGAACTGGATCTACTCATCAGGTGGCTAGGTCCCCAGTCTGCTGAACGCATCAAGAGACTTAAAACAGTTTACACTTCCAATGCTGCTACAGGTCTCGACGCTGCATGGGACAGACTTGAACGTAGTTTTGGCAGTTCTGAAGCCATCGAAGATGCCCTACTCAAAAGGTTGCAAGGTTTTCCGAGGATTACAGCTAAAGACAATCTAAAGCTTCAAGAACTTAGTGATCTTCTACTAGAGCTCCAACTAGCGAAAGCAGACACCCACCTACCGGGGCTTAGTTACCTTGACACCCCTCGTGGCATCAACCCTATTGTCCTTAAGCTACCTTATGGCATCCAAGAAAAATGGGTTAGTCAGGGATCTACTTACAAGAAAAAGTACAGAGTTGCCTTTCCTCCATTTTCCTATTTCTGTAACTTCATAAAAGAAATTGCAGATTCTAAGAACGACCAAAGTTTCTTCTACGGTGACTGTAATCCTCTCAGTCCACCATCTCCAGGACTTGCAAACAAACGCACAACACACAGAGACCGCAGGGGGCCAGTATCAGTAAAAAGGACCGATGTTCAACCTGCTCCTGCTACAGTTCTTCAAGGGACTGGACAAAACAAGAAACTAGAGGATCCAAATCGTCAATGCCCCATACATAAAAAGCCACATCCACTTAATAAGTGCATCGGCTTCAAAAAGAAACCTCTACAGGGAACAAAGGAACTTTTAAAGGAATTTGGAGTTTGTTTCAGATGCTGTGCCTCCACAGAACACCTTGCAAAGGACTGTAAGGCCATCATTAAATGCAAAGATTGCGGGAGTGACAACCACGTACAAGCCCTTCATCTGTACCAAAACAGCACTACTCCACTCACATTTTCCACATTTTCCCCAGGGGAAAGCTTGGCGGGGAGCACGTCGAACAAATAACTACCTCCACACTAGTGTCCTCAACATGCACTGAAGTCTGTGGAGAAGGACTTTGTGAGAAATCCTGCGCTAAGATATGCTTGGTTCATGTATACACAAAGGGCCAACCTGAAAAGGCCATAAGACTGTACACCATTCTGGACGATCAGAGCAACCGATCTCTCGCAAGTACAAGGTTCTTTGATCTTTTAGGCCGCAGAGGAGATGCTCTACCTAGGGATGTCGCGGACTGTTCGCCGGCGAACTTGTTCGCGCGAACATCGACTGTTCGCGCTCGCCGAATGTTCGCGAACGTCGCGCGACGTTCGCCATTTTGGGTTCGCCTTACCTGGCGCTTTTTTTTGACCTCTCACCCCAGACCAGCAGATACATGGCAGCCAATCAGGAAGCTGTCCCTCCTGGACCACCCCCACACCCCCTGGACCACTCCCCTTCCATATATAAACTGAAGCCCTGCAGCGTTTTTTCATTCTGCCTGTGTGTGCTTGGAAGAGCTAGTGTAGGGAGAGAGCTGTTAGTGATTTGAGGGACAGTTGATAGTAAGTTTGCTGGCTAGTAATCTACTTGATACTACTCTGTATTGGAGGGACAGAAGTCTGCAGGGATTTGAGGGACATTTCAGGTTAGGTAGCTTTGCTGGCTAGTAATCTACCTTCTACTGCAGTGCTCTGTATGTAGCTGCCTGCTGTGGGCACTGATCTCTTCTGATCTCATCTGCTGACTGCTGTAATAACCCAATAGTCCTTGTAAGGACTGCTTTTATTTTCTTTTTTGTTTTTTACTTTGCTAGTTGCTACTATAAGAGCCCAGTGCTATTAGTCTAGCAGTGTTGGGGAGTGGGACTGGTGTGCTACTGTGCTGCTCCTAGTAGTTCAGCAGCACCAACCCGAGAATTTTTTTTTTTTTAATATACATATAATTTTTTTTTTATTTACTTATCTTACTGTTCTTTAACGTGTACAGTGCTGTTTGCTGTTCTTCATAGTAGTGCACCAATAGTAGTGCACTTGCAGGCATTATTTGCCCAGTGTGTTCTTCAAACAACTGCCATCTAGCTGTGTGAGCTTGTTCACATACTGTCTAAATATCAATAATAATACCGTCTCCAGAACCACCACCCGAGTGACGTTTTTCAAGCAGCAATAATATATTCCGTATCCACTGCTGTAGTAGTGTATACGTTGACCTTGTAGGCATTGTTTGCCCAGTGTGTTCTTCATTTTCAAACAACGGCCATCTAGCTGTGTAAGCTTTTTCACATTCTGTCTAAATATCAATAATAATACCGTCTCCAGAAACACCACCTGAGTGACGTTTTTCAAGCAGCAATAATATATTCCGTATCCACTGCTGTAGTAGTGTATACGTTGACCTTGTAGGCATTGTTTGCCCAGTGTGTTCTTCATTTTCAAACAACGGCCATCTAGCTGTGTGAGCTTTTTCACATTCTGTCTAAATATCAATAATAATACCGTCTCCAGAAACACCACCTGAGTGACGTTTTTCAAGCAGCAATAATATATTCCGTATCCACTGCTGTAGTAGTGTATACGTTGACCTTGTAGGCATTGTTTGCCCAGTGTGTTCTTCATTTTCAAACAACGGCCATCTAGCTGTGTGAGCTTTTTCACATTCTGTCTAAATATCAATAATAATACCGTCTCCAGAACCACCACCTGAGTGACGTTTTTCAAGCAGCAATAATATATTCCGTATCCACTGCTGTAGTAGTGTATACGTTGACCTTGTAGGCATTGTTTGCCCAGTGTGTTCTTCATTTTCAAACAATGGCCATCTAGCTGTGTGAGCTTTTTCACATTCTGTCTAAATATCAATAATAATACCGTCTCCAGAAACACCACCTGAGTGACGTTTTTCAAGCAGCAATAATATATTCCATATCCACTGCTGTAGTAGTGTATACGTTGACCTTGCAGGCATTGTTTCAATTTGTTTGCCCAGTGTGTTCTTCATTTTCAAACAACGGCCATCTAGCTGTGTGAGCTTTTTCACATTCTGTCTAAATATCATAATAATACCGTCTCCAGAAACACCACCCGAGTGACGTTTTTCAAGCAGCAATAATATATTCCGTATCCACTGCTGTAGTAGTGTATACGTTGACCTTGTAGGCATTGTTTGCCCAGTGTGTTGTTCATTTTCAAAGAACTGCCATCTAGCTGTGTGAGCTTGTTCACATACTGTCTAAATATCAATAATAATACCGTCTCCAGAACCACCACCTGAGTGACGTTTTTCAAGCAGCAATAATATATTCCGTATCCACTGCTGTAGTAGTGTATACGTTGACCTTGTAGGCATTGTTTGCCCAGTGTGTTCTTCATTTTCAAACAACGGCCATCTAGCTGTGTGAGCTTTTTCACATTCTGTCTAAATATCAATAATAATACCGTCTCCAGAAACACCACCTGAGTGACGTTTTTCAAGCAGCAATAATATATTCCGTATCCACTGCTGTAGTAGTGTATACGTTGACCTTGCAGGCATTGTTTGCCCAGTGTGTTGTTCATTTTCAAACAACTGCCATCTAGCTGTGTGAGCTTGTTCACATACTGTCTAAATATCAATAATAATACCGTCTCCAGAACCACCACCTGAGTTGTTGTTGTTGTTTTAAAAATAATGCCAGGCAAAGGCAGGCCGCCACGCAGAGGCACTAGGGGCCGTGCTGCTATGCTATCCTGTGGCCCTAGGAAATTGCCCAGTTTTAAAAAGGCAATGACCCTGAACTCCCAAAATGCTGAAGAGGTAGTTGACTGGCTTACACAGCACACCCCATCCTCTACCGTTTCTAACTTTACCACAACATCCTCATCCTCCACTGCTATGGCCACCCCACGTAACACTTCCTCCACCACCGGCGCCCGTTCTTCACTGGAGTCAGAGGAGTTATTTTCACATGAGTTTCTTGAACTGAGTGATGCGCAACCATTATTGGCAGAAGAAGATGAAGGAGATGAGGACGTTACACCAGATTTAATTCTGGCAGAGAACACAACAGAGATGGACATAATGAGTGATGAGGAGGTCCCCGCTGCTGCTTCCTTCTGTGAGCTGTCAGAAGAAATTGATGCATCTGAGGAGAATGATGATGAGGAGATTGATGTTTTGTGGGTGCCCAGTAGAAGAGAGCAAGAGGAGGATAGTTCAGATGGAGAGACTGAGAGTCAGAGAGGCAGGAGGAGAATAAGACTTAGAAGAAGCAGGGAGGACAGCTCGCAGGGAACAGTAGGGCAACAACATGTATCGGCACCTGTGGTCAGCCGGCCAACGCGCCCGCCATTGCCGCCAATGCCGCCAACTTCTACTGTTACCGCCAGATTGCCAGCTTCAAAAAGGTCAGCAGTGTGGGATTTTTTTAATGTGTGTGCCTCTGACAAAAGTGTTGTAATTTGCAATGAGTGCAGTCAGAAACTGAGTCTTGGGAAGCCCAACAGCCACATAGGTACAACTTCTATGCGAAGGCACATGAACGGCAAGCACAAAGCACTTTGGGAGCAACACCTCAAAGGCAACAGGCAAACTAAAAGCCACCCTCCTTCTGGTCCAGCATCTTACTGCTCTACCTCTGCTGTCCTTGACCCGTCTGAACCACCCTCCACTCCGCCTTCCACCTTGACCACCAGTTCCCATTCCCAGTTATCTGCCCCCAGCCAAGTTTCTGTGAGGGCCATGTTTGAGCGTAAGAAGCCAATGTCTGCGAGTCACCCCCTTGCCCGGCGTCTGACAGCTGGCTTGTCTGCACTCTTAGCCCGCCAGCTTTTACCATACCAGCTGGTGGACTCTGAGGCCTTCCGCAAATTTGTAGCAATTGGGACACCGCAGTGGAAGGTACCCAGCCGCAATTTTTTTTCAAAAAAGGGAATACCACACCTGTACCACCATGTGCAGAGCCAAGTCACCGCATCTCTGTCACTTAGTGTTGGGCCAAAGGTCCATATGACTACTAACGCATGGTCCTCCAAGCATGGTCAGGGCAGGTATGTCACCTACACTGCCCACTGGGTGAACTTTGTAATGGCTGGGAAGCAGGGAATGTGTGGCTCAACAACGACAGTGGAGTTGGTGTCACCGCCACGGATTGCACGCGGTTCTGCCACCACCTCTACTCCTCCTTTGCTCTCTACCTCGTCTTCTTCCTCTTCTTCCTCCTCTGCTGCTGGGTCCTCCTCCTCCACACCTGTGCACCCCCAGCTCCCCCTAGGCTATTCGACGTGCCAGGTACGCCGTTGTCATGCTGTCTTGGGGATGACGTGCCTGGAAAGCAGAAACCATACCGGATCTGTACTCCTGTCATCTCTGCAGTCACAGGCCGATCGGTGGCTGACCCCACACCAAAGTGGTGTGTGACAATGGAAGCAATCTGTTGGCAGCACTGAGACTGGGCAATTTAACACATGTGCCCTGCATGGCACATGTTCTGAATTTAATAGTCCAACGTTTTGTCTCGAAGTACCCAGGATTCCAGGACGTTCTCAGGCAGTCCAGGAAGGTGTCGGCCCATTTCAGACGTTCCTACAGTACACAGCCATGGCACGCCTTGCTGACATTCAGCAGCGGTACAACATGCCAGTCAGGCGTTTGATTTGCGACAGCCAGACTCGCTGGAATTCAACGCTCCTCATGTTGGAACGTCTGCTGCAACAACAAAGAGCCGTCAACGAATACCTGTTTGAACTTGGTGGTAGGACTGGATCTGCAGAGCTGGGGATTTTTTTCCCCCGTTACTGGGTGCTTATGCGCGATGCCTGCAGGCTCATGCGCCCTTTTGAAGAGGTTACAAATATGGTCAGTCGCACCGAAGGCACCATCAGCGACCTAATACCCTTTGCTTTCTTCCTGGAGCGTGCCGTGCGACGAGTGACAGATGAGGCTGTAGACCAGCGTGACGAGGAGCAGGAAGCGCATGATTTCTGGTCGGAATCACCAGAACGAACCCAGGCACCTGCTGCAACGCAGGGAGAGGTGTCAGAAGTGGAGTCAGAGGAGGAAGGTGGCTTTGTGGAGGAGGAGGACCAACAGGAGCAGGCTTCCCAGGGGGCTGGTGGTGACCTTTTGGGGACCCCTGGTCTTGTACGTGGCTGGGGGGAGGAGACCGTGGATGATGCAGTCCTTGATAACGAGGAAGCGGAGATGGATACCTCTGCATCCAACCTTGTGAGAATGGGGTCTTTCATGCTGTCATGCCTGTTGAAGGACCCCCGTATCAAGAGGCTTAAGGAGAAGGACCTGTACTGGGTCGCAACGCTACTAGACCCTCGGTACAAGCATAAAGTGGCAGAAATGTTACCAACGTACCACAAGTCCGAAAGGATGCTGCATTTACAAACCAGCCTGCAAAACATGTTGTACAATGCTTTTAAGGGTGATGTCACTTCAGGAACTCATCAACATTCCAGGGGCAGAGGTGCCAGTAATCCTGCCACGAGCGCACCTGCAAGGACAAAGCACTTTGGCCACTCTGTAACGTCAGACATGCAAATGTTTTTCAGTCCAAGGCAGCGCCAGAACCCTTCTGGATCCACCCTCAAAGAACGCCTCGACCGGCAGGTAGCGGACTACCTGGCATTAACTGCAGATATCGACACTCTGAGGAGCGATGAACCCCTGGACTACTGGGTGCGCAGGCTTGATCTGTGGCCAGAGCTGTCACAATTTGCCATGAACCTTTTGTCTTGCCCCGCCTCAAGTGTCCTCTCAGAAAGGACCTTCAGTGCAGCAGGAGGGATTGTAACTGAGAAGAGAACTCGCCTAGGTCACAAAAGTGTGGATTACCTGACCTTTATTAAAATGAATGAGGGGTGGATCTCGGAGGGTTACTGCACGCCGGAAGACTTGTTCTGAGTTTCTGACTCCCCATGCAGCTGTCCTTCTCTGCACGCCTCATGACTCCACACACAGCTGTCCTTTAGCGTCCTCCTCCCTCCGCCACCGTTACAAACTAGGGTGCAAACCCTACTGGTTTCATTTGAATCCAGGTAAATCCTGAGTTTTTCTGGCCTCTGTGCTTCAGTGGCTGCAACCAAAAAAATTAATATTTTCAGCATTTATATGGCATATTTTTTATGGCCTCTGTGCTTCAGTGGCTGTGACAAAAAAAAGAATATTTTCAGCATTTATATGGCATATTGTTTCTGGCCTCTGTGCTTCAGTGGCTGCGACAAAAATAAATGAATATTTTCAGCATTTATATGGCATATTTTTTCTGGCCTCTGTGCTGCAGTGGCTGCGACAAAAAAAAATGAATATTTTCAGCATTTATATGGCATATTTTTTCTGGCCTCTGTGCTTCAGTGGCTGTGACAAAAAAAATGAATATTTTCAGCAATTATATGGCATATTTTTTCTGGCCTCTGTGCTTCAGTGGCTGTGACAAAAAAAAATGAATATTTTCAGCATTTATATGGCATATTGTTTCTGGCCTCTGTGCTTCAGTGGCTGCGACAAAAATAAATGAATATTTTCAGCAATTATATGGCATATTTTTTCTGGCCTCTGTGCTTCAGTGGCTGTGACAAAAAAAAAAGAATATTTTCAGCATTTATATGGCATATTGTTTCTGGCCTCTGTGCTTCAGTGGCTGCGACAAAAATAAATGAATATTTTCAGCATTTATATGGCATATTTTTTCTGGCCTCTGTGCTGCAGTGGCTGCGACAAAAAAAAAAGAATATTTTCAGCAATTATATGGCAAATTTTTTCTGGCCTCTGTGCTTCAGTGGCTGTGACAAAAAAAATGAATATTTTCAGCATTTATATGGCATATTTTTTCTGGCCTCTGTGCTTCAGTGGCTGCGACAAAAAAAAAAAGAATATTTTCAGCATTTATATGGCATATTTTTTCTGGCCTCTGTGCTTCAGTGGCTGCGACCAAAAAAATGACTATTTTCAGCATTTATATGGCATATTTTTTCTGGCCTCTGTGCTTCAGTGGCTGCGACCAAAAAAATGACTATTTTCAGCATTTATATGGCATATTTTTTCTGGCCTCTGTGCTTCAGTGGCTGTGACAAAAAAAAATGAATATTTTCAGCATTTATATGGCATATTGTTTCTGGCCTCTGTGCTTCAGTGGCTGTGACAAAAAAAATGAATATTTTCAGCAATTATATGGCATATTTTTTCTGGCCTCTGTGCTTCAGTGGCTGTGACAAAAAAAAATGAATATTTTCAGCATTTATATGGCATATTGTTTCTGGCCTCTGTGCTTCAGTGGCTGCGACAAAAATAAATGAATATTTTCAGCAATTATATGGCATATTTTTTCTGGCCTCTGTGCTGCAGTGGCTGCGACAAAAAAAAATGAATATTTTCAGCATTTATATGGCATATTTTTTCTGGCCTCTGTGCTTCAGTGGCTGTGACAAAAAAAATGAATATTTTCAGCAATTATATGGCATATTTTTTCTGGCCTCTGTGCTTCAGTGGCTGTGACAAAAAAAAATGAATATTTTCAGCATTTATATGGCATATTGTTTCTGGCCTCTGTGCTTCAGTGGCTGCGACAAAAATAAATGAATATTTTCAGCAATTATATGGCATATTTTTTCTGGCCTCTGTGCTTCAGTGGCTGTGACAAAAAAAAATGAATATTTTCAGCATTTATATGGCATATTGTTTCTGGCCTCTGTGCTTCAGTGGCTGCGACAAAAATAAATGAATATTTTCAGCATTTATATGGCATATTTTTTCTGGCCTCTGTGCTGCAGTGGCTGCGACAAAAATAAATGAATATTTTCAGCATTTATATGGCATATTTTTTCTGGCCTCTGTGCTGCAGTGGCTGCGACAAAAAAAAATGAATATTTTCAGCAATTATATGGCATATTTTTTCTGGCCTCTGTGCTTCAGTGGCTGTGACAAAAAAAAATGAATATTTTCAGCATTTATATGGCATATTTTTTCTGGCCTCTGTGCTTCAGTGGCTGCGACCAAAAAAATGACTATTTTCAGCATTTATATGGCATATTTTTTCTGGCCTCTGTGCTTCAGTTGCTGCGACAAAAAAAACATAATTTTTCAGGAATGTACACATGCCTAATTTTTCAGGGTTCTGCAACAGTGGCAAAATCACATCTTTTATGGTCACCGCAGGTGATCAATAAAGTAGACCAAAACTGGGCCCACACTGCAGAATCAGTGTTTTTTGGTTCACTTCACTGTACATTGAATTACCTTTGCCTGACCGTGCACGTGCGCACAAGCACGGTGACTGCTAAACACACCACTACAGAAATATTGCCACCAACAGGACGAACATCCTGGAGGTGACAAGCTCAACTAGTAATTAACAACTATTATTTGCTCACTTGACGGTATCATTCATTAAAGCTCTTTGCGTTTTTTTGCGTTGCAGTAAGCGCCGCGTTTCGTCTTTGCGTGTGAACAGGCTGTAACCTTTACATGTAGACGCTGGACGTTTTAAAGCAGTTTATTACACAGGTTTAGAAATGTAGTGTGATTTCTGCCCTTTACAGCACAAAACGCAGCGCTGTGTCAACAATGTATTTTTTAGAAACATTTTTGCCCTTGATTCCCCTCTGGCATGCCACTGTCCAGGTCGTTGCACCCTTTAAACAACTTTAAAATCATTTTTCTGGCCAGAAATGTCTTTTCTAGCTTTTAAAATTCGCCTTCCCATTGAAGTCTATGGGGTTCGCGACGTTCGCGAACCGTTCGCATTTTTGACGCAAGTTCGCGAATATGTTCGCGAACTTTTTTTCCGACGTTCGCTACATCCCTAATAACCTGCAGGTAACCTGCAGGTAACCTGTGGTACCCGGCCCACTGCAGTACTCTACTCTGGGGTTTACAAGTGTGATTTAGTTGGTGTATTACATGAGTGCCTACCGATGCAGCATGCAAACAAGAGCCCTGAAATCACCACCTTCTCTGCCTTGCTTTGAATCATACTCTGTAAAGCAGACATAGCTGGCATATCAATGTATGGACCAATCATAAAGTAGCATAAGTACTTTATATAAAATGGTGTTCTGAGTGGCACAGCTCTGTACCAATATATGTGCACCTTGCCATCATAAATTAGCCTTTATATGGCCACAAGTATCCAGAATAGGGTAATAAGAGGTTGACCCTCCATTTGCTGACATAATAGCATTTACTCTTCTTGAAAATCTTACACTAGATTAAGCTAGACTTTATACAATAGCTTTTAGGAGACACTGATTTAAAGTATATTTTTCCCCACCATAACTTGACTGTACCACCTACTGATGTATAAAAAATCTCGATTTCTTTTTGGCTGCCAACGTTTTTATATCTTATATCTTTATAAGATATATCTTTTATATCTGATATAGCTTTATATATTATAGCTTTTTGTGTTTGATAAATCTGTGTTCATCCAGCACATACAAATGAATTATTTGTTCGCTATTTTGTATCAAAGGTTTTAATTTTATAGTAGAGCCAAGATTGGCTTTTGATCCCTGTTTGTCTTCCAATGTTGTCTAAATATGGGGTGATATAAACTTTAGTAGTATTTCTGAAGCAAACTCACAATTTTTACCACTGCAGTATGAAGCATAGCACATTACATCTAAATGAATATAAAAAAAACTTTTTGTTTTTTTGGTGTAGCTTTAAATACAAAAAAAAACTGCCAAGTACTATACCAGTAGTAATAGCCTACTAAATTGGGTTTTGGTGCACATACTCCAGTCCCTCAGCCGGAGGGGAGATTCAGAACTTTAGGCAAAAGTCCTTCAAGCCATAAGAGAAGATTAAACTTTATTATTAATAACATCTGTAAAAAAGCCTCTGTGCTTTGTGCTTCGAGGCTCCAAAAATCTCAGACTTTAAGACCTTTCCCTTTAGCTTAGATCCTGGATCCCTTTTGGTTTAAAGTTTTCCATCTCCCATCTAGTTCTTGTGCTGATATTACTTTTAGAAAGTATAGAATTTGGCAGTGTTGCTTTTTTGATACTTTTATGATACTTGCTTCAGCACTTGGCATTTTTTGTGGCTTACCACTTGAATGTGAATAAATTCTAAATTAGCATCCGCTTTGATAAAACAATTTGGGAAACATGCTACTTAGCAGCATTCACCATTTTGCTGAAATTCTACATTGTAAGTACAATTATGGTTATTTACATCAGTTTGGCATATAATACTTTGTTTACTAAATGAGCTCTACATTGTCTACATTTTCATTAAGCAAATTGAGGGCATGTATCAAGGTTTCTTTAAAATTTTAAAGGGCTGGTTCACCTTCAAGTTAACTTTTAGTATGTTATAAAATGTCCAATTCTAGGAAAATTTTCAATTGGTCATTATTTTTTAAATAATTTTTCAATTATTTGCCTTCTTCTTCTGAATGGGGGTCACAGACCCCATCTAAAAAGAAGTACTCTGTAACTATCCAACTATATTACTTATCTTTCTATTAAGGCCCTTTCTTAGTCATATTCCAGTCTCTCATTCAAAGCAGTGCAAGGTTGCAATTTTTTCATTATTTTCATAGTGATTCATTGTTCAGTTATCTTTAAAAAATTTTGTAACAATAAGCATTCTTCACAGCAGAATATAAGAAAGAAAGAGTAACTTTCTGCCTCTCTTGCATAATACCCCACAACAGTAAATTTACATCAGCAGAAATGAGCGGAAAGGTTTTTCTAAATATAGCCAGCTATTTATACCCAGGCAGTGCGTAGGCAGAACACTGAGCTGAGTTTGCAAACGGGTAGGAAGACATAGTGACAGAAAACTGAGCACTTCCAGATGCTCTTTGCTCTACACAGATTGCATAATGCTTTAGATAGTACTGTCACAACAGAGAATATAGATTAATATGGACATTCTTATATGCTGATTGCATTTCCAATATATTACTTTGACTATTATATGGGGAAGGAGATTTGGCTGGGGATACTGTTAAGGATAGGGAGGACCACATGTCATATGTTCAATATGGTACCAATATTAAATGTATGTTTACAAATGCAAGAAGTCTGACTGGTAAAATGGGAGAGCTGGAGCTGCTGGTGTTGGAAGGAAAATATGATGTGATTGGTGTGGTCGAAACATGGCTGAATGAGTCGCAGTAAATATCAGTGGCTATACTTTGTTTCGGAGGGATAGAGGCAATAGAAAAGGAGGAGGGGGATGTCTGTATGTTAGGCAGGATTTAAAAGCTCATATAAAGGAGGAGGTTATGTTAGAAAATGAGGGGGCAGAAGTCGTATGGGTGGAGTTCTTCACCAATTGTAAAGAATCCAGCAAATTAATTGTAGGAGTAGGCTATAGACCCCCTAATGTAAGTGAGGAGGAAGAGACAAAGCTCCTAATGCAAATAGAAAAGGCTGCTAGTTTAGGTAAAGTAATGATAATGGGGGATTTTAATTACCCAGATATTGACTGGAGCAACGGTACTGCTAGATCAGTTAATGGGAACAAGTTTATAAACTTATTGCACGACAATTTTTTAGCACAGGTTGTTGAGGAGCCTATCAGAAAAAATGCTATTCTTGATTTAGTGATCTCAAATGACCGAACTTATAGCAAATGTGCAAGTCATTGAACCCCTGGGTAATAGTGACCATAATTTTATATATTTTAATGTCTGGTGCAAAAAACAAAAATATACTGGGGCAACAAAAACCATGAATTTTGGAAAAGCTAATTTTAGTGCCTTGAGGGCTGCCCTACAGAGCATTGATTGGGGCATTAGGTTTTCAGCTAAAAACACAGAACAGAAATGGTTGTCCTTTAAAATGAAGGACTAAACGTAGAAGCTCTAAGAATCATCCTGTGTGGCTTAATACAGAAGTAAAGAAGTTAATGGGAAAGAAGAGAAAGGCATTTAAAAACTACAAATCTGTAGGGACAGAAGCTGCATTTAATGTACATAAACACTGTAATAAATGTTGTAAATCAGCAATCCGGAAGGCTAAGAAAAGAAATGAAGAGTTAATTGTGGTGGAGGTGAAAACTAACCCTAAAAAGTTTTTTAAATATATTAATAGTAAAAAGATGCAGGTTGAGAGTGTTGCTCCATTAAATAATGGTACCAGTATGGTTGTAACAGATACAGAAAAGGCAAATGTGTTAAATCAGTTCTTTTCTTCAGTGTATACCATAGAGGAGTCTGGGTTCACAGGCTCACTTTTTTTAACTGCACGAATGGTTCAGCTCAATCTAGTCAGTGGCTGACTCAGGATATGATTCAAAAAGCTTTAATACAAATTAATGTAAACAAGGCTCCAGGGCCTGATGGCATACACCCCCGGTTCTAAGAGAGCTTAGTTCAGTTTTAGACCAGCCCTTATTTCTGATTTTCTCAGATTCACTGTCATCTGGTATGGTGCCTATGGATTGTAGAAAAGCTGATGTTGTTCCAATATTTAAAAAGGGATTACGATCTCAACCTGACAATTATAGGCCAGTAAGCTTGACATCTGTGGTGGGCAAATTATTTTAAGGCTTGTTAAGGGATCACATTCAAAATTTTGTCCTAATGAATGGCATTATGAGCAACAATCAGCATGGCTTTATGAAGGATAGGTCATGTCAGACGAATTTGATTGCATTTTATGATGAGGTAAGCAAGATTCTGGACAGTGGGGGGGGGCAGTAGATGTGATCTATTTGGATTTTGCCAAAGCGTTTGATACTGTGCCCCACAAATGACTGCTTTCTAAACTAAGGTCTGTTGGGCTTAATGAAGTCGTTTGCACATGGATAGGAAACTGGCTACAGGATCGGGTACAGAGGGTGGTTGTTAATGGGACATTCTCTGCTTGGAGTAAGGTTCTTAGTGGGGTCCCCCAGGGCTCAGTATTGGGTCCACTTTTATTTAACTTTTTCATTAATGACTTCGGGGAGGGTGTTGTAAGTAATGTGTTTTCAGTTGACACAAAATTATCCAGCCCAATTAATTTCATCCAGGATGTGGCATCCTTGCAACATGATCTTGACAAACTGGCAATCTGGGCAGCTAAGTGGCAAATGAGATTCAATGTTGATAAATGTAAAGTCATGCACCTGGGATGTAAAAATATCCAAGCCACTTATACCCTTAATGGGACTACACTAGGCAAATCCATTATGGAAAAGGACCTTGGAGTCCTTGTAGATGATAAACTTGGCTGTAGCAAGCAATGCCAATCGGCAGCATCAAGGACAAATAAGGTCTTGAGCTGTATTAAAAGGGACATAGGGGCATAGAGTCAAGGGAGGAGGGGGTCATTCTTCCACTGTATAGAGCACTTGTAAGGCCCCATCTAGAATATGCCGTACAGTTTTGGTCTCCATCACTCAAACAGGACATTATTGTATTAGAGAGGGTACAGAGAAGGGCAACTAAGCTGGTTAAAGGTATTGAAAATCTTAGATATGAGGAAAGACTGGCCAAATTGGGGATGTTCACGCTGGAGAAGAGGCGCTTATAGGGTGATATGATGACTATGTATAAATATATAAGGGGATCATATAATAATCTCTCTAATGCTTTATTTACCAGTAGGTCTTTCCAGCTGACACAAGGTCACCCATTCCGATTAGAAGAAAAGCGGTTCCGCCTAAATATTCGGAAGGGGTTTTTTACAGTGAGAGCTGTGAAGATGTGGAATTCTCTCGCTGAATCAGTTGTACAGGCTGATACATTAGATAGCTGTAAGAAGGGGTTGGATGGCTTTTCAGCAAGTAAGGGAATACAGGGTTATGGGAAATAGCTCATAGTCCAAGTTGATCCAGGGACTAGTCTCCATTTTGGAGACAGGAAGGAATTTTTGCCCCTGTAAGGCAAATTGGAGAGGCATCAGATGGGTTTTTTTTTTTGCCTTCCTCTGGATCAACTGGCAGATAGGTAGTTAATAAAAAAAAATGGACATGTGTCTTTTTTTAACCTTACTTACTATGTTACTATGTTACTATGTATTCATTGTTCTGAATATTATTACCCACGCATTCTGATGAGTAATAGATATTGCTTTTGATTAAAAGTCCTAGATACTTTTTGGAATAGATACTCCTAGATGAATGACGTTATTACATGAAACTCCCATCTTGGAGACGTGGGGCCTACTCGCCACCTGGATATGCCAAATACACCGTATAAGAACCATTTTCCGGTAGATCCCTAGTATCTCAACATAATGTGTTGACAAAAATTATAAAAAAATCTTATACATTTTATTTACGTTCCACTTAGGTTAATATACCCTATCCCATAAAAACAAACCCAGCACTTGGAGGGGCCATTCAGGTGACTAATATATTGTGTACTTGTAGTTATTTGGTTACCACTGGGGGAAAAACTATCCTAAAACTGTTTTTGTGGCTGCAGCTGGTGTTGCACAGTTAATAGTTGTAGATATATCTCATGTTTCACAGTATCACTTGGTGACTTTAGGAAGTAGTTCCCAGGGGTACTGCCAAGTTGGCATCAAAATCAGTCTATATGACATATTAGATATCTCTTTTACAGTGTCTCTAAACCCTAACCCAAAGTGTTAGGCATAAAAACATTAGTTACTTATTTAAACCATTATCGGGTGAATCCACCTAACAGCAGATAAATCTTGAACATGCTCCATACTGGCTGTGAGGCTTAACAACACTAGCTGCAGTCACAAAAACAGTTACTTTAACAAAAACAGTTTTTTATTCTTATTAGAGGCAAAACAATTCTGTTGGGTTTATTCAATGTTTAAATGCTTAGGTATGGAGATCCAAATTATGTTAAGATTCCTTACCTAGTAAATACTCAGTCCCAAACGTTCTGGATAACAGGTCCAATACCTATACATATTTGTACTCTCAACAACTGGTTTCCCACTGTCTACTACAGATGTAAGTTAGTAGTCATTTTCTCAAACTAGGCCTTCCTATTGCCTTTCCTCATGCATAGATATATTCTGTGATTTATTTGAATTTTTAATTTTTAATGTACAAAGCAGTCCTAAGTGTCTCTAATGTAGACAACTGCTTATTGACCTCAGATAAAATTCACATGATTCACACACTTTGGAGGTTATTTAGCAAAAGTCAAGTTTTTTATTTTTTACCTTGAATGGTATTGTAGGTATCCATAGGGTTCGGTCCCCTATGGTCTGAAAAATCACACATGGTTGGAAATCCCCTGCTGTGGCCAGTTAAGTGGTGGACCTAAATTGAATAAGGCAGCGGGAGTGAGTCATTTGTCCCTGCACAGCAAGCTGTGTTGTACAAGAGGTATAAAAAGCTGAGCTGCCATGTCTGTTTCTTATTTTCACTCCATGAGGGAGTGTGGACACTGAGCAAAGATGTGAGGGCCTAAGGATGTCCAGAGCCCCAAGCCTGGGGAGCTTGACCAGGAGGGTCTAGCATTCTGAGACAACAGAGAGAATGTGACAGGAGCTGGAAAAGGATTCTTATGAAAGAGGCTGGGATGTGCTCACTCTTCAGATGAGTGTTGGAGCCGGCCTGAAGACTTCTGTGAATCAATGTGGATGCTTGTACCAGTTCTGTGTGAGCCCTTGGTGAGTGTTCTGCCTGAGGAAAGGGTATTGCCAGAACCAGCTCTGTGTGAGTCCTCGGTGAGTGATCTGCCTGTGGTAAAGGTGTTCAAGGATCCCAGCTTGTGTCCCCCTGTGTTAGGACAGGTGTTGTCCATATGTCTGCTTTGTGGGGGCAACTACTTCTGTCCATCAGGAGAGGTATTTGGGCAGGTAGCGCTACCTGGGGAAGGTTAAGAGCTCTTGGGGAGATAGAACTATGATGCCCAGGCCAGGGGTTATTAAAATGTAATTGCTTTTTGCTCTGCCTTTTTCTGTTTATATTAAGTTTTGTTTTATTGCAACATATATACGAGTTTGAGTTCTGAAAGACGAAAACTTGAATTGCTCGAATCATTCAAGTTTTCGGGCAAAACCCTCCAAAAAAACCTCAAACATCAAGCAGGCTGCTCAAAATGGTTCAAGGGACTTCTGCCATTTACTCCTACATTAGCTCTAACAAACAAGGAAAAGTTGTGCTCACCACTAATTTTTAAAACCATTAAGAGGGAGTGCAATGAGGCTGTGACCACAAAATACAGTCCTCTGCACTCAACCCATTATCAATATATTTAAGACATAGACATTTTGTGCATACTGCAACTAAAAAATGCCTTACCTTTTAAACAAAACAGGGATTGTTTGTCCATATATTGCCAGGGGCGATCCTGGCCCCTCCGCTGCCTGAGGCAGCAGCAGTTGCTGCTTCCCCCCCCTCCCCCTGGAAATTCGCTCTTAAAGTACCAGGAGCAGCATGGCTTGGCGGTTAAAGGGTTAAACAAAACAGGGATTGTTTGTCCATATATTGCAATATATTTAAGATGGCCAACTACGTCAAAGTCATCCTATATCTGGCCAGTCCTACGCTCAATTTTCATCTGATTCATTAAAGGGATCCTGTCATCGGAAAACATGTTTTTTTCAACATGTATTTGCACACTCAGACAACTTTTATTAGTGCACAAATATGTATGCACAAAAACTCACAAACAGGTTTTTTTTTTTTTTTTACTTATTCATGTTTTGCCTAAAAACATGTTATTTTGACAGCGTGACTATTGGATAATCGATTTTGGCCACTAATTACTAGTCGGATCAATAATTTTGTTATTTCATTGATTTACGCTATTTTTGTGGTTTCATTGCAATTTTATCCCTGCATTATTGTTCCTTATGAATCTTTAGTATTGTTTTGCTGTTTGGTGCTTTGGTATAGAAAGATTTATTTTACTTAGTTTGATTCGCCAGAATATATGCTTTCCAAAAATATATCGTTTTCTGGGGATCTTTTTACATTTTGTGGGTCTTACGGCCCATAACGCACAGTTGGGGCTCTCTTTTCTGCAGCTTAGTTGGCTAGCGTGAAAATTCATATGCATGTTTTTCATTTGGGGTCCGTACACGCCACATACTTTGGTAAATCTTTCCATATTGGGCATCAAACTATTCAGTAGACCTCTGACGTCCATATTTAGGGTGATTTTTTTTTAAACGTAAAACATTGTGTGTGATAAATGCGGCAAACTGCAACAATTTTAGGCGATTTTCAGAAATGTTGTAAAAACCTCTACGTTTCGAAAAGCTTTGCAGTTTGGTAGTTTGGTGTAGAAAGACGTCTTTATCTTTTTTGGATTCGTTAGAATGTGTACTTTCCAAAAATATATGGTTTTGGGGGGGTCTTTGCTGTTAGGAGGGTCTTGAGGCACATAATATGAAGTCAAGGGTCTATGCTCACAGAAGGAGAATCGGCAGCGGAGAAAAATCATATGCACTATTTTCATTTTGGGTCCGCACATGCCAGCTGCCTTGGTATATCAATGCATATTGGGCATCAAACTGTTCAGTAGACCCTTGGCATCAATATTTATGGGGTTTTACAATTGTATGCAAAAATTGGGTGAGATAAATGCGGGCAATTGCAATATTTTTAGGAAATTTCAAAAATGTAAAAACTGTTGCTTTTATCGCCAAATTTAGGAAAGGAGTACAAAGACATGCATACCCAATTTGGATTCGCGGGAATGTGCACTTTCCAAAAATATATGGTTTTCTGGGGTGAATGTACTTTTTTCTACCTTTGCTCCCCCCCCAAAACTATGTATATGTGTTGATTTTGCAGTACCTGAAATGACAGACCATATGGAGGTCTTCCTTTTGGGGCCCCTATATGCCACGTGCTTAGGTACACCTATACATATTGGGCATCAAACTGTTCAGAGCACCCTAGGCTTTCATATTTCGGGTGATTTCTCTTGGTACCTAAAAGTATGTGGCCAATACGATGCTGCAGGGTAGAAATTTTTGGAAATGTCACCAAAATCACCAAATTCAGGAATGGTTTGCGGCTTGATACTTTGGAGTACAAAGACATGCATACCCAATTTAGATTCGTGGGAATGTGTACTTTCTGAAAATATATGGTTTTCTGGGGTGAACTTACTTTTTTCTAAATTTGCCCCCCTCAAAACAATGTAAATGTGTTGATTTTGCAGTATCTGAAATGACAGACCATATGGGGGTCTTCGTTTTGGGGTCCCTGTATGCCACGTGCTTGGGTACACCTATACAATTTGGGCATAAAACTGTTCAGAGGACCCTAGGCTTTCATATTTGGGGTATTTTATCTTGATACCTAAAAGTATGTGGGAAATACGATGCTGCATGGTGGAAATTTTTAGGTGATTTTTGGAAATGTCACCAAAATCACCAAATTTAGGAATGGTTTGCGGCTTGGTACTTTGGAGTATAAAGACATGCATACCCAATTTGGATTCAGGGGAATGTGTACTTTCCGAAAATATATGGTTTTCTGGGGTGAACGTACTTTTTTATACCTTTGCCGCCCCCCAAAACTATATAAATGTGTTGATTTTGCTGTTTCTGAAATGACAGACCATATGGGGGTCTTCATTTTGGGGCCCCTATATGCCACGTGCTTGGGTACACCTATACATATTGGGCATCAAACTGTTCAGAGGACCCTAGGCTTTCATATTTGGGGTGATTTCTCTTGATACCTAAAAGTATGTGGGTAATACGATGCTGCAGGGTAGAAATTTTGAGGTGACTTTTGGAAATGTCACCAAAATCACCAAATTTAGGAATGGTTTGCGGCTTGGTACTTTGTAGTACAAAGACATGCATACCCAATTTGGATTCGTGGGAATGTGTACTTTCCGAAAATATATGGTTTTCTTGGGTGAACTTACTTTTTTCTACTTTTGCCCACCCCCCAAACGATGTAAATGTGTTGATTTTGCAGTACCTGAAATGACAGACTCTATGGGGGTCTTCCTTTTGGGGCCCCTGTATGCCACATGCTTGGGTACACCTATACATATTGGGCATCAAACTGTTCAGAGGACCCTAGGCTTTCATATTTGGGGTGATTTCTCTTGATACCTAAAAGTATGTGGGAAATACGATGCTGCAGGGTAGAAATTTTGAAGTCATTTTTGGAAATGTCACCAAAATCACCAAATTTAGGAATTTTTTGCAGCTTGGTACTTTGTAGTACAAAGACATGCATACCCAATTTAGATTCGTTGCAATGTGTACTTTCTGAAAATATATGGTTTTCTGGGATGAACTTACTTTTTTCTACATTTGCCCCCCTCAAAACAATATAAATGTGTTGATTTTGAAGTATATGAAATGACAGACCATATGGGGGTCTTCCTTTTCAGGCCCCTATATGCCACTTGCTTGGGTACACCTATACATATTGGGCATCAAACTGTTCAGAGGACCCTAGGCTTTCATATTTGGGGTGATTTCTCTTGATACCTAAAAGTATGTGGGTAATACGATGCTGCAGGGTAGAAATTTTTAGGTGATTTTTGAAAATGTCGCCAAAATCACCAAATTTAGGAATGGTTTGCTGCTTGGTACTTTGGTGTAGAAAGACATGCATACCCAATTTGGATTCAGGGAATTGTGTACTTTCCGAAAATGTATGGTTTTCTGGGGTGAACGTACTTTTTTCTACCTTTGCCGCCCCCCAAAACTATGTAAATGTGTTGATTTTGCAGTATCTGAAATGACAGAACAAACGGGGGGTCTTCCTTTTGGGGCCCCTATATGCCACGTGCTTGGGTACACCTATACATATTGGGCATCAAACTGTTCAGTGGATACCAGGATTTCATATTTGGGGTGTTTTACATTGATACCTAATGATGTGTGGGAGATATGTTTCTGTAGAGTGGAAGCTTTGAGGTCATTTTTCAAAAAATTCACCAATTTCTATAAAACATTATAACTTTAGGAAACAATTGCAACGTGGTAGTTTAGAGTACAAAGATATTTTTACCCATTTTTGGTTCACCAGAATCTGTTCTTTCTAGTAATGGGTAGTTTTCTAGGGTAAACCTACTGTTAGAGGAATGTTTGGCCTTGAAATCAAAAGTATGCTGTTTGGGGAGCGGTGCTTTGGAAATTTGGTTGTGTACTGCTTGTAGATTTTGAGCTATACCAGTGAGAAATCTCCATAAAACGATATATATTTGGTATTGCCGTGTTCAGGAGACATAGACCTTTCTAAATCGGCTGTGTTCTCGTACATAAAATAAATGATGTTTCTGATATATGTGATTGTTCTTCGTGAAACATGATTTTTTTCATTTTATTAGACACTTAGAAGCCTATATTTTTTTACAGAAGTAGAATTACACCAAAAAACACTTGCATATTGTGAAAGTTTAGGTTGTCCTGAAAAAAACAATATATTGTTTTCATGGGTAAACTAAAAGACCACCCCAGGAAAGGCCCTTAAAGTGAAAGAGTGCAAAATATCTAAAAACTGCTTGGCAGTAGATGTTCGCATCTAGGACAAAATGGCTGGCAGGGAAAGGGTTAAAGGGTAAGGCATTTTTTAGTAGCAGTATGAAAAAAATGTCTATGTCTTAAATATATTGATAATGGGTTGAGTGCAGAGGACTCTTGTATTTGTCCTACATTATCTCGACAGGTTTCAGATTCAAGCTATTTCCAGGGTCGTGGTATAATAATGCTTGAAATTACAGTTTTTTAACCTGAAATTTATGTTATGACCAAAAAATACAACTCAAAAACTTGAATTTTCCCATCCTGTCAGTGCAGATGTCTGGGGTTTAAAGGGATACTGTCATGGGAAGAAGAAAAAAATTCAAAAGGAATCAGTTAATAGTGTTAATCCAGCAGAATTCTGCACTGAAATACATTTCTCAAAAGAGCAAACAGATTTTATTATATTAAATTTTGAAATCTGACATGGGGCTAGACATATTGTCAATTTCCTAGCTGCCCCAAGTCATGTGACTTGTGCTCTGATAAACATCAATCACTCTTTACTGCTGTACTGCAAGTTGGAGTGATATCATCCCCTCCCTTTCCCCCCCAGCAGCCTAACAACAGAACAAGGGGAAGGTAACCAGATAACAGCTCCCTAACACAAGATAACAGCTGCCTGGCAGATCTAAGAACAACACTCAATAGTAAAAACCCATGTCCCACTGAGACTCCTTCAGTTACATTGAGAAGGAAAAACATCAGCCTGCCAGAAAGCATTTCTCTCCTTAAGTGCAGGCACAAGTCACATGACCAGGGGCAGCTGGGAAATTGACAAAATGTCTAGCCCCATGTCAGATTTCAAAATTGAATATAAAAAAATCTGTTTGCTCTTTTGAGAAATGGATTTCAGAGCAGAAGGAGTAGCGCTATTAACTGGTGCGTTTTGAAAAAAAATGTGTTTTCCGATGACAGGAAAGCTGGTCACCTCTGGAGGCAGGACAAAAGAGTAAATCTGTAGCTCCTCCTCTGCTAGTCACCACGGGACCTTCCCCTCCTTCAGGCAGTTTTTCTTTTGTCCTGCTAACAGAAGGTAGGATACTGGGGGTCTCCCCCAGGAAAGTTCTAATTGATTGTAGTTAGGCTGACAAGTGACATTACAATTTCAGGGAGGTACGTGGTTACCATCTCCCAGGGACACGGGTCGGTTGTTCCCCCTCTGTGTCATTGATTTGTCAAGTGAGGAATACTGCTCTTAGACGCACAGCTGAGACGTCTTATCAATTGGTTTAAAGCTACAGTACAGCAATCAATGGTCCAGCAGCCAAATCCTAGAAGAAGGGGGAGAACAGCTTTTCCGATTGACTCTTCAGGGGAGATTGCACCTCATTCTTCAGAGTCTCTAAGTACGGATTCTGATGCATCAAGCTCTGGAGCAGAGGCTCCCACCTTTGTCAGCTCAGAACAAGGGGACAGACTGCTTAAGGATATGCTTCAGACATTGGAGATAAAAGATACATCTGAGCCAGTTTCCAAGGCGAATAGAGTACTGGGGATGCAGATGAAGAAAACCAAGTGTTTTCCAGTGTTCAAGTCCATCACGCAAGCCATTGAAGCGGAGTGGCGTAATCAAGAGAGACAGATGAACTTAGTAAAGAAATTATTTACTAAGTTCCTGATCCTCCTAGAAATAAGGTAGACTCAGCCATCTCTCGCTTGTCTAGATACACCACTCTACCAACTGAGGACCAGTGTTGGACTGGTACACCAGGGGCCCACCCAAAAACCTTAGACCAGGGGCCCACCATAAAACCTTAGACCAAGGGTCCAGTACTGATATTCTTCATCTCCTCAATCAACCTCTATTCTCCTAGTCTATTTTCTTTATTCTATAATCAATTATTCCATCTATTTAGCCTCTTTGTTCTTATAGAAATAGGGAATGACCATGAAATAGACCAAAAGTTTAGCAGCATGAGGGCCCACTGACGCCTGGGTCCACCGGGAGTTTTCCAGGTATCCCGGTGGGCCAGTCCGACCCTGCTGAGGACACCACAGAATTCAAAGATCAGATGGTTAAGAGAATGGAGAATAACCTCAAAAGGAGTTATGTCAATATAGCGGCAACACTAAAGCCCCCTCTGTGGTGTCTGCCACTGAGGCCGGACCTACTGACCCAGGGACCGGCACTTCACGGCAATCTGGGAATGCTGAAGCTTGAGGCATGGAACTTGAGGCCCAGCTATGGACAGAGGATTTCTAGAAAAGGTTATTAGTACCCTTCTCAAGGCCAGAAAGGTTATTAGTACCCTTCTCAAGGTCGAAGGCTTATCATAGGATTTGGAGGATTTTCCAGACTTGGTGCAAGAATAATGGTGTGCAGTGGCAGCAGTGTTCGACGCCGCAATTCCTCAACTTTCTGCAAGAGGGTCTGGATAAGGGTCTTAATTTGGTGCCACTAAAGACTCAAGCATCAGCACTATCAATCCTATTCCAGGTTCAGTGGGCACCACTACCAGAGATCAAACAGTTTTTCCAGGCGGTCCTGCACATCAAACCACCTTTCATGGACCCTATGCCTCCATGGGACTTGAATTTAGTCCTAAAAGCTTTACAGAAGGAACCATTCGAGCCCGTTAGTCAAAAGTCAAGTCAAAAGTAAACTTTATTGTCATCTCAGCAGTATACGAATATACAGTGAGACGAGACGGCGTGGCTCCAGCTAGTACATATCACAAAAAGGCACTTAAAAATACACAATAAATATGTAAACATGAAATGTGCAATATATTGGCAGAAATTGGATATATACATGTGTAAACCTTTAGAATTGTGCAAATAAATTAACAGTTCACAAAGTTAAGTTCACAGTTCAGGTGTGTCTGGAATGTAGTCGGAGGGCAGGCAGTGAGTTGTGAGGAGTCTGATAGCTTGTGGAAAAAAGCATTCATGCAGCCTGGTTGTTCGGGCTTTAATACTGTGAAAGCGTCTGCCGGATGGGAGCAGTGTGAGGGGTGTGTGGAGTCCAGTGCAATGCAGGAGGCCTTTCTTACACAGCGCTTGTGGAAGATGTCCTGCAGTGATGGAAGAGCCGCTCCAATGATGTTGCCAGCTGCTCTGACAGTCCGCTGTAGACTTTTCCTGTCAGCAGAGCTGGCACTACTGTAAAAGATTGAGATGCAGCTCGTCAGGACGCTCTCTATGGTGCCCCTGTAGAACACTGTGAGGGTGGGAGGTGGAAGGCTGGCCCATTTCAGTCGTCTTAGGAAGTGAAGATGCTGCTGAGCCTTTTTGGTGATGGAGGCGGTGTTGGTGATCCAGGTGAGGTCATCAGAGATGTGGGAATTTGGTGTTCTTTACTGTCTCTACCTTGGAGCCGTTGATGTTGAGTGGTGTGTGAGCAGGGAGAGTTCTCCTGAAGTCGACGATCATCTCTTTAGTTTTATCCACATTCAGTGACAGGTTGTTCTCACAGCACCAGACCGCCAGCTGCTGAACCTCATCTCTCTCTCTCTCTCGTCATCGGCGAACTTGATGATGTAGTTTGAGCTGTGTATAGCTATAACTCATTGGTACTACATAGTTATTTTGGAACACATAACTAATGGAGTATCATTGTTACAGTATAGGTTACACCTATCTCATATTTTTAAAAAAGGCATAGTGCAATGCAATTCTAATGCATATAAAGTTATATAGCAGGTGTGATTTACTACTGCAAGTGCAGGGGGATTATTTGCAATTTTGAGTACAATAACCATGTCTTTTACATACTGTAGAATGTAACAGTTTCCTCGTGATGCTAGGGTAATTGTGGTCAACAGAGATGCTCCTGATGCAGTTGTGGCTAATCCATAAAAATTGATGCAATTGCTCATGCACTTTGATGCAAATAGGACACAATTGTGCTGTGCTCTAAGTCCAGTTGATGCCATGTCCATCATAAGAGTGAAAGGCGCAAGCTTTGGCTCAGTTGCATTGCAGTTATTGACGGAGGCTACCAGTGGTATAACAAGAGCATGGCAGACCACCCCTCCTCCATCAAAAAAAATCTTTACTTACTCCACTGGAGCTTCTGCCTCGTTCAGAGGGGACAGTTAGCTCTAGGGTTCCCCTGTCTCAATATGCACAATTTTGGATCAGGCTGTAGAGCAAAGTTCAACTAGTGGACTGAATGCATGTTGACAGAAATGGAGTCTGACACCACCTTCAGGAGTTATAAACAAAATGAACTGCATTAGCAGTCCCGCTGTAACACCCTCACTGGTGTTCACACAGACACAACTTTCCAGCACTTACAACTTTCACCATACACAAGTCCCAGAATCCGCTCTTGGACTCATTAGCAGTCCCGCTGTAACACCCTTACTGGTGTTCACACAGACACAACTTTCCAGCACTTACAACTTTCACCATACACAAGTCCCAGAATCCTCTCTTGGTCTCATTCTTGACACTATGTCTCCTGGGAGGGTTTCTCTCTTCCTCTCTTCAGTCCTTTGGCGCTCTCTCCAACACTTACTCAGTGGGGAATCCCAGTCTCTTTCCCAGCTACTTTCACACATGTACCTCCTTCCTACACATGGAGGTTTCCACTGGCCACTCACCCTCCTCCACTCAAGGGGAAGGACTGAGGTGTAGTTCCACACCTATTTTTAACTACAGCTTAATTAGCTAACTACCTCTAGCTAAAGCAGCTGCAAAACACTTAATGAAGCAAGGAATGGAATGCCACCATGCTCTTTTGTATTCACTCCAGGGACCCAAGATCTCCATAAAAAGCGCAAACAAGTAAAAATGTGGACAGAATCTGAATAAGAATACAAAAATCTTATAATGTTCCTGTGATTGCAAATGAAAAAAAAAAAACTGACAACCTCCAAAAGCTCAAAGCTAAGAAAGATTTTAGAATTTGAAAAGGACAGCTCCCATTGACTTCTACATGACCTTGCCAGCTTTTAGATGGCACCATTTTGTATTAATTTTTGTGATTTTTACATTTTAAAAGATTTTGAATTTTTCAGTAGTAGTTGGTTAAATACATGATTTTTAGTGCTAAAAAGTTTGATTTGGGTCAAAGAAAAAAATACGAACTTTAGTAAATGGGCCCCTTATTATATTCTATAAATCCCATTTCATTAAAAAAATTATGCATATTTGCTCACTCTTCCCTTACATATTCTCATCCTGCAATTAATTAAGTTCATTTAGATATATATTCTGATAATATGTTTTTATATGACCACATTTATATGAGAGCAGCCTATTCCGATGACGGACGAATGGTTATGTGTCAGAGTGTAAGAATAATAAAGTCTAATACCAAATGCATAACTCCCCTATCATTCTGACGCAGCAATACAAGTGGTACACAGCAGGTAGGTGCAGGGAGGGGTGACATTCTCCCGTTAATTATTTCTCTTGTAAATGACACCCCTATGATAAGAGTCCACTTTGTAAGCTACTCACAGAATTCAGAGTGTCAGCAGATGTTAGATGGGGCCCCTGTACAGAAGTGTTTTCTTCATGGCAGAGTTTAGTCATTTTGGGAGGTTTCAAGTTATATAACATAAGTTTGTGTACACCTATTTGAATTTACAGTAATCATCCTCAAAATGCTATAAGAGTTTGTGACAAGGGGAGTGTCTTTGGCAAAGCCCTCATGTTCCACTTTGGTGTAACATTGACTGCTTTCCCAAAGCATAGTAACATAGTAACATAGTAACATAGTAACATAGTAAGTAAGGTTGAAAAAAGACACGTGTCCATCGAGTTCAACCTTTTTTTTTTTTTTTGTTTATTAACTACCTATCTGCCAGTTGATCCAGAGGAAGGCAAAAAAACCCATCTGAAGCCTCTCCAATTTGCCTTAGAGGGGGAAAAATTCCTTCCTGACTCCAAAATGGCAATCGGACTAGTCCCTGGATCAACTTGGACTATGAGCTATTTCCCATAACCCTGTATTCCCTTACTTGCTAAAAAGCCATCCAACCCCTTCTTAAAGCTATCTAATGTATCAGCCTGTACAACTGATTCAGGGAGAGAATTCCACATCTTCACAGCTCTCACTGTAAAAAACCCCTTCCGAATATTTAGGCGGAACCTCTTTTCTTCTAATCGGAATGGGTGACCTCGTGTCAGCTGGAAGACCTACTGGTAAATAAAGCATTAGAGAGATTGTTATATGATCCCCTTATATATTTATACATAGTCATCATATCACCCCTTAAGCGCCTCTTCTCCAGCGTGAACATCCCCAATTTGGCGAGTCTTTCCTCATAGCTAAGATTTTCAATACCTTTTACCAGCTTAGTTGCCCTTCTCTGTACCCTCTCTAATACAATAATGTCCTGTTTGAGTGATGGAGACCAAAACTGTACGGCATATTCTAGATGGGGCCTTTCTGTTTCATTCCATTCCATTCTTGTTCTGTTGCTAAACTCAATAAACCTCATTCTATTTGAAATAGCCTTATCTTTGAGTTTTGCTTTATATATAACGAGGTCATAGCAATAAAATTAGCAACAGTTCTTGGGCTTATTTTCTAAAATTATCCAATGCATTGTTGTAAACTGGTCTGTATGAATGTAAAATATCTCACCAACTCCAGACCTGATATTGAATAAGACCAATAAATACAGGGTCACTGTGCTTTCTACTTCTTTCCAGCGGTATCTACAAACAGTACTAATGTGCTTCCTGCCGCAAGCATCCTAATAGATGCCCCTTTTTCATTTGTGATACTTCTTAAAAGTCAATGGTTCCTCCAGTGGTTTCTTTTGTGCAAAATTCTTTTGAAGGGAAAAAAAGGCTGATAGGAACAAAGTACAATTTCTGGGAAATTATTAGCATTCTGTCTCTTTGATAAATGATCCAGTTCTATCAGCTCTCTCGGCAAACACACATACACAAAATTGCATGGCAATATTTTTAGTATGCTGTAAGGTAGTTCACTCTGCTATGCTCTGAAATTTATTAAAAAATATTGTAGGAGATACTCTTCTTATAGTTGACATTTTTAATCTGTATTTGCTACTCTCATCAATCCCACTAGCATTTTTTCACAACATTATTCTTGCTGCTTTCTTTTCCAGTACATAACTCTCCTTGTTTTCCGTTGTCATTCTACCTTGCTTTATATAACTTGTGTTTTTTTTCATCTTCAATCTTATTTTCAAAGTGTCTATCTGTGTGTACCAGTATATCTATTTATCTACATGTTTAACACATTTTTCCCTTGTGCATTAGATTTTTCCAAAAACCTACAATTTATCCCTTTCTCTTTTTAGTGTCTTCAATGTTTTATTTATTTCCTGCTAGTCACTTATCTCTTGTTTTTCTTTCATTTTTGTCCTGACGTTTTCCGATTTCTTGTACTTACTATAAGATTTGTATGTCACTCTTCCATAAATAGCGGTTCCGTTCCTACTTCAGCTCTTGTAGCACTACCTAAAATACATACAATGTAAAAATAAAACTCATCTTCCAGTTCAGCTGTCCTAATTGGACGTTGATATGGATAGGTAAGGCAGTGAAGGGGAGCCGCTAGAGAGAGGAGTCATTTTTTTAAGAAGAACTATATAAATACTTTCCCATCTAATTATTCAAGAGCTTACGATGGCTGAAATTAAAACCCATAAAAACTTGATATATAGGTGATGGCTGCAAATATTCTTATCTGATTCTTGCCAATTAAGACAGCAGTAGGGAATGCCTAATTTTCTATTTTAATCATATAAAGCAATGACCAAAGTTTCAGTTCTCAACAGGAGAACATACATATTGTTGCATTGAGAATTTAAAATTTTAGATTTTTCTTGCCATATCAAGAGCCACCTAAAAAAATCTGGCCCTGTATCATTTGAGGGCAGATTTCTCAACATATGAGACTTAAGCTCACCACAGAAAAATTCACCCTCTCTCTATTCATTCCTTTTGGTTTTTTTAGAATTGTGTTTATCAATTGTGAACTCTAACTTTCACCCATAAATATGATTCTAACAATCCCACAGAAATAAATAGAAAGTGGTTGAGATTTGTGTGGTCAGCTCTAATTTCAGATTTTAAAAATGTGCTCTTTAATGATTTTAATAACCATCTACATTGTTGTGTATTTGCATAAGCTGTGTTAAGTTTTATAAAGTTAATTACCTTTGAAGGATGTTAGAAGGCTGCAGCCTTGGGAATAGTGGGAGGAGACTGGGAAGCTAGTCTCTCTGTGTGTGAAATAAAGATTTGAACTGATAACAGCCTGTCTGCATTACTGAGATATAACATACATAAGATTCAAAGTTTTTGTAGAAAAAGGGTAACCAAAATTCCTTCTTGACTAGATAGCAATTGGACCAGTTCCTGGATCAACCCTTTCTTGAAGCTATCTAATGTATCTACTTTAATTGCTTTCTTTTTCTTGCGGCATGCGGCCCGCGACCCCCCTCATGTGGCCCTCCACATCAGAGTCTGCTTGCTGTGTCTGTTTACCATATGTAAACTTTAAAAAGTATCCCTTCAGATATTAACTGGCCCCTGCATTGTCTAAACCTCAAATTCAGACTAATCTCCTGCATTGTTCACACCTGTAATCCCCCTGTATTGTTCACACTTGTGACACCTCTATTGTTTATATCCTAAAGCCTGTACTGTTCTACCTGAGACCCAGACTGAAACTGCCCACATTGTTCACCTGTTCACACTTTATACAAAATGCTAATGGGGCACCAGCACTGTAAGTAGTACATATTAGACTTGTCCTGATTCCTGTCTCCTGCTCTGTTCTGCCTTCCCTATGCTCCTGTGTGTGTCATACTTTGGTATTTGTTCTGGGGGTTTGTTAGCATTTGAAAATTATTGTTAGTGGCCCCTAAGGTGTTTAATCATATGCTGGGGGTACTGTATTATACACAGGGGAAGAGGAGGCATATGGATTTATGGGTATGTCTTATATGACTTAGCTTTTTTCACATATGAGTGACATCCTTGCCAGGGCAGGCACAAGGTAGTTCCCCAGGCTCCCTAGGCAAGAGCTTCACTCAGTGCCCCCTGTGCTGCATTACCATTTCCCTCCTTACCATGATGGTTTTTAAATAAAGAGAGCAAGAAAATGTACAACACTTTTTCATTTATATTACTGCCCCCTGTACCTGTACCAGCAAGCTCAGCAGCCATCCATCATACAGCCCTCCAGCAGCCATCATATTGCCCCCAATCTTTACCTGTGCCAACCTTAGCCAAAAATAAATCTGATCACATCATATTGCTCCCAAGTATTTATGTACCTGTGCCAGTGCCCAGCAGCAACAGCAAACATATGGGCCCCAAATCTGTATGTGGCTGTGCCAGCAGGAAGCTTCACACTTTACAGTAATAGAAAGAAAGTCTTCAGTTCAGTGCAACTTTGCAAGGCTGAGAGCAGCGAGAGCCACACCAAGCAGCCCCCCAGCTCTCTGACTCTCTCTGTCACCCAACACATCAGTGACGTCATTGACGCGTATACGCACGTCGCGCTGCACCGCACAGAAGGAGCTATTACTTGCCGGCAAGAGGGAGAAGGGGAAGGAGATGGATTCTACCCAAATGGGTGACCATGATTACTGAAACAAATCATTAAATAAATGCTTGAAAAAAGTGCGCCCCTCAATGATGGCGCCCTAGACAGCCACCTACTCTGCCTAACCTTAGTACTGGCCCTGATCCCTGCAGTGAGCACCAACCATTTGGTTTTTTGGTGTGCTATTAATATGGACATGGTCTTGCGGTAACATGGGTGTGGTTTAAAATGGGTGTGGTTTAAAGTGGGTGTGGTCTAAAAACAAGGCGTGGCTAACACTGGCTTCCGTTTTCGGCCCTCCACCATGTAGATTGGAAAAATTCCAGCCATCGGTACCAATAGAACTTGGACAGCACTGCTCTAGATCAAGAAGTAGTTTGGCAGGTTTTATATAAATATCAGTTGTGCCACCCTCTCGGCTGAAACTCTGCTGGAATTATCCAGGTTTTATCCACACAGACAAGTAGGTTGCAATGGTGCTTGGTGCCAAAATCATTTGCATAATGACTGCTTCAATTTTTCTGTGACTGCAACTTAAGTAGCAACCCTAAATTACCCCTTTGTTGTTTTGCATGTAAAAAAACATGTTTGCAGCTTCTGAGGTCTCTCTCTTTTTATGTTTGTCATATTTTGCTAAGTATTTTGTTAGGGGCATTGAGAGTGATGAATTGTTGGGACCAGTTTTTGTGTTATGAATGATAGTTAATTTATTATATGTTGCATGCTATCCTAAGCACTCACATGCCCCCTATAGTTATGATCTTATTTACAGTATACTATGCAATATCCATACGCAATATGTTAATTTACTGTAGGAATGGAATTGTAACCCATTGGAGTAAATCTTTAAGGTAGTGGTGTAGAAATAAGGACCAGTTTCATTTTCTTGCATAATTGTAATTTGCTGGAGATGAAGTGGTTATAGTACCTGATACAAACTTGCCAGGACTGGGGTTTGATGGATAGATTAATGTAAAGTCTATGAAGGATTTATAGAATAACAGGTAAATGATAGGTAGACGTGAAAGACGTCTACATGAAATAAGTACCTGGGCTGAAGAGATCAGAAGTACAGTAATGCGAAGTTTTTGCCTAGAAATAAGCACCAGGAGATGGTAAGAATAATTACTTTTGTTAAGTAAATTGTGAGCACAAATCTGAGATTCAGATGAGAAGCAAGAAATATATTAACTGTGCAAAAACAAGTTCTATACTGTAGATCCTTTGTCCATGGCAAGCTGCCAGCCAGTGTAAGGGCTGCAGTTAACACAAAAAAAAAGAAAAGAAAGACGATAAGTATTTGGTAACCAGAGCAACAAGCTGAAACCCATCCCAAGGACTAGTTTTATAATGATTTTCCCTTTCTCATAAGTGTAAACACATGCTGTGCATTTCTGTTCCTCATACAGTATAATCCCTGCTATTCACACCCATTGCATTCCATTCTACATGCAGATTCTGCAGTCTCCTCTACTGTACACATATGCAAGGAATCACCCGCCATCTGCTTCAAACACATGCACATGTGTTTAATATACACACACACACAAAGAGAATCTGCCTGCTATGCCTCTATCCATGTTCATAGTAGACACCCTTTTAAAACAGCTTTGGATGAATACAACCTTTCATAATGCAATGATCATTTTTTTATAGCTCATATTTGCTATGCTTCCCATAAATACAGTGCATTTGAAGCCTCTGATGTGTACACAGAGTTGATGAATGTGCTAATTTATATTATGAGCCCTATGATGCCTACTGATTCATTTAGTGCACCGATAACCCCTGATTGGAAAGGGTTAAGCAGGACCCTATAATTGGATTTCCTTTTGTCAGACAGACACATAAATTGCGGGTTTTAGTGCAGGCAGAGGAGCTGTCTCGCTAGCCTGTCAGAAAAGCTTTAATATTTAATGGAACCCTAATTAATCTCTTCCAACCTCAAGCACTTAGCAAAAAGTGACACCCACCCCAAAGGACAGGCCTGAAACCTAGAGGGTAATTATCAGTTGTTCCCACTGGACCGAGGGGGAAAAGCAGCCCTCCCTTAAATGTTATTCAGAGCCAATTATAAAGAAAAGTGAAACACAGGGATGAAGGGAGCAGTTCAAGATAATGGTACTTGTGTGTGTGACCTTGGAAAGGGAGGACTGTTAAGCAGAGTGAGGGAGGGAGAGGAGCTGAGAGAAAAGCAGAGAGAATAAAGAAAAATGAAAGAGTCTAAAGAGAAAAGGGGGTGAAAGGGACCATAGATAGAGACAGAGAATAGAGGAGAATGTAAAGTACTCAAGCTACATACAGATGGAAGGATGGCAAAGCATGAAAACAAAAGATTAAATAGGATAAAGGAAGCGAAGCAAGGGGGGGAGCAAGAGTGGTGCAAAAGAAAGACAGGGAATGAATACATAAGAAACACAGGAAGAGAGGGAGGAGAGCAGAATGGTTAGAATGAGAGACCAAGAAATGACACATATAGAAAAAGCAAAACCAGAGCCTAAAAGAGTAAGACAGAAGGCAGAATAGGGAAAAACAGCCATTTACAGTACAAAAGCCTAGTGAGGACACCGCTAACAGTTAAGTACTGTTTATTCCTTCTGAGTCTGGCTCATTCAAATACAAAGTCAAGGATAACTTAGTATGGCTTTATTTAAAAAGCTGTAATATTTACTATAAGGAACATTAGATGTAATGGGAAATACATATATATTGAGATATGTTATTGCAAGAGAAACTTGAACAAGCCTGGAAGTGGTTAATATGCCAGTTATACAGAGAATTATAAATGTCTATTGAGTGAGGAAGGATGACCCTGAATATTGATTTGTGGGAGCTGGATCCTGAGTGGACGTAGGAGCAGGACTACATATAGTATGTCATATGAATGGGTTAACCCATTGTTATCTCATTTAATCACAGTGATAGCAGCATATTACCTCCTCCCTCTCTCTTACAATCTCGAGGTAATTAAAAAATAAACTTGGCACTCTACTTTAAGAATTGTTTTAATAACCATTTATAAATGTTACATTAAATATGCATGGGCAGTTATCAAGCGGAGTGGTGAATCTAACAGCCACTGCCATCCAGTGTTTTATGGCTTTGGAACTTAAATACATCTTCTATTCAAACTGCAGTAGTTGATGCATGTGATAGTTAGCTGTGTACAATGGAATATTAACAATACAAATGGAAGATGGAACAAGAAATTCAGTGCAACACAAATTGTCTGCAAAAAATATTAAAATATAAACAGTGTTAGTGAAATTGAAATTATTCAATCAACTAGAGATTGTAGGGCTGTTTTACTTTACTTACTTTACTTACTTTACACTTTGAATTCTCAGTTTGCCAGCGTCCTTGCACTCCCTAATCCTGGGGCACATTTGGGCAGAGATGCAGCATTTTACATAAATTTAATTAATGTAAACTTGCACCCATAAGCGTGAGTAGTCATTTTGTCTGACCTATATATGCAAAAGCAACATTACAAACTCCAAAGAATTTTGTGCTTCACTACAAAAAAACAGTGTGCATTTTATCTAATGTCCTTAGACAAATTACCCAGATTTGTACAAAGCTGACATTGCTCTTTTTAAATAGAACAAGAACTATTATAAATTTTTTTTTTTTTGCTCAAAGAAGATTTTATTGAACAAGTTATGTCACAACATTGTTATAAGGTTTCAACAATAAAGTCAATACAATATAAACAATTGGTACATATGTAAGTAATGGCAATTCTGATACAGTACTTTGTAGTTTAAGCCTAAATATTCCCTCCTCATGGCCTAAATAATCATACCCCCCCTACAAGGGTTAAATTATAGCATGGCTCTCTCAAGCGATTCAATATGGCTAGTCCAGTGTCTCCAGATTTGAATGTACTTGAGCATTTGCCCTCTTTTTTCCAGCACAACTCGTTCCAGTGCAGCCAGGTTGCAGTGTAGGAGGGGTTAGGTCTTTCCAATGCAGGGTTAACAGGTGCCTTGTCTGGAACAAAGCTTTGGCAAGAAAAAGTCTTGTATGCAAGTCCAAAGTTTCATTCAGATCAATTGTTAACATACAATTTCTAGCATCCCCTTTACCCCAATCTAGTATCATTGAAAACAGACATAACGTAACCTCCTCCCAGTATGTCTTAACCTTATGACATCCCCATAATGTGTGGATTAAGGTGGCTGGTTCCAATTGACATCTGAGACGGCAATAATTTCACGGCAAACAGTCAGGCAAACAGTCTTTGTACAGTATAATATGCTCTATGTACAGTTGGTGTAGGTTGTGCCTGTAGGAATGGGCTACTATCCTTGGCGTGCTTAAAGAAGAAGGAAACCCAGTTGGCGCAAAAACCCTTCCCCCCCTCCCCTGTATTGCTTCCCCTTCCTCCTCCCCCCTGGTTTGGTAATCAAACTCTAGTCACCGTGTTTCCACTCACCTGCATTACCTCACTGAGCCACTGGAAGCATATACCACTTGCACTAACTAGTTTCTATAATGGGTCTTTTACACTCCTTTCTAAACAGTGCCCTCCTCCCAACTCGTTTGATTAATCTGTTCTTGATCAAGCAATCTGGGGCCTTTATAAGCCTGTTTCCTGCATCTCCCAGTTGCTTGATCATTGTATCCCACAAACCTGATCCAGCCCGTTACTCTGTTCCTGCTTGTTCCCTGCCTGATTCCTGTTTTGGTCCTTGCCTGATTCCTGATCTGAGTCCTTGTTCCTGAGCCCTGCCTGTAAGCTGTGCAGCTATATAGTACAAACATAGATCCAGAAGCACCATGCCACCTTCATCCCTGGGTCTCATTAATGTAGTGAGACGCAGCCATGGTCTTGAGGTACCCCATATAAATTTACCGTTTATGCTATGCACCCCTGCGAATAACTTTTTTGATATAAGGATAGGCGAATGCCAAAGGATATACAGCCACTTAGGGTAATAAACATTTTAATTAGTTGTACCCTTCCCACAGGGCCCACCGGCAGCGTCTCCCAGGTTTTGAATTTGAGCTGAGTCCAATGAATTAACTGGTCTAAATTCTGTTCTTGAAACTTCAAAATTGGTAATGCTATCTGTAGACCTAAATAAGTAAACAAGTTTACTACTTGCAAAGGGCATGCCACCAGCTTTTCACCCTGTTGCAGCTCATCCACCAAGAACACAGATTTGGACGTGTTTGTTTTCAAGCCAGAGACCCTACCAAAGACCTGTGTGAGGTCTCTCTTTCAAACCCTCTGATATGGGGATGTAGCCTCACTGCTTGGGCAAAGGGCTCAATGGCCAAGGCGAAGAGCAGGGGGGAGAGAGGACACTTTGTGAATTCAAAGCGAGTGTTGCATGTGAATTAAGTGTTAAGCAGCGTTAAAAAAACCTTAAGGCGTTTAAAACTGAAAAGGCATTTGTGAGGAATTGCATTTGGGAGACTGTAAGTACCCAGTGTAAATATGAGTGGGTTTGCTGGTATTACTCAGTGTGTGTCTTGTCACATGTATGTGGTGTTGGAGCAGCAGTTCCATGCAGTATTTACATGTGAGAGATGTCGGTGGGTTTTCATCTTGGAATCTGAGCTGCAGACTGAGAGCAGCGGCAAACGAGGGGAATGACAGGAGGCTCGCAGAGCAACCACTGGCAGGGGCTAGTGGAGTGGGGGGAGGAGAAGGGGCAGTGGAGGCTAATAAGGGAGGAAGGTTTGTGACAGTCAAGAGGGTAAGTAGGGGACAGAAGGGTAGGGGGGCTGGTCCACAGTTTGTCCAAAACAACAAATTCGTTTTGGCTGAAGATGATGGGGAGGAAAACCCCCGAACTGGCGTGTATGGAGCAGGTTGACTCTCGGAGAGGCAGTGGCTCTAATACAGGTGGCGGGGGGAGTGCAAGGAAAGAAAGGCAGGTTCTAGTTATAGGGGATTCAATTATTAGAAAGGTGGATAGGGTAATCTGTCGCAAGGCCCCTACATGCCGAACAGTCTGCTGCTTGCCTGGTGCTAGGGTTCGGCATGTGGTGGAACGAGTGGACAGATTATTGGGTGGGGTGGGGCTAGGGAAGACCCAGTGGTCTTGGTACACATAGGTACCAATGACAAAGTTAGAGGAAGTGGTGAAGTCATCAAAAATGATTTTAAAAAACTAGGTGCAAAGCTGAGGGCGAGGACTTCCAAGGTAATTTTCTCAGAGATATTACCTGAGCCACGAGCAACACTAAGGAGACAGCGGGAGCGTAGGGAGATTAATGCGTGGCTGAAAGATTGGTGTAGGGAGGAAGGTTTTGGGTTTTTGGAGAACTGGGCTGATTTCTCAGTCGGCTACAGGCTCTTTGCTAGGGATGGGCTGCACCTCAATGATGATGGGGCAGTTGTTTTGGGAGAGAAGATGGCTAGACGGTTGGAGGAGATTTTAAACTGGGTGTGCGGGGGAGGGTTCAGAAAAAGATTGACTGGAAGACAGGTTAGATGAGATAGTGGGCAAAGAAAGGGAAAATGGGGGAGGAGATTTCGCTGGGGGTACTGTTAGGATAGGGAGGACCACATGTCATATGTTACCAGTATTAAATGTATGTTTACAAATGCAAGAAGTCTGACTGGTAAAATGGAGCTGCTGGTGTTGGAAGGAAAATATGATGTGATTAGTGTGGCCGAAACATGGCTGAATGAGTCGCATGACTGGGCAGTAAATATCAGTGACCATACTTTGTTTCGGAGGGACAGAGGCAATAGAAAAGGAGAAGGGGTATGTCTATATGTTAGGCAGGATTTAAAAGCTTATATAAAGGAGGAGGTTATGTTAGAAAATGAGGGGGCAGAAGTCGTATGCAGGCCTGGATTTAGGGAGAGGCCCCCTAGGCCTGGGCCTAGGGCGGCAAGATGTTTAGAGGCGGAAAGCCAGCGCCCCTAAACATCTATATAACTGTCAGTAAAAGCCCTAAAAGAGAAAGCAGCTCGAAAGTAACAGTAATTATTGATGTACGTTATTAATATTGCCATAAGTTTATAAATAAGTTAATTTACTTTGCTCGCATCCCGAGAAGACAGAGGAGAGAATAGAGGGAACTGGGTCAGAACGAAAATTTTCCCTTGTAGTTCGCGGAATGACGTCATCACGTGACCATGTAGCGCCTACACACACAACGCGCGACAATGTCGGAGTCCACACACGACGTCACTCTGCGCGTGGCCATGCAGTTCGCGTCTGTGAGAGAGAAGTGAGCGCGCCACAGATCTGTTCACAGCGTGAACAGGGTAATTCTGTCAATCTGACTGCTGCCTGGCTGCAAGTAATCTGCAATTTAAAAGTGCAGCCAGCCACAACAGGCAGGTTTACTGTACTTTATTTCCTTCCAACCCCTTCTTATAGCTAAATCTAATGTATCAGCCTGTACCACTTTTTTTTTTTGTTCAGTTCTGTTCTGATTTAAGGATTAAGATTTGCTTCTGGGGGGGGCACCACAGCAGCTGGGCCTAGGGGAGCACAAAAGGTAAATCCGGCCCTGGTCGTATGGGTGGAGTTCTTCACCAATTGTAAAGAATCCAGCAAATTAATTGTAGGCGTATGCTATAGACCCCCTAATGTAAGTGAGGAGGAAGAGACAAAGCTCCTAATGCAAATAGAAAGGCTGCTAGTTTAGGTAAAGTAATGATAATGGGGGATTTTAATCACCCAGATATTGACTGGAGCAACAGTACTGCTAGATCAGTTAATGAGAACAAGTTTATAAACTTATTGCACAACAATTTTTTAGCACAGGTTGTTGAGGAGCCTACCAGAAAAAATGCTATTCTTGATTTAGTGATCTCAAATGACCAGAACTTATAGCAAATGTGCAAGTCATTGAACCCCTGGGTAATAGTGACCATAATGTTATATCTTTTAATGTCTGGTGCAAAAAACAAAAATATACTGGGGCAACAAAAACCATGAATTTTGGAAAAGCTAATTTTAGTGGCTTGAGGGCTGCCCTACAGAGCATTGATTGGAGCAATAAGTTTTCAGCTAAAAACACAGAACAGAAATGGTTGTCCTTTAAAAGGATATTAAACCATTACTGTTCTCAATTTATTCCCTGAAAGGACTAAATGTAGAAGCTCTAAGAATCATCCTGTATGTCTTAATACAGAAGTAAAGAAGTTAATGGGAAAGAAGAAAAAGGCATTTAAAAACTACAAATCTATAGGGACAGAAGCTGCATTTAATGAATATAAACACTGTAATAAATGTAAATCAGCAATCCAGAAGGCTAAGAAAAGAAATGAAGAGTTAATTGCGGTGGAGGTGAAAACTAACCCTAAAAAGTTTTTTAAATATATTAATAGTAAAAAGATGCAGGTTGAGAGTGTTGCTCCATTAAATAATGGTACCAGTATGGTTGTAACAGATGCAGAAAAGGCAAATGTGTTAAATCAGTTCTTTTCTTCAGTGTATACATTAGAGGAGTCTGGGTTCACAGGCTCACTTTATAACTGCACGAATGGTTCAGCTCAATCTAGTCAGTGGCTGACTCAGGATATGATTCAAATTAATGTAAACAAGGCTCCAGGGCCTGATGGCATACACCCCAGGGTTCTAAGAGAGCTTAGTTCAGTTTTAGACCAGCCCTTATTTCTGATTTTCTCAGATTCACTGTCATCTGGTATGGTGCCTATGGATTGGAGAAAATTATGTTATTCCAATATTTAAAAAGGGATTATGATCTCAACCTGGCAATTATAGGCCAGTAAGCTTGACATCTGTGGTGGGCAAATTATTTGAAGGCTTGTTAAGGGATCACATTCAAAATTTTGTCCTAATGAATGGCATTATGAGCAACAATCAGCATGGCTTTATGAAGGATAGGTCATGTCAGATGAATTTGATTGCATTTTATGATGAGGTAAGTAAGATTCTGGACAGTGGGGGGGCAGTAGATGTGATCTATTTGGATTTTGCCAAAGCGTTTGATACTGTGCCCCACAAACGACTGTTTTCTAAACTAAGGTCTTTTGGGCTTAATGAAGTCGTTTGCACGTTGATAGGAAACTGGCTACAGGATCGGGTACAAAGGGTGGTTGTTAATGGGACATTCTCTACTTGGAGTAAGGTTCTAAGTGGGGTCCCCCAGGGCTCAGTATTGGGTCCACTTTTATTTAACTTGTTCATTAATGACTTAGGGGAGGGTGTTGTAAGTAACATATCAGTGTTTTGGTCTCCATCACTCAAACAGGACATTATTGTATTAGAGAGGGTACAGAGAAGGGCAACTAAGCTGGTAAAAGGAAAATCTTAGCCATGAGGAAAGACTGGCCAAATTGGGGATGTTCACGCTGGAGAAGAGGCGCTTAAGGGGTGATATGATAACTATGCATAAATATATAAGGGGATCATATAATAATCTCTCTAATGCTTTATTTACCAGTAGGTCTTTCCAGCTGACACAAGGTCACCCATTCCGATTAGAAGAAAAGAGGTTCCGCCTAAATATTCGGAAGGGGTTTTTTACAGTGAGAGCTGTGAAGATGTGGAATTCTCTCCTAAATCAGTTGTGCAAGCTGATACATTAGATAGCTTTATGAAGGGGTTGGATAGCTTTTTAGCAAGTGGTTATGGGAAATAGCACATAGTACAAGTTGATCCAGGGACTAGTCCGATTGCCATTTTGGAGTCAGGAAGGAATTTTTCCCCCTCTGAGGCAAATTGGAGAGGCTTCAGATGGGTTTTTTGCCTTCCTCTGGATCAACTGGCAGATAGGTAGTTAATAAAATAAAAAAAAAAGGTTGAACTCGATGGACATGTGTCTTTTTTCAACCTTACTTACTATGTTATCATGTTACATGGTGCGGTCAACGTCTTGTACTCGAAGCCTGGCTGGGTACAGCATGGCATAAGTAAGATGCTCTTTTCTGCACCCTATTCTGCCCTGTGAGCTCTCTTTGGGGTAAAGGTTGCCAGTTAGAGTGCTCCAGCTCCATAGTTAGAGAAAATAATGCAGGTTATACAGGATATAAGCAGGGTTTGCTGCGGAGCTCTACCAAATGCAGAATATCATATCAGCAGTCAGACCATGCCCACTAATGAACAACTGAAAGTATGTATATATATAGGCATATATATATATACACACTTCACAAAGGATCTGCACTCTCAGGACTTATAAAATAATCATTTATTAATAGAACCTCAATCTGACGTTTCGGCCCTATCCAAGGCCTTTCTCAAAGTGCTGAAACATTGTAAGTATGCCTTAAATCTACACTTTTGGTGGGAAACCAACAGTGTCACAATGATGTGTCAGTTAAGTTAAAATACATTAACCTCCTAGTTTCACATACCTCAACAAACATATACAAAAGAATCCATCAACAATAATACATATAAAGAACATAAATGGTTAAAAACAAAGCCCAAAGTAGCATGTTCGTATCTAATTATTAATAATAAGTTACACATAGATTACAAAATATTGCTACTATGTAAAACTCTTGAGATACGTTCGGTCTATTAAATATATATCTGAGGCTGTCAGCTGCTCTAAAAGGCTAAATATATAGAGATTTGTACAGTTCCTCAATTATTTTGATCCATTGGATTAACCCATTGCAGGCTGCTCCTTTAATTTATTAGTATGTCCCTCTCCATGCCCTAAAAAAATGTGTTGAGAACCCTCCTTGTTATAGAATACTATAATAAACTTAAACATGCTGGAAATAGAATGTGCCAGAAATATTCTGCACGGTTATTGTTAGTCGTGGGATTCAATTGACCGCATCTACTTCCAATGACTAAAGGGATCAACTTACTGTTACACAGCCAGAAATTAGACTGACCAGTTCCTGTGTTCTACATACACATCAAACTAATCATAAAGTGATGGAAAATATATAAATAAGTGAGGCCAGTCGCATCTCTATACATCAAAACCAGAACACCATAAGTGAATTAACCCATCCTATATAATAAAGTTCAAGTGTCTCTGCGTCCAGTCCCTGTGTCCATGGGATTGCGCTACTGCGAATGTGCCCCACGGACCGTCTCCCATTGGCTACACTGTAACACTAGTATATGTTGTGGTGTAGAAGCAAAATCAATGAATGGAATAAACAAGCGGCGGTGTGAGGAAGAGGGACAGAGATTCCCTATAGCTTTCCTTACATTAGGAATGAGCCTGTATGACGATATAATGAGCGACTGGTGGGTCTCTGGTTACAACATTAGACATTGCTAAGAACCTGTACCTTAGACCAGGCTATAGCTCCTCATCATTACTGTCACGCTCCCCCTCACTACACATGGACTGATAAAGGTACAAGTAGTACAGAGAGGGAACAAACTGTTCGCTTTTACCTACTGCCGTCACTTCTCTGCTCGCTCTCACGTGTGGTCCTGGCAGACTTCCGTGGTGTCGCACTGTAATGACGTCATCACTCGGCCTGCAGCGCGTGGCAGTAAACCGGAAGTTCCGGGGAAGGGAGCTATGGGAGAATGTGCGATTCTTCAGAAGAGATAGGCTTGGAGGGGGAGAATGACTTTATATGCCGTGTTTGTGCCTCAAAAAGGCTGTAAATTACCAATTGGCCCTGTTGCCAATATCTATTCGCTGCCTTTATTGATTAATATAATCGCGTCTTTCTGCAGAACTGGTATTGGGAATAGCAAATGGTGTGTGTTTATCAGGATATTAGACGTCACTGAGGGGTTGTTCCGTGACCATATAAAGGCACAAGGCTGCAGGCTGAGTTATACAGGGAACTCTGAGTATCACTTATGTATTATAAGGGATAATGTACCCCCTACTGTAAATGACAAGGATATTAGAAGTCACTGAGGGGTTGTTCTGTGACCATATAAAGGCACAAGGCTGCAGGCTGAGTTATACAGGGAACTCTGAGTATCTCTCATGTATTATAAGAGATAATGTACCCCCTACTGCAAATGATAAGGATATTAGAAGTCTGTGACCATATAAAGGCACAAGGCTTCAGGCTGAGTTAAACAGGGAACTCTGAGTATCACTCATGTATTATAAGGGATAATGTACCCCCTACTGTAAATGATAAGGATATTAGAAGTCACTGAGGGGTTGTTCTGTGACCATATAAAGACACAAGGCTGCAGGCTGAGTTATACAGGGAACTCTGAGTATCACTCATGTATTATAAGGGATAATGTACCCCCTACTGTAAATGATAAGGATATTAGAAGTCTGTGACCATATAAAGGCACAAGGCTTCAGGCTGAGTTAAACAGGGAACTCTGACTATCACTCATTCTATATAATAAAGTTCAAGTGTCTCTGCGTCCAGTCCCTGTGTCCGTGGGATTGCGCTACTGCGCATGTACCCCACGGACCGTCTCCTAGCGACGTAGATAGACGCGCAAGGGACTACATATGTTCTAGCGCCCGTTAATTTAACGGGCTTAATGTCTAGTATATCATAATCTCTATATAACCTATACAAAACACAATTATATCAACCACCCCAACGCCCACTAATTGCCCCATACTACATAGTTACTTTATAACATTTTTATTTCTGTTTTAAGCTTTTGTGTTAATCTTTAATAATAAGTAGTGTCTCCACTTAAAATTTTTAGATCAATAATGTGATAAAAAAAAAGACAAAAATTAATAAGACAAAAAATGTAATAAATAAAAAAAATTTTTTCAAAAGTTATGAATGTCCATTAAATAAGAACCCTGCCGTCAAATTAGTTAAGTTTAATGTGGAAAAATGATAGACATGCACAGTTTACCTTTAGCAGCATATGTACTTTAAAGGGGACATATAGCATAAATTCTCACATTGCACCAAACCATGCAAAATAAAGTAAAATATAAGAAATAGTTTTTATTGTAATACCTTTTTGGTCTAAAACATCTGTATTAGCTTGAAAACTGTGCTCAACCCTCCCCCTTTGTAAACTTCCTGTTCAGAGGTTTCCAGTATCAGGCTCTAGAGCCGCTGGCACCTTCTGCCTAAGTTACAGAGCAGCAGCCAATGAGGGTGTGAGTGGGTGTGTTTGCAATGACACTCAGTTCTTCCCTGCAGATCACCCTTCCCTCCAGAGTACAGCCTGTCAGTCAGTGCTGTGACCACTTCCTGTGGGAGATTGAAGAGACACGCCTACTCCTCATTTCAACCTAGCTTCTGACCTGTAAAGAGCTCTCTGCAGCTCTGATATAATGACAGTTTTTGGAGGTAAAATGCTTTCAAAACATTTTTCTTTCTGCATCATTAAAATGTTTTGAGAAAGGAGTAATATATCTGAATATGAAGGTTATATGAAATGTCTGCTTAAATAACATCTGCAAAGCTTCTTTTACTTTCTTTTTACTTTTTTTTTACTCCAGATGGTACCTAAAAAAAATCACGTTATTATAATGCATTATGTTGTGTGGGTGGAGGGAATATGAAATCCACTTATCAGCACAACAGACACCTCAGTCTCTTACTTGATTCATCGCATGCTGAAAACTCTGGTTACTCAATACAATTCTTCTATAATGCCATAATCTTCAGTATTGTTTGTGATGTATGTAACTCCATATGTTCTACTTATGTAATTCATTTGAATTAGTTGTATAAACACAATCATTACCACTGGACGACATGTATTTATAAAAGGCAAATTTAAAAACTACAATAAAAATGTACCTGTAAAAATATGTGTAATCATCAGTTTCCAATTACCATTATTTTTTTTTTTTTAAAGTAAGATATAGCGGCAGATTTATCAAAGGTCGAGGAGAATTGTTAAATGAAAGATATTCGAATTTCAAGCTATTTTTTGTGTACTTCGACTGGGGAATAGTCCAAATTCTATTTGAATTTAAAAAAAATCTGAATATTTGAATATCGAATATACTGTCTCTTTAAAAAATCAATTTCGAACATTCGCCATCTAAAACTTGCCGAAATGCTGTTTTAACCTATGGGGGACCTCCTATTTGGAGTCAATTGGTGGACTTTGAAAAATCTAATTTTTTTTGGGGAAAATCGTATCGAATTCGATTGAATACGTTATTCCTTCGATTCGTTTAATTCTAATTCGGCCGAATACGGACCTATTCACTCGAAAACTGACCTATTCGACCAAAAAAAAACTTAGACTTAATTTTGGTTGGTCTTTTCGAATTTCAAAGTTTTTTCAATTCGAAATTCGACCCTTGATAAATATGCCCCATAATGTGGGGTGTCACTAAGTTTAAAGAGAAATATATATATATATATATATATATATATATATATATATGGACAAGGTATAGTAAAACATAGGGAGGTTGACATGAAATCAGTAATTGCTCATCTATTCTTACATAAATAAAGAATAGATAACATTTTTGAACCTATATACAAGAATGAGATCCATCATCCAGAAACCAGTTATCCAGAACGCTCCGAATTATGGGAAGGCCCAAAGTGGGACTGGGCTGGTGGGACACCAGGAAAATAACCAGGCCAGACCCACTCCCCCCATGTGCCCGAAGCTGCACTCCCTGACATCCCTCGCCCCAGTAGATAGAAGAAAAGCAAGTACGTGCTGGCAGGGCAAAGCAAACAAAGGGGGGTTGCAACTGGCTCTGGAGGGCCCATGGAGTAGGAGTGGAGGGTCAGGGGCAGGTGTGTGTGGGCCCTTGATGCGGCATCCCTGGTGGATCTGGACCCCCCCTCCAAATCCGACACTGGGAAGGCCATCCCTCATAGAGTCAGTATTAGAAAAATTAGAATTATTTGCTTAAGTGATTTTCATTTGTCTGTAATAATAAAACCGTATACTAAATGGTAAGCTGCATGAATCCTTATTGGTGGCAAAACAACCCTATTGGGTTTATTTAATTTTAAAATGTTTTTTAGGAGACATAAGATATGGTGAACCAAATTCTAGAAAGATCCCTTATCCGGAAAACCCCAGGTCCCCAGTGTTCTGGAGAATAGATAGTGATGAGCAAATCTGTCCTGTTTTGCTTCACTGAAAAATTTGAGAAACCACTGAAAAATTCACAGAACTGTGAAAAATTTGCCAAGGGATATTTTATGCATGCAACTTTTTTTTCTTACTCCAAATTAAGTTTTCACAAAAAAAAAAAATTGTGTATGGCGAAATGATGAATTTCTATACTAATCCATGCCTGGCCAAAAAATCTGCTCATTGCAAATATAACTTATACCTGTACGAATAGCATAGAGACAAGCATAGAGATACTGGAAAACAACCTGTGGGTAGATATTAATTTCTATACCAAGGCATCTACAAAAACACAATACAGGAGCATCATCTGGCCACGAAGCCATAATGAAAGTTTTTATACTTACTGGAAAATCTTTTTCTAGTAGGCCCGAACTGTCAGTGCAGACGTCAGGGGTTTTTGTCTTCATACACCTCTGGAGGCAGGACAAAAGTTAAATTTTTTTGGTGCCTCCTGGCCCCTCCCATTGGTTATATAGTCCGACTCCACCTCCATCCCTCAGTTCCGTTGTAAAGCTCAGTCGGTGGAGATGTGATAGATAGAAAGAAGGTCAAGAGACACAGGTAGAAAGTATAGCGAGAAAGAGGTCCCTGTGCCCATACTAAAATCAGCCTGGGTGGGACTTACTGCACAGACAGTTCGGGCCTACTAGAAAAAGATTTTCCGGTAAGTATAAAATCTTTCTTTCTCTAGTCAGCCCTCCTGTCAGTACAGACGTCATGGGACATCCAAAAGCTGTTCCTCTCATGGGTGGGTAATTTTAGTCTGTATGGCCTAGTAGAATGTACTTTGCGCCCTTGTGGAAAGGAAGCACAGAGCTGCCTTGTGCAGCGTCAATGCGCATGATAGGAGCAGGGCAACGCAGGCTGTAGCTTTAAGGGGACTCAGCAGTGACAGGTGACGTATGCAAGGGGGCAGAGCCAGCGGAGGAGTTTGGGACCGTTGGTAATAGGCTCGTTAGCCATTTTGTGGACAGTTACCGGAGTGACAGGTCGTGTCAGCATGGCGTCAGTAGCAGAGCTGTTACAGCGGATAGCGAGCCAGGCTGGTGAGAAAGGGGACGCATGGGTCCAGGAGCAATTGGCGGCTATTCCCTTTGCGTCGATGGCAGCGCCATTGCGGATGCGGAGAGCGCGGCCTCCAGAGCGTTTGCGCACTTCAGAAGATGGCGGTCCGTGTATTAGGAGGCGCAAGAGGAGTCCATCAGCACAGCAGCCAGCGGTGAGGGAGATGCCGGAAGCAAGTGGTGTGCAGCAGGTGAGAGGAAAAGGCAAGCAGTGCGCAGAGAGGAGCAGTCAGTCAGACAGACGTGAGGCAGGACCCAGACTGAGGCCAGTTATACAAGATGGCGCAGGTTTGAATGAGATTGGATGTGGAGAGGCAGAACAGGCACCGAGGTCAGGAGAGAGGTTCGAGGGGCCTGGTGGAGACGGCCCTGGGGGAAGTGGGACTGTTTTTATGCAAGATGAGAGCAACAGGAGCACTTATGAAGTGGGGGCCAGAGAGGAAGGTGTTGCAGCCAGTGGGTCTGTTGACTGTTGTGACACTGGGGGAATGAACTTAACGGCACCTATGCTCAGTGGGGGGTGGGCAAGGGGAGTGTCTTCTATTCTTCTCCCCTCACAGATGACTTTGGACGGCAGCAGGCTGAGGGGGCAAAGCAGCGATGACAATCAAGGGACTGGCCTGACTCAGGGCCGGGGCGGCAACGCCACTACTATTCAGGCAGCAGCAACTACAGAACAAAACAGCTATGGCGGGACAGCAACACCTGGAATGTCAGGGGAATCGGTCCCAAGCCATGTTGCGGGTGAGTGTGTTATTAATGCGGGTGGTGTTGTTGGGGGTGGTAGGGGTAATTTTGCAGGTTTTATGGCGTGCTTGAAAGACTTGATGAGCAAATGGGAAGTGCAAGCGGGTCAGAGTTCAAATCCAGTGGCAGTGTGGGTTCCCGGACCGCAAGCGGAGTCATCAGCAAGGGGGCAGAGTGTCAGCGCGAGGGCTGAAGCGGTAGCGGTTACTGGTGTGCAAGTGGGTGCCACGTTAAGTGTGGTGGAGCAGGGCACCAGTACTGATGGAGTCGTGACATCAGGTGGGGGGGCTGGTAATAAAGAGGAGGAGAAGAAAAAAGAGGGAGTTCCGAAAGCATTGCCAGTTTCGGATGCTGCAAAAGGGCATACTTATATTTGCTTTGAGGGCCCTCTTGGTGCGCATTTAAAAACCGAAGTGAGAGAAAAGATTTGGAAGAGGGAGAATATTGATATATTCACATCGTTGCCGTTGGAACGTTTTAATATTGAGAAGTGGGAAAAGGGAAAGGAACATAGAAAGGAAGAGGATGAGGATAGGAGACGTTATAGGCTAATTCCACGTACATTTGGGAATTGGCTGCAGGCGTTTTCAATCATGGTGAGTGTCATAGGTGAAAAACACCCAGGGGCAAATTCACTAAGCGACGAAGCGCCGAACGCTAGCGTTAATTCGCTAGCGTTTGGCATTTTCGTTACTGCGCAAATTCACTAACGAACGCTGGCGTAGTTTCGCTAGTGTTACTTTGCACCCTTACACCTGGCGAATTTTCGCTAGCGATGTAACTACGCAAATTCACTAACTTGCACAGTGTACTGAACGCTACCTTTTACGCTAGACTTCCTTCGCCACCTCAGACCTGGCGAAGCGCAATAGAGTAGATAGGGATTGTTTGAAAAAAAGTCAAAATTTTTTCTAAGTCCCAGAAAACGCTGGCGTGTTTTCTACATTATGGGTGATAGGCTGAAAAAGATCGAAATTTTTTTTGGGGCTCCCTTCCTTCCCCCCTACATTTCCTGACTCATGGCAACTTACCTAGACAGTGGGCACATGTGTAGGGCAAAATAAAATTTTTATTTGCTGATTTGAAGGTTTTCTAGGCATTGTAGTGCTGATAGGTATTCCTCCATTGAAATTTGAATTTCGCGCCGTATGCAAATTAGCCTTCGCTAGCGTAACTTCGCTTTACATAGCGAATCAACGCTAGTGCAACTTCGCAACCTACCCCTGAGCGCAACTTCGGATTTTAGTGAATTTGCAGAGCGCTGACGAAACTACGCCTGGCGAAGTGCGGCGAAGTTCGGTGAAGTTGCGCCTGGCGCAACTTCGCATCTTAGTGAACTTGCCCCCCTGAGCACTGTTGGGATCTTTTTTGTTATTTGGATTCCATTTGGGAGGCTTATAGGGTTTATGGTGGTACGGCCTGGCTGAAGTATGATGAACAATTTCGGCAGCGGATGTCGGTCAGGTCAAGTTTACAATGGCATCATAAGGATATTGGTGTATGGTTAAGGGTTATGGCAGCACAGAAGGCGCAACCCGACTCCAATATGGGGAATGTGGGTCATCAGCCTTTTCTTACAGGCGCGGCGGTCAGGGTGCCGCCAACACGACAGCCCCCCTCAAAAAAGGTGTGTGTTGGCAGTTTAATGAAGGCCAGTGCAAATGGGGAACTGGGTGTAAATTCCGGCATGAATGTTCGGTTTGCGGGGGCTCCAACCATCCAGCGGCCAGGTGTTTTAAAAGACAGCGTCAAGGTGGGTTCAAACAAGGGGATAGTGGTGGAAAAAGGGATGAGCCCAATCAGAGTAAGTGAGCTGGGTCCATGGTTGGCGAGGTATACCAGCAGGGATAAGGCATTGTTTATTGAGGAGGGTTATTTGTATGGTTTCAGGATACCTTTTAAAGTTGGTAAATTGGGGGGGGGATGTAAAAACCTTAAGTCGGCATCAGAATATCCAGAGGTGGTGAGGGAGAAATTGGTTAAGGAGGTTCAGTTGGGTAGGATGGCAGGCCCGTTTTTAGTTTCGCCCTTAACTAATTTAAGGTTATCACCGTTGGGGGTTGTTCCAAAGAAGGAGGCTGGCAAGTTTCGGCTCATACACCACCTTTCCTACCCTAAGGGTTCGTCGGTCAACGATGGTATAGCACCGGAGTTGTCGAGCGTGTGCTATGCATCGTTTGATGATGCGATTGGACTGGTTCAGAAATACGGCGCAGGGGCACTGATGGCCAAAGTTGACATTGAGTCTGCTTTTCGTTTGTTGCCAGTGCATTCTGACTGCTTGCATCTTTTGGGTTGTAAATTTGAGGATAGGATTTACATTGATAGATGTCTTCCTATGGGATGTTCCATTTCATGTGCCCATTTTGAAGCTTTTAGCACTTTTTTGGAGTGGGTGGTTAGAGAGGAAGCGGGAACCAATTCCATCATACATTATTTGGATGATTTCTTTTGCGTTGGGAAAGCCCATTCGAGGGAGTGTTTAGTTACTCTTCAAATCATTTTGTCGGTTTTTGCTCAGTTCGGGGTTCCAGTGGCTGCGGAGAAGATGGAGGGTCCAGCAAGCATATTAAAATTTCTGGGAATTGAAATTGATTCTCAGGCCATGCAGTGTAGGCTACCAAAGGAAAAGGTGGATGATCTTTTTAGTTTGGTGGAGTACATGTTACATGCCAAGAAGGTGACTTTGAGACAGCTGCAATCTTTGCTAGGTAAGTTAAACTTTGCCTGCAGGATCATTCCCATGGGCAGAGTGTTCAGTCGTAGGTTGGCCCTTGCAACGGCGGTAATTAAGCAGCCGCATCATTTTGTACGGCTAAACAGGGATCATAAGGCAGATTTGCGGGTGTGGCAGAAATTTTTGGCGGAGTTCAATGGTTGCTCCCTTTGGCTTGAGGAGTCAAGGTCCACTAGGGAGCTTGAGCTTTATACCGATGCTTCTGGTGCAATTGGTTTCGGAGCCTTCTTCCAAGGTTTTTGGTGTGTGGGGCAATGGCCTCAAGATTGGGTTGAGGCAGGTTTAACCAAAAATTTGGCTTGTTTGGAATTATTCCCAATTGTGGTGGCAGTTGAAACCTGGGGGGAGAAGTTGGCGAATAAAAAAGTTAATTTTTTCACAGATAACATGGCGGTAGTCATGGCAATAAACAATATCACGGCTAATTCAGTACCAGTAATTAACCTTTTGCGTTACTTAGTATTGAAATGCTTGGGTTTTAACATTTGGTTCAGGGCTTGTCATGTGCCAGGAGAAAGTAATGGAATTGCCGATGCCCTCTCTCGTTAGCAGATGGATCGCTTTTGGCAACTGGTTCCGGGGGCACAACGGAACCCCTCGCAGTTTTTGGAGGATCTGTGGAAAATTCCATTTGGCGATTGGCTAGTTGGGTGAAGAACTCTTTAGCATCTGCTACTTGGGATTATTATAATGGGTTTTGGAACCAATGGGTGGATTTTGAAAGGTATGTATCTGGTCCATTGGAAGATGGGGTAAAATTGGATTTATTGTTATGGTTTTTGGCCAATTTGGGGGAGGATTGCTCTCTCGAAAGTCAGTAAGGTTTTGGCTGCCTTATCATTTTTATTTAAGTTGAGAGGTTGGGTGGATGTTACAAAGTGCTTTATTGTGCGGCAAGTGATTAAGGGCCTGCGACGGAGAAGAGTGCAAGGGGACAGGAGAAAGCCGGTCACGTTCGGATTGCTCGGGGGTTTGTTCGGGCAACTGGGGGTGGTGGGGAGTTCGGTTTATGAGATCAAGCTTTTTCAGTTGGCTTTTTCTTTAGCCTTTTATGGGGCTTTTAGGTTGGGCAAGACTGTGAGTGCTTCAAGAAGTAGTGAAGGGGGTATTCAAATTGACAAGGTTGTTTTGTGGGAGGACAGTTTGCACTTAACCATATTTGACTCCAAAATGGACAAGTTTGGTAAAGGGTTATCGGTTCATTTGTATAGAGTTCAGGGCTGTGATACATGTCCGGTGCACTGTTGTCAGAATTTTTTGCAGGTTCATCGTTCGTCACGGAAGTCTTTGTTGGTGCATGAGGATGACTCAGTACTTTCTAAGTTTCAGTGTGTGGCGGTTTTTCGGAAGTGTTTGGTGGGTTTGGGGTTGCAAGGAAAGGAGTACGCTTCACATTCTTTCAGGATCGAGGCGGCCACTGAGGCAGCACGTTGTGGCTTGGGTGAAGCAACAATCAAAAGAATCGGGAGGTGGGAATCCAACAGATTCAGATCATACATTAGACTACATTTGGTATGAACTAATGTTTTTTTCTATTTGTTTTTGGTAATGTGAATTTATCTGTTTTAGAGCATGTTATGTTACATTTCTTCTTTTCAGGTGGACGGCGCTGCATCATTTGGCTGCTGGGGCATTCTTATGTGGTGAGAGCAGAGAATAGAGCATTGTGTCTAGCAGGTGGCAGGTATTTGGGAATGCCACAGGAAGAGGTGGATGTTTATTGGCATGGCCGCGGAGGCATGCTGTGGAGTCAACTTGTTCCACAGGTAGAGGAGCTCCTGCAGGTTTGGGGGCCTCCGGATATTTTAACATTACACGTAGGGGGTAACGACCTAGGTTCAGTTCCCATGAGGGAACTCATCCATGCAATGAAAAGGGATTTGTTATGGTTATTGGTGAGGGCCCCTGAGTTGATTATCCTATGGTCCCAGATGGTGCCGAGGAGGTATTGGAGATATAAGCGGTCACATACGGCGATAGAGAGAGTCCAGGTGAAAGTCAATATGGCCATTTCGAAATTCGTGAGGCAGCAGGGGGGAATTGCAGTGCGGCATAGGTTGTTGGAGGAAGGAACGAATTATCTTCATCAAGATGGGATACATCTGACAGATTTGGGTATGGATGTATTTAATTTCGGCCTGCGGGAAGGGTTGGAAATTGCTCTAGAGGTGTGGCGGGGTGTGCGGACTTGAGGGGAATCAAGTCCGTATACTTTGGCGGGTCCCTGGCAGGTAAATGGGATGTTGAGGAATAAACTGATGTTAATCAGGATGGTAATGTTATGGGAGTTGTTAGTAAAGTCCTCTCTAAGAGCAAAGGGGTCTCTGGGAGGTAGTTTTGATTATTGGGTTTATGGCACGAAATTAACTTGCGTACCCACCATGTTGGGAGAATTTGGTGGATGGTGGCCGGTACATTATAGTGTGCATTTTTTGGGTTAACTTGCCAGGGACTCAGGGTCGAACAGTTCAAATGTTTTGATGTATTAATATGTGCATGTCATTCATGGGCGGATTTTCAATAAGGCTAGGAGAGGCTAAGCCTCCCCAAACCTAGATGGCACCTAATAAATGTATTAAAAAATCCCTTACTGATCGTAGATTGTACTTTAAACAGCACAGCCACGGCAAGCTCTTCTCATTTATGCAAAGCCTGGTACTTTTGTAATTAGGTGCCTTCTGATTGGATCTTTGTGCTTTAAGCTTTTCCAGTCACAGGGCAGCTTTCTTTGCAGACAGCAGAATCGACCAATCAAGTGCACAGGAGTAGGCGGGGCTGGGGAGGTTACTGGAACTGAAGGCACTTCGGCAGTGAAGACTTGTAAGAAAGTTAAGTAATCTTTTGCATGTGCTCCTCCACACTGACTGAATCTTTGGTGCAGGTTTTATCACAGCATGGAAGAGGCTGATTAACCTTTTTACTGTGTATCTTACTTATAGGGTTTTGGGGAGTTTGCTTTTGAAGGGTTCCATGCTGCAGATTGTATCCCCTCTCCCACAGATACTATATAGCTTCTATAGTGTTTTTTTGCATTTGGAGTTTTTTAATTTTACTTTTTTTAACTGTTTTGTTTGGAGCTTTGCTTGAAAAAAATGTTTATCTGGCAAACACATTTAGTGGGAAAGGTTAACAGACGCTAAAGGTGACATAAATAAATAAAACAGTATAGCAAGAGCAGTGTGTAGAATAGGGGCTTTTGTCTTCTGCCCAAAGAAGAATGAGGGATAGTGAAACACTCACACACACACTTTGCAGTAGGTACAAGGAGAATGAAATGGAACAGTGAAAACAGTCAGTGGGTATAGAAAATATGATCAGGGGAACAAATTACAGAAAATATGTAAAAGAAAAAAGATATTGTGGTGTGAGTGGGTAATAGGAGTAAAATAAAATCAAAAGGAGAAAGGAGGGACGAGATGGGAGAGCAAAAGGGGCAATAAATGTGTCCTTTGTGTGTGTCCTTTGTACGAGGGAAAGTGTAAAGTTTTGTTTGAAAAAATTATATAGGAAATTTTTTTTTGGCCATGTTACAGTGTGAGGGGTTAGCCTAAATGTGTGTCATTACCCATTGTAGATGTCAATAACCACTGCCTTAAAGTCAGACCTTAAAGGAACAGTAACGTCAAAAAATAAAAGTGTTTTAAAGGAATAAAAATATAACGCAGTGTTGCCCTGCACTGGTAAAACTGCTGTGTTTGCTTAAGAAACACCACTGTTGTTTATATAAATAAGCTGCTGTGTAGCAATGGGGGCAGCCATTCAAAGGAGAAAAAGCTCAAGTTACACAGCAGATAAGCTCTGTCTGTCTAATGGTGTTATCTGTTATCCATTAGTTAACCTGTGCCATATAGCCATTTTTCAATTTCCGCCATTGCTCCACAGCGGCTTATTTATATGAACTAAAGTAGTGTTTCTGAAGCAAACACATGAGTTTTACCAGTGCAGGGCAACACTACATGATATTTTCATTACTTTAAAACACTTAAATTTTTTGGTGTTACTATTCCTTTAACTGGCAATCTGTGGATTCTGGCAAATGCTAGAGGGGCTGCTGTAAGTTCCCATAGTCAGTCACTATTTAGTGGGCTGTGAGAGTGACTGTTTGGATGCTAGGGCTTATTTTGAATCCCAGTTAGGGCCTGACTACATTTATGTACAGTTCCTGGTGTGCCCATAGCCACTGTTTTTTACTGTATATAACACGCTTGTTTTATTAATATGCACTACATCTTATTCCTTATAATGTGCCTGGGGTGTCAGTGCCCTTTGCCTCCTCTGTTTAAAAGTAACTAAAACTCATTTAATCTAACCTATGTAGAACAGCATGCTTCAATCAAAAATTCCACCATGCATATAAACCAACCAGTTTCTACAGCACATTTTCAGTTTATAAATTGTAATGAAAAAGCCCCTTCCTTTTAAAATAGGGCACCATATGAAAAATATAACCCCTTTATCATGGATGAGGAGAATTAAAGGGAGTAAATATAAACACATCCTGAGCAGTTTGTGTTGGAAAAGCACTTCCACCTGCGCCTCTACACAGTTTTCAGTGAAGTCAGTGGGAGGTGCGAGAGGTAGTTGTGATGGTTCACATTTTAGCAGCATCTAATCCACCACATCTGACATTAGTGTTAAGTCTGCCAGAGTATGGTCAACTTTAGCCTTCCCAAACACAAAATTCATGTCATTTTATTGTCATGTAATGTTCGATTGTTTAATACACTGTTTTATCTATGTATGTTCAATAAAGCTGTGGCCAATAAATTTATTTCCATTCGAAATTAAATTGGTGTGGGGTGTGTTTCAATTTAGGCTTTAGGAGGTATTTGAAGGTGCAGAATGGGAATTTGCCCTTGCTCTTATTATGGGGTTTAACAGCAAGTGGTCTGCGAATGTTTCTGGTATCATAAACTGTGTTAATAGTTTCAACTAGCCAACGTGCTATAGTTCTTTTAGGTACCGCTTTTCCGTTGTGTGCTGTGGAATAAGACACCAGGAGCGTGTCAGAACGTCTGTAATCCGCCGATCTCTTAAAATACGTGTGAAGTGCCCGTACTACATCTAATGTATGTAGATCCTTCTCCTTGTCACTTGACGGTTTTGGACAAAAAGAAGGTAAAACAATATCCTGATTCATATGACGTTCTGTTACCACCTTTGGGAGAAAGTTTGGTGTGGTTCTGAGTATTGCCTTATCTTGATGAAGAGTGAGCCATGGCTCCTTGCTGGAAAGTGCTGCTATTTCCGACACCCGTTTTGCGGATGTAATTGCGATAAGAAAGGTAATCTTTAGCGATAACCATTTCAGGTCACATAGTTACATAGTTAAATTGGGTTGAAAAAAGTCCATCAAGTTCAAACCCTCCAAATGAAAACCCAGCATCCATACACACACCCCTCCCTACTTTTAATTAAATTCTATATACCCATACCTATACTAACTATAGAGCTAAGTATCAAAATAGTCTTTGATATTATGTCTGTCCAAAAAATCATCCAAGCCATTCTTAAAGGCATTAACTGAATCAGCCATCACAACATCACTCGGCAGTGCATTCCACAACCTCACTGTCCTGACTGTGAAGAACCCCCTATGTTGCTTCAAATGAAAGTTCTTTTCTTCTAGTCTAAAGGGGTGGCTTCTGGTACGGTGATCCACGTTATGGGTAAAAAGGTCCCCTGCTATTTGTCTATAATGTCCTCTAATGTACTTGTAAAGTGTAATCATGTCCCCTCGCAAGCGCATTTTTTTCCAGAGAAAACAACCCCAACCTTGACAGTCTACCCTCATAATTTAAGTCTTCCGTCCCTCTAACCAATTTAGTTGCACGTCTCTGCACTCTCTCCAGCTCATTTATATCCCTCTTTAGGACTGGAGTCCAAAACTGCACTGCATACTCCAGATGAGGCCTTACCAGGGACCTATAAAGAGGCATAATTATGTTTTCATCCCTTGAGTTAATGCCCTTTTTTATGCAAGACAGAACTTTATTTGCTTTAGTAGCCACAAATTCGACCACCTGCCTCCGAGCCAGCAGTCCTGTCGGCTTCAGTCTGTGAGGACCTGTGTACTATGGTCTCTGGGCCCAAGGACAAATCTACTTCTAGACCTGCCGTTGTGGTTGTGTCTTCCCAATTAATGCATTTCTGCCCGCACCATAAGATGAATCTCCTCCATACTCTATGGTACATTCTGTTTGTAGAATGTTTTCGGGCTTGTAAAAGAATGTCTATTGCTCCCTGAGATAGTCCTTGTTGTGACCACCAGTCGGTCTGTTAGTAGATTGGGTATGATTGGTAAACGCCAGGGTCTTGCGATTGATAACTTGATGAGATCTGTGTACCATACTCTGTTTGGCCAATCTGGAGCTATGAGAATGGTAGTTGCGCTGGATTGTTTGATCTTCCTGATTATTCTGGGTAGAATAGCTAGTGGTGGGAATGCATACACCATCTTTAAGTTCCATGGTACCACTAGGGCATCTACGTATACCGCCTTGGGGTCTCTGGACCTGGCGCAGTAAAGGGGAAGTTTGTTGTGTCTGGATACTAGCATGTCTATCTCTGGAACTCCCCGTCTGCAAGTCACTTGGTGGAAGATTTCGGTACTGAGTGACCATTCTCCCTGGTCAATTGTTGTTCTGCTCAGATAATCTGCTTCCCAATTTTGTACCCCTGGAATGAATACTGCTGAGATGTGAGAAACTGTCTTTTCTGCCCAGCTTAATACTCTTGTTACTTCCTGCATGGCAGCTCTGCTTTGGGTGCCCCCTTGTTTGTTGACATAAGCTACTGCCGTAGCGTTGTCGGATTGTACTCGAACTGATCGAGACTGTAGGAGTGCGGACCAGTTTTCTAGGGCCAGTATTGTGTGTATTTCCAGAACATTGATGGGTAGGAGACTCTCCTCCTTGGACCAGGTCCCCTGGAGTGTCCACTCCTTGTAGACTGCTCCCATCCCTTGAGGCTGGCTTCCATGGTCACTACCTCCCATGTAGTGTTTTTCCAACTCCTTCCCTGAAGGAGGTTGTCCTCTCTTGTCCACCAGAGTAAGCTATCTCTGGTCGCTTGTGAGATGGGAATTAGTTGTTGTAGATTTTGGTGGTCTCTGTTCCAGTGAAGTAAGAAGTTGTTCTGTAAGGGTCGGAGATGGAATTTGGCAAAGGGTATGGCTTCTAGGGCTGCTACCATGAGACCTATTAGTCGAAGACAGTCCTCTGCTGAAACTTGTTGCTGTGCTTGGAACGTCGTGGTTATTAGAGTCCTGGCTCTGTCGAGTGGTAGAAATATCCTCTGTGTCATGGAGTCGAACAAGAATCCCAGGAATCGGATTGTCTGGCTTGGTTCGAGAGAGCTCTTGTTGTGGTTGATTAACCAATCGTGCTGTACTAGTACTCGAATGCATAGTTCAGTATCCTGTTTCGCTTGTGTTACTGTGTGTGCCTTTATTAGGAAGTCGTCTAGGTATGGGATAACGTGAATTCCCGATGATCTCAGGTGTGCTACTATTGGTGTTAGAACCTTGGTGAAGACACGAGCAGCTGTACTGAGACTAGAGATGTCGCGAACTGTTCGCCGGCGAACTTGTTCGCGCGAACATCGGGTGTTCGCGCTCGCCGGAAGTTCGCGAACGTCGCGCGACGTTCGCCATTTTGGGTTCGCCATTGTTGGCGCTTTTTTTTGCCCTCTCACCCCAGACCAGCAGGTACATGGCAGCCAATCAGGAAGCTCTCCCCTGGACCACTCCCCTTCCCTATAAAAACCGAAGCCCTGCAGCGTTTTTTCACTCTGCCTGTGTGTGCTGAAGAGATAGTGTAGGGAGAGAGCTGCTGCCTGTTAGTGATTTCAGGGACAGTTGAAAGTTTGCTGGCTAGTAATCGTTTTGATACTGCTCTGTTATTGGAGGGACAGAAGTCTGCAGGGGTTTGAGGGACATTTAAGCTTAGGTAGCTTTGCTGGCTAGTAATCTACCTTCTACTGCAGTGCTCTGTATGTAGCTGCAGTGGGCAGCTGTCCTGCTTCTGATCTCATCTGCTGACTGCTGCAATAACAGTAGTCCTTGTAAGGACTGCTTTTATTTATTTTTTTGTTGTTTTACTACTACTACTACTACTACTACTACTACTATAAGAGCCCAGTGCTATTAGTCTAGCAGTGTTGGGGAGTGGGACTGGTGTGCTAATCTGCTGCTCCTAGTAGTTCAGCAGCACCAACTTTAATTTTTTTTTTTAATATTCATTTTTTTTTATTTTACTTTTTTTATTTTACTACCGCTGTAGTAGTGTATAAGTTGACCTTTTAGGCATTATTTGCCCTGTAGGCATTATTTGCACACTGTTTTCTTCAACCCGCCATCGAGCTGTGTGACCTTGTTCACATTCTGTCTAAATATCCATAATATTACCGTCTCCAGAAAAAACACCGGAGTCACTTTTTTCAAGCAGCCATAATATATTTTACGTAATCCGTATCCACCGCTGTAGTAGTGTATACGTTGGCCTTGTAGGCATTATTTGCACACTGTTTTCTTCAACCCGCCATCGAGCTGTGTGACCTTGTTCCCATTCTGTCTAAATATCCATAATATTACCGTCTCCAGAAAAAACACCGGAGTCACTTTTTTCAAGCAGCATTCATATATTTTACGTAATCCGTATCCACCGCTGTAGTAGTGTATACGTTGGCCTTGTAGGCATTATTTGCACACTGTTTTCTTCAACCCGCCATCGAGCTGTGTGACCTTGTTCACATTCTGTCTAAATATCCATAATATTACCGTCTCCAGAAAAAACACCGGAGTCACTTTTTTCAAGCAGCATTCATATATTTTACGTAATCCGTATCCACCGCTGTAGTAGTGTATACGTTGGCCTTGTAGGCATTATTTGCACACTGTTTTCTTCAACCCGCCATCGAGCTGTGTGACCTTGTTCACATTCTGTCTAAATATCCATAATATTACCGTCTCCAGAAAAAACACCGGAGTCACTTTTTTCAAGCAGCATTCATATATTTTACGTAATCCGTATCCACCGCTGTAGTAGTGTATACGTTGGCCTTGTAGGCATTATTTGCACACTGTTTTCTTCAACCCGCCATCGAGCTGTGTGACCTTGTTCACATTTTGTCTAAATATTGATAATATTATCGTCTCCAGAAAAACCACTTGAGTTACTTTTTTTCAAGCAGCATTCATATATTTTACGTAATCCGTATCCACCGCTGTAGTAGTGTATACGTTGACTTTGTAGGCATTATTTGCACAGTGTTTTCTTCAACCCGCCATCTAGCTGTGTGTATTATCGTTTCCAGAAAAACCAACTGAGTTTTTGTTGTTGTTGTTGTTTTTTTAAAAATAATGCCAGGCAAAGGCAGGCCGCCACGCAGAGGCCGTGCTAGGGGCCGTGCTGCTATGCAATCCTGTGGCCCTAGCAAATTGCCCAGTTTTAAAAAGCCAATGACCCTGAACTCCCAAAATGCTGAAGAGGTAGTTGACTGGCTTACACAGCACACCCCATCCTCTACCGTTTCTAACTTTACCACAACATCCTCCTCATCCTCCACTGCTATGGCCACCCCACGTAACACTTCCTCCACCACCGGTGCCCCTTCTTCACTGGGGTCAGAGGAGTTATTTTCCAATGAGTTTCTTGAACTGAGTAATGCGCAACCATTATTGCCAGAAGAAGATGAAGGAGATGAGGACCTTACACCAGATTTAATTCTGGCAGAGAACACGATAGAGATGGACATAATGAGTGATGAGGAGGAGGTCCCCGCTGCTGCTTCCTTCTGTGATGTGTCAGAAGAAATTGATGCATCTGAGGAGAATGATGATGAGGAGATTGATGTTTTGTGGGTGCCTAGTAGAAGAGAGCAAGAGGAGGGTAGTTCAGATGGAGAGACGGAGAGTCAGAGAGGCAGTAGGAGAATAAGACTTAGAAGAAGCAGGGAGGACAGCCCGCAGGGATCAGCAGGGCAACAACATGTATCGGCACCTGTGTTCAGCCGGCCAACGCACCCGCCATTGCCGCCAATACCGCCAACTCCGCCAACTTCTACTGTTACCGCCAGATCGCACACTTCCAAAAAGTCAGCAGTGTGGGATTTTTTTAATGTGTGTGCCTCTGACAAAAGCATTGTAATTTGCAATGAGTGCAGTCAGAAACTGAGCCTTGGTAAGCCCAACAGCCACATAGGTACAACTTCTATGCGAAGGCACATGAGCGGCAAGCACAAAGCACTTTGGGAGCAACACCTCAAAGGCAACAGGCAAACTAAAAGCCACACTCCTTCTGGTCCAGCATCTTACTGCTCTACCTCTGCTCTCCTTGACCCGTCTGAACCACCCTCCACTCCGCCTTCCACCTTGACCACCTGTTCCCATTCCCAGTCATCTGCCACCAGCCAAGTTTCTGTGAAGGCCATGTTTGAGCGTAAGAAGCCAATGTCTGACTGTCACCCCCTTGCCCGGCGTCTGACAGCTGGCTTGTCTGCACTCTTAGCCCGCCAGCTTTTACCATACCAGCTGGTGGACTCTGAGGCCTTCCGCAAATTTGTAGCAATTGGGACACCGCAGTGGAAGGTACCCAGCCGCAAATTTTTTTTCTAAAAAGGGAATACCACACCTGTACCAACATGTGCAGAGCCAAGTTACCGCATCTCTGTCACTTAGTGTTGGGCCAAAGGTCCATATGACTACTGACGCATGGTCCTCCAAGCATGGTCAGGGCAGGTATGTCACCTACACTGCCCACTGGGTGAACTTGGTAATGGCTGGGAAGCAGGGAATGGGTAGCTCAACAACAACAGTGGAGTTGGTGTCACCGCCACGGATTGCACGCGGTTCTGCCACCACCTCTACTCCTCCATCGCTCTCTACCTCGTCTTCTTCTTCTTCTTACTCTGCTGCTGGGTCCTCCTTCTCCTCCTCCACACCTGTGCACCCCCAGCTCCCCCTAGGCTATTCGACGTGCCAGGTACGCCGTTGTCACGCTGTCTTGGGGATGACGTGCCTGGAAAGCAAAAACCATACCGGATCTGTACTCCTGTCATCTCTGCAGTCACAGGCCGATCGGTGGCTGACCCCACACCAACTGCAGATCGGAAAAGTGGTGTGTGACAATGGAAGCAATCTGTTGGCAGCGTTGAGACTAGGCAATTTAACACATGTGCCCTGCATGGCACATGTGTTAAATTTAATAGTCCAACGTTTTGTCTCCAAGTACCCAGGATTCCAGGACGTTCTCACCCAGTCCAGAAAGGTGTCGGCCCATTTCAGACGTTCCTACACAGCCATGGCACGCCTTGCTGACATTCAGCAGCGCTACAACATGCCAGTCAGGCGTTTGATTTCTGACAGCCAGACTCGCTGGAATTCAACGCTCCTTATGTTGGAACGTCTGCTGCAACAACAAAGGGCCGTCAACGAGTACCTTTTGAACTGGGTGGTAGGACTGGATCTGCACAGCTGGGGATTTTTTTCCCCCGTTACTGGGTGCTTATGCGCGATGCCTGCAGGCTCATGCGACCTTTTGAAGAGGTGACAAATATGGTCAGTCGCACCGAAGGCACCATCAGCGACCTAATACCCTTCGCTTTCTTCCTGGAGCGTGCCGTGCGACGAGTGACAGATGAGGCTGTAGACCAGCGTGACGAGGAGCTGGAAGCGCACGATTTCTGGTCGGAATCACCAGAACGAACCCAGGCACCTGCTGCAACGCAGGGAGAGGTGCCAGAAGTGGAGTCAGAGGAGGAAGGTGGCTTTGTGGAGGAGGAGGAGGAGGACCAACAGGAGCAGGCTTCCCAGGGGGCTAGTGGTGACCTTTTGGGGACCCCTGGTCTTGTACGTGGCTGGGGGGAGGAGACCGTGGATGATGCAGTCCTTGATAATGAGGAAGCGGAGATGGATAGCTCTGCATCCAACCTTGTGAGAATGGGGTCTTTCATGCTGTCATGCCTGTTGAAGGACCCCCGTATCAAGAGGCTTAAGGAGAAGGACCTGTACTGGGTCGCAACGCTACTAGACCCTCGGTACAAGCATAAAGTGTCAGAAATGTTACCAACATACCACAAGTCCGAAAAGATGCGGCATTTACAAACCAGCCTGCAAAACATGTTGTACAATGCTTTTAAGGGTGATGTCACTTCAGGAACTCATCAACATTCCAGGGGCAGAGGTGCCAGTAATCCTGCCACGAGCACACCTGCAAGGACAAAGCCCTTTGGCCAGTCTGTAACGTCAGACATGCAAATGTTTTTCTGTCCAAGGCAGCGCCACAACCCTTCTGGATCCACCCTCAAAGAACGCCTCGACCGGCAGGTAGCGGACTACCTGGCATTAACTGCAGATATCGACACTCTGAGGAGCGATGAACCCCTGGACTACTGGGTGCGCAGGCTTGATCTGTGGCCAGAGCTGTCACAATTTGCCATGAACCTCTTGTCTTGCCCAGCCTCAAGTGTGCTCTCAGAAAGGACCTTCAGTGCAGCAGGAGGGATTGTAACTGAGAAGAGAACTCGCCTAGGTCACAAAAGTGTCGATTACCTGACCTTTATTAAAATGAATGAGGGGTGGATCTCGGAGGGTTACTGCACGCCGGAAGACTTGTTCTGACTTCTATGCAGCTGTCCTTCTCTTCAAGCCTCATGACTCCACACACAGCTGTCCTTTAGCGTCCTCCTCCTCCCTCCGCCACCGTTACAAACTAGGGTGCAAACCCTACTGGTTTAATTTTTTCTGGCCTCTGTGCTTCAGTGGCTGCAACCAAAAAAACTGGGCAAACAATGTCTACAAGGTCAACGTATGGCAAAAAATGACTATTTTCAGCATTTATATGGCATATTTTTTCTGGCAACTGTGCTTCAGTGGCTGCATCCAAAAAAATGCATATTTTCTGCATTTATATGGCATAATTTTTCTGGCCTCTGTGCTTCAGTGGCTGCGACCAAAAAAATGACTATTTTCAGCATTTATATGGCATATTTTTTCTGGCCTCTGTGCTTCAGTGGCTGCGGCCAAAAAAACTGGGCAAACAATGCCTACAAGGTCAACGACGTTGACCTTGTAGGCATTGTTTGCCCAGTTTTTTTGGCCGCAGCCACTGAAGCACAGAGGCCAGAAAAAATATGCCATATAAATGCTGAAAATAGTCATTTTTTGCCATACGTTGACTCAACGTATATGGCAAAAAATGACTATTTTCAGCATTTATATGGCATATTTTTTCTGGCAACTGTGCTTCAGTGGCTGCGACCAAAAAAATGCATATTTTCTGCATTTATATGGCATAATTTTTCTGGCCTCTGTGCTTCAGTGGCTGCAACCAAAAAAATTTATATTTTCAGCATTTATATGGCATAATTTTTCTGTCAACTGTGCTTCAGTGGCTGCGACCAAAAAAATGCATGTTTTCTGCATTTATATGGCATAATTTTTCTGGCCTCTGTGCTTCAGTGGCTGCAACCAAAAAAGTTTATATTTTCAGCATTTATATGGCATAATTTTTCTGTCAACTGTGCTTCAGTGGCTGCGACCAAAAAAATGCATATTTTCTGCATTTATATGGCGTAATTTTTCTGGCCTCTGTGCTTCAGTGGCTGCAACCAAAAAAATTTATATTTTCAGCATTTATATGGCATAATTTTTCTGGCAACTGTGCTTCAGTGGCTGCGTCCAAAAAAACTGGGCAAACAATGTCTACAAGGTCAACGTATGGCGAAAAATGACTATTTTCAGCATTTATATGGCATATTTTTTCTGGCAACTGTGCTTCAGTGGCTGCGTCCAAAAAAACTGGGCAAACAATGCCTACAAGGTCAACGTATGGCAGTTGTTTAAAGAGAACAGTAGATTACTAGCCAGCAAAGCTACCTAAGCTAAAATGTCCCTCAAATCCCTGCAGACTTCTGTCCCTCCAATACAGAGCAGTATCAAGCAGATTACTAGCCAGCAAACTTACTATCATCTGTCCCTGAAATCACTAACAGCTCTCCCCCTACACTATCTCTTCCAAGCACACACAGGCAGATTTTTCAGATACATTTTTGCCCTTGATCCCCCTCTGGCATGCCACTGTCCAGGTCGTTGCACCCTTTAAACAACTTTAAAATCATTTTTCTGGCCAGAAATGTCTTTTCTAGATGTTAAAGTTCGCCTTCCCATTGAAGTCTATGGGGTTCGCGAACCGTTCGCGAACCGCTCGCGTTTTTGCGCAAGTTCGCGAATATGTTCGCGAACTTTTTTTCCGACGTTCGCTACATCCCTAACTGAGACCAAAGGGAAGTGCAGCAAATTGATAGTGAGTGTCTTTGACTGCGAACCTGAGAATTTTTTGTGAATGTGGGTGAATGGGGATACAAAGGTACTTTTGCCTCCTGTCACTTTCGATATGATCTGTTTTAGATCGCGTCCAAACAGGGAATCGCCTGTGTATTTTAGGGATAGTACTCTCAGCTTGGATGCTGTATCACCTGTCCAATGTATGAGCCATAGAGCTCTGCGTGCTACTACTGCATTTGCAGTTGTCTTTGCAGCTAGCTTGGTAATGTCAATTGCCGCCTCCGTCAGAAAGTTGAGGGTTCTGGATAACCTTCCCATCTCGGTTTGCAGTTGTTGAGTAGATGTTGGAGGGTGTCTGGCTAATTCCTGTGCCCACTGTTTTGCGGTGCAAGCTAATCCCGCTGACGCCGCTGCAGGTCTGAGTATTGCAGCTGCCTGTGTATAAATTCGCTTTAACACCGATTCCATCCGGCGATCAAGTGGATCCTTAAAAGCGGCTTCTTCTGCTGGTATGGCTGTTTGCTGGATAACCGGGCGACTACTGAGTCCACTTTAGGAGCCTTATCCCACCTTTTTTGGTGGTCCTCAGGTACTGGGTACGTTTTGAATAATCTTTACGTGAGAGAAAACCTGCGATCTGGTTGTGCCCATTTAGCCTCAATTGCTTGTGTGATGGAATGAAAAATTGGAAAGGCTAATTTAGATTTCTTTTGTACTCCTAAAAGTCTATCTGCTCTCAAAAGAGCAGTTGTCTCATCCTTAATCTACAAGGTTTGCATCATCTCTCTTAGTAAGGTTTTGGATATTTCTGGGGTCATAGTTGACGACCCTTCATTCTCAGAATCAGAAGCTAATTGTGGTTGGAGTCTGAACTATCAGAGTCCTGACCTGGAGCGTCATCCCCCTCAGTGTCTGATGCCAATCCTTTCTCTGAGTTTGAGGATTGTGTTAGTAATGTAGTGGTTCTACGTTTTTTGGCAAGTTTCTGCCCTTTTTTTGGAAGAGATGGTTGTACTGTTATTATCTGTCATAATCCAATGTAGGAAGTCTCCTAATTGAGCTGGCATTTGAGCTGATGTGGAAGTTACTGTGTCAGATTCCCAATTTGTGGGTATAGAGCCTTCAGCCTGAATAATGTTTGGCCTTGTAGAGGGTGATGAGGCCTGACTCTGTGGTTGGTTGTGAGGTACTTGTGGGGATAGCACTGGTGGTTCCGCCATGGGGGGACTCTGTGAAGTGGGTTTGCAATCAGAGCAGTAATTTCTTTCTGATTTTCTTAGAGAGCGTTTGCAAATTTTACATTTAGGAAGCTTATTTGGTCTCCTCTGTTTTTTTGCTGCGCCACCTCTCTGAGGTCATTGAGGGAATCAGTCTCCTCCATCCTACCTTGCCGTTGTTTGGGCACTTCTGTGTTGTATAATGGAAGGGGGTGCAGTGTCTGCGGCTCAGACCTGTTCAATAGTAGGTTGCGTGTGTTTTGCTGCTTCTACTACTGACCGCGTGATAAACTGATGGCCGGTATGGGAAACCATACCAGCCATCAGTAACAGTGTCTGCGGCGCGGCTGCGCATAAATGTCTGGTGCGCAATATGGTTAGGTGTTGCTAGTAGAGCTAATGGGTCGTGGTAATGTGCCGTGTCCTTGCATTTACCCCACAGTTCTACTGTTCAGAAGCAGCTCTGCATGCCTCAACAGATCAGTGATGCGCCTTGTGGCAGGTCTGCGTTCCTTGCGCTTACCCAATGATGTTTTCTGTATAGAAGCAGCTCTGCGTGCCTCAACAGATTTTAGAGGGTAGTAGTGGGTATTTTGCCAACTTCTAGTCAGATGGACAGCTCTGCGTGTCCTGTGGCCCACAACTACTGTGCTGACTTGGGACTCAACTCCCAGAGGGCAGTTCTGCGTACCCTGTAGTCTGGGATTGAGTAGACAATCCAGTGTTCATCCATCGTAGATATCTCTGTATAGTAAGAAGTAGAAATATAAAAGAATAATAAATAAATAATAAAATAATGATGAGTGAAAGATTGTCCTCTACCTCTGAGGCAGGACAAAGAACTGAGGGATGGTGGTGGAGTCGGATTATATAACCAATGGGAGGCGCCAGGAGGCACCAAAAAAATTGAACTATTGTCCTGCCTCCAGAGGTGTATGAAGACAAAAACCCCTGACGTCTGCACTAACAGGAGGGCCGACTAGAGAAATCGATAACGCATTGATGGATAAATTGATACATATCTAACAATATTTATATACAATAGTCATGCAATGTTTGTTAAATATTTTTGAGTCAAATGCCTAATATGTATATCAAAGGCATTCAGAAGATATTACAATCTTTAAATCTACAGTATGGGGCAAATTTATTAAGCTGTGTAAAATGAAATTCACTGAAAAAAACACTGTGTAAAATAAATGGTAAATGAATCAAGGCATGTTCTATTTTACTCAGATTTACAGATTTGCCACCGTTATTTTACATTGCTTTTGGTAGAAGTCACTCTAAAATAAAAAAAAATGCATAAAAGATTTATAAATTTGTACCTAAGAAATGTTCAAGCATTGCATTAAAAAATGTAATTAAATTCAAATGACATATATAAAAAAAAATCAAATGATATATATATAGATATATATATATATATCTATATATATAGATATATATATATATATATATATATATCAGTCCAAGTCTCAAGGCCTTGAGAAAGGTCCCTGAGTGGACCGAAACGTCACGTCGGCTTTACATGTAATTTGAATACACTTTGATTTTTTTCACCAAAGAACTCGTTGTTGCTGGTCATTTCTACCTTATTATCTATTTAATTTACCTTGCACCCGAGGTAAACTGCAAAGGCGGGGTGCTGCCCATTTGGAATTACTACAAATATATATATATATATATATATATATATATATATATATATATATATATATATATATATATATATATATATATATATATATATATATATATATATATATATATATATATATATATATATATTGTGAGCAGGATCAGATGAACAGACAGGTTTTGAACAGGGCAAAGTCCATTTATTGTTCACATATAAAGACTTTGGGAGAAGAGCAGCATAAAACAAAACAAAATCCTTGCCACACTTGGGCTCTAACTAATATACAGGGTAGTTTCCCTCTCTAATACCGGTCCCCTACTGGGATTCCCGGTCAAACACAAACAGTACAACTCCCCAGAGTCACAGTACCTTTACAAAGTCCTTTCCCTTTGGGGAAAAATAAACAGCCACTTCCAATGGCTACACTCAACTCCCAGCTCTCCTCAGTGTGAGTCTCAATCTTCCTCTCTGAGCCCCAGCCCTCTCTAGCAGCTAGCAGATCTAGCCTGCTAATTATTCCCCAGGTGAGACTTTCTAGGGGAATTAACCCATTAATTAACTGCTGTACATATATATATATATATATAGAAGCAAAGAATAGCGACACTCACAGGTTTTTCTTCATGGTGCAAAATAGATTTATTGTGCTCGAGCACAATAAATCTATTTTGCACCATGAAGAAAAACCTGTGAGTGTCGCTATTCTTTGCTTCTATGATTACTTCATTCAGACGAGCACCCAGGTATTACCCTTGTCTACGGAGTGCACCCTTTTGGATCTGTCTATATATATATATATATATATATATATATATATATATATATATAGATATATATAGATATATATATATATTGAGCAACAGCACCACCCTATGCCCTAACTAGGAAATAAAAAGGACTTACAAATGAATGTACGGAAACACCAAGGTGATATGTTGCACCTTATGCACAAACCTGAGCACTTAATCAGTGCTACAGTCTACACTATAATATTTAAAATATACATACTGTGCATAATTGTAAATGACACATTATGATTTTTAGTGTATTGCAGTTTTAGTTGACTTATAATAGATCTGTCCATAAACCGACTAAGAACTGATGCAGGACATTACGGTACATGTACATTTTTCATTATTTGTGTTTTTTTTTTTATTTAGCTTATTATTTAGCAGCTCTCCAGTCTGGAATTTCAGCAATCTGGTTGCTAGGGTCCAAATTACCCTAGCAACCATGCTTTGTTTTGAATTAGACTGGAATATGAATAGGAGAGGGCCTGAATAGAAATATGAGGAATAAAAAAGTAGCAAGAGCAATAAACGTGTAGCCTTACAGATCATTTGTTTTAGATGGGGTCAGTGACCCATATTTGAAAGCTGGAAAGAATCAAAAGAGAAAGGCAAATAATTAAAAAACTGTAAAAAACTGTAAAAAATAAATAATGAAGAACAATTGAAAGTTGATTAGAATTAGCCATTCTATGGGAATGTATGCTCTTATACTTAAATCTTTGTTTCTTTTTCCCCTCTTTTTCTGTCTTCTTTTTCTGGATGGGCTCCATATATGAGGATACCATGTATCTGTGGCTAGTCTGTGAGCAGTCCTTGGGTACTCCACACTGTCAGAAAGATTACATGATGCATCATGGCAGGTACAAAGATTAGATTAGTGTCATGGAATTTAAGAGGCCTAAATGACAGGGTTAAACGCTCCCTTGTACTAGACCACCTTAGGAAGTTGGGAGCAGACATAGTCCTCCTGCAGGAAACGCACATGATTGGCCAGAGAGTCAGAGCTCTCATCTTAGCTCTCACATGAAAGGTGGGCAGGAGTCAATGGCGCCTGTCATTGACTCCTGCCCACCTTTCATGCGGAGAACTCTACCTACTCAAGGGGGGTGGTAATCGTATTTAGGAAGACCCTACTACCTACTAAAGATTCCATTATCTCTGATTAGTATGGTAGATACTTGATTCTTAAAGTGACTATTGCCCTAACCTCGCTTATACTGGTTAATGTCTACTCCCCTCCCCCCTGGGAACTTGGCTCTCTTGCAGTGCATACAAGGCAAAATTGCGACGTTAGAGGAATGTCCTATTATATGGATGGGGGACTTTAATGCAGTACCTAACCCTTAGCTAAACAGCCTTAGACCTCATAGTAGGGGAGACTCTGCTGCCTTCGGTGACTGGCTCCGGGCATCTAATTTGACAGATGTCTGGAGATGGTCCAATCCCAGTACACAACAATTCTCTTGCTATACGGTCTCCACTGCTGCTCTGCCGCGTAGAATCCTTGCTTTTCGCCTCCCCGGCAATCTTACCACTGGTAGACTCAATTAGCTACACCTCGAGAATATGCTCAGACCATGCTCCATTACAGCTGGATTTGAGATTAACAAGCCGAGCAGGCGAGCGGCAGTGGAGACTTCCCCCAAAATGGATCCAAAATGAGTTTGTAAGAGAAGCATTTGTCCCACAATTTATAAGCTTTTTGGAAAAAACTGTTGGAACAGCCTCAGCACAGATGATTTGGGATGCAGCCAAGGCCTACACAAGAGGCACATATATCTTGTTAATTAAAGAGGCTAGGCAGAAACTAGAGGTAAAATTAGGGGATGCCAGGGCGTCACTAGAGGATGCCGAAAGTGTATAAGCTGGCAACCCGACAGAGGTAGCGGGGGAGGCACTTGCAGAAGCCCAAAGGAATGTCAACATAGTATACACAGAGAAATACTCACAGAGGGAGATGAGCCGTTTAGCCAGTTGGTATGACAAGGGAGATAAATGTGGCAAGTTGTTGGCCATGCTATCCAGGGAACCTAATCAGCTAACGGCAATCCCTAGAATCATTACAGCAAAGGGGGATGAGCTCCAGGATCCGGACCGGATCTTAAGCAAATTTTGCTCCTATTATTCTAACTTGTACAGCTCTAAATTTACCCGCTCCTAGGAAGCACTAGCTGAGTACCTGGATAGCATCCAAATCCCTAAACTTCCCAGGGAGAGCACGGGCTTCCTGAGTCAGCCCATCACTATTGATGAGGTGACTGAGGCCATTTCTGTCTTCCCAAATGGAAAGACGCCCGGTCCGGATGGTCTCTCCATTGAGTGGTACAAGGCCCATGGGGACATCATTGCTCCCCAACTAACTGCCCTTTATAATGCTATCACTACGGGCGCCCCCCTGCCGCATACAGTCAAACTGGCCACTATCACATTGATACTGAAAGAAGGTAAACCCCCTGAGAATTGTGGGTCATATAGACCGATCTCCCTCCTAAATTCGGATGTGAAAATACTGGCTAAAGTATTAGCAAAAAGGCTTAAATTACTACTCAATCTACTAAAAAAGATTTTTTTACCCGAGTTCTTATATGCATTTCACAATGTGCTAATTATACCCCCAAAAGGTGGTTTACAACAGTAGATGGTATAATGTGGGGTTTCATATGGGAGGGACAGTGGCAGACCATACTGCCTCCAGTTGCCAAAGGAGGCTTGGTGCTCCCAAACCTTCTACTCTATTTTTACGCCAGTCAGGTAGTCTATGGGGCAAATTTACTAAAATGCGAAGTGACTAACTAATTCGCCAGTGTGACGTCATTTTGCCACTTTGCAAATTTACTATCAGTGACCCTGGCGAAAATTCACCAGCGAAGTGGATAGCCTAGCGCAACTTTGCACCCTAACGCTGGCGAAGTTGCGCTCTGGCAAAGGGGGCAAAACTACGCAAATTTACTAAGATTTTTTTTTTTTGTTACCTCCTTCACTAGAGTTTACTTCGCCAGGTCAGAGCAGGCGAGGTTCAATAGAGTAGATAGGAGTTTGTTGCGTGCAACTTCGGATATAGGTGAATTTGCGACGGCCAGGTGATGTGCGGCGAAGGCTGCGCTAGCGCAGCTCTGCAGGTTAGTGGATTTGCCCCTATGCCTGGTGGTTGAACCCTAACCCAAACAATCAGGCAGTGGTCCTTGAGGCAGGGGTAATTTCCTCATTTGAAGCATTGGCCAATCAGTTGCATAGAGGCCTCTCCTCAATATATACCCTCACGCCTTGTATGAAAATGGTGTGTACAGTATTCCAGAGGGCAGTGGTGTCCCCATATAGGAAAAAGAGTCAGTGGTCAAAGTGGTCCCCCTTGTGGGGCAATAATGACCGCCCTCAGCTCCCTGATGCGGCCACTTGGCAAGCCTGTAATTAGGAACTAACCCATCCTCTTTTTTTCTTTTAATTTGTTTTGTACATTCCAACGGATTGGAAAACAGGACGTTAATGCCATAGGCTTTGATCAAAGACCCTTACAGGGGGAGCCATTCTATAACATACTAAAAGTTAACTTAAAGGGAATGTACATGCCTGGTGCCCCCCAAGCTTTGTGCCCTAGGCATGTGCCTATCCCTAGTTCCAGCCCTGTTTCTTACTCTGGGATAATCTTACAATACTCCTATTCTTATAATGGACATTTGAGGCAAAAGTATGTACATAATTTAAGGACTGAAAAAAAACAAATGGCAGTCAGTCATTTTAAATTTAACCAAGTGTCAGAAAGGAAATCCTGCTGCTTATTGTCTGAACTAAATTGAAATCACTAAAATATTAATGCAGCTTAGCTTGCAAAAATAATTTTGTTAGCATTATTGGCAGCACCACTCTGAGCAGACTTGGAAATTTAAGAGGAATTACAACTTAACCACAACATAAAGTCCAATATGAAACATTTAATATAGATGAGATGTGTCTGCTTAGATTTTGCCAAGACTGGATAAAGTGTTGCAAAAATGCCTACTGTTTAAGATAAGGTGTATCAGTAATGAGAATGCTATTTGTTCATGAAATGAAGGATAAGGCACAATTATACCCCTCAACAATGTAGGTCTCTATAAAATATATTGCATAAAGCAGCTTATATGTAAAATTCTGCTTCATCTAAATAAGCCATTTTCATAAAAATATACTTGTTTTAGTAACATGTGCCATTGGGTAATACTAAATAGAAAATTTCCATTTTAAAATCATATGATTCATTAATCATACAAACACATTCGTTAGGTCACATGAGCCTATGAATGAGCAAAATTCTGTCCTTTACTCCCATGCTTCTTCCTGTTTCAGTTAGAGCTGCAGTATTTCTGGTCAGATGATCTCTGAGGCAGTACAGAGAATATCATAAAATGGTGGCTCAAGGGAAAAATGTAACAGGGCAGTATTTACTAGTATCTATATTCCAATTTGGTAAGATTCTTTAATAGACAACTAAATATGATCGAAACTATCTGCTGGTTAAGTATTCATTTTGGGGTATAGTTTTCCTTTAAAGGAAAACTAAACCCCCATTGTAAAAAGTCCCCATTGGCCCCCCCTCCACTGGCCCCCCGACCCTGCATCTCCCATGCACAGTCTTACCCCTGAATTCTTTCCCCTCTAGAAATAGCGATCGCACCTGCAGAGTGAGCGCAGCGGAGCTCATGGGCGCCATCTTCTTCTCTACGGTAATCTTCGTGAAGTGAGATTCTCCTTTAACACTATATCCTGTAACTGCACTCACTAGATTAATATTTACAGGGTTTATTAATGTTTATAAAAGAAGGTAATGAATTATATCTATTTGTAAGGGGCAGGAATATCCAGGGCCACACTGTGGCGCTAACAGTATAGATACCAAGCCTCCGCTAAGTGGGAGATTTGTGGGGGTTGGATAAGTTAAGTGCCCTCACCCAGGGCCAAAACCAGATATTGCTGGACATATAACACCCTGGGAACTGCAGTAGCAGTGATAACGTAATAATGTAATTTACTTGCAACAATTACGATGTTAGCGAAGGGCAAGCCATTTGTGGGGAGATTTGTTGCCTGTGGTAGCTAATTTTAAACAACAAGTCTCTTTGCCACAGTCCTTAATAGGTATGCACCGTACTACTATTGTAGGATTCGGTCGAACGCCAATCCTTTGTGAAAGATTTGGCCGAACCCAAACCCTTATTTGCATATGTAAATAGGGGGGAAAAAGAACCAAGAGCGTGGTTACATTTTTGGCTTCTTTGTTTGTGTGATGAAAAGTCACATGCATTTTTTTGGATTTGGTTTGGCTGGGCAAGTGGATTGGACTGAATCCTGCTGAAAAAGCCCAAGTTTTGGCCAAATACCGAACCGAATTCTGGATTCGATGCATCTCTAGTTCTTAAGGCTGTTAAAATTGATACAATAGTTGCCAATCTTTCAGAGATGCTGCTGAGAAATGTATCAACTAATGTAGCAAACTGTAACAGTTCAGAATCTGCACCTGGATCTGAGCTGCCAAACTGAAACACCAGAGAGGAATATTGAACGTTAATCTTCAATTTTGGAAAATCAGTAAAAAGATAAAATGGAAAACAATTGACAAAAGTCTTTCTTTCTGGTGAACAATCTGCAAACAACTGAACTGAAAAAAGTGTTTGGAAGGAGAACCTCTTTAAAGGAGAACTAACCCCCCAAAAAGAAAAATCCCATCCACTACCCAAGATAGTCCCCTTCCTTGCTTTCTCCCTGCATAGTACATTATTCCAAAAAGAGTCCCTGAATATCATGCTCACTTATTTATACATAGTAACTTACAGTAGAAAGTTAGGTTGAAAAAAGACACACGTCCATCATGTTCAACTTTTAAATCTATTTTAACCTGCCTCAATGCTAGTTGATCCAGAGGAAAGCATAGAAAAAAAACAATCTGAAGCCTCTCCAATTGCCTCAGAGGGTGAAAAAATTCCTCCCTGATTCCAAAATGGCAGACTAGTCTCTGGATCAACTTGTACTATGAGCTGTCTTCCATAACCATGTATCCCCTCACTTGCTAAAGAGCCATCCAACCCCTTCTTAGAGCTATCTAATGTATCAGCCTGTACAACTGATTCAGGAAGAGAATTCAACATCTTGACAGCTTTCACTGTAAAAAAAACCCCTTCAGAATATTTAGGCAGAACCTTGCGTCAGCTGGAAAGACCTACTGGTAAATAAAGCATTAGATAGATTATTATATGATTCCCTTATATATTTATACATAGTTATCATATCATCCCTTCTTCTCCAGCACAAACAGCCCCAATTTGGCCAGTATTTCCTCATAGCTAAGATTTTCCATACCTTTTACCAGCTTTGCTACCCTTCTCTGTACCCTCTCTAACTCAATAATGTCTTGTTTGAGCACTGGAAATTAAATCCAATCTAGATGGGGCCTTACCAGCGGTGCTCTATACAGTGAAAGAATGACCCCCTCCTCCCATGAATCAGTGCCCCTTTTAATACAGCTCAAGACCTTATTTGCCCTTGATGCTGCTGGCTGCCTGCTACATTACCTTTTCTACAAGGACGCCAAGGTCCTTTTCCATTATGGATTTGCAAATGCAAAATTACAGAGTAATGCAGCGGAACTCATGGGTGCCATCTTCCGCATCTTTGGTCTTCTTTTGTAAGGAACCGCCAACACTTTGCTATTTCAGTAGAGCAGTTCGGTATTTGTACCAACTGTGCATGCATCGAAAAGTTCCGTCAATTTCCAAAGGGAAGGAAGAGGATCTGAAGAAGACTTAAGATGTGGAAGATGGCACCCAAGTGCTGCGCTGCGCTACTCTTCATAAATAAGTGAGCATGATATTCAGCGACACTTTTTGGAACAATGTATTATGCTGGGAGGACACAGGGAGGGGGTCTATCTAGGGTAGATGGGCTTTTCTTATTGGGGGAATTAGTTCTCCTTTAAGGTGATATACAGCAAAGTCATAAAAATACATTCAATTTAGCAAAACTTTGCCCTGTGATAGTTTCCCTATTTTGCATTTGTCAACTTGCAAATATTTGGTCAACTTACATTAAAAAATGCAGGCAATTTGTTTTTCTGCATATTTTTCCAGTACAAAAAGAACCCATGTTTACGTTATACCAGCAAAACAGAACATGGCTTGCTCATACCTATGCTTCTGGCCAGTGGCGTAACTACCGGGGGAGCAGGGGCTGCAATTGGGCCAGGGGCTGCACCCCCTCAGGGCCCTCCGGCAGCTCGCGCGGAGCGAATTCCATGCAGTTCTGGGCTGATTCCTGGGCGGTTCCGGGTGTACATAGGGGGGCGGGGGCCCGACTGCACGTCCCGCGCAAGGGCCTGCCCCCCTCTAGTTACGTTACTGCTTCTGGCTGTATTCTCACAGAACAATATAGCACTAATATCATTTATGCTTATTTATAAAGAAGATCAGGGATCACATGTTGAACAGCAGCAAAAAATAATTAAGCATGTCTTGTGTGTACAGTTTACCTTCTGGAAAATGCTTTATTTAATTGTTGGAAGCAAATAATTTTTTTATATGAAAAGTCTTTGCAGAACATTTTACAAGTCACTAAAAATAGAAAAAGGTTAATCAAAGATACTTTGGAAAAATAATTGTAATCTTTTTTTAACACATTTGAATTACACATACTATCCCTTTATTGTTTGTCTCAAATCTCACACAAAGCACTGTCAGTGATTCTCTATGGGTCTCTAACTGGGAATTATTCGCCATTAAATACATTTAGCTTCCCCATTTCAAAATGATTTATATTATTTCTGGTGTTTGAACATTTCTCATATAATGCTATAGATATTTAATGTATTATATTATACCTATGTTGCCAATTTCTTCTAAACACGTCTCCAGAAGAGTTGAGGTGCAATAGCATATACATTGCCCTACATTTGTGGTTGGACTGGGCCCAGACCCGCTGCCTGAAACCATTGCCGCTGCCTCCAACCTCCCTAACCCTGGACGCAGCTATGATTAGAAAAAAAGATAGGAGGGCTAGAGAATTGTGGCTGGGGCAGGGGGGGGGGGCGAGAGGTTGTGTGTAGTCCCGAGAGGCAGCAGCCTTGGTGGGCCCCAGGCCCTCTAGGTCTGATGCTGTCTACCTTGTTAGAAATGCTTTCCACAATGCTACAATTGTCCTTCATAGAACATTTTCAAATGCTCATTTTTTTTTAATGCTAAAAACAATATTTTTTTCTCATATTACTCAAATTTTTTTTCATGATTTATTAAAGGGGTTGTTCATCTTTAAATTAACTTTTTGTATGATGTAGATAATGATTATCTGAGACAATTTGCAACTGTTTCTCATTTTCTTTTATTTGTGGTGTTTGGTTATTTAGCATTATATTTAGCAGCTCCCCAGTTTGCAATTCCAGCAATCTGGTTGCCAGGGTTTAAATTACCCTAGCAACCATGCATTGAATTGAATAAGAGACTGGAGTATGAATAGGAGATGGCTGGAATAGAAATATGAGTAAAACAGTAGCAATAACAGAAAATGTGTCTTTTAGATGAGTCACTAACCCCTATCTGAAAGCTGGAAAGAGTTAGCAGTCATCAAATAATTATAAAACTATCACAAAAAATTAAGACCAATTGAAAAATTGATTAGATTAAGCCATTCTATAACATAGTAAGAGTTAACTTAAAGGTGAACCACCCCTTGGAGTGTAAAAACCACAAAAAAACTGTAATGCACAAAATATGCCCTCTAAAGGCAAAGGTCACATGAAAGTTCTTCATTTTCATATCAGTCAAAGTTGACCAATCACAAGAGGACTTTCCAATCCATGTCAAAGCAAAAAAAAAAAAAAAAGAATTTACAATAGAAGAAGGGTCCTTCTTTTTTTTTGCTTTGTGATATTCAAGGATCTATTAGTTTCGAAACCCACTAAAGTTAATCCAAAAACAAGGTTTTCATATTCTTATTCAGATTCTTTCGTGTTTTTCGTGGGTTATTGAGTTGAGGTTAAGAGAACTTTCAATGGTGAATATGGTGACTTTGATTGCTTATTGTTACTAGGGCTTTTTCTCCTCTGTTTCCTTTTTGAACAGATGTTATTGGGCTTTAGATAAAGGGATTGGAAAATTTAAAAATGGCCATTTTCTTGGCCTGCCCACAAGAAGTTCTCATAAAAACTGTAATTGTACTGAAAGTAGTCCTAAAGGGTGCTAAGACAGCATATAGATAAAAAAAACATGCAACAAATTAATCTTGGCTTTGAATAAAATATTTAAATTAATAGAGAGGAACATTTCAAGTGAAATTGAGTTTGAAGAGAGTAGAAAACAGATGAAATCTGATTCTTAGAGATTAAGTTTAAAATATTATGAACAGAAAGCAATTAGTCACTCACAAAAGATGGGATAAGAAGAAAATATGTAGAGACAGTGTGATCTCTATAAAGGTGAAATTTAAGGCCACATTAGTTAATTATTTTTTAAGTAGCTAGTACAGAATAAAAAAGCAGTAGACCTAATATAAAGCTAAAGATATTGATTTAATAGCATTCTCGCTGCAGGCCTACATTGTTTGTTAAAGAATTTACATAGTTACATAGTTAGTTACATAGTTAAATTGGGTTGAAAAAAGACAAAGTCCATCAAGTTCAACCCCTCTAAATGAAAACCCAGCATCCATACACACACCCCTCCTACTTAGTCCTACTGAAAGTCACAGCAGGTTTAAATCTACATCAATACATTTATGCACGCATTCCATGTTTGTAAGTAAGTTCATAGAAAGAAAAAGGAATAATTTAATAAGAAAATAGAAGACATATCTTTTAGGACATAAAAATATTACAGCAAGCATTGTACAGCAGCATTCATGAGTCATCTGTAAAATGTTTTGAAAGTATATTAACAATTTAACAAAATATAAACATTTCAATTTTTTTGTGATTTTATTGAAGGTTTGTAGAAGAAATATGAAAAAATATCTAATAAAGTAAACATGATGGAATTAACAGTTAAAAGCTAGATCTGATATGCTTAATAGGAAATGTTGTAATCAAAAATCCTGTTTTGGCTTAAAAAAAGAAGTGCCATCACTGAATGACATGCTATTATGCATAAAACAACTATGGGGGTTATCTAATAAATGGTCTTACGTTTGCTACTTGTCTAGTAACCCATAGCAAGCAATCTGCATTTACTGGTCAGCTGTTCAAAAACAAATATCTGATTGGTTGCTATGGGTTACTAAATGTGGGAGAAATGTGATACAAGTCACAAATAGATTCGCTACAATACTAAATGCAAAAAGGAAAGGTTGTGGGAGCACTCCATGGCTTAATAAAAATGTACTGAAATACAATGGAAGTGCTACTGATCTGGTCAAATTAACTACAAACATAGCGAAAAAGAAGAAAAAATGATCAATGCACATTCCCTGGTCCCCTGTCATATAAGTAATCTATGCAGATGCAGGCATTTACAAAGACAGGGGTTTTTTAGTTACAAAATTATGATCATCAGATTGATAAGCCACCATACCACATCAAGGTAAAACCCATATGGCAGTCCCTAACGATTTACCTCTGGTCATAATATCAAATGCTAAAGCCTTCCGGCATAAGAGCATTACCTGAATTAAAGGTCTCCCGACCTGGGCATTGGTTTCAATCATAGGGCTTAGTCCTCTCCCACCATTAGCTTTCAAAGGGGGAGAGATAACCTAGACCCCCGCATTGGCTGCATGAGATAAATCCTCCCCCGCTTGCGACTTTTAAAAGTATAAAAAACTATATAAAAAAATAAAGGCATGTTAATTGGTTCCTGATAAAATTGACCATAGTGTGTGAACCTTAGACTGTAAGCTCTGCTGCGGCACTGACTTATGTGAATGATGTATACTTTCTGTTAAGCACTTTGGAATAAGTTTAATAATTAAATAATAATAATTGGTGTATGACATAGATGAAATTTCGTCCTAAAAGTTCGATTTTGCTCTTTTAAATGCATGTAATTACATTGTAAGGAGCCTGCATATTTGCAGGAAACATTCAGTTGTGTTCATTTCTTAAAACCAACAGTGTAATTTAAACACAAGGCTTATGTTTGCCCATATCTAGCATCCAAAATCAACCAATCAGATGTTTATTTTCAACCATTTGATTACTAAATGTTACCTTCTGATTGGTTGCTATGGGTTACTAAACAAGTAGCAAACTTATTACCATTTCTTACATTAACCCCTAAGTTAGAAATTTATCTCCGATAATAATAAAAAAAACATAATTCTAAGAAGAAAACATACTAGAAAACATTCTAAGAAACTTTGCAACATACATTCATTACACATTTTCTATGTTTTTTTAAATTAATTTGTATATGTATTGCTAGTGAAAGCAGTGTTTGAGCCACCAGGACATAGAATAGAAAGAGACAGACAGACTCTTGATACAGGGGGTTATTTATTATCGTCCCAGTGGTAAAAACTCGAACAAAAATTCAAGTTTTTTTACTATAAAATCTGAATTTTTAGTGGAATAAAAAAACTAGAATTCTTTGAGAATTATTATACCATGAGTCTGCAAAAAGTCAGAATCCAAAAAAAATCTTCAACCAGTCGAGGCCCTGTAGAAGTCCATGGCAGAGGTCCTATTTGCAATTTGAAGATATTGTCTGCGCTGGGTTTCGTACGATATATTTGGGCTTTTCTGACAATTTCGCGAAAAATTTGGACTTTTCAGGTATCAAATTTGAAAAGTTCCGATTTTTTGTGTGACAATCTGAAAAAGTCACAATTTTCGCGTGACAAACTGAAAAAATCACAGTTGTTGTCAATCCAATTTTTTCATGTTTTTTTTAATGATAAATAAGGGTAAATAGTGGATTCTAGTTTGGTCTGACTTGTTTTATTTAAAACATCAGAAAAATTCGGATTTTGAGAAATAAGCCCCACAATGTAAGACAAGGCAGCTGATTAACAGACCTGCCTTTGCTGGGGAAATAAGACTTTTGCATTGTTTAAAATGACAATGCCAGGAGATAAACAAGTGCTGCTTTCAATAGCAATGTTTTTACAAATAACTTTTTTAAAGCATTGAGAATTTTTAATAAATGTATATGGGAAAATTGCTTAGAGATATGATTTCCTTTATTAGGCAAATTTTTATTTTGGGGTTGACTTGCCCTTTAAAATAATTTTAAGAACTTAGATGTTCTTAAAAGTTGGCTGTATGATGTTAAAAATAGGGATGCACCAAATCCAGGATTCGGCCTTTTTCAGCAGGATTCGGATTCGGCCGAATCCTTCTGACTGGCTGAACCCGAATCCTAATTTACATATGCAAATTAGGGGCAGGGAGGCAAATCACGTGTCTTTTTGTCTCAAAAGAAGGAAGTAAAAAAATGTTTCCCCCTAATTTGCATATGCAAATGAGGATTTGGATTCGATATCCAAAATTGTGGATTCAGTGCATCCCTAGTTAAATCAAACTTTGCTCCATCTGTATGTCTGTATGCATTCTTCGAATCAACTGGTGGACCACTCTATGCAATCAATAGAGATTCTGTTAAAGCTGTCACCTAGCCAGATGGAATATGAAAGAGGTAATATAATGAAAGTTTAAAGTTTGCTTTAATTCCACAGTAACTAAACTTCAGCTAGCATTTACTAGTCCTCCTATTTACTAGTCCTACCTATAAAAACTACCTTTGAGAAAGAGCTGGTAAGGACAAATCAATGCATTGTTTATTAATTTATTTAACAGCAATTTCATTAAAACGTAGACATGCAGCAATATTTTGCTTCATAAAATTATAATCCGAATAGAGCGATGACCAACGTATCCATCAGAGTCGCTAATATTAATATCAAAGTGGCTTTATTAAAACACACAATGTGACAATAATATGGCAGTGGGTGTGCAAAAAACGTGCACGTTTCATGCCTCTGTGCTCGGCACTTCCTCAGAAGCTCGGGAGACGATATCATGCTGAGGTGAGCACCGACATTACCGCATCCTAACAGTGATTGCAGCAATATTTTGCAATAACATTATTTTAGACTATGCTACCAATGTTCCCTTTAATTTTTTCTTGGCTGTGTGCACAAAAAAATTCTTGCACACTTTCTAAACCTGTGTGCACACTTTTGTGTGTGCATGTCAAACATTATGGGGCCGATTTATCAAAAATTTAGTTTTTCATGTTTTTCACGATTCTAGAGAAAAGGCAGTGAATAAACACTAATACGAATATACTCGAGAATATTCTTTGTAACCTCGAATAGTCACCATTTATTAAAGAATAAAACCACGAAAAGTCTCCAGAAAAAACTCAGCAAGTAAAAACTGGCAAGGTTGTATAGAAGTCAATGGGAATGCTCTCTGACAACTTTATTTATTTATTTTCCGAGTTTATTAAAACATTCGAGATTTTCAGCCTCATTGAAAATTAATGGGACAATGAGATTCTCACTGGCATAGTTACATAGTTACATAGTTAAATTGGGTTGAAAAAAGACAAAGTCCATCAAGTTCAACCCCTCCAAATGAAAACCCAGCATCCATACACACACCCCTCCCTACTTTTAATTAAAATTCTATATACCCATACCTATATTAACTATAGAGTTTAGTATCACAATAGCCTTTAATATTATGTCTGTCCAAAAAATCATCCAAGCCATTCTTAAAGGCATTAACTGAATCAGCCATCACAACATCACCCGGCAGTGCATTCCACAACCTCACTGTCCTGACTGTGAAGAACCCTCTACGTTGCTTCAAATGAAAGTTCTTTTCTTCTAGTCTAAAGGGGTGGCCTCTGGTACGGTGATCCACTTTATGGGTAAAAAGGTCCCCTGCCATTTGTCTATAATGTCCTCTAATGTACTTGTAAAGTGTAATCATGTCCCCTCGCAAGCGCCTTTTTTCCAGAGAAAACAACCCCAACCTTGACAGTCTACCCTCATAATTTAAGTCTTCCGTCCCTCTAACCAATTTAGTTGCACGTCTCTGCACTCTCTCCAGCTCATTTATATCCCTCTTAAGGACTGGAGTCCAAAACTGAACTGCATACTCCAGATGAGGCCTTACCAGGGACCTATAAAGAGGCATAATTATGTTTTCATCCCTTGAGTTAATGCCCTTTTTTATGCAAGACAGAACTTTATTTGCTTTAGTAGCCACAGAATGACACTGCCCAGAATTAGACAACGTGTTATCTACAAAGACCCCTAGATCCTTTTCATTTAAGGAAACTCCCAACACATTGCCATTTAGTGTATAACTTGCATTTATATTATTTTTGCCAAAGTGCATAACCTTGCATTTATCAACATTGAACCTCATTTTCCAGTTTGCTGCCCAGTTTTCCAGTTTAGACAGATCACTTTGCAAAGTGGCAGCATCCTGCATGGAACCTATAGTTCTGCACAATTTAGTATCATCTGCAAAAATAGAAACAGTACTTTCAATGCCCACCTCCAGGTCATTAATAAACAAGTTGAAAAGCAAGGGACCTAGTACAGAGCCCTGCGGTACTCCACTAACAACACTGGTCCAATTAGAAAATGTTCCATTTACCACCACTCTTTGTAGTCTATCTTTTAGCCAGTTCGCTATCCAGGTACAAATACTATGTTCCAGGCCAACATTCCTTAATTTAACCAGTAACCTTTTGTGTGGCACTGTATCAAATGCTTTAGCAAAGTCTAAGTAAATCACATCCACTGCCATCCCAGAATCGAGGTCTCTACTTACATTCTCGTAAAAAGAAATTAAGTTAGTCTGGCAAGATCTATTACGCATAAAACCATGCTGGCACAAACTCATAGTATTATGATTTGCTATGAAGTCCAGTATCTTATCCTTTATTAACCCTTCGAAAAGCTTTCCTAATACTGACGTCAGACTAACTGGCCTATAGTTTTGAGGCTGAGAACGGGATCCTTTTTTGAATAGAGGCACCACATTAGCAATTCGCCAGTCTCTTGGCACAATACCAGATCTCAATGAATCCTGAAAAATTAAGTAAAGAGGTTTGGCAATCACAGAGCTAAGCTCGCTAATTACCCTGGGATGAATACCATCTGGCCCTGGACCTTTGTTAATCTTAACCTGTTCAAGTCTCTTTTGAATTTCTTCTTGTGTGAACCATGCATCATTAGTTGTATTACTAGAATTGGGAGTGTTAAGAAGGAAACCTTCACTTACTGGTTCTTCATTTGTGTAAACAGATGAAAAATACGAGTTCAGAATCTGCGCTTTTATTTTGTTTTCATCAACCAGCTGATCCCCCTCTGATAGTAAGGGTCCCACCCCTTCCTGCTTCATTTTTTTACTATTGACATATTTAAAAAATAATTTGGGATTTTTTTTACTGCTTGCTGCAATATCCTTTTCTATAGCAATTTTAGCTTGCCTTATAGCTTCTTTGCATGATTTATTGGCCTCCTTGTACCTTATAAATGTTTCGGCTGTACCAGCTAACTTGAAAGCCTTAAAAGCACGTCTTTTCTTACCCACCTCAACACCAACGCTTCTATTGAACCAAAAAGGTTTTGCTTTGCAACGACGTTCCTTGCTTACAAGTGGAATATACTGACAAGTATATTTATTAATAACTTTTTTTCCGCAAAAAAACCCATGCGGGAATATGTTGTCGTATTTTTTCTTAAATAAGCTTTTTTCCTCTCTTCTGCATTTTCCCCCCCACTAATTCTGAACGATATTGATTATAATTATTGCAATTATTATAATCAACTATAATTAATGTATAATTAAATTATAATTAACAATTATTTTACAATATATTTAAATGCATTACTGTAGGAGTGCCCATACTTTACTAATGCGAGGTCTACTTTTATTGATGTTGGCCCATTATTATTTACATCCTTAAAAACATTGTTAGCATTGTGTTCCATGGAAAATATTACTTAAATGTTGATTTATGAGAATTACAATGTATAGGGTTATATTAAAACATGTTTTTCTTACCTAACCTTAATGTAATAAATCCAGATGAAAAGCATGAAATAGGAAGGAGATTTAGACAAGCTGTTTGTAGACCGTGTCAGAGATCATGTTGGCCATATCTTCCCCACCCAAGCCACATAATTGTTACTGAATATGCCCCCTTCATTTGCCAGAGCCATCACATTTTCCTAAAACAAATTGTAGCTTTCACCCGGCTGCCTTTTCCCTCTGACACATCAGTAACATTGATATCTGCAAACAGGACATGTATGCTGTTTGTTGACTGTGTCTTGAGATCTACTGATCACCAGCTAAAGGTCTACTGGTAAATCCCGATCTACATTTTGGACACCCCTGCATTACTGTATAATTTTCATTACGGATATGAATTATAATTTTGTCTGGTGGATTCACATCTTTAGCTCTTTTCTTTCAACCTTAACCAAGATCTTCTAATTATTGTCTCTTCTTTTTGTTAGCATTTCTACTTGGATGTCCCTGCTCTACCTTTATTTAAACTTATGTAAGATGTTTCCTCCATCCAGCACCCATAATATGTTACCTTTAATGATGTATTTGTCATTCCTTCTGGTTCACTGGGGTTATCTTTGATTCTGCCCTCTCCTTCACTCCTCATTTCTCTCAGATCCCTTTTTGTTATTTGCAGAGCCTCCTTCCTGAATGCCAACAATCTTCTTGATGACTTCACTGAAACAGCTTTAAAGGATATGTAAAGCCTACATTTTCCCACCATGTATATAAGTTGGGCATATCTTCCCCACCCAAGCCTCCATTTGCCAGAGCCATCACAAATTGCAGCTTTCACCAGGCTGCCTTTTCCCTCTGACACATCAGTAACATTGACATCTGCAAACAGGACATGTATGCTGTTTGTTGACTGTGTCTTGAGATCTACTGATCACCAGCTAAAGGTCAACTGGTAAATCCCGATCTACATTTTGGATACCCCTGCATTACTGTATCATTTTCATTACTTTTACCCTTTTCCCTCTGACACATCATCAGTAACATTGACATCTGCAAACAGGACATGTATGCTGTAAAGTTCATGCAATGCAGAATGCAGGTTTACAAAGGCACAATATACTTTTATAAAAAGTTCAGCTATGGTTGAGTTTTCCTTTAAGTCATCAGTGATATTCATGCTGCTAAGCATTGGAGGAATTATTACAACCTCAATGCTCTATCATGTATCACCTCCTATGTCTCTTTGGGGGTGATTTATTGATGCTCGAGCATTAGGTTCCTAAAACCATGAGTGAGTTCAAAAAAATGGCAGCCTACAGAGGTGATTCCAGACTCAGGGTTATTGCAGATCTCAATGAACTCTATCCATGCAGAAATAAGTGAATCATTTGAATAGGTTTGCATCAAACTGACATGGGGCCAGTCCTTGAATTAGGGATGCACTGAATTCAGGATTTGGTTTGGGATACGGCCAGATATCTACCTATCTCTTTCTATCTATCATTTATCTATCCAGACTTTGAGAAAGGCCGTGGGTCGCCCGAAACGTCAGACCATGTTTTAAAAATAAAACTTACATTTTGAGTAGTAAGACCTGTGAGTGCGGATTCTTCTGGATATATATCCATATAGATAGATAGATAGATAGATAGATAGATAGATAGATAGATGAGAGATATTGATATCTAGATATAGATATAAAACTGAAAAGCTTGTGGAGAAAATGTATATCTGTCCCAGAATGCTCTATGAGACAGCTCAGATATGGAGAATGACAATGTTCACTCAGACTGAAAGACCTACGCAGGTGCTGGTACTATTAAAACACTCTTCAGTTAATTTAAGTCTACACAGTATATTATAATGGCATTTACATGAATCACCAATGACATTTTCCAAGAAATTTCATTAGCCTTGTGACAGAATGATAACTCCATCCATTTGCTGTAAGGTCAAACCCTTCATACCTGCTGTCAGAAATGTGGAGAATCAAATAAACCCTGAAGTATACATCTATGATTGTCACGTGTATTTTTTTTTGTACTTATTATTAAACTATAAATTATGTGTTATAAAATGTATTTTTATCATGTCTCTTCAATAATTTGACTAGGTTAAATACATTTTGATAGCAAAAATATCCTCCCATTATATATTTAAATTTTCAGCAGCTTTCAGGCATGGTGCTGAAAAATAAGGAAAACCCATGAATTCAAAAAACCCAAGTCCCAGGTATTCTTAACAATAAATCGTGTGTGTGTGTGTGTGTGTGTGTGTGTGTGTGTGTGTGTGTGTGTGTGTGTGTGTGTGTGTGTGTGTGTGTGTGTGTGTGTGTGTGTGTGTGTGTGTGTGTGTGTGTGTGTGTGTGTGTGTGTGTGTGTGTGTGTGTGTGTATATATAGACTGCAACAGTTGACAGCACTCCAAGGAAGATTCCAACACCTTACCTTTAGTCAAATGCAAAAACCTAACTAGAGGGGGGGCGGGCCCTGGCACAGGATGCGCAGCCGGGCCCTCCGTACACCCGGAACTGGCCGGAAATAAGCGGTGCGCAAACTGCCGGGGGGCCCTGAGGGGGTGCGGGCCCTGGCCTGCTCGCACCCCCTGCTCCCCCGGTAGTTCCGCCACTGGTCAAATGAGTGGAGGTTTATTGTGATATTCCCTATGCACGATTATTTTCTACAATTGCCTCCGGGCTACTAAGGCTATATTCCTATACACAGTGACCGGGTGGTGCAATACATGAGTCCTTGTAGGCACAGGCGGTGATGTAGAACCGATTGGTTTGCTGCTTTCAACAAATTCTGGCAACCAAGGATATAAGCAATGCGCTGTTTCTTACTGACGGCACCTGACGTCATGCAAAACAGATTATTTGGGGTTCTGTGCTTGTTCGTTTTGTTCATTTCTTCCAAGATCTTACTGTATGTTCATTTTCAAGCGGTCCCCTGTCTCAGGTGGCAGTCAGTGGCTAGTTACCAGGAGTGGCAAAAAGCCAACTCCTGTAATTTTAACAGCCAAATATCAGTTTTTAAACCAGAAACCAGTAGTACTCTCTGCATTATCTATGCACCCCCCTTTGACCCACTCCAATGCTAAAGTTTTAAGCGCGGAACAGAAGGGCATTGGGGCTGCTGTCTCAGGTGGCTCTGGGGATTTTTCTGTATATATATGCCCCAACTTGACAACTTCAAATTCACGTGACATTGTGTGTGGCTAAACATTCAGTCCCTTGCTAATAGTCTACACATAACTGCACCCCAAAGACAGACCAACGCCAACAAAAGTTCACTGTCACCACCCTTACTGTAAAAGAGCCACTATCTGTGACAATGTCAGCCATAGCAGACAATTAGTTTCCACTAGTTCACCCAGAACTGCAAAGGAAAAAGTGTTCATTTATTAAAAAAAAACAACACACTTTCTCTGCATCCAGAGGATTAAGGCATACACACAGGATTTCATTTTAAAAAAAATTGAGGCTTAATAAATAGGCCCTGAAATGTAGAGATACAATTTATAAAATAAAAAGAAACAATAAGAAACTCTATATACGTTGTGTTGTGTGACCCCTGCCTGTTCCTGACGATTCTGACCTCTGTATCCTGATCCATTGCCTGAATTTTGACTACCTCTTCTGCCGTATCCGTCTGATTGATCTCCCGGTTTTGACCCTTGCCTGCCTGACCTCGCTATGAACGATGCCTGCCCAGACCTGGCCTGATTTGTTTATGCTGACTTTCTGCCTGCCTCGACCCGGCCAGTTCCGACTACGATCCCGTCGAACACCTTGTACCACGACCTTCAGCCCAAAGACTTTGCTAACCGTCGTGCCCCTCTGCTTATCCAGAACCTCTCGCCTTGCACCTCTTGTTTAAGTCCTGGTGGCATCCAAGTAGCTGAGGGCTCCTTTCGAAGCCAACGGCGGTCACACTACAGATGAAGCACGAGCCGAGACCAGGATGTTTAGCATTTGTTCTGGTGTTGGGTGCCGACCGTGACATTATAACGGGCCATGGACGAAGAAGGTGAAGCCGCTGCTGCCACTTTGCTACAGTGCTTGGAAGAACATGAGCAGATGCAAGATTACCTAATGCAAGGTTTTCACAATTTGACTAGTCGACTGGATGCTTCTGTTCAGTCTTCAGCTCCAGTAGTCACCCCTCCTATGGCCGGTCCTGTGTAGTTCCCCTGCTGGGGCAGGTTTCTTTTTTGTTGGAAAAAAAGATGGTGGTCTTCGTCCCAGTATAGACTACAGAGGTCTAAACAAGATCACCATAAAAAAACGTTACCCCTTTCCTCTGGTTTGTGAACTTTTTGATCAGGTTAAAAATGCTAAAATTTATTCCAAGCTTGATCTTAGAGGTGCTTATAACCTCATCCGTATCAGGGAAGGGGATGAGTGGAAAACGGCTTTTAATACCAGGGACGGCCACTACGAATACCTGGTAATGCAATTTGGTCTTTGTAACAGTGTTCCAATGTCAATGACTTTTTCCGGGATCCGCTAGGGTTATTCGTACTGATCTACCTAGATGATATTCTGATCTTTTCTTCTAATCACCGTAGACACGTTCAGGAAGTGTTACTCAGGCTAAGGAAAAACAACCTGTATGCTAAACTAGAAAAATGCATTTTTGAGGTTTCGTCTGTCCAATTTTTGGGGTTTAATATTTCTGGAAAGGGTCTGGAAATGGATCCAGGGAAAGTTAAAGCGGTACTATACTGGGCCCAGGCTCTTTCTTTACGTGCGACCCAAAGGTTCTTGGGGTTCACTAACTAATACCGACAATTTATAAAAAAAACTTCTCTCTTATTGTAGCCCCTTATCACAGATTTAACAAAGAAAGGTGCAGATCTGAGTATGTGGTCACCCGAGCCGATCCAAGCCTTTGAAACCCTTAAAAAAGAATTTGTGTCTGCCCCCATTCTTCGTCATCCTGACACATCGCTTCCATTCATTGTGGAGGTTGATGCCTCCGAAGTTGGGGCTGGAGCAGTTCTTTCTCAAAGACATCCAACAACCAACAAAGTACCTCCCTGTGCTTTGTTCTCTAAAAATTTTTCGCCCGCTGAGGCTAATTATGAGATTGGGAATAGAGAATTGTTGGCTGTTAAATGGGCCTTTGAGGAATGGTGTCATCTATTGGAAGGGGCTAAGCATGTAATAACGGTCTTTACCTACCACAAAAATTTGCTATACATTGAATCTGCTAGACGTCTAAATCCTAGGCAGGCTAGATGGGCTTTGTTTTTCACCCGATTAAATTTTACACTTACTTTCAGGCCTGGTACTAAAAATACAAAGGCGGATGCACTCTCTAGAAGTTTTGAATCCAATCCATCTGAAACTAGTGAGTGCATTCCCATTATTCCCGGTGAGTTAATTGTGGCTGCTCTGGGACCTGACCTTGCCACACTCCTATCCTCTGTTCAATCAACTGCTCCTGTAGAAACTCCCTCGGGTAAATTATTTGTTCCAGCAGATTTGAGGGAACAGGTTTTGGGTGAAGCCCATAATTCCAAAATAGCGGGACATCCTGGCATCGCTAAAACAGTGTCCCTTTTGTCTCAAAATGTTTGGTGGCCTTCCTTTAAGCAGGATGTCCGAAAATTTGTTATTTCTTGTACTATTTGTCAAAGGTCGAAATCCTCTACAAAATTGTCACAGGGGTTGTTAAGGCCACTCCCTATTCCTGACAGACCATGGTCCCATCTTTCGATGGATTTTATTGTCGATCTTCCTTCGTCTCAAGGAAAAACTGTGATTTGGGTGGTGGTGGATAGGTTTAGCAAAATGAGCCACTTCATTTCCCTCCCACACCTCCCTTCTGCCAAAACCTTAGCCAAATTATTAATTTCTAACAGGTTGCATGGGTTCCCGGTCAATATTGTTTCTGACAGAGGAGTGCAATTTGTTTCAAAGTTTTGGCAAGCATTCTGCTCCTTGGTTGGTTTTGAATTATAATTTTCTACCACATATCACCCTCAAACAAATGGTCAAACCAAAAGGGTTAATCAAACCCTTGAGCAATTTCTAAGGTGTTATGTGTCTGACAACCAGTCCTCATGGGCTGAACTTTTACCCTGGGCAGAGTTTGCTTACAATAATGCGACTCATTCTTCTACTGGTGAATCTCCATTCTTTATTGTTAACGGTTTACATCCCAAAGCATTTTCTTTTTCCGGTTCTTTGTCCCCTGTACCCTCTGTCTACTCTTCTGTCAAACAATTTGCAAAAATTTGGTCTGGGGTGCATGACTCCCTTTGTGCAGCTACAACCGCTCAGAAAAAAGCAGCTCTCGTAGAGAGGCACCCAAATACCTGGTAGGAGACTCTGTATGGTTGTCTACTAAGAACATTAAGCTTAAAGTCCCCTCTCTCAAGTTGGAACCCAGGTTCATTGGTCCATATCCCATCAGTGAAATAATTAATCCCTCTTCTGTTTGCCTCAAACTGCCTGATAGTTTCAAAATGTCTAATTCTTTTCATGTGTCTCTTCTAAAGCCAGCTTCACAGGTCCGTCAATTGTCTGTTCCTCCCCAAGTGTTGGTTGAAGGTCAGTCTGAATTTGAAGTCAAAGAGCTCCTCGATTCAGTACTTGGTTAAATGGAAGGGCCATGGCCCCCGAGGAGAACTCTTGGGTTTCAGTTAGTGACATCAGGGCTGACCATCTCAGGAGACTATTCCATCAGAAGTTTCCTGAGAAACCTGGGGGTCCAGTGGCCCACCCCTAGAGGGGGGTAATGTAAGAGCTTACCCTGGTGGTCTAGTGGGGGGATGGCAGGGACGCCTGCCGCCCCCTCGGCAGGGATGCCCGCAGCATCTTCTTTCTTCCCAGGCGCCAGTCTAATAGGGCGTGCGTGGCGCGCTTCTGCTGGTTTTATTGCGTCAGCGCGCAATGGCACGAAAATTCAAATATTTAAAGGGCCATTCTGCAGTTTCTCATTGCACATTATAGGTTGTTCCTGGTGCCTTTAGCTGTTTGCTGTTCTGATCCTGAACTTGATTCCCACTACCTGTTGTGACCCCTGCCTGTTCCTGACGATTCTGACCTCTGTATCCTGATCCATTGCCTGAATTTTGACTACCTCTTCTGCCGTATACCTCTGATCTCCCAGTTTTGACCCTTGCCTGCCTGACCTCGCTTTGAACACTGCCTGCCCAGACCCAGCCTGATTTGTTTACACTGACTTTCTGCCTGCCTCGACCCGGCCAGTTCCGACTACGATCCCGTCAAACACCTTGTACCACGCCCTTCAGCCCAAAGACTTTGCTAACAGTCGTGCCCCTCTGCTTATCCAGAACCTCTCGCCTTGCATCTCTCATTTAAGTCCTGGTGGCATCAAAGTAGCTGAGGGCTCCTCCCGAGGCCAACAGCAGTCTCACTACAGGTGAAGTACGAGCCGAGACCAGGGTGTTTGGCATTTGTTCTGGTGTTGGATGCCGACCGTGACACTGATCCCCAAACATTAACTAAACCCTAGCAACCCCCAAGCAAACTATACAGGCTACAGAAGGCAGACAAAAACCAAAACAAAGAACAGTCAGCAATACACTGCACACCCATGAACAGAATGTCAGGAAGAGTCTCTGACTAGGTTTTTATCGGAGGCTGTTGCTAGGTGTCAGAAAATAGGCTGCATCTATATCTAAATACAGTGTTGCTGTACATAAATATCAGATGGAAAGAAAACTCTAATGGAATAAAGCCAGAAGCCTTCAGGTTGACTTCCTAGTCTGAAGTCAAGGCTGGTGCAGCTCAGTTGCAGCAAGGTACCTTAAACACATCATAGGGCTAATTTACATTTCCTACCGTGTGCAAAGTGCAAAAAAGCCCCTAATTTGCCATTTTGTTTACACTTTGCTTACTGCATGAGGCATTGTCCAAATAGCCACTGGCTCTTTGTTTTGGAGAGTAGAGCCAAACTTGAGTAAAAGTTCTTTGTATAATTTTAATAATCCTTTCTGAAAATTCTTTGGAACAGCAATTACATGTCTGTATTTCGTGTTAATACATTTTCTCCTACTATTGTGATTGTTTATACCCAAGTACTGTATATATGTAAAGCAATAAGCACCCTGACATACATTTTAAATAAAAATATATATATACAAAAAAATACACTTTCTTACAAACAATGGGGTCAGCTACTCAATTCTAATATTTGGAGGGACTAGCTTCCCCCTGTTTGTTGGTATTCTCTTGCTGTCATTGTTCTCAAGATAATTGCATTAAGAAAATGCTCCAGATGTCCAGTTTGATCCTGGATGTCTAACTTATGATCCTGTAATTGCCAGGTTGAGAAAGTAATCCTGAAATTATACTATCTTTCCTCCAGTCTACCAACAGATGAAAAAAACAGCCTGGCTAAAACTAAACTAAACTTACTAAATACTCAACAGTGTATGCCATCAATCCCTGCTCCTTGTTCACACTTATTTTGCTTAAATATTTAAGTACCATGTCCTGTGTCAACCACTGACAACTTGTTAGACCTGAGCCATCTCTATATAACTCTAATTCCAATTGTATACACTGAGAAAAATAATAAAGCACATTGGCTTTTAACCAAAATACAGTATGATTATTACTCAAAACTCTACACCCAAATTGGTTTACTATTGATATGCTTAAAAAAAAATGAGGATTATCCTTTGTCAGTTTCTTCTCTATTTTCTTTTTTTTGCCCTTCTGTTTTAAAACTCATATTTAGGTTCTAGAAGAAGAGTCTGTCCCTACCAACTTTTTAATTTAAGTAAGCATTTAATTTTTAAATTCTTACACATTAGGGATGGTTTATAATATTTATTTTTAAAGAAAATACATTGAGAACAAAAAGGATTTCATATCATTGTACAGCAATTATTTCTGTTCTGTGTTTTTATCTGAAAATGTCTTTTCTTATGCTACTAACTGCAGAAATAATTTTAGGGTACTAACGTTGAGTTTTAATTGACCTGATATATCAAACATTAATGGGCAGATTTATCATTGGTTGAGTGAGTTTTTTGTTCGATTTCGAATTTCAATTCGAATTGTTGAAATGTATTATTTTGAATTTGACAGTGCGAGTAGTAGTATTTGATAATCACATTTTTGAAACTCTAATGTCCGATTATTATATTTGAATTTAACTATTCAATTCGAAATAGAACAATTTTGAAATTTCGAGTACCATGTCCCACTACGAAAATCTGAATATTCGAATTTGAATATTCAATTTAGCCTATCTATCCTTAGGTTTCAGTAAATGGTTAGAGGCTGCATTGAATACTGGGAAACATTGCATAAGCAATAAAAACGCTCACCTGATGCTATTTTAGTTTAAATTAGTGTTGCGCATGCTCATTTTCTTCCCCTCAACTCAGGCAGAGTGGATAAGATTGAAGCAGGAATTTTTCCTAATTGGCCAATTTCTAAATTACCTAGGAGTAATTGATTGCATTCATGTTTCACTCACACACACCACCTTGCCATTAACAGGAGTGCTCTTAAGCGCTCCATTCCATTGAGTGCAGGTGGTGTTTGATTTCCACATGCGCATCATGAGTCTACAATGCCACTATCTTGCTTCAGTCAGCTCTCCGTGACCTCTTCACCCGAGGAGAAGTGCCTGAGGGCTGGCTTGTGGGTAAGTTATACTGTATGTTACATTTTCTACAAAGCCATTCAAGTATTCAAAGGAATATGCATGTATTTTGGCAAGATTTTTAACTAGGTATAGTCTTGCTACAACAAATGCATATGCATCTTTGGACTAGTTTACTTCAATTAAGTGTCTTTGCCAGGGATTCTAATTAATAGGACCTGATTGACTTTAGAGGTTGGATGTGTTTGTTAAGGGGAGACACTTTCAAGTTTGCACATGCCCCTTTATCAATTAACTAATATGGAAGGGATATATTATGTCTCCTACCAAACTGGTGCTTCTGATGCCTCTCAGTCACTGGAGATGCTCTGCTTTATTCCCCCAGGAATATTTTAGACATCATCATTGTCTTTGCCATGTTTCACAATGTGGCAGCACAGCATGGCTTTGTAGCAGATATTGATGATGATCTGGAACCTGAGCTTGAGGGCTGTACTGTTTCCATACTATACTGTGCCTTTGCGTAATATAGATTAACCAGCCAGCTTAACACACTCCACTTAAGACTCCCAGAATGCTCTGTGAGTTGAATAAACTTGAATGCATTATCCTTATATGAGTTCTATTTCTTTTTGTAAAACTGTAAAACAACATAATAACATTGCATCACAACCTGTACAGCATATACACACATGTAAACACATACAGGAAACATATCATCTTACTTACAGACGGTTATGTAAGCAGGGGCCTTTGTAAAAGTGAAAGATCCTAAGGAGGTCTGTCCCTCTGCTTGTGAGCAGTCTGTGTGTGCTCAAAATGGATTCTCCTCTACTTCCTGTGAACTTTAGTGGGAAGGCTTAACCTTGAATGATGAGTCTAATTAACATGTGGGCAGCTATCCTAAAAGGGATCACTAGATGGCAGCACATAACAGCTAAACTAATACTAATGCATACAACCTAACATTACAATGCCATCAGATAAGGTCTAAACAGCACAAGGGGTATGTTGGGAGATGGAGGATAACCAACCACAGAGAGTGCATGAGAGGCTCATCAATGCATACTTTAGTTGTTAGTTTTCCAAACCACAGAAATAGTTAATTTCTAGCATCAAGGATTTGCAAGGGCCAAAATAGGCCACATATTTTGTTGGGCCCTTATTCCTAAATCCAATCTATGTGTTTGTGATTCTTTACGATCTTTTTACTTACCTTTCAAAGCATGTTATTCTGCTGAGAATGTTGTAATTTACTTGCCCTTTAAACCTATTAGTTCCCCATTGTAATAATGTTTAGTAATCAATCTAAGCATGTAAGATAGAGTCTTTGTAGGACACTTCATCTATATTAACTCAACAATGACTGTGAAATCCACCAATACAGTACATAGTTTTATTGAGATTTCTACCTTGTATAGATCAAAATCTACAAGCAGTACACTACGAAATTTCCAAAGCACCGCTCCCCAAACAGCATACTTCTCATTTCAAGGCCAAACATTCCACTAACAGTAGGTTTACCCTAGAAAACTACAGATTCTGGAGCATCAAAAATGGGTAAATATAGCTATGTACTCCAAATTAACAAGTTGCAATTCTTTCCTAAAGGTATAATGTTTTACAGAAATTGGTGAATTTTTTGAAAAATGACCTCAAAGCTTCCAATCTACAGCATCATATCTCCCACACATCATTAAGTATCAATGTAAAACACCCATAATCATAAATATAATTGCCAGGAGTCCACTGAACAGTTTGATGCCCGATATGTATAGGTTTACCTAAGCATGTGGCATATAGGGGACCCAAAATGAAGAACCCCCGAATCCAAATTGGGTAAGCACCAAGCCACAAACGTTTCTTAAACTTGTTGATTTTGGTGACATTTCCAAAAATCACCTCAAAACTTCCAACCTGCAAGATCGTATTTCCCACATACTATTAGGTATCAAGACAAATCACCCCAAGTATGAAAGCCTGGGATCCTCTGAACAGTTTTATGCCTAATATGTATAGGTTTATGTGACATATAGGGGCCCAAAACAAGACCCCCATATGGTCTTTCATTTCAGGTACTGAAAAATCAACACATTTACATAGTTGGGGGGGGCAAAGGTAGAAAAAGTATGTTTACCCCAGAAAACCATATACTGGTATATACTGGTTCACTTGGAAAGTACACATTCCCCGAATCCAAATTGAGTATGCATGTCTTTCTACTCCAAAGCACCAAGCTGCAAACCTTCAACCCTGCAGCATCATATTTCCCACATACTATTAGGTATCAAGATAAATCACCACAAATATGAAAGCCTGGGTTCCCCTGAACAGTATGATGTGCAATATGTATAGGTTTACCTAAGCATGTGGCATATAGGGGCCCCAAAATGAAGAACCCCCATATGGTCTTTCATTTCAGGTACTGTGAAAATCAAAAGCCTGGGGTCCCCTGAACAGTTTGGTGCTCAATATGTATAGGTTTATCTAAGCATGTGGCATATAGGGGCCCTAAAATTAAGACCCCCCCATATGATCTGTCATTTCAGGTACTTTAAAATCAACACATTTTCATAGTTTGGGGGGGCAAAGGTAGAAAAAGTATATTTGCCCCAGAAAACCATATATTTTTGGAAAGTACACATTCCCCTGAATCCAAATTGGGTATGCATGTCTTTCTACTCCAAAGCACCAAGCCATGAACCTTTCCTAAATTTGGCAATTTTGGTGACATTTCCAAAAATCACCTCAAAATTTCCAACCTGCAGCGTCATATTTCCCACATACTTTTAGGTATCAAGACAAATCACCCCAAAAATGAAAGCCTGGGGTCCTCTGAACAGTTTGATGCCCAATATATATAGGTGTACCTAGGCATGTGGCATATCCCTATATATATAGCCTATGAGTAAGTGCCCCAATAGGCACGAAACACGTTAGGTCTTATGTGCTAATAAAATTTTCTACTTTTTATACATTTGTTTCTTTATTATTGGAGGTCCTCACATTCTTTTTGGATACAGAGTTTTGGACTTTGCACCTTGGGGCTGAGGTGAACTGTGAGCAAATCTTCCGTTACTAACTTAATAATGCAATTTTTTGATTCATTAATTATTTCTTGAGTGGTACTATTTAAATTTTTCTTTAATGTGGCAGTAGCAAAAACTCTATCTTTATTACACCTATATATATATATATTTGGCCTCAAACTGTTCAGAGGAGCCCAGGCTTTCATTTTTGGGGTGAAGATGAAGACCCCCCATATGTTCTGTCATGTCAGTTTCTGAAAAATCGACACATTTACATAGTTTTGGGGGGGTAGAAAAAAAGGGAAAATTACATCATACTTACCGTGATTTTCCTTTCCTGGCCATCATCCATGTCAGCTACGCGTGGGTAAGCTCCTCCCCTTGACCCCAGACAGAAGAAACTCCCCTCCCAAAGACTTTAAAGCCTCCCCACTCCCCTACACAGGTGTCAAGTAACAAGCTGCCAGGTTAAACTACAGTAAGGGCGGGATTAAACTTGCTGACATGGATGATGGCCAGGAAAGGAAAATCACGGTAAGTATGATGTAATTTTCCCTTTTCCCTGGCCATCTCCATGTCAGCTACGCGTGGGATGTGCCAAGCTTAACTTATTGGGGGGGGTATTATAATACATATTAGAATGGATCTCTGAAGGCTTATAACAGGATGAAGATTGCAGATGAGGATCCTGCAAAAATAAAAATGGAGGTTAAGGCACAAAATCTGCATATAAGAATATTTCAAAAACCAGATAGCAACCAGTACTCCTTACCTTCAAAGAAGGTGTATGCTGGCAAGTGTTCTTAAACTCAACACCACAGGGTGATTGTGAATGTTCAAACTAGGTAGAGAAAACTGAAATATTTGCAAAGCATACAGGTATTGAATTCCGTAAGGAAATCTGAATTTTATTCTATAGTGAGGAACATCTGACTCCCATAACCCGACTCCCTGACAATCTTACACAGAGTAAGCCCAAGTGATACATTTGCTGACTGGGACCTGTGGGACCTAGGCCTTAACCACACTACGCACAGAGTAAGATACCAAATTAAGAAGCCAAGACTAATTGCATTGTGCTACTTGCAAGGCCCTGATTATATATATAGTTCAACGATGTATTGAGTAAACTATGTAGGGAATGAGCCCTATCAAAAAACTCTCCCTTCAACAAGCCACCTGGACTTGCTATACCTGAAAAGAGAAAACAATATTTAATTGCTTGTAAAAATTTTCCAAAAAACAAACACAATCTGACAGTGTTAGATTATAACAGAGATGAACTGCAAAAAACTCCCCTGTTTATTCTTAGGAGAGGGAATACAACATGGCTTAGTCACCAAGGAGTGAACCACTGATACCATGCAGTATAGTCATTTTTGTTAATCATTCTGACTAGGCCAACCTTCGAATGCCCATTTAAGAGTTCTAGAACTGCTGTAGCAAGCCTTCTTCTTCACTAACACTGACGCTTTGTTGGGACATGGGAGACACTTGTGACTTGTCCCTATCACAAAGAGTTCTTGGTAGCAGGGTTGTCTGCACTGAGGCAGATCACTCATCCACTAGACCAAGGACTCCTGTTCCCTGCAAAAGAGGACTGCTTAACTTGTTATACCCTTTGGTATAATCCTATACAATCTACATCACAATAATTCCTATTACTGGTAGTAGTCACTGCAACTGCATTCACAGAATGCCCATGCTGAATAGAGCAGTCTCCTATAAGGGTGGTGCTCAGACTACTGAGAACACCAGTATGAAGCAACTGATAAACACAGCATGACCCTAACAGCTGCCTATTCTTATGTAAGAGGCACATTCTTCAGGTACAGTACTAAGGAATGTACCCCACCAATGGAATGATGGAATAATCTAATGTTGGGCAACTACAAGAATGTGTAACAGGTCTATTTAACTTATGGAACTCGTGAAACAGTAGCTAATGTCCTATGCAGTAGCAACAGCCTAAAGAGATACTGAGACCAGAGTTTACCATTTTGCATCTATCATAGCATTGGCTTAGTTTGCTACTTATAATGTGCCATAGGTGTTTGCACAATACTTTTACATTACCTGTCTGACTTCCCATGTTCCTGTATGAGGGGGCTGCCATATTTGTGCAATAGGAGTCCGTTAGCATTAGAAACTCTAACCGATAGGCTGAGATGGAACGGTCAGGTTGACAACAGTCAGGTTTAGGAACTTCAACTAACAATTACTTACAAATAACCTTTTTGATCAACATCACCTATAGGTACTTTTTAATGTACATTCATATTTAAAGATTCATCTTTTAGCGTCAGTATTACTTAAGATTAGCTGTAGAACAACCCAGCTGCAGCCTGCAATGTCATGTTATTTCTACCCAACAATCAACTGCAGAATTTTCCCTTCTGAAATTCAGAATACGGCTGCATAATATTCCAAATAGCCCTAAGGCATCATGGTTAGATGCAGTAATGCTGGTATTGAGAAACTACTGATATGCATTACCAAAATAATGGTTAAATGTAGCAACACCCCATGCCTTATAAAATGCATACATTTTATCTGATTAACAGAATAGATATAATGAAGTAGCAGCTGCTCCCTTGCTTCTATTATACTAAACTGTGGAAAATCCTGTAAGGTTCCATATTCACCTATTACCTGGTTATAAACAAGTATTGCCATAATGAGCAGCTGTCTTAATGTGGCCTAGAGAAAAAAGGCTCTAGAACATAGGGAACCATTATTCCCTTTAACAATACGTAAAGCCTTATTGCATACGGCTTATCTAAACTTGCTGATTAATAATCATTGCCGTGGAATTAATAACATAATGAATGGCCTTACAGACAGATGACTTCCTGAAGCACACAACTTGGCCAAATAATTGTTCTATAACCCTTAATATAATAGTAATGCACATAATCACTAAGGGCATAAGATGGTTGGAAGGCTAATACTGCAATATACAGTATTGTTATATAAAAGGGCTATCATCTAAGGGCAGGTAATAACCCTATGCAGTGGCCTGCACAAACATAAAATGTTTAGATAATTCATAACCCTAACAGTCCATATACTGAATTGATTCCAGTAATAACGATAGACAATGGCCTGCTGCAGTGATATCATATTAAGATTTTTCACTGACTTTAGGCAAAGACCAAAACCGCTCTGGTGTTATACCAATTTTGCCAGACTATGGCCCTTAATGTACAGGGCAGGTAGAGATATACACATTATGCAATTACTGGGTGGCCTCTAATTGGAAAAATGGGCCTATAATATGAACACCATATATAATCACTGAGTGCCACTCAATGTGAAGGCCTATAGTGCAAGGCACAAAACACAGTTAATGAGTGGCCCCAATGCTTGTAACGCTATACACATTATGCAGTCATTGAGTAGCCTGGATAATAAAAGGGCATGTATTGCTATACCCAGTGTGGTATTGCTGAGTGGCCCTGAATGTAAAAAGAGCCTGAAGAGCTCCCCCAGTGTGTAACTACTAAGTGTCCTTGATTGGGAGAGCATGTAACGCTATACACAGTATATAGTCACTAAGTGACCATATTGCAAAGGGCTGGCCCTGTTGTAAACAATATGATATTATTGAGTCGACCTAAATGCATAGGGCACATAGTTCTGTATACCTTATTCAATAACTGGATAGCCCTGATTGTAAGGGCATAGTGTGGTGTTATAACCGTATCGTTTCACTGAGTGGCCCTAATTGCAATGGGTTTGCAATGTTATATACAGTTTGATATTATTGTGTACACATTATACAATCACTGGTTGGGCCTGATTGAAAGGATATGTTGTGCCATACCCATTATATTTTTACTTGGTGACCCTATTGTAAGGTCCTATGATATGACACACAGTATGATATTATTAAATAGCTCTATAAACATTGAACAATAACTGAATGGGCCTGACTGTAAGATTTTGCCATGCTATATCCCTGCTATCTCAATAAGAGATAATAATAAAATCAGACATATACAAGTATAAGACCTGTTATCCAGAATGCTCGGGACCTGGGTTTTTCTGGATAATGGATCTTTCCATTATTTGGATTTTCCTACATTCAGTGCATTAGAAAAACATGTAAACATCAAGAACACCCATATGAATTATCGAGTGAGCTTGCATCATTATACAGTCACTGATTGTGATGGATTATAAGGACATGTGGTGCTATACGCAGTATACCTTCACTGAATGCCCTTAATTGCAAAATCTGGTGATGCTATCCCAAGTATGATATTACAGAGCATTTCCTAATAACCAGTCTGGTGTAACTAGTATGGGATAACTAGTAGGTATAACGTTTAAGGTATCACCAGTATTTTAGAAACTGCATTTATGGATTGAATATGGTGTGTAACAATCCAGAAGGCAGCCCAGACTGTGATTGACAGTGCCAGAAGCACCTGAACATTTTTAATCTTTCCTGTAATTCAAAGGAGAACAATCCCCACATTGTGTCCCAGTAGTGAATATGCTTGAAACCATACCTGGGATATAATGGTTTCCCTACTTCCAGTGCTTAATTTCTTAAAAGTGAACAAGCATCAGGGCCAGAGACCTGTAACAAGATCTCCCCCCTTGCAGGGTGTGGCCAGCCTTGCAGGTAAGTGGTTAATTAGCAGTTAATTAGCTCAGCTGTGGCTTAATGGAATCAGCCTGATACTGATCAAACCAGATCTGGATACAATTCCTTAGACAAATCTTATCAGGAATACAGATCTGCAGCCTGAACTGCCCCCCAGATGTACCAACTGATTCACCTACATACTTACTGAGGCTTTTATCACCTACAACAAGGTATACACTCACAGTTATCAGCATGGAGGATAAATGGATTTCTTACCAGACATCTCTGCACTCAGGTTAGTGTGGAACAGGCTCTTCAGGTAGATGAGTAATGCCTCCAGCTGAGTAGACTGGCAATCAGTGGACTTGCACAAGCCAGAAGGTTTTTTTTTTTAATTTATTTATTTATTTTTAAACATACTTACATGCCCTATACCTATATATTGCGGTAGCAGAGTCTATAGAACCCATCTCAAAAATACAAAAAACCCTCAGATAACCATTAGACCACTGCACCGCAGCAGGTATTCTTATGTACCCAAGCAGCCGCTTTTTAGTAGGCAGATTGGGAGGACATACCTGAGGGGGATGTGGAAACAACCGCCTTCTCGGCGAGGCACGGGGTAAGGACACACAGAACCAACAGCGGCAGCCTCCTGCTGCAGCCACCAAATGCCAACTTCGCCTGCCATAAACAATAGTGATAGACCGTCATACGTAGCTGTGACCAGCCGACTGCCAGTAGAGCGTGCCCCAACCCCTATGTTCCAGGGCATACACATACTGCTTTCCCAGCAAGCATATCCGTTATCTGGTACAGTATCTTGCCTGTACCACTCAGTAGCCCTTGTCAGGAAAACCTTTAAACCTGACTCCCCCTAATGGCCGCCTTCTCGGCGAGGCCCTGAGATGGATCCCACAGAGAACAAAATATTTACTGCCTGAGGTCCAAGGCAGAAGAAACAAAAGACACCTGTGTAGGGGAGTGGGGAGGCTTTAAAGTCTTTGGGAGGGGAGTTTCTTCTGTCTGGGGTCAAGGGGAGGAGCTTACCCACTCGTAGCTGACATGGAGATGGCCAGGGAAAGTACGTTCACCCCAGAACATATATTTTTGGAAAGAAATACCAAGGCAGCTGGCATTTGCGGCCCCCAAATAAAAATAGTGCATATGAATTTTCTCTGCTGTTGATTCATCTTCTCTGAATGTATTATGTGCCACAAGACCCTCTAACAGCACAAAGACCCCCCCAAAACTATATATTTTTGGAAACTACACATTCTGATGAATCAAAAATGAGTAATTGGATCTTTCTACTCCAAGCTACCATACTGCAAAGCTACGCTAAAGGAAGCGGTTTTTATGACATTTCTGAAAATCGCCTAAAAATATTGCAATTAGCCACATTTATCTCAACCAATTTTTTACATACAACTGGAAAACACCCTAAATATTGACACCAAGGGTCTACTGAACAGTTTGGTGATCAATATGCATAGATATACCAAGGCAGCTGTCATTTGCAGACCCCAAATAAAAATAGTGCATATGCATTATCTCCGCTGCTGATTCACCTTCTGTGAACATAGACCCTTGACTTCATATTATGTGCCAATGTATATCTAGGGTTTGGGAATCACACACTATAAGCAGATTAACTGCAAGTTGCATTTATCATTGTCCACACAACATGTTTCGGGCACCAAGGCCCTTTTTCAAGGGCCTTTATATTACATTGGTAATATAAAGAGGAGGCCAGTGACGGAGCCTCCAGGGAGCCACTTCAACTGACCACTAAAAATACCGGCTGATTGAGTGTAAAACTAATATTTGGACGTTCATATTATGTGCCACAAGACCCCCCAAAACCATATATTTTTGGAACGTACACATTCTGATGAATCCAACAAAGATAAAGATGTCTTTCTGCACCAAACTCCCAAACTTCAAAGCTTTTCTAAATGTAGAGGTTTTTACAACATTTCTGAAAATGTTACAGTTTGCCACTTTTATCTCACACAATGTTTTACATACAAAGAAAAATCCCCCTAAATATGGACGTCAGAGGTCTACAGAATAGTACCCAATATGCAGAGATTTATCAAAGTATGTGGTACCAAATGAAAAACATGCATATGAATTTTCACGCTGGCCAACTCAGCTGCTGAAAAGAGAGCCCCAACTGTGCGTTATGTGCCGTAAGACCTCCAAACTGTAAAAAGACCCCCCCAAAAACCAAATATTTTTGGAAAGCACATATTCTGGCTTATCAAACTAAGTTAAATATATCTCTCTATACCAAAGCACCAAACGGCAAAAGCAACAAAAGCAACAAACTATACTAAAGATACATTAGGAACAATAATGCAGGGAGAAAATTGCAATAAAACCACAAAAATTATGTAAATCAATGAAATAACAAAAAAACTGGTCCGACAGCATAATTAGTGGCCAGAGTCGATTATCCAATGGTCACGCTGTCAAAATAACAAGTTTTTAGGCAAAGAAAACAAAAGATACAATGAATAAGTACAATGAATGAGTAAAAAAAAAAGAAACCTGTTTGTGAGTTTTTGTGTATACATGATTGTCCACTTCTAAAAGTTGTATGAGTGTGTAAATTCATGTAAATAAGTGTACAAAAGGGAGCAAGTGTGCTAAAATTAAAAAATACCAATCTGTGTGTGTAAGCGTATTAATGTACTGTAAGTGTATGTATCGCCTCGCAGATCCGACTTGACAGCCCCCTAGCCCCGTTGCCCAGGGGGTTGCCATCCCGTCTGACTTTGCCGGAGGCGGCAAATGCAGAGAGTAGGGCTCAGCTGCAAAAGACATACACTGTATGTGCTTGGCAGCCTGAGCCCTGAACCGCCAGCACGTATGGTGTACGTGCTTGGCAGTTAAAGGATTAAAAGCATTAACAGAATCAGCCATCACAACATCACCCGGCAGTGCTTTCCACAACTTCACTGTCCTCACTGTGAAGAACCACCTACGTTGCTTCAAATGAAAGTTTTATTCTTCTAGTCTGAAGGGGTGACCTCTGGTATGGCAATCCTCTCTATGGGTAAAAAGGTCCCCTGCTATTTGTCTATAATGTCCTCTGATGTACTTGTAAATTGTAATCATGTCCCCTGGCAAGCACCTTTTTTTTACAGAGAAAACCACCCCAACCTTGACAGTCTACCCTCATTATTTAAGTGTTCCATCCCTCTAACTCATTTATATCACTCTTAAAGGAGAAGGAAAGGCTAAACTGAGAAAGCTTCATCAGAAAGGTCTATATGAATAAAAGAAAGAATGAATGAATGAATATACTAGTAAACCCTCAAAGTAATGCTGCTCTGAGTCCTCTGTCAAAGCAACCACAGCATTTCTTTCCTTCTATTGTGTACACATGGACTTCTGTATCAGACTTCCTGTTTTTATCTTATACCAGTAACCTTCTGTGTGGCACTGTATCAAATGCTTTAGCAAAGACAAAGGCCATGGACACACGTGTGGATATGTGAAGTGTTTTTAGTGCCTTTGCACTGTGGCTGACTGCAGCATAAATATGCTACGGTAGAGTGCCATAGGTTGAAACCGCTAGCGTATTTACACAATGGTCTGCTTTTTTTAAAAAAAATGCAGCACGGACCGTGCTGGAAACGCTGCAGGTATCCGCGTGTCCATAGACATATGACACACTAAACTGAACTCACCACCTGGACAAAAATGGACAGAAATGTAAAGGCACAGCTGCTTGGATCATTTAGAACCTGCGGGAAGTCTTACCTTCAGAAAGCATTTTCTCAGTAAGTAGCAGTGTTTACCAATGCCAGGCTTTTGTGTGGCTACTTAAAAAATAATATTTGTGTTAATCTAATTTTCTTGTTAAATCCACAGGAATCCCTTCTTCTCTTGTCCCACTTGGAACTGACTGAAGTGTTAACTCTGCAATATGTATTGAATTTTTGGAAAGCACCTTAACAAAAAGTAAAAAAGAAACAGACACAGTTTTTGTGGGTTTACTGACAAAATGTTTTTCAAACTATAAAAATTTTTATAACAATAAAAAGACAATATGTATTTGGGACAAAAGTTTGGTTGTTTGTCAAACACCACATAAACATTAAAAATTCAATATTTAGCAGTCCCATTGACCACTAAAGGGTTTACAAGGGGTTTAGTGGGTTACTGAGATTCATAATTAGGGAAGGGCGAATTTGACCCGTTTCTCCAAAAATTCGCAGCCGGCGAAATGTCGCATTAATTTAATGCCCATTAAAGTCTATGAAAGTGGAAATTGTTGTGACGACGTGCGTCTTTTTTTTTTTTGACGCACGCCGCCATGCAAGTCTATGGGCGTCATTTTTTCGGTGAAACGAGGCGAAAAAATTCGCCCATCCCTATTCAAAATGCACCTCTGTGTCCATGCTGGTCAAGTTAACATAAATTAAAGAGCACAAAAAAAAGTTTGGCAATGTGTACAGAGGCTTGTGTACAAAACTAGAATATAACAATCAATATGATATACAATTTACGCTTGTTGATATAAGACAATCTGGCCTGTTTGAAAGTATCCAATGGAAAGTGCAAAATAGTCAGCACGGGCTCCTGGCTTTTTTTCTTTATCGTGGTGCAAGTTTTCCCAGTGGCCACTATCCACAGGTATAGACTTCAGCTTACAAGATGAAACAGCACCACTCCTTCATAAAATAAAAATGTCTTTATTGGAACCCTTTAGGGCATTACAACAACATTTTGGGTTGCATCTGCTTGACAAAGAGTCAGATACGACTCGAAACGTTGCTGTAATGCCCTAAAGGGTTCATCCTGTTTCATCTTGTAAGCTGTTTGAAAGTATCAACACATGTGAGGTTAGTACTGGCCAGGTAATGTGTAGGACAGCCAACAATAGTTGTAAGTGCAAAGTAAAACCAACACTTTGTGCCTTTAAGACTGCCGCATGGGAAATTTTGCCGCATAGGAAATTTAAAAAATGATTGTATATCCAGTGCATCCCCTGTGTTTTTGAACCAATGTGGGTGTGGTTGGGCAGCATGCCGCCCCCCTAAATTCCTGCTGCCCTAGGCCTGGACCTAGGTGGCCTTTCCACAAATCCGGGCCTGTGGGCAGCAAAAGTAGGCCATGGGTAGCCAACAATACTTTTAAGTGCAAAGCACAAGGTACAGTTTTTTCACTTTTCACAAGTGGTGACAATTGAATGAGCATGAGCTATTGTTACATGAATGCACATAACATGTAAAACACATACATACAGATCTTGATTAGCAAATGTTACCTAGAGCAAATGCACTTTTTTGAGTGCATTTCCCGATGTTATTGGAAAGCACACCAATGGATGTTAGATCTGGCACACATTGGTGGTAAAAACACCATAAGTATATTAATATGTTAGAGCAAATGCACTTTAAGTGCTTTTTCAAATCTTATTGGAAAGGGTGCCAATAGATGTTATAATGGCACCACTCAGTCCCGAGAATGGAGCGTGGTAGAAACAATGGGACATTTTGTTTGGGAGTCAGTCAAATGGAGCATGGTAGAAACAATGGGACATGTTGTTTGGGAGTCAGTCCCATTGCTGGGTAGCGGACAAAATCATACCTGAAGCATGATTAGGGCAAAGTTTGTGGCCAGGAGAAAAAAGGCCACTGTGCATTTGTCCCCTCGGACTGGACCTTGTCCCCTTCCATGCCCCCTTCCCCTCCACTGTTGAGTAGCTGTTTTAGGGCGGCGGCATGCTGCCCAACCACACCCACATTGGTTCAGAAACACTGGGAATGCTCAGGAGATACAGTAGTTTTTTTTAAATTCCTGTGTGCCAATCCCCATTGCTCCAGTTCAGATTATGAAAATGTAAATCTGGCTTTGGTAGCATCAGGGGGTGAAGGAGGAGCAGCAGAAGGACCAGGGACTTGACCCTCAGCAGAGCCCTGTGGTAAGGCTGAGCTGCCAAGACTGCCACCAGGTCTTGCAATCCACAATGGATGTTCAAATTGATGTCATGCAAGGCCATCCATTTGAGACATCCATCGTCTCATCCAGAGATCCTGGTGGTCCTGGAGCCCCTCATTCCCCACAGGTCTCTCCCTCAGGTGCCGTCCTTCCTTCTGTTGTTATCCCCCAGTTACTGCAGCAGGAGCAGTGGCAGTGGCAGCAGCAGCAGAAGCAGCATGACCTACAAGAAAAATATAAATCTAGATATATTAGATATGTGTATAACTCATAACAAACAAATGTTTATGAAGGACACCCCAGTTGACTGTATATGCTCCATGTGTACATTAACTGAGACTCTGCTAGTGGATGAATATTGCTATTCTTATTCCCCAGATTTGTAACCTTGGAGACTGGTTGGAGATAGCTGGTTGGAAAACTATAACTCACACTTTAAGGAATTGTTTGGTGGAATTCCGGATTGGAGAGTAACAAATCTATATAGAGAAAAATACTTAAAGGATAATCAATACGTTTTTCAACTATCTATCAATATCTATTATAAGTGATTGATTTTATGAATTCATGCTAAAATAGATTGGGGTACTGGCCAGCCAGGTTTTTAAATTGACTGAGAATTTTTTAAGGGTTAATACATTTATTAAATATCAATTTGGTTCTTAATTACACATTTTAAATTATTTATTCTATTTTTAGTATCCTCTAAAGGACCTTGGGGATTGAAGGTGTATTAAAGACAGGTTGGAGAGAGAATACCTTCCCTTTAATGTCACACTACTCTATATGGTACTTGGCTAGTAGCCTGGTGTGGAGACCCCCCCACACACACTCCCCACAAAATTGTTTTATTTCTCATTACAAATACTAACTCAAATGTAATAGCAGAGCAAGGGAGATGGAATGGTTAAACTTAAATCTGGAATGGCAGAGCAAGGGAAATGGAATGATTAAACTTATATCTGAAATGGCAACACAAGGGAGATGGAATGGTTAAAGTTAAACAAAGGCATTATTTGCAATGATGTCTGCAGGAGATACATGTGTTGCTTGACACTTCACTTTTGCAGATTGGAGTTAATGCAGTTTCTAAACATTTGTGCTATAGTGGGGAAATGGTAAATAAAGAAATTCTTGCCATTTTTAGATGTTACAGCTGCATGTAAATAACTAGTACATAAACAAACAGCAATCCTGTAAATAAAAGTGCAAGGAGCTCCTCAAAAAACAGGAGCAATATTTTCCCAAAGGAGTGACATGCTAAAGGGAAAATTATACATTTGTTGAAATGATGGGGATATAAAAAAAAAGGACTAAGATATTTTTCCTATAAGTGTTCTTACTTCTCCCGTCTATGTCGCGGTATTCTCCTTCCAAGCCTTCACAGACCTCTTTACCCATTACACCCAGAAGCCGGCGCTCGAAAGGCTTCAGCCTGAGTGCAGGGACAAGCCCTCCACCAGTCTTCTGGACTTTTGCTCTCCTGGTGGTTAACTTTTCCCTAATCCATTGCTTCAGGTCATTGAAGCCATTGTACACAGTCTGCCGATCTCTACATACATCGCTTACATTGTTGATTTTGTCCGCTACCTGCTACCAGATTTGTTGGCGCCTGCCAGCATTTATGTGATGGGACTGACTCCCAAACAGCACATCTCATAGTGCAAGGAAAATGCATACAAAACTTGAAAAATAGAGCTGGCACTATTCCGACACCCCAAAAAAATATGATCAACTTAAGTGAAGTCCAGGAGTCTCAAAATATTTGTAAAGTAGTACAAAAAAGCTTTATTTACATCTTGTATAAAAAATAAAAGCCTGACGCGTTTCGTGTCCCCACAGGACACTTAATCATAGGCTAACTAATAAATGATACATACAGAGTATTTAAAGGAGAAAGAGCCAATAGAAAATCGCATGGGCGGAATCACAATTAGTTTACAAATTAATGTAAGTTGCTGCCCCTAGTTGCTTGTTATTTAAAATAAATTTAAAGTACAAATAGTTGTTCTAACATAAATGTACATATATTTTTTATACAAAAAAGGTATGGCAATATATTTTTGAAATAAATACGTATAAATACAAAAATAAAGAATATTAAATGTGAAAATATGAAGAAATAAATATGAAAAAGCAAACATGGGTTATTTTATGTATGGTTAGATAAAGCAAGAGATATCAAAGTCATAATTTAGACCCAATGGTTGTCTAGTTCATCGTGCAAGGACTTCATCCACCAGTGCTCCATTTTCATCATTGGAAAAGCAGGGGGCCAGTGTTGGGGGCCCTCATCTCCATCCTCCTTATCCTCTCTCCTCATTTGGGATCCTCTGGCCACCTCCTCATGTTTCCTGTGGGCCCCCCTCCTTGCCGTGGCCGCCTCCTCATCACTCTCATGGGCCATCCTCTGTGCCCCCCTCCCTGCCCTGGCCCCCTCCTTCTCCCTGCTGGGCACCCTCCCTGCCCTGTGGGACCCCCTTCCTGACCTAGCCCCCCTCTTCCTCCTTGCTGCTGCTCACCCTCCCTGCCCTGTGGGACCCCTTCCTACCCTGGCCCCCTCCTCCTCACTACTGCCCACCCTCCCTACCCTGCAGGACCCCATATCTCCCCTGCCCCCTCCCCCCTGTGGGACCCCTTATCTCCCCATCCCTCCTCCACCCTGCTGTGGGACCCCTTATGCCTCCTGCCCTCCTCCCTCCTGTGGGACCCCCTATCTCCCCTGTCTTCCTCCCCCTGCTATGGGACCTCCTATCTCCCCTGTCCACCCCCCACTGCTTTGGGACCCCCTATCTCCCCTGGCCTCTTCCCCCTGCTGTGGGACCCCCTATCTCCCCTGGTCTCCTCCCCCCTGCTGTGGGACCCCCTATCTCCCCTGCTCTCCTCCCCCCTGCAGGACCCCCTATCTTCCCTGCCCTCCCACCCTCTATCTTCCCTGCAACAGTAGGGAGAGGGTCCCGGAGCAGGGGGGAGATAGCACGATCCGGGTCATCGTATAACATGGCCATGGTAGCAAAAAATGCTTCTAGGGAAAGACGGGCAGGTTCAGAGGGGGGTAATCTTAGTGCCCAGACTTGTGGGTCACCTTGTAGTAAGGATATAGAAAAGTACGGATCCGCACACACTTTATCTTCAAGCAGATGGGGGTTAACCCAAGTTTATTGTGCCACCACTAAGATCAACGTTTCGGGGGGGTTTACCCACCCTTCATCAGGATACTCACCTTGTAGTAAGGTCATAATTAACCTTACTTCATCCTCACCAGTAGGGAAATTGAGAGAGAAAAAACTGACGTATAACTTACATGCCTCTTGAAAAACAAAAAATGTACTCCTATTCCCACTAAACATATCAGGAAAGGGGATTTTGGGGTCATGGGAAGAACCTCTATTACCCGGAGTAGATGATGGGGAAGACCCCTCAGGAATCACAGTAGAGGAGTGCTGAACTGTATCAAGCCTTTCAGAGAGAGATTGTGAAGCTTGAATTATATAGTCCTGTTTCCCTCTTGTTCATCTAGGTGCAGGAGAAGGGTCGAGTAAAGCAGCTCAGAGGTTTGTCTCATTGGCCCGTTGTACTGTCATGTTCGGCACCCTAAATCCAGAATCAGTGCTAGGCTCCCTGATCTTGGCTCTTGCTTCTGCCTTTAACAGCCACCTTTCACCTCGGGAGGATTCCTTGGCTAATTGGATGCTGCCAGGTCTTACTAGGAGGAGCAAAGGTAAAGGTTCTGGATAAGTAAAGGGGCACGATCGTTTCACCAAGGATACAGGATGGAAGACAACACAGCTTGGAAGACAGGCCAGACAGACAGATGTAATCAGACTGGGCCAGCACAAGCAAAGTTCACAAATAATCAGACAGGCTGAGTCAGTGCAGGCAGAGTACAAGGAATGGTCAGACAGGCTAGGATCAGGATTGGAGAGTGTAGAATAATCAGGCAGGCAAGGATCAGCTTCGAGAGGTCAGAATGAACAGGTCAGATTGGAGAGTTCAGAATAAACAGGCAGGCTAGGGTCAGGATACAGAGTTCAAAATCAAACCCAGAGGATCGAAACAGGATGCACGTAGAATAAGCACCTAGGAACTACTAAATAGAACCTAACAACATGCAATGAGTTTTCATACAAAGCCCCTTTAAATACTTTGCTTCGCTCCATTGTGCGATGACGTCATTACGCCGGCACGTAAACCTGGAAGGACGCAGCCTAACGCTCCATAAAGGTACCGGCGCTGAAGGGAGCAAGAAGCATGCGGTGGGTGTCCCCGCCGGCCACTAGCCCAACAGGGAGAGCCACTGGACCTCCAGGGTAAACTATTGTTGTTACAAATTAATTTTCAGAGAAAGGACAACAATTACCTTGTGACTATTTCAAATACTATTATTTATGTTTTCAATGATGGAAACTCTTGCCACAAAGTATCTGTGGTGTAAATCCATATTCATTTTCTAACTTGGGAGCAAGTTGTTCTCTCACACATTCCTCATCCCCACTGAAAAACATAACAAATCCATCATATAGATAGTTATGATCATGTTTCCTTTTGAAACAATTACAGATGAGATTGCCAGTAGGGGTAGTGGTAAGGTAACAAAATACTAAGATAGCAATTAAACTAGGACAAAGGATGCCCAGCAAAATTCCTGATCAGCAGTGTCATACTACATTTGAGAGTCAAATTGGTCAGTGGCAATTAAGGTTTGTGGAGTTTTAAAAAACACTTGATTACTTGGTTTCAGTACCCTGAGTGATTGTATTAACGTACCTGAAACCCCAGGCCGGTGCTCCTATCAGCAGAAAACTCCACCGGCCCAGGGTTATACAAGTGAGCACCACGGATCAATCCTTATCTGGCTTCTTCTTTCTTCAAATTTACCGGGGCAGACTCATGCACGGTTGATCAACTTTTTAGTTAAAGTTCGGCTTTTCGTTCTACTATGCATGAGCAGCCGCGCAAAGAAACCAGAAGTGCTCACTGGTAAAAAACCCCGGGCCGGTGCTGAGGAGCACCAGCCCGGGGTTTCAGGAAAGTATATACAATCACTTAGAAGTGCCTAACATTTAGCACAAAGCCTTTACTTCTCCTTTAAGTCTACTAGGATATCATAAATCATTAAATAAACCATATAAACTGGTTTTACATCCAATAAGGATTAATTATATTATAGTTTGGATCAAGTACAAGGTACTGTTTTATTATTACAGAGAAAAAAGGAAATCTTTTTTTTAAAATCTGGATTATTTGATTATAATGGTGTCTATGGTAGATGGCCTTTCCGTAATTTGGAGCTTTCTGGATTATGGGTTACCAGATAACAGATCCCATATTTGTATACAAAAACAGATTTCACTATAAAGAAAGTAAAATCTGTAAGCAGATTATAAAAACAGTTTAGAAATACTGATTTGCTTATAAAAGAACATACTATGCATCTCAAACATCCTACATAAAAATAGTAAAAAAGGACATTTTTTTGATTACCATAAAATTTTATTCTTGCAGAGCTCAACAAAGCTTACCTCTACACATCCATTTAAAGAAGAGCAGAATATCCAGCAACAGGCAAATATCCAGAGGTGTTTTCCTATACCCCTTAAGAAAAGGTACATCTTAAAGTTTTCCAGGGTACTTAACAAGAGTTTACTCACTGAAATGATAGAGAAAGTGACCTCTGCAAAATAAAGTGCTGTTACTTACCTAAACTTGATGCTGCTTGTGTAGCATCTGCTACATGATGCTTGTGTACAGACTCCTTCCTACACAGTTAACTGGAAGTCGCTACAACACGTTTTTGGACTATACAGGCCAACAAAGTTAACAACCAGCTAGTTGTTAGCATGGGTTCCACTGGATTCTAACTGGATTCTTATGGCAGGGCCTTCACAAAATGGAAGAAATGAAGGTACGGTGTAGTGAAACTACAACTCCCACAGGCTACTGTGCATTAACCAATAAAGAAATGGTTCCAGGAAGTTCTTACAGTCAAATAGAAAAAATAGTGTATTTGTCAAACACAATGAATGATCTACAGGGTACTTACATCAGTAAAGAGGCATTTGCTGAATATATAGACACACAGCTCAGACAGTATATCAGAGGTAGATGCAGGTGCATTCCTTGAGGATGTAGTCAAGGCAGTACAACTTCCCTCTAGGCAGAAGTACCTCAAACGTGGTCTGGATCTCACCCAGTGGAGTGGTCAGGGAGGAGAACTTAAAGACTGATACCCTATCCACTGTGGTCCCTTCACTGTAGGCAATCTTATAGCCTAGGAAAGCTACTCCCTGCTACCCCTCCTTGATGGAGCACAGAACTGCTCTTTCTATTTTCCCTCACTGTCTTACTCTTTAGAGAGTACTATACCAGTTATATTCCCGCCACTCAGTAGCCTCATTCACGGGGTCCCTGCATCCCCAACTTAAAAGGGACATTTCATATAAACTTTATATTCAGATATATTACACATCCTTCCTCAAACCATGTAATGATGCAGAAAGAAAAACATTTTGAAAGCATTTTACCTCCTAGAACTGTCATTATATCAGAGCTGCAGAGAGAACCTCTCTGCTCAGTGTCTAGACTGAAATGAAGAGTGGGAGTGTCTGTTCATTCTCTCACAGGAAGTGGTCACAGCACTGACTGTCAGGCTGAACTTTGGAGCTGTAGCAGCTAAACCCCTCCCCTCCCACCCTCTGTCCTGTGTGTCCCAGCCTGCACATAACTGTCTTATGCTGCTGCCTGATCATTCACTTATAACAACATCCCTGAAATGTTCAACAGAAATCAATAGATGTGAAGGTTAATACAAACTGTAATAGTAATGTAATAGTATTTTCTTTTATTTAAAGTACACCAGTATTGTCCTGTGTTCCACAGCAAATAGGCATAAGTCACACATGTACCTGGACATAATATATAGTCCATAATATACTGTTATACACTATGCAACTCTCTGCCTCTATTACATTATAAAACTTATACAAACAGTGTACATTAGTATTTACTGCTATGATATTGCAGAACAGCAGCTGTAGGTTTGTTTTCCTTCATATTGATATGTGCTCAGCTGCAGGGAGTTGCAAGGGAATAAATGCAGCTGTTCTGAAACAATTTATGACCAGGTGCAGGGAGTTGCAAGGGGAAATGCAGCTGTTGTGGAACAATTTATAATCAGGTGCAGGGAGTTGCAAGGTAAAATGCAGCTGTTCTGAGATAATTTATAATCAGATGCAGGGAGTTGCAAGGGGAAATGCAGCTGTTGTGTAACAATTTATAATCAGGTGCAGGGAGTTGCAAGGTAAAATGCAGCTGTTCTGAGATAATTTATAATCAGGTGCAGGTAGTTGCAAAGTAAAATGCAGCTGTTCTGGAACAATTTATGATCAGGTGCAGGGAGTTGCAAGGTAAATGCAGTTGTTCGGGAACAATTTATGACCAGGTGCATGGAGTTGCAAGGGGAATGCAGCTGTTGTGGAACAGTTTATGACCAGGTGCAGGGAGTTGCAAGGGGAAATGCTGCTGTTCTGGAACAATTTGTGACCAGGTGCAGGGAATTGCAAGGGGAAATGCTGCTGTTCTGGAACAATTTGTGACCAGGTGCAGGGAATTGCAAGGTAAAATGCAGCTGTTCTGAAACAATTTATGACCAGGTGCAGGGAGTTGCAAGGGGAATGCAGCTGTTGTGGAACAGTTTATGACCAGATGCAGGGAGTTGCAAGGGGAAATGCAGCTGTTCTGGAACAATTTATGACCAGGTGCAGGGAGTTGCAAGGTAAAATGCAGCTGTTCTGATATCATTTATATTCAGGTGCAGGGAGTTGCAAGGGGAAATGCAGCTGTTGTGGAACAATTTATAATCAGGTACAGGGAGTTGCAGAGTAAAAGGCAGCTATTCTGGAACCATTTATAATCAGGCGCAGGGAGTTGCAATGTAAAATGCAGCTGTTCTGGAACAATTTATAATCAGGAGCAGGGAGTTGCAAGGTAAAATGCAGCTGTTCTGGAACAGTTTATGATCATGGAGCAGGGAGTTGCAAGGTAAAATGCAGCTGTTCTGGAACAATTTATGACCAGGTGCAGGGAGTTGCAAGGGGAGATGCAGCTGTTCTGGAACAATTTATGACCAGGTGCAGGGAGTTGCAAAGTAAAATGCAACTGTTCTGGAACAATGTATGCCCAGGTGCAGGGAGTTGCAAGGGGAAATGCAGCTGTTGTGGAACAATTTATGACCAGGTGCAGGGAGTTGCAAGGAGAAATGCAGCTGTTGTGAAACATTTTATGACCAGGTGCAGGGAATTGCAAGGGGCAATGCAGCTGTTGTGGAACAGTTTATGACCAGGTGCAGGGAGGTGTAAGGGGAAATGCAGCTGTTGTGGAACAATTTATGACCAGGTGCAGGGAGTTGCAAGGTAAAATGCAGCTGTTCTGATATCATTTATATTCAGGTGCAGGGAGTTGCAAGGGGAAATGCAGCTGTTGTGGAACAATTTATAATCAGGTACAGGGAGTTGCAGAGTAAAAGGCAGCTATTCTGGAACCATTTATAATCAGGCGCAGGGAGTTGCAATGTAAAATGCAGCTGTTCTGGAACAATTTATAATCAGGCGCAGGGAGTTGCAAGGTAAAATGCAGCTGTTCTGGAACAGTTTATGATCATGGAGCAGGGAGTTGCAAGGTAAAATGCAGCTGTTCTGGAACAATTTATGACCAGGTGCAGGGAGTTGCAAGGGGAGATGCAGCTGTTCTGGAACAATTTATGACCAGGTGCAGGGAGTTGCAAAGTAAAATGCAACTGTTCTGGAACAATGTATGCCCAGGTGCAGGGAGTTGCAAGGGGAAATGCAGCTGTTGTGGAACAATTTATGACCAGGTGCAGGGAGTTGCAAGGAGAAATGCAGCTGTTGTGAAACATTTTATGACCAGGTGCAGGGAATTGCAAGGGGCAATGCAGCTGTTGTGGAACAGTTTATGACCAGGTGCAGGGAGGTGTAAGGGGAAATGCAGCTGTTGTGGAACAATTTATGACCAGGTGCAGGGAGTTGCAAGGTAAAATGCAGCTGTTCTGAGATCATTTATAATCAGGTGCAGGGAGTTGTAAGGGGAAATGCAGCTGTTGTGGAACAATTTATAATTAGGTGCAGGGAGTTACAATGAAAAATACAGCTGTTCTGGAACAATTTATAATCAGGCGCAGGGAGTTGCAAGGTAAAATGCAGCTGTTCTGGAACAATTTATAATAAGCTGCAGGGGAAATGCAGCTGTTATGTTGCAGGGAGTTGCAAGGGAATAAATGCAGTTGTTCTGGGATAATTTTTGATCTAGTGCATGGAGTTGCAAGGGGAAATGCAGCTGTTATGGAACAATTTATAGGGAGGTGCAGGGAGTTGCAAGGGAATAAATGCAGCTGATGGAATTGTATAACATATAATAACAGATGCAAGGAGTTACAAAGGAAAACCCAAAAGACGTTGATTGCCTTTTGTATACAACATAATACTGTGTAAAAAATGACTATGGTACTTACACTAACTGCTCATACACTTTGCCCCCAGAAAAGAATAAAATACTTTTAGTAGCAGATTATGTATTATTTATACAGAAGTTTGCTTTTCTTTCTTTTCCACAGTTATTGCAGGGCAAGAGAAAGGAACAAGCAGTGAAGGGAGGGGGAGGAAAACAAACAGGGCAGAGAGGGGGTTAAATAAATAGGACAGAGTGGGACATCACAGACACGCCCACTCCTCCCTCACTGGCTGCTGCTGTGTAGCCGTCAGCTGCAGCTCAGATACTGAAGAGTCTGAGACTCTATTTTACATTATTTGAAATGGTTTAATGCAGGGCCAGAACAAGGGGTAGGCAGAGTAGGCGCCCGCCTAGGGCGCAGTCATAGGGGGGCGCACTTTTGAAAAAGAAGACTTTTTTTCCCTGTTTTTTTAAATTATTTAGGTTTGAACTTCTAAGGTACCATTCATTCTCCAATGCGGCTGCCCCAGCAGAGTTCCGCTTTGCTTCCCGACCCTCTTACTTGCCCAGTTGCCCTGGCTGGATCTGGCTGTTTAAGTCAAGAAGAGAGTAAGTACTAGTAGACAAATGCCCTGGCGTGGTGACGTCACTCAGGCAGAGGCAGGGAGCTGTGCTGTGCGCCTGTGCTGGTCTGGCCTGGCGCGTTGGAGAGAGAGGCTCAGGCAGTGCGGGCTGCAGGGTGCGGCATAACCGGTTCTGAAACTGTGTGGTGGCAGCTGGTCGGTGTTACTGGTTGGCACAGGTATAGATTTGGGGGAAATATTTTGGGTGCTGCTGGCTGGCACAGTTACAGATTGGGAGCAATATTTTGGGTGCTGCTGGCTGGCATAGGTACAGATTGGGGGCAATATTTTGGTTGCTGCTGGCTGGCACAGGTACAGATTGGGGGCAATACTGGGTGCTGCTGGCTGGCACAGGTATAGATTTGGGGGCAATATTTTGGGTGCTCCTGGCTGGCACAGGTACAGATTGGGGGCAATATTTTGGGTGCTGCCGGCTGGCACAGGTACAGATTGGGGGCAATATTGGGTGCTGCTGGCTTATTAAATATAACCATAAGTGATTAAGTGGGAAATGGTCCTACAGAACCGGGGGGGGGGGGGGGGGGGGTTGAAGTCCTTGCCTACCTTGGCCCGGCTCTGATTTGATGCATTGTGAAAATTTATGCTATATGTCCCTTTTAAACACTAAAGGTTCATGTCCCTCTAAGGCAAACTGGCTTTACTGGGCCTTGGTGTACCCAGGCTCAATGAAGACATCCGGATGGGTCAGACACCAGGAGCCAAAGAGGAAGACCCACCCCTTTCCAAACACTATATTATAGTGTGACAGGAAGTGATCATACATCCTCTTGGCCTATACTAAAATATGTGGGCATCTACCCAGAAACTAACGGAACCAGGAAGTATAGGGATTTAAAGCCATAGGGACATTAGTAGCTTATGGGTCCCTACATCACAATATAGGGGTAAATTTACTAAGCAGCGAAAATTTGCCAGTGACAGTTTCGCAGCCATCGCAACACTTCGCCAGGAGGAAATTCATTTACACAACGCTAATTTATTAAAATGGGAAGTTCCATCCAGGGCACTGAACTATGGTGAATTTTCGCTAGCGTTACTTCGGCAATGTGAGCCAATCAAAGCGAAGATGCGCTAGAATTCAATTCTGCCGATCGCAACTTCGTTAGACGTCTTTGCTCAGGCTAATTTGCATATGACAAGAAATTTAAAGTTGAATGGACGTATATGTTGCAGCAAATACATAACACAAGTCCAGGGAACCTTAATAAAGAAAATTGAGTTGTTATAATGGCCTACACATGAGCCCATTGTATAGTTAATGTTCCATGTTAGAAAATGTATGGGGAAACCCGGTTATCCAACAAAAAAATTAAGGACTTTTGCAGGCTATCACTCTGAAAAAACAAAAAGACGCCAGCATCTTTTGGACTTAGAAACTTTTTACATCATATTTAAAAAATATGATATAAGTAACAGAAGAATGAGGAAGATCTATGCACTCCAGTGCACTTCGTCTGGTCTGAGCTGGCGAAGGCAAGTCTGGCGAAAGAGGTTATGTTCAATAAAATCTGCATTTTGGTGAAAACCACACTCCTTTACATGAAAGGCTAAGTCTGGCTCCAAGCATTTCATGAAAGGCTCAGTGACAGCCCCCACAATAAGAATTCGAGGAAAAAGAGAGAGAAATAATGAAGATCATTCTACTTTCTTTTTCCAGTTCTTGCTCCTACTGCCTCTCTCCATTTCTCCCCCTTTTTACAATTTAGCTTTGTTCCATTTTTTTGCTTCCTCTCTTTCATCTTGTTTTCTCTGTAATAATAAAACAGTACCTTGTACATGATCCCAACTAAGATATAAATTAATCCTTATTAGAGGCAAAGCCATGCTATTGAGTTTGTTTAATGTTTAAATTAATTTTAAGCAGACAATTTATGGCGATCCTAGTTACAGAAAGATCCCTTATCTGAAAAATTACAGGTCTGGATAATAGGTCCCAAGTTATATTTAACCCTTTGCTCCTCTTTACTTTTCTTTTCCACTTTCTCTACTCTAACTTTCCTTAATTCATCCCCTGTATGCTATAACCAGTGCCTAACAAGTTTTTAGCCAGGAAGGACATTGGGATTACATGAAAGAAGTTAGGCACATTTAGCAAAGGAGGATCAATAAAATTTGACAGTAGCTACCAGTAGGCTTAATAACTCATTTTCTTGACTGGCCTCTACACTATATGCTCCCAGTATAGGATTTGGAATGATTGGGATTGGGGATGATTATCATTGGGGTCAGCTAAGACCAGTTGGTGTAACAGACCAGTTGGTGTAACTGATTTAGCATGTTTGCATTTTCTGCATCTGTTACAATCATACTGGTACCATTATTTAAAGGATCAAAACCCTCATCTTTTTACTATTAATATACATATACTTTGCCTCAGCCGCAATGTGCTCTTCATTTCCTTCTTTGCCTTCCGGATTGCTGTTTTACAACATTTATTATAGTGTTTATATTCATTAAATGCAGCTTCTTTCCCCACAGACTTGTAGTTTTTAAAGGCCTTCTTTTCTATTAACATCAATACTTTTATATTAAGCCACATAGGGTGAGTCTTAGTAATAACTAATAAAAGAAAACATTATTCTTAGCATCTTTGCAATATACATTCATTACAAATGTTCTATTTTTATTAAGTTATTTGTATATGTATTGCTATTGAAAGTAGTGTTTGTCCCTTTCTATTCTCTGCCCTGATGTCTAATACTGCTGCTAAAATGTAAGACAAGGCAGCTGATTAACAGACCTGTCTTTATGTTAGGGAACCAGGACTGTTGCAACATTGTTTAAAAAGCAACAACTCAGAGTTAATATTGCTGCTTTCAATATTAATTGTTTTTACAAATAACTTTAGAAGCACTGAAAATTTGTAACGAATGTATACTGGAAAGTTGCTTAGAATTATGTTTTCTTTTATTAGGCAAATGTTTATTTTAGGGTTGACTTGCTTAGGGAATAAATTGAGAATAGTAACGATTTAATATCATTTTAAATGACAACCATTTCTGTTCTGTGTGATTAGCTGAAAACATAATGCCCCAATCTATGCTTTGAAAGGCAGCCCTCAAGGCACAAAAAATAGCTTTTCTGAAATTCATTCTTTTGATGGCCCAGACATTAAATGAAATCACATTATGGTCACTATTACCCAGGTGTTCAATCACATGCACATTTGCTATATGTATATGTCTATATCTATATGTTTATAGATCACTAGATCCAAAATAGCATTTTTTTCTGGTTTGCTCCACTTGTGCCACAAAATTGTCATGCAACAACTTTATAAACTTGTTCCCATTAACTGACCTGCAGTACTGCTCCAGTCAATATCAGGGTAATTAAAATCCCCCATTATCAGTACTTTCCCCAAACTAGCAGCCTTTGCATCAGGAGCTTAGCCTCCTCCTGTTCACTTACATTAGGGGGTCTATAGCATACTCCTACAATTAATTTGCTGGATTCTTTACAATCAGTGAAGAGCTCCACCCATAAGACTTCTGCCCCTCATTTTCTAACATCACCTCCTCCTTTATATACGCTTTTAAATCCTGCCTTACAAACAGACATACACCTCCTCCTTATCTTTTGCCTCTGTCCCTCCGAAACAAAGTATAGGCGCTGATATTAACTGCCCAATCATGCGACTCATTCAGCCATGTTTCGGCCAAGCCAATCACATCATATTTTCCCTCTAGCGCCAGCACCTCCAGCTCTCCCATTTTACCAGTCAGACTTCTTGCATTTGCAAATATACATTATGATGTTTTGGCAACTCTCAGAAAACCTGAAGAAATTACCAAGTGTTTCATATTAGTCACCAGGAAAACTCCCCTGACAGTAAAGGTGTACTATGTAATCAGGTGCATAAAACCGCAATGTTTGTACAAGTATGGGGTCCATTATCCAGACCAGAACCAGAAATGAGTGCGAAAAATGCCCATAGTAACTAGATAGTTTTGTTAACATATACCTCATTTTCTGTCACTGCATGAACCTCTGTAATGTTTTTTTCCCCACGGTTTGTGATTAAAATTCAGAAAGCACCTTACTCTTGTACTTTAAAGGTCAGAGGATCGCTTAGAATTATCAACATTAAAAATAACTCAGACATAAAGAGCCAAGAATAGAGAGGCAGCAGTGAAGAAGAAAAAGAATATAGCGGTGATAGAGAGTTAGCAGAAGAAGACAAAACAGAGATTTAAAGAAGCTTAGAGATAAAAAGTTAAAAGTAGAATGATTAAGGGATAGGGGGGCTGAAAGTTGTAAAAAAGATTAAAACAAATTTAAAGGATTAAATAACTAAAACACAAAAACATTGGACTTACTTTATAATTTATATGTTACATTTATAAAGATCTATTGCTTAAGCTGTCAGAACACATGCACTGAAACTGATTCTCAAAGGAGAACTGAAGCATGACACTAAATTAGGCTGAAAATTCTATACATGCCGTATATTATTTACTGTATGAGCGCAAGAGGGTTCAGCAGCACAATGAAGACACTGAAATGTAATAGTCAGTGCAAAGGGGAAATTGCATCATAATTGCAGTTATTTTCCTTACTTCACATGCAATCCAAGTTTTTAGAGGGGTTGTTCACCTTTAAATTATCTTTTAGTATGATGAGAGAGTGATATTCTAAAGAGTCAGAAGAAAAAAGTAAATAACTCAAAAACGTTAACATATAAATAATGAAGACCAAATGAAAAGTCGTTAGGAATTGGACTTTCTATAACATTCTAAAAGCTACCTGAAAAGTGAACCACCCCTTTTTAGAAACTTGTCACGGAGATCCTACAAAAGTGGGTAGCCCGAGGGTCCTTTTGATAGTTGGATAAACCACTGATGTGGAGTTTTCCAGGAGAAATAAAATTAATTTCCCTGAAACTAATAATACGTTTTTCCCTTTTCCCCCATTAGTTTTTTGCCTAGTATACAGGGCAAATTAGCTGTCACCTGCCAGGGGGAAACTTGTCATGTCTTGTGTGTGAGAGACAACTTTTAGGTACAAACTTACTGAATTTGTTGTTACACAAAAATAAAAAAATTAAAGCTGTCAGATGGGAGTGACCTTTACTCAGTGTCGGACTGGGATGCCAGGGGCCCACCAAAAAACCTTAGGCTGAAGGCCCACTTTCCAAACTATTATACCTCCTCTACTTACTCAACCTCTTTATTCTCCTAGTGTCTTTTCTCTATACTATACTCTATTCTTCCATTATTAAGCCTCTTTGTTCCCATAAAGAAATAGGGAATGACCATGAAATAGACTTAATGGTTAGAACCAAGAGGCGCACTGACACCTGGGCCCACCTTGATTTGGATGACAGACACATTTCCTGTAACGTTTCCTTGGAAGACGCTACACACATTAGCTCCACTTTTCCAAACAGAAAACTGCATCAGAAAACTTTTAAATCAGTAACATATCACACTGATTAAACACCAGAAAGAATAATGGACTTTTCTGAGTGCTCAGTGAACAAATAAATCAATTGATGCACAAGGCAAATTTCTGAAGAGATATAGTTCATATAAGCAGCTTGTGAAAAACATAAGCAATTCTTTCAGTTTATGAACAAAGAAAACAATTGATGCATTTACTTACTTTATATTATTATTAGTTATCATTAGTGGTGGCAAAACAATCCTAATTGGTTAATGCGATGTTTAAATGTCTTTCAGCACCTTAGTTAGGGAGATACATGTTATCTGTAGGGATGAGAGAAATATTTTGCCTCATTTTGAGGAGAGAAAAAAAGCAACCATAAACTATCATCGATAGTTGAAAAAAATATGTGAAAACATTGACATCAATATGTCTGGTGACTTTTTGCAGTTTCAAAATTTTGGGGACGAAGTGAAACTTATTAGATTCGCTCATCACTAACCCTGATATCCACCATTGCTTACTTAGTCCTAGTACATGACCTTGCTGTTTCCTACTAGCTTTCTTCTTAAGTTTCATGTAAATCTATATTAAGTTTTACAAAATTTGTCTTACACTCCTGTGCCAGTGCTCAGTCTGACTCACTTCTGGAGTCGACCAGCTGCTATAAATGATAATCCAACATAGTCTAACCCACTTCTGGAGTCGACCAGCTGCTATAAATGATAAGCCAACATATTAGACCTATTTTTCCTTAGTAGGAAAACTTTTCTATAGTAGTGGAGGTATAGTACAGTATGATAGCATGAGTTATTAGCTGCTAATGGCCTATTGAGACACTAAGATGTTATAGGAGAGTACAACTGGTGCTGCTTTCCCAAAATGTACCCTTACAATTGCTTCACACTAGAAAAGTGACAACCATTGACTGTTTTGTGTTTTTTTTAAGTTTTCAGGTGTTTCCGACTCTGGCTTTTGTGTGACAATATGAAAAAGTCCTAGTTATTGTGAGACAAGTTTAAACAGTTGCTGTTTTCGCATTTTGCATTTTTCACATTTCCCATTTGTGCTTTTTTGGTTTGGACATTTTGATAAATGACTGAAATTTGCGGACATGTTTATGCATGGTTTCAAAAATATCTAAAATCACTAAAATTCGACCACCAATAAATTTGCCTCCACGTTTATCAATACTGGTATATTATGTACTAATGGAAGTGAAATATTTTAGCATAATGCATTTTATTGCACAAATAATGCTGCTTCAAATATGAAGAATTTATATAATGAACCACGAATATGATTTGTTACCTCAACAAGGGAAAATATAATTTACCTAAGTAACTTGATTTTTACCTTATATGTCCCAGAAGTCAATGATAAGAAAGTTTAGGAAAGCATATCAAATTAAAAACCTCTTTGCCTTCATGATCTCATACAGCATTAACTGTCACAGAGTATAAAGTATGAGTTGGGGTTATTTTGTGAGGCTGATAAAGGGCTCTGTTTCATAAATATAAATTAAGAATATTATTAAATTGAAGCAAATAGACCTGTCAGTCATAATGATATTTTATAGAAATTGTCTTTTGATCCAATGCAAATATATATCTATGGTAGCTATTATCCAGAATGCTCAGTAGCTGGGGTTTTTACAGATAAGGGATCTTTCTGTAATTTGGATCTCTTTACTTTAAGTCTACTAGAAAATCATTTAAACATGAATTAAACCCAATAAAATTGTTTTGTCTGCAATCAGGATTAATTCTATGAGGATGTTAATATCAAGTACAGGGTACTGTTTAATTATTACAAGCAAAAAGGAAATCGTTTAAAAATTTGATTTATTTGTTTAAAATTGAGTCTATGGGAGACACCCTTCCAGTAAATTACACTTTTAATTCATTTTAAGTATCAAGTGAGAGCAGTCGAACTACATTCTTAGAAATATATTGTTTACCAGATGTATGAAGAAATAGCAATCTTTTCCCAATCATTTTACTATTCTCAGCAGTTTTAAACAGATATTGGAGTGATTTTCTTTACTGTTTCCTCTTGTGTGCTGGTTAATAGAAGAACAGGAAGGATATACAATTTGTCATTATTACACAGAATATTATTTCACATGGGGCAATTTATACAGGAATAAACAAAATATTATATTTAATAGATTACCAGATTATGTAAAAAAACTGGGACACAGATAAAAAAAACAGTGAGAAGGGCTGCACTGATTATAATTTAAGTATGAAGTAGTATGCAAATGTATGGTATCCTTAATTAGCAGGCTTCTACAGGGATGGGATCCATTATCTGGAAACCCATTATCCTGAAAGCTGTGAATTATGGGAAGGCTTTCTCCCATCTTAATTAAATAATCCAATTTTTAAAACAGTACCGTGTACTTGATCAAAACTAAGTTAAAAAAAAAAAAAAAAAAAAATTTATATATATATATATATATATATATATATATATATATATATATATATATATATATATATATATATATATATATATATAGATGTATATGTCAAAAAACATCATATAATCCCAATCCCTATTATAAGTAAAACCAGCCTATTGGGTTTATTTAATGTTTACATGATTTTGTATTAGACTTAAGGTATGAAGATCCAAATTAAAAAAAAAGATACGTTATTTGTAAAACCCCAGGTGGCCTTACTGTGGCCTGTAGATATCAAAATGTGTTTTTTTTTCCAGACCTGACCCATTCATTGTAAAGCATTGCTTTTGGCAAATAACGCAATAGTAGCAAACATTGTCATCACATGTACAAACATCCTGGTATATGGGCTTCTAAATAAAGAATAACTTTTTTTTCTTCTTTTTTTCTTTTTCTTTTATTTCTTTCACTGTGTCTCATCTAAGCGACATCCCTATTGTGTCTTTTTAGCCACAACATGCGGCTAAAATGTATCATCTTCACTTTGAAAACTTGTGAAAACATGCAACTTTCCGGCGCTTATTATGCGGTCAAACTGAGACAATTTTGAAAATACTCCATCTAAATACTGTTGAAATCTTGTAGAAGTCAATAGCAGATCCCAATCCCTGGAATAACTGGAAGTTCTTTCTTTGTTTTGTGAATTTGTGCGACAATATGAAAAAATCATAGTTATTGTGCGACAAGTCAGTGTTTCGGCTACATCTGTAACCTTTTTCAAAGAGCACATAACATTCAACCACACACATTTAAACATTGTGTGGTGGGAAAGGTGCGCTCAAGGTAAGTGCGTGATGTCACAAATACGTCACCAACATGAGACACAAATTAGAAAAGTGTCAACAATACGTCCAAAATTAAAATAAAATGAAAGGTAAAACTAAAAATGTTTCTTGTAGTGATCGCTCACTGTGTATCAAGGTGTTAATAACCATAATGTTTCCAAAATGTAAATTAACATGTTGCAGATAAACCTGATAATATGTAACAACGTTTGTAACAACATATCCTCCCGAAGTTGTATTACAGTAAAGTCTCTTGTGTATTCGTAAAAAAAAGAACATTTATAAGTAAGCAAGGCTGGTGTTCGGACCCGGGGCTTAAGAGACGTGTGAATGAACAGTCAGGCACTATTGCAAGTAAAGACATAGGTAGAGAAAGATCATTAAAGTAAGAGGGAGATAACTCACCAACATATAGTTAAAATACACGTGCATTTGTTAAATATGGTTCTAAAAATCCCATAGGAATAAATAGAAAGTAGGTGAGTTTTTATTAATTAAGCTCTAAGTCTAAGTCTGCCCATAAAGTGGCAAAAATGCATGTTAAGAGAAAAGTGAATTACCAGCCATACAGGCAAAGAGGGGAAATACCGCAGGGAAAAAGACATTTGGTCACATCGTTTGTACAAACATGCATAACCTGAAGTGCCCCATCAAGGCAGTGTCCTTTGCGTCAGTTCTAAACTAATTTAAAAAAGAGCTATTCTACAGCCCTTAAAAAAACAAAAACAAAAAAACAAATATATATATATATATATATATATATATATATATATATATATATATATATATACACACAAACACAATGAATGTGGTTCACACTACAAGGGGGTTATTTATAAATAATAATAAACTAATATATTTTGGGGCAAAATTCAGGGTTTTGGGGTAATAACCTGAAAAAATCAAGTGGTTCTGAAGAAAAGTCAAAAAAAATTGTACGATTGCATTTTATTGAGTTTTTCCCCAATCTGATTTATTTGAGTTATTTTAATAATAAATAAGGCAAAATTATGGATGGGAGTTTGGTTAAGCTCTGTTTGACAAAAAAAATTAGATACATTTTGTATTTTAGAAAATAACCCCCCAAATGTCCGCATTTCTCAAAGTGCTATATTCCATTAATTAATTACACCAACGTTTCTTCTCCTGCTTGGAGCCTTTTTCAAGGTTAAACCCCTAGCCCCAAGCAGGAGCCAAAATGTTAGTGTAATTCTTGGAATAAAGCACTTTGAAAAAATGCCTTACCCTTTAAACAAGAAAGGGATTATTTGTCCATATATTGCAATATATGTAAGCTGGCCAACTATGTCAAAGTCATTTTAAATTTGCTGGCTGTGCTCTCTGCCTCCTTGTTATTGTCCAAATTCAGTTTTAATGAGTTCTGGTTCATCAGTACTCTGCTAAGCACCTTCTGATTGGAGATCCAAGATCCCTACTGTCAAATTTAAAAATCAAGAGCTGAATATCTCATCTACATAGTGATATTGAGGAGTTAATGGCACTGCATGAGAAATATGATGTCATTGTTGAAATAATGATGAATGAGTCATATGACTTGGCCATAAATATAGAAAGCTATGGTTTATGACGAATAGGTGAAATATAAAATAAGGTGGTTATGTATGTTAAGCAGGATTTAAAGCCCAATATAATGTGAATTTTGTTGCAAAAAACAAAGATACAATAGAGCAACAAAGACTTTAGGGGTCTGATTTGTTAATTTTCACAGTTGGGTTTGGCTGTGTTTTTGCAAAGCAAAAAAGTATTTTAAAAGGGATTATTACCTTAAACCAGGGGTGTCCAAAAGGTAGATCGGGATCTACCAGTAGACCTTTAGCTGGTGATCAATAGATCTCAAAATACCGTCAACAAACAGCTTGTCTAAATCACTGTCCTATTTCATACTATTCATTTAGATATTTATTATGTTACGGTTACATAGAAATAGTTGTTTATTAAATATAGCAATACAAATTCTCTCAAATCAATATAAAATTTAAGTAATATTTTTCATGGAACAGAATTACAATAGGACATCATCTCTAAAAGTAGATCTCACATTAGTAAAGTATGGGCACTCCTGCCTTAAGCTGTTAATTGCAGGCTTGTAAATTTGACATCTGTGGCATAAATTATTTGAAGGTTTATTAAGGAATCTTAATCAGGAACTGTTATGCACTTGGGAAAAAAAATCATGCAAGCCAGTCACACATGGGGAGGCACATTTATCAAAGGTCGAATTTTGAATTCAAGTGAGTTTTTAAAAACTCCCATGAACTCAAAATTCGACCAATCGAATTTATTTAAAAAAATGGAATTAGCAAAACTCGGATGAATAGGATCGACCAAAAACTCAAACTAATTTGAATCGAATTTGATTTGAGTTTTAAAAATTCGATCTGAGTTCAAGGAAGGGTGCAAACAACTTCAAATTGATCACAGGATGTCTCCCATTGACTAAAACAGCAATTCAGAAGGTTTTAGGTGGCGAATAGTCGAATTTGAGTTTTTAAAGGGCCAGAGTATGATAATTATTGAAACTGAGAAAGTCTAAAGAAAAGCAACTAAGCTGGAAAAGGGTATATAGGTTATCAAGGCTGGAAGTAGATACTTCCAGCATACAGCAGGGTACTTACTGTCAAATCTCCTCCTCCCCAATGTGCCTAAACCCTCTCTGTGCCATACCATATTAGGCCTGCTGGACACGTATTGTGTTGTTTCAAAAAGTGTTTTGATACATGGTGATGGTATAGCCCTTACTGATGTTATTTATATGTTCATAATATGGTATAGCATAGAGAGGGTAAAGGCACATTGGAAAGGAGGAGATTTGACAGTAAGTACCCTGCAGCGCGAGAGCTAGTGGATACATAGGCTCAGGTCCCTTTCTCCAAATGGCCTTAACGTAGATTTTATCCTGCAAACTTTTTTATCATAGATACAAGTGTTTATTTTATCTTTTTATATGTATTGTTCGTTTGTGGTGGCAAGAATATATCTGGATATGCTGAGATGCTGTAAAAGTAGCAATTTAGGATCATATGAACCAGGACATTGTAAATGTATTGATGAAGTTGTTAAATTCAAAGACATTGGACAATAAAGAGTGCATGTATGGGACACCCATCATCGCTCAAGGAAGAAGCCTTTTCAGAGAAACGCGTCAGCGGTGACAAAAACGGAAGTAATACGGACATGCGCAGTAAGGTATGGGGGACGCTGAGGACATCTCAGCTCACGCTGCAGGAGAGCTGTTTTGATTTTAAAGTATCTTTTAAGTGGAAATATTGTATGTGTAATACTTTTTTAGGATTAAAGAATTGTAAAACGTTTTCCACACATGTCACTCTTTGTCCTCCTGTTGGATTTTCAAATAAGATGAATATTAACTATAAGAATATTCAGGTTTATTAATGATAACATATGATTATTTTACTCAATAGAATACATATTCATGATTGATATTATGCATATTTGATTAATCATATAGTGTTGAGTAATGAATGTTATATTTTGTTTTATATAAATTAATGTTTAATTGGTAAGAAACTTCTGTTCTGAAAAGGATGTTTTATCAAACTCCTAACACAGGTGTATAACCTTTGTGCTTAAAGCAAATCTCAAAGGTTGTATAATCCTTGGTGTCTGTGTGAATAAGATGAGAACACCTTGAAGGATTTTACAAACTATCCACAGTATAGAGCACACCTGTTTGAGAGGGTAATAATTAATCAAGGACAGACCAATTTTGAATGGCTAGTGTATTCACAAGTATATTGTATGTGTACTGAAGGTATTAAGGAGTTACACAGCATTGCTCTAGTCTGAAGCAATGTCAACAATAATGTGTAACATCAAATTAAGAAAGGTCAAAGGCTATTATGTATTTTTTTAGATATTTTTAGGTCACGATGTTTGAGGCAATAGTGCCATCTACAGGTAGTGTAGGACATCACGCCCAGGGGTCAATGATTGACATTTTACTAAATATTTAGATTAAATGGTGATAGTTTAAAGGGATACTGTCATGGGAAAAAATTTTGTTTTCAAAATGAATCAGTTAATAGTGCTGCTCCAGCAGAATTCTGCACTGAAATCCATTTCTCAAACGAGCAAACAGATTTTTTTATATTCAATTTTGAAATCTGACATGGGGCTAGACATTTTGTCAATTTCCCAGCTGCCCCATGTCATGTGACTTGTGCCTGCACTTCAGGAGAAAAATGCTTTCTGGCAGGCTGCTGTTTTTCCTTCTCAATGTAACTGAATGTGTCTCAGTGGGACATGGGTTTTTACTATTGAGTGTTGTTCTTAGATCTACCAGGCAGCTGTTATCTTGTGTTAGGGAGTTACCTTCCCATTGTTCTTTTATTTGGCTGCTGGGGGGGAAAAGGGAGGGGGTGATATCACTCCAACTTGCAGTACAGCAGTAAAGAGTGATTGAAGTTTATCAGAGCACAAGTCACATGACATGGGGCAGCTGGGAAATTGACAAAATGTCTAGCCCCATGTCAGATTTCAAAATTGAATATAAAAAAATCTGTTTGCTCTTTTGAGAAATGGATTTCAGTGCAGAATTCTACTGGAGCAGCACAATTAACAGATTCATTTTGAAAAAATTTTTTTCCCATGACAGTATCCCTTTAACTTTTGGAGACTACCCTTCAATTTCAATTGGTTAGTTAATTAATCCCAGGGGTTGAGTTTTAGACAGAAAGGAGGGATAAATTAGGAGACACTGGGATACTAAAGAGGGAATTAAAAAAGGAACTAAAAAAAGGAAGAAGGGTAAGAAAAAGAGGGCTGACTGGAGGAAAAGAACTAAAAAGAGAAAGAAAGAGAAGGAAGGAAATCTAAAAAACTACTTGGAGACTCTCAACTATAAGAAGACTCATTCTCCAACTAAAAAGAAAAGAACCAGATGTTTTTAAAGATCCAGAAAGTGAGATCAGGGTGACATCACAGGCCAGTGAAAACTCTACATCTGGTAAATATAAATTTTTGTTATACTTTTTCTCGATTAAGTTGTATGCTTGGATATTTATTATTCCTATGTGTATTATAGTCATACCCTAAACATTGACTTTCCCAGAATTGCAAACTGGGAATATTCTGTTTAATTTGGGTCCATTTTTATTTTTCATTAATATATATATATATATATATATATATATATATATATATATATATATATATATATATATATATATATATATATGATATCCAAGTTAACGATTTAATGGGGAAATAAGAAAATTTAAGGACAGAATTCCTTAGCAAATCAGAATCAGTTATATAATCCTCCTTTGATTCTAATCTATATAATACCTTGTTATTAAGTATTAAGAAGTGAAAGTATATATTATCTTGTGGATGCTTGCCGTTTATAAGTAATATCTATTGGTCAATTTTCCTTTTGATTAATCATTGAATGTATATCAGGGAGTGTTTAATAGATTTTTTTTGTAAGAAGTAATAATTTAATTTTTTTGTCATATTCATATTTAAATAAATCAATTATTTTATTAAATAATTGTCATGATTTTTTACCTTTGTACCAAATGATTTGGAAAGCTCGATATCGAATTCAGAGTTGGGCATATATTATTTAAGACTCCTCCTCTTTATTACTAACAAGGAGCCTTAAATTATTTTAAATAATTTTCATTAAATATTCGCACAATTAGCCCGACATAATTTGGAGGCACTGCTGAGATCGAGATTATTTTCTCATATTGGTACAAACAGTGAAAAACCATTCCAATACTTCTGTCAAGCTAGTTATTTTTTTTTATTAATTAATTGAGACCATGAGTGTTGCAAGCAGTGAGAATGGGAATACCCCAGAGCAAATGATCCACAGAATTGTTGAATTCATATATACACGGTTAAAATTTGATCAAGGGATGGATGTTTGGATTAATGATTTGAAGAGAAATGCTAGAGCAGACCTTAATGATATCTGGGCAACAGACGGCCTGGTTGAACGCTATTTAACATGTATGAACTTAGCCTCTAGCAGTTCAGACAAAGAAAAAAAATGAATATGTGCCCTACCTCCTGTTTTATATGCATTAATGGAGGTAGATACCCAATCAAAAGCTAGAAAAGAAGATATAGAAAAATTGAGGTCTCAATTACATGAGATAGAATCAAATATTCAACATATGAACTCTGAGAGAAACCAATTAGAGATAGATATCTGTAACAAGGAAGCCTTTATTAGGGACTTAGAAACTGATGCTGAACATAGTCGCATAGCATACCGTAAGCTCAGAGAGGATTTTGAAGAATTACGGCAACAGTTGTTTAAAAATCAACAGTCAGGTGTATATGGTGTGGAGAGATCTCCTGATCCTCCAGTAATCACTCCCCAATATAAAAATTGGGCACCATATGTTCCTAGAGCCAAACCAATTCATAATGATGATTCAGAGGCACAAGGTGTTTTGGGCCGGTTGGCTAAAGCTTGCCAAGCTGTGACCACCTTATTGGGCAATCACAGAACCAGGACCCCTATAGACTCCTGTCAAGACTCATCCCCAGAGAGGAATGAGCGCCGTAAGTCCCTTGTGTCCAATGTATCCTATAAAAGTTATGCTTCCAATCTTAATACAAGTGGGTCTGAGAGTGATGAGAGGAAGCGGGATTCCAGTCCTGTCCCAAGAAGGGGGAAAAACACCCATAAAAGGGGTTCAAAAGGTAAAAATCCCCAATCTCCAGAAGGAAAACAAAATTCTGCCAGCATAATTAAATTTTTGAATACTGCTATACCAAAATTTTCTAAGAAAGGTTCTTCCCAAATAGCGACCCATTTAGAAATGTATGAGTCTACTATGGAATCTTTGGACTTGTCTGAAGCAGACAGAATCAGGTTTCTTCCATGGGCCTTTGATGACAGATACCGTCATTACTTTTCCTCCTTTAGAAAGAGAGGAATCACTAAATGGCAGTCAGTCCTACATGAAGTTAAATTAGAATTTGGGCCATACCGAAATACCACTGCCGCAAAGAGAGAAATTTATAGACTTACATGTCGGCCTAACCAAAGCCCCCAAGACTTCCTCTTTGTGCTCAAAAATGCCTATGGTCTGGCCTACAGAGACCCTGATTGGGAATCTATAGATTTTAAACAGTTGTTTTATGACGCTTTACCAGCCCAGATCAAATTATTCTTGCCCATGATCTGGATATTGAAAGTCCCCTAGAAAAGCTGGTAACATCAGCAACCTTACTGTTTAACATCAGTGAGGGCCCAAATGTGAAAGGAAAACTAAAAGATTCCCAGAACACGATGTCAATGAATCTAAAGTAAAACCTCATTCAAATTTTGAGTCCCAGCCAAAAAAAGTACCTTCAGCCAATGGGTTTAATCAGCAGAACCGAAGACAGCCAAATCCCATACAAAACAAACCTCAAAATCCTAAGGGATCAGAAGGAAATAGTTCAGGTTCTGGAAGCCAGGACTATCGTCCTCGTTTCAACCAGGATTACTGAGGGTACCAGGGTAGACAGAATTATAGGGGTTACCAAGAGTACAGGCATCCCCAGGGGTATAGACGTTGGGACAATAGGCCCAGGCAGCAATGGGGAAAAGGGCAGGAACCACCAAATTCACCCAGGGGTAAATCACCCACAGGGAACCAAAATGGTCCCCAGAATCAAAACCCACGTAAACCTAGCAGATTTGATCAACTTGCAGATCAGGTTTCCAAGTTAACTGACATTGTGAGTAAATTGTCTCAAGTTTCTGCACCAAAACAGTCTGAGGATTTTTTAGATGTGAAGGCGGGACCCAGTTCCGCCAATTAAAAGAAACAGGGTCAGGTCCCTGTACGGAAGTGGATACGGCAATACCAAATATGGACAACAATCATATTTTGCATTGCACCGACCCAACCGGGGTCAAAGGGAAGTCTAATGTTTCATTTATCTTGCAGCCAAATAAGGTCAATTCTCGTGATCCAATGTCACTACAGCCCGTGTGTGAAATACCCTCTGTTCAGTTCGTCACAGTGGTGGAATCCATGGGAACCCAGATGACCTGCAGGCGGAACCAGGAGGAGATAAATCCAAATATCCTGACGCTGCAGAAGGATCATTCTTTAAAACAACAGATGGCAAATCACTCCAATTTTCTCTGTAATCTCTTACAGTTAGACGGCCGATACTTTATAGATACCTGTCTCCAAGATGGATGTGTCGGACCAATCCAAGGTTTATTGCAGGGGTGTCCAAACTACGGCCCGCGGGCCAACTGCGGCCCGCGATCCATTTTAAATTGGCCCGCATCAAATTCCCCCAGCCTACTGCGGGAAGGCACCTCATTCCCTCTGATTGCAGTGCAGCTCCCTGGAGAGGAGAGACTGCTGCTGCTGTGCCGGCACGCCCCGCCCCTGATTCGCTGGCTGGCTGGGCTGTGTGGAGACTGGGTAGGTGGGGAGACAGAGTGTGGATGTCACAAGAGCTGCGCTGTGCTGCCCCGACACGCCCCCCTCTCCACGGCTTCACTCTGGTTGGCTGGAGTCGGACTGTGTGCCTGCCCTCTGTAGAGACTGGGTGGGGACTGGGAAGACAGAGTGTGAAAGTCTCGGGAGACTAAGAGAGACTGTGTACTGCAGTGTGCTGCCACCCATCACGGCTACAAGGTAAAAAAGAGTCAGTTTGTGCAGGAATCTTCTCTTCGTCTGTGCTCACACAGCAAACTCCTCCACAACTGTCTCTGGCTGTCAGAGTGAGCTACAGAGGGGTGGAGGAGAGAGGCAGACACACACCATGGAGCATTATGGTTAGGGCAGTGTTATATAATTGTTCTGGTTAGAGAACACTGTGAGACATAAGCACTTGCAGAGTTTTACTGGGAAAGAGATGCAGGAAGCTTGTCAGGGCTGATTAGTGTGGTAAATAATTATTATCCCCCTCAAGTATAAGCTGAAACGAACTATTGTACGTTAGAGTTGCCCTGTCCACTTTGGCGCCTCCCATTCTGTTGTGCCCCCAGATAATGGAACAATTAGCATGGTCGGCCCCCACACATTTTCACCTCACCAAATCTGGCCCTCGTTGTAAAAAGTTTGGACACCCCTGGTTTATTGGATACCGGGTCTCAGGTCACTATCTTATCTTTTAGCCACTTCCAACAGATCTTGGGGGTCATCAAAAAAGAAACCGAGATTAACGGCATTTGATGGCTCTTTGATAAGTGTGGGCGGTGACAGTTTACAGGTGAAAGACACATCCTGGCTGACATACAAGATTGGCAAAAAGATCCTTAGACATCCAACATTAATTGTAGATCTTCCATATGATCGGCTGATCATTGGAATTGATCTGCTCAAAAGATTAAGATCCATAATTGACTTTATTAATGAAGCAATATGGACACAGGTAAAAAGCCCAATTGCTTTTGAGCACTCCCACAATGCACGGCCACAACATAGTTGCCACATGATTGAAGAAAGGCCTAATTCTGTTGAAATCCATTTCCGGAACAATCAAATACCAAATATATCAATCCTGAAAAACGGTAAACCTGAAGAAAGTGTTAATACTTCCTTCCACATCATTAATATCCAAAAGGACAAAATCAAAAAGATAATTTTGGAGGATGATGTACTAACCATTTCTCTTAAAGGGGGAAATCAGGAAGTTGCAGGCATAACCAGACATGCACAATCATTGGTTAAAATCGAAAAGACCAATGATACTATGCTGGTTCCTGTACAGGTAAATAATATTGCCCGGGTGAAATATGCCAAGTTGGATCTCAAATCCGAGGCCAGCTACATAAGTCTAGGACTTCTAACGCAGATTACAAATCCTCAGATGATAAAATTTTCTTCCTTACAGGAATGGGTTTATGACCTGGACATAAAGCATTTTTTGTCTACCGAGCCAATAAATCACAAAAGTTTCACAAGAAACAACGTGTCAGTGTGCTGCGGTCTGTTGGACATTGTATATGACCTGGACAAAGACGACCAGAGTCAAAATGTGATTGCAAAGTGCATTTTATCTATCTCCCTAGGAAACAAATCTGCGAAACACGTTTTCAATGTGTTAAAGGAACCACAATATCAAATATATTTAGAAAATGACATTATACATTGATTTGCCGTACAGGTTGATTTGATCAATAATGTTTTGTGGTCCAGACTAGCAGGGAATCCAGAGGAATTCCAAGATAAAGAACAAGCTCTGAGATGGGGACAACGAATACCTTATGCAGTGGATATCTTAGTCGCCAAAAAGGTAAATATCCCTGGGGGATATAAATCATTTCTTTTACCCATTCGAGTAAAGAAGGGGCAAAAGCAGAGGAATACAGATGCATTGATTTGCTTATCCCATCGAATGCAGCAATTTGGATTGAAGGTAAAACCAAATCCCATAATAAATATTCATCAGGATCCATTATACATGGTTATCGATAACATGAATCCTTATAACATTATGTTACAAGAGGACACAATGATTGGCCTAGCCATCGATTCAGAATATTATACTTTTGGGTTTCAAAATGATGTAATTGGATTGATACCTGATGAATATCTAACAGAACAACAAGTAGTAGATCAACATTGCTTCTCAACACCTGAGGGATTGTTCAGTGTTCACTCTGTTTATCCTTTTAGTCCTGAAGAAGATACATGCTACATCGACGAGACATCATTGATATTCAACCATGAGATCAATAAAGGTGAGTATGAGTCATTCCAACAGGGGAAGGATCAGATATATCACACTACGGATGACCTGACCAGCAAGTTCGAAGAGGCTTATGAGGTACTGTGGGGAAACTAACCTGCATGTTACAAGAATCCAGACCGATCCAGATGCACCCCCTGTGTTTGTTAAACAATACCGACTTCCGTTAGCGGCTTATGAGTCACTCTCGGAAATCGTTAAAAATCTGGAGAAGAAGGGTATCATTCGCCCAGTACATAGTTCTTTTAATCATCCAATACTTGGAGTCCTTAAACCCAATGGTCAGTTTCGTCTTTGCTCAGACTTAAGACAGTTAAACAAACGAGTCTACATGTCTGGTTAGCCCGTACCATACATTGACCAATGCTTGGCACAAATCCAAGGATCTAAAATTTTTACTGCCCTTGATTGCGCACAAGGATATTGGACAATTAAAATAGATGAAAGGGATCAATACAAACTGGCCTTTACATTTGGAAAGCAACAATATGCATGGACCCGATTACCTTTCGGGTATATTAACGCAGGACATGAGTTTGCTGTATTCATGCACAAAGCAATGCCTGATGCTGCTGAACGAGGTACATTATCATATGTGGATGACATATTGATAAAAAGTACAACTTTTGAAGAGCATATTGCAGAACTAAAATATGTATTAAACCAGCTGAAGAAGGCGGGTGTAAAACTTTCTTTTCAGAAGGCCCAATGGTGCCGATCTAAGGTAAATTTCCTAGAAGAAGAAAGTGGAAGCGATAAAGAACATGAAATCTCCTACAAATCTCAAGGAGCTGAGATCATTCCTGGGTATGATGAACTATTCACGTAAGTTCATAGACAACTATGCGGAAATTACAAAACCTCTTTTGCAGTTGCTGAAGAAAGGAGCAAAATGGGAATGGAATGAGTTTCACAAACAAGCAGTATCTGAACTTAAAACTAAGCTTATCCAGGCTCCATGCTTTGCTTATCCAGAAGGTGGAAAACCCTTCTATATCGAAACAGGTTTTACCGACAAAAGTGTAAGTGCGGTTCTTTTCCAAAAACAAGAAAAACTGAATAAAATAATTGCTTATGCCAGCAAGTCGTTATCATCAGTTGAAATAAAATTTAATAACTGTGAAAAAGCGTTATTAGCGACTGTATGGGCTTTGCAATATTTCAGGAGCTTTATTCAAGGTGAAAAGATAATTGTGGAAACTGCACATCAATCGCTACAATATTTACAGAGTGGTCGGTTAAAGGATGGAAACCTGTCAAATAGTAGGATAACTGCATGGACAATGTCCCTTATGGGATGGCCATTGGAGATCAGATATAAACAGGATACTAAAAACCCAGTTGCTCAAGGATTAGCTGAACTTCACGATTGTATTAATATTGAACATAAAGATGAGTCACCAGAAAATGACTTTCTGGAGGAACAATCATTATCTCCATATAAATCATATGAAGAGGAGTATTGCAAATCATTACCATGTGTATATGTTGATGGCTGTTCTTTCCACACAGAAGGATCTGAAAAGATGCTGGTTGCAGGAATCGGGATCGTTTGGAATAATATATTTCCAGAGATATCCACAGGATATCAAATTGGTCCCAAAAGTAGCCAGGTCGCAGAGCTTGCCGCTGTGTACAAAGCAATACAAATGGCTATAGAATATGAGCTTAAGGAGTTTGTTTTAATTACAGATTCTGATTATGTTCGGAATAGTTTTGTGGAATACTTTCCCGGATGGAAAAGATCCAACATGTTGAGGAGTAACAAGAAACCAGTCAAACATGGTAAGCTGTTCTGCAAAATCAATGAATTGGTTACTACCTACGATCTTACTATCTATTGGAAGAAGGTAAGGGGTCATTCAAAGCATCCAGGCGCAGATAAAGATGGGAACGACCTAGCAGATTCCGTCGCCAAGAAAGCAGCCATTGATGGAGAGATCTTAGATATAGATGACCTCATGGGAACTATCCAAGTGGATGTCACAACCAGGGGACAGGCCCAAAAGGAGTCTCAACCTAATGTGGCGATGTGGAGCCAAGATTCCCCTAGCGAAGATCTCATTGAGAGCCAGAAAGGGGATCCTATTATTGGTTTATTTTATAAATATATTCAAAATCCACATGATCATCCCATAACTATAGAAGACTGTGCCGATAATGAGGAGTTACGCGTTTTAATGAAAGGTGAGTCCCAATTCTCATTACAGGATGGATTGTTGATACGAACCTCGAAAAACGGTATTACGCAATGGGTAGTACCTGCAGCATATCGGGGTTTGATGTTACAACATGCCCATGATGCCCCGACAGCTGGTCACCGAGGAGAGAAAATAACATATGAGTTGTTGAGGGACTATGCTTACTGGCCACACATGTTACAAGATGTCAGGACATATTGTCAAGGATGTTTGGTATGTCCTCAGTTCCAACCACAAGGACCCAATCATCGGGCACCACTGATAAAAAGAGGAATATCCATGCCATGGTCAGATATTCAGATGGATTTCATTGGACCAGTAACAACTTCCTCAAAAGGAAACCGATACATGCTGACTGTAACTTGTTTGTTTACAAAATGGAGAGAATGTCTGCCATGTAAAACATGCAGTTCTAGTGTATGCGCATCACTGCTCATTAACCATATATTTTCCAGATTTGGTCTTCCCCAGCATATTGAATCCGACCGTGGAAGTTACTTCACCAGTGAAGTGATGACCAAGATGTGGGAAATTCTAGGAGTAAAAAGGAAGCTACACATAGCTTACCGACCAGCTTCTAGTGGTGGAGTAGAGCGTTACAATCAATCCATAGTAAACATTTTGAAAAAGTTTGTCAAGGAATCTGGTAAAGACTGGGATGTGAAGTTGCCATTAGTTCTCATGGCTATTAGAGCTACCCCAAGTGCAGCAACCAAAATTTCTCCATTTGAGATGATTACAGGTAGAAAAATGGTGTTACCTCAACATTTACTTTACAGGACCACAGATCACAATTTGATGAATGCAATGACTGCACATCAATATATAGAAAATTTACGCAAGCATCTACAGCATGCTTTTGCATTTGCTCAAAGAAATATTGAGAAAGCTGCAGTAAGTACGAAAACGTACTATGATCTAAAAACAACTCAAAGGGAATATCAGGTGGATGACAAAGTTTATCTTTATAACTTTGCCAGGGATCAAGTAAAGGAAAGGAAATTCCTACCTTCGTGGAAAGGTCCATATATAATCACTGATAAATTATCTCCTGTGGTTTATAAAGTTAAAATTCCTAAGGGGGATGATTTTGTTGAAAAATGGATGCATATTAACCAATTACGTGTTTGTCATCCTAGCTCACAGCTTCAGAAAATAGAGCAAGTCGAGAGCTAAGTTGCAAGGAATCTGGAAATTCCGGATAAAGATGGAAGTAGAGATTAATATTGTATATAGATAATTATATCATGATATGCCTATGTCTGCTCTCTCTACCTTCCAACTATCCTTTATCTTACCTGTGAACTGAAACTTGCTCTGTTATAGGAAACTCATACCAATCCAAAGAATTTATGATGAGGTCGAAACATGTTATATATGACAGCCGAAACTAATGATTTCTTTTGATTTTCTATAGGCGCAAAGATGCCATCCCAGATGATCGCTATCTTATATGCAGTCCTGATCTTGGGGAAAGAGTTACACGCTGAGCGGATTGTGATGCCAGGTCCATCATCCGGGATCATGCTACAGGATACGGCGGGATTCATCATGACCAACAAGAGGATCTTATCCCAAAAGATTTATATGAGCCTAGATCCACGTTGTATCATCGAAAGACAAATCAACGTATCCAATATCCGATCACCGGAGATTCAAACCTGGTACCAGCTGCATATTGAATATTCACAAAAGCGGATTACTCAAATCCTGGAGCAAACACGGAAAACTTTAATCAGAGAACCTTTTTCTTCAAACCAAAGACCGAAACGGTTCATTTCTGCTATCGTTGCTGCTATAATCTTTGCAGTAGTAGGAAACGTATTTGCAACCAGTGTAACAATCGCTAATTCCGTCTCCCTTAAAACATTGAAGGAGAGGTAGGAAGCATTGATGCATTCCAAACCAGGAGATTGCCATAAGTCCGGAATTTAAATTTTTTGTTGGATAATAAGCCCAGCCATACCATCCATATGGTTATAAAAAAAACATAATATTACCATGGATACTCCACAATTTTCATCAACCGATGACGAAATACTGTTTCCTTCTGTTTGGTCATGGGGGGAAAACTATATATGGAGTCTATTGATCACAATTATAGTAGGGTGGTTAACTGTAATCACCATTTTGGCAATACGTTGGATGAAGATCATCAAAAAGACTCTAGACAAACTATGGCTTAAATCTCGCCGATCAAGTTTACATAATGAGTATGATGAAGGAAGAGTTTGAAAACCCTTAGTAGTTTTCCTGAAATGTTCATATTATAGGAAACATTTCAGAAAAACAAGGGGGATTTGTCGGATTTTCAAATAAGATGAATATTAACTATAAGAATATTCAGGTTTATTAATGATAACATATGATTATTTTACTCAATAGAATACATATTCATGATTGATATTATGCATATTTGATTAATCATATAGTGTTGAGTAATGAATGTTATATTTTGTTTTATATAAATTAATGTTTACTTGGTAAGAAACTTCTGTTCTGAAAAGGATGTTTTAGCAAACTCCTAACACAGGTGTATAACCTTTGTGCTTAAAGCAAATCTCAAAGGTTGTATAATCCTTGGTGTCTGTGTGAATAAGATGAGAACACCTTGAAGGATTTTACAAACTATCCACAGTATAGAGCACACCTGTTTGAGAGGGTAATAATTAATCAAGGACAGACCAATTTTGAATGGCTAGTATATTCACAAGTATATTGTATGTGTACTGAAGGTATTAAGGAGTTACACAGCATTGTTCTAGTCTGAAGCAATGTCAACAATAATGTGTAACATCAAATTAAGAAAGGTCAAAGGCTATTATGTATTTTTTAGATATTTTTAGGTCACGATGTTTGAGACAATAGTGCCATCTACAGGTAGTGTAGGACATCACGCCCAGGGGTCAATGATTGACATTTTACTAAATATTTAGATTAAATGGTGATAGTTTAACTTTTGGAGACTACCCTTCAGTTCCAATTGGTTAGTTAATTAATCCCAGGGGTTGAGTTTTAGACAGAAAGGAGGGATAAATTAGGAGACACTGGGATACTAAAGAGGCAATTAAAAAAGGAACTAAAAAAAGGAAGAAGGATAAGAAAAAGAGGGCTGACTGTAGGAAAAGAACTAGAAAAAGAAAGAAAGAGAAGGAAGGAAATCTAAAAAACTACTTGGAGACTCTCAACTATAAGAAGACTCATTCTCCAACTAAAAAGAAAAGAACCAGATGTTTTTAAAGATCCAGAAAGTGAGATCAGGGTGACATCACAGGCCAGTGAAAACTACATCTGGTAAATATAAATTTTTGTTATACTTTTTCTCGATTAAGTTGTATGCTTGGATATTTATTATTCCTATGTGTATTATAGTCATACCCTAAACATTGACTTTCCCAGAATTGCAAACTGGGAATAATCTGTTTAATTTGGGTCCATTTTTATTTTTCATTAATATATATATATGATATCCAAGTTAACGATTTAATGGGGAAATAAGAAAATTTAAGGACAGAATTCCTTAGCAAATCAGAATCAGTTATATAATCCTCCTTTGATTCTAATCTATATAATACCTTGTTATTAAGTATTAAGAAGTGAAAGTATATATTATCTTGTAGATGCTTGCCGTTTATTAAGTAATATCTATTGGTCAATTTTCCTTTTGATTAATCATTGAATGTATATCAGGGAGTGTTTAATAGATTTTTTTGTAAGAAGTAATAAGTAAATTTTTTTGTCATATTCATATTTAAATAAATCAATTATTTTATTAAATAATTGTCATGATTTTTTACCTTTGTACCAATTGATTGGGAAAGCTCGATATCGAATTCAGAGTTGGGCATATATTATTTAAGACTCCTCCTCTTTATTACTAACAAGGAGCCTTAAATTATTTTAAATAATTTTATATAATTTTATATAATTTCATTAAATATTCGCACAATTAGCCCGACACTCCAAAGGAAGAAAGCTGGGAGCAATTACATTCTTGATGAGTGAAACTTATTCTATGTGTTTGTGAATATAATCAACCACCAGACACATTGCCATTTGGCATGAGGGTATATACTTACTCTAAACTAAGCCTTTTCTGTCTTAAAAACACTGTGCACTATATCTGATAATGTATAAATATGTTTGAAAATAATTCAGATAGTGTTGGGGAATACACCATTGATAATGTGTGAATGCAATTACACTGAGGTGTGAATTTATAAGCTACACTATATATTTTCTTGTTTTTTTCTTCATTTTCCTTCTTTGAGGTACGATCAGTAGCACTTTTTAGAACATGATACAAAGCTTGCCTTAATAGTGTCTTCAAAATAGGTTCTGCCCGTTTGTTCTGATTACAATATTTGAGGAAAACTAGATTTACATCATTTTTATAGTGTAAGTGCAATGCCATACCGATACATCTGGATCGTCTTTTTTAGACAGGGGCAGTGTCCCCTGGAGCAGCGGAGAGCGTGAAGGATCCGCAGGAGAGGACGGCGGGACCACAGCAGTTCACACCCAGCGGACAGGGATGGACAGCAAGAAAGCACACAAGAAGCAGAAACGCTAGTGATTAACATATCCAAAAAGGTACTGTCTCAATCTGAGGTGTGTGTGTTACAGAAGGGTTTATCACTTCATTCCTCCACGCAGCTAGATACTTTCATGCTAGACATTGATTTACAGAGGTTTCACAGACTCCTGCGACTTAAGGTGCAGTTTAAGAGCATGACACCAGCAGTAACCCATTCCCTTACTGTGCAGCAATTTGGGCTACATAAAAAGAGTCGGTATTTACCACCAACTTCATCTCATTTAGTTGAGACTGTGACTGGCCTTATTTCTCAGGACATTGATCGGTTAACGCAGGACCCGAAGGGTCTGAGGGCATTAAGGTATAGTAACAATATGACCAAGGTGGAACTGTTGTCTCTGAACGAGTTGATGTATGACAGGAATGTGGTTTACAAACTGGCAGACAAATGAGGGGCCCTGGTGATCCTGGATAGTGACTACTACATACAAGAAATATTGGGTCAATTAAGGGACACCTGCACATATGCCAGTCTGGATAAGGACCCTACGGAAGAGTATGGGGGCTTGATAAGTGAGACTTTATTCCGATACCAGGGCCATGGTGTAATAAATGAAGGATTGAGGGAGTATTTGACACAGGATTTTCCCTGTACACCAGTGTTCTATACCTTACCCAAGGTCCATAAGAACTTAAACTTTCCCCCTGGGTGCCCCATTATAGTGGGTGTGAATTCTATCTTTGCTACCATAGCAATATTTCTGGATAGAGTCCTGGCCCCGTTTGACCCTTGGGTCAGTCATACATAAAGGATACCTCCCATTTCCTACGTAACATTCAGACATTGAATTTAGGGGATGATCAGATTCTACTACAAGCTTTTGATATGAGTAGTTTGTATACTTCGATACCCCAGGGGTGATTTGGGTATGGGAGCAGTACTTATTGGAGGAGTCTGAATATGAAAAACAGCAGATTGACTTCTTTATGGAATTATTGGTCTTACAGAAAAACTATTTTCTCTTTCAGGACACCTTTTATCTGCAGTTACATGGTACCGTGATCGGATCCAACGTCGGGCCTACCTATGCCAACATATTTGAGAACGAGTATGTTTATGTATAAGATCTCTTCAAGGAACATTGCATTAAGTGGTGGTGCAGAATCCCAAAATATGGGAGCGCACTTCCAGGGTCACAGATTGGTCGCTTCGATTTTTCAGTAAAAATTACTTTTATTTAAACATTAGTTAAAAAGAATTACATCAGTTTATGGTCTGACGCGTTTCGTATAGACATACTTCATCGGAGACCTCTAAGTGGTGGTGCTACATCAATGATTTGTTGGTAATTTGGGGGGGGTAATGTTGGATCCCTTCAAACATTCAAGGAACACTTAGATAACTGTGTCCCCTCGATAAAATTCACAGTTATGTTCAGTGAGGAATCAGTTAAATTTTTAGACACTAGGGTGTATCAGAAAGGGGAACATCTGTTCACGGATTTGTTTATCAAACCTACAGATCAATTTGTTGCGGTACGAGAGTGCGTACCCTAAAGCTAATGTTTCCTTTCTCTGTAGGTCGCAGTTTTTACGAGTCAGACGAATAGCAACATTGGCCGTTGCTAAGGAAAGCTTACTCGGATATCTCAGAGTTCTCGGAACCTCCACTTATGTCATATAAGCGACCACGCAGTCTAGAGACAGACTGGTGAAATTGGATTTGTGTACCACAAAAGTAAATCCTCAGAGACTATTGGCACCTTTATAGAATGGCATGTATCCATGCGGTAGTTGCAACCAGTGCTCTAGTGTAATATGTACCAATGTTTTTAGCAGGATCAGCACTCTCTGTTATTTGTGATATTGTGGTTTAAGTGGCATTTTATCCGACGTTTCGTTCCCACATGGAGACCTTTTTCAAGGATATAGTGCATTGTGAGTGTAACAACTTAAATACCCTCACCACATGTGAAATATAAAGTTCATTTATTTTCTTTTCGCTTTAGTCAATGTGTTATAATACTTCACACCACCAGGTGTCAGTGTATTGCTCTGGGCAAGTGTAGCAGTGTCCATATTAAAAAAGGAAGAAAATCATTCCATACATAGCAACAATGTAACTATGCCTCTTACAGATTCAGAAGTTGTTCATGTCACGTGCAGAGAAACACATTGTATTTATTCCTGTGGAATGAAACAAATAAAGTCATTTTGATGTAATACTTCTGCTGAATGAAGCCTTACCAGATGGTTTCGGAATATTTCACTTCAAGTTAAAAACCAGTTCAGTTGCAATTGTACATTTAATCCTTTGGGGGTAACACAGTCCGATTCATAAATCCAGAATGCTGTTATTACAAATAACAGAGAGTGCTGTTCCTGCTTCTTCACCTATGACAAATAATTGATCGTGCACCTCTGGCTTCACTTGAGAGTGAGTGCGGGCACTGTGGGACATATATATATATATATATATATATATATATGTCTTCCAAATGAGTATCCGCACTCCAAGATCAATTTTGATAAAGGCAGGGGTGCACGGCAAATTTTGTATACACCAATGCTTCACAGACCAGCACTCCCTTTGATATGATATATAAACAATCTTTTTATTGGATAAAGATGCAATAAAAAGATTGTTTATATATCATATCAAAGGGAGTGCTGGTCTGTGAAGCATTGGTATATATATATATATATATATATATATATATATATATCTATATACACAATTCCAACGTTTATGATGCACTAATCCCAATGTATATCAGAGTCAAGGGTGCTGATCCCAATAGCAGTGAGTAATTCCGCTTCTTAGTTATATTGGTCCAACCAGATCGCACTCCATATTTAAAACATAGCTTTTATTAGCTTGTTAAAATGTATCACAAAATGGCATTCTTCACAACATAGTAGCAGCGTCATTTGTATCAAGACACTTATCTGTTAAAAGTCCAGCATAAACGCTATATCCATCCACACTCACGCGACGTTTCGGGACACATCCGTTCCCTTTCTCAAGCGTATGTATCGTGTAGTAGCGTGTAGGACTCCATTGCACACACTTTCTGCTTCCTCGTTAGGCGGGGCATACGTGGTAAGTAACTGTGATGATGCTTCCTCACCTGGAGGCCGGATCTGCACGTCAGTCACCACATATCTCCACCCTCCCGTTACTATGCAAAGTCCATAGTTACCAAAGAAAAGAAATATATCAGTAACAGCAAATTACATGGGCATTTTTCACTATATCTGATGATTGTAGTTGTTTGAGCAGATTATGCCAAAATGAAAGGCAAAAGTTAACAGATGAATGGCAAAAAAAATTTTTTTTTTTAAAAAAATACAAAAATACTTATAAAGAAAAAATTCAAAAAATATACACAAAATAATATTAGTTGCCCGAAATATTACTACTCACCCTAAATGAGTACTTTACAGAAATAAATGCAAGTCAAAATCACGATTTAGACCCCTTGGACTGAGAGTCCCTAGCCTGTCAATCCATTTAACTTCTGCTCTTTTTAATGCTAGAACACGATCTCCTCCTCTTTTCAGAGGTGGGACGTGTTGGATAACTCTGAATTTCAGCTCCTCTGATGTATGTCCTTGTTCTAAACAATGTCTAGAGACTGGCAATGATCTGTTGCCCACGTGTATAGTTGATCTATGTTGAGAAAACCTATCCTTCACCTTCTGGGTGGTTTCTCCAACATAGACCAACCCACATGGGCACACCAGCATGTATACAACAAAATTGGTATCACACGTATTATAACCCCTAATTTGATACTTCTGATCCCTATGTGGATGGTCAAAATCAGGACCTACCAATACAAATCGACACTGGGCACAACCCTTACATCTATACATGCCCTCTTTCTTGGGACCCCAAAACATTGCCTTATTAGGTGGTTTCCGTATGTCTGCATTCACTAATCTACTCCCTATGGTTGCTCCTCTGCGATAGGACATCATAGGGCCGTGTTGAAACTCTGGAATTGAAGGATATGCATCTTTTAATAAGTGCCAATGTTTATCTAATATGCATTTAAATTTGGAACTGGCAGAATTATACTGGGATGCATAAGCTAATCTGTTACCTGTAGTACGCCGATCTCTTGATGTACATCCAAGAATCCCTTCCTTAGCAGCCTGTTGATTTTTTTGTATTAGCTGATTCGGGTATCCCCTATCTGTAAGTTTCCTAGACATTATTTCTAAGTCTTGTTCCAGGACCACTGGATTATTTGTAATTCTACTCACTCTGGTAAACTGGCTGATAGGAATCGATCTCTTCACTGAGGGGGGATGGAAGCTGTCATAAGAAAGAAGTTGATTTCGATCCGTGGGTTTTGTATAGATACGAGTATCAAACCTTGTCTCGGTTCGTGTAACCAATACATCTAAGAAAGTAACTACTTGGAGATCAGCTGTCATCGTGAATTTAATATCATTATGGGCCCCATTAATTGCCTCACGGAAGACGGCCAAGGAGTCCAGGTCACCCCGCCATAGGAGGAACACGTCATCGATGTACCTCCACCAGGCACAACAGTGCCTAGTGAAGAGAACATTTTGATAGACATGCTCCTCCTCAAACCAACTCATAAAGGAGTTGGCATATGACGGGGCGACCCTGGACCCCATGGCCCTCCCCCGCACCTGCAAGTAATATTTGTCCCAAAATTGAAAATAGTTTCTATGTAGTATGAAGCTCAACATCTCCATGAAGAATTCTATTTCTGCATCACTGTACAAACCTGATCGATTCAACAGAATTTTGGTTGCCTTTAAGTCATCCATATGAGGAATCGATGTATATAGACTTGCCACATCAAAGGTGGCAAGCCAACACACCCCCTCTATCATAGGTATTTGGGAAAGTTTTTCTAAGAAATCGTTGGTGTCCCTTACAAAAGATCTAGTTGTTTGTACCAGGGGACCCAATATTTTATCCAAAGTCTCGGCTACATTACTCGTCAAGGAACCTATGCCTGCCACTATTGGCCTGCCTGGCCTGCCTGGGTTTCAAGGGAATTCTTGGCTACACCATCAGCCACCGTGTGCCGGCGCAAATTTGAATCTCTGAGTAAAAAACAGTTGGAGTTGCAATTACACGGACTCACCCTTACAGAGTCCAACGTATTCCCAGAGGCCTACGGGTTAATTTACAACCGACACTCTTCGCACAAAATGAGGAGTTTAAACAAAAATTTGCTGGGATAATTAATAAATGTTCACGCGATTTAATGGCACTTAACATTGAATTCATTGAACGTGAACTTACGAATGTTAAGCAAGAACTTGCTGAATTGCAGGATACCATCTCTGATGTCATGAGTACAGATGAACTATCCGAGTTTAGATTGAAAATGGACACCTTAATAGAGAAGCACAAGTCTGAAGTGATTACACGTAAAAAGCAGAAATTCGATAGAGATACGCTTGACTATGAAAAAGGTCATGTGTATAATTGGACACAATCTAATCGAGGACGAGATGGAAGTAGAAATGCTTTCCAACAATTAAGAGAGGGGCAATCACGTTCCACTGAATGCGCTAGAGAGAGAGAATTTAATTTTTTATCCACAGGAAACGAAAGACCAGACGAGGTGGAAAAAGGAGGAAACAGAAATATGAGGACACAGAAGGAACGAAAAATACAACCAAGGAGAGAAGCATGCAACAAATAGTATACAACCTTTCATCTGTGGAGCTGACACCAATACAGATGAAAGTTCTATCATATGGACTCAATTACTGCCCAACATCTAAACTTGACTCTTTTCAATTACAGGTTGACCTATATCGTTTTTTTCGTTTGCTTAGACTAAAAGCACATTTTTCACAGAATCAGGAAGCAATAAATGTAAACCCAGTCCCTGTTATAGGGTTTGATACTAACAGACTGGGTTTACGTGATAAAAGTAAATTTGTTCCCCCAACATCTTATTCCACTGTGGAAACATATATAAACAAAGTGAAAACTGATGTAGAATCATTTTTAAAATTGCCACTCAGCTTGAGTAATTACAATATGAGTCATGATGAAATAGACGCTTTATCACAAATGTCCTCTATGTCACACATAACAATTAAACCTTCTGATAAAGGAGGGGCAATTGTTGTGTTGGACACAGATAAATATATATCGAAATCAATAGACAACTTTCAGATAAAACAGTGTATATTGAATTAAAGGGTGACCCTACCACTTCCTTTAAAAAAGAACTGGATGGTGCTTTACATCTCAGCTGGGGATAATCACAGAGAAATCTAGGACATATATGATGGTGGACTATCCTATTATTCCACTCATATATGTCTTACCAAAAATCCATAAGGATCCAATAAATCCGCCAGGCAGGCCAATAGTGGCAGGCATAGGTTCCTTGACGAGTAATGTAGCCGAGACTTTCGATAAAATATTAGGTCCCCTGGTACAAACAACTAGATCTTTTGTAAGGGACACCAACGATTTCTTAGAAAAACTTTCCCAAATACCTATGATAGAGGGGGTGTGTTGGCTTGCCACCTTTGATGTGGCAAGTCTATATACATCGATTCCTCATATGGATGGCTTAAAGGCAACCAAAATTTTGTTGAATCGATCAGGTTTGTACAGTGATGCAGAAATAGAATTCTTCATGGAGATGTTGAGCTTCATACTACATAGAAACTATTTTCAATTTCGGGACAAATATTACTTGCAGGTGCGGGGGACGGCCATGGGGTCCAGGGTCGCCCCGTCATATGCCAACTCCTTTATGAGTTGGTTTGAGGAGGAGCATGTCTATCAAAATGTACTCTTCACTAGGCACTGTTGTGCCTGGTGGAGGTACATCGATGACATGTTCCTCCTATGGCGGGGTGACCTGGACTCCTTGGCCGTCTTCCGTGAGGCAATTAATGGGGCCCATAATGATATTAAATTCACGATGACAGCTGATCTCCAAGTAGTTACTTTCTTAGATGTATTGGCTGCACGAACCGAGACAGGGTTTGATACTCGTATCTATACAAAACCCACGGATCGAAATCAACTTCTTTCTTATGACAGCTTCCATCCCCCCTCAGTTAAGAGATCGATTCCTATCAGCCAGTTTACCAGAGTGAGTAGAATTACAAATAATCCAGTGGTCCTGGAACAAGACTTAGAAATAATGTCTAGGAAACTTACAGATAGGGGATACCCGAATCAGCTAATACAAAAAAATCAACAGGCTGCTAAGGAAGGGATTCTTGGATGTACATCAAGAGATCGGCGTACTACAGGTAACAGATTAGCTTATGCATCCCAGTATAATTCTGCCAGTTCCAAATTTAAATGCATATTAGATAAACATTGGCACTTATTAAAAGATGCATATCCTTCAATTCCAGAGTTTCAACACGGCCCTATGATGTCCTATCGCAGAGGAGCAACCATAGGGAGTAGATTAGTGAATGCAGACATACGGAAACCACCTAATAAGGCAATGTTTTGGGGTCCCAAGAAAGAGGGCATGTATAGATGTAAGGGTTGTGCCCAGTGTCGATTTGTATTGGTAGGTCCTGATTTTGACCATCCACATAGGGATCAGAAGTATCAAATTAGGGGTTATAATACGTGTGATACCAATTTTGTTGTGTACATGCTGGTGTGCCCATGTGGGTTGGTCTATGTTGGAGAAACCACCCAGAAGGTGAAGGATAGGTTTTCTCAACATAGATCAACTATACACGTGGGCAACAGATCATTGCTAGTCTCTAGACATTGTTTAGAACAAGGACATACATCAGAGGAGCTGAAATTCAGAGTTATCCAACACGTCCCACCTCTGAAAAGAGGAGGAGATCGTGTTCTAGCATTAAAAAGAGCAGAAGTTAAATGGATTGACAGGCTAGGGACTCTCAGTCCAAGGGGTCTAAATCGTGATTTTGACTTGCATTTATTTCTGTAAAGTACTCATTTAGGGTGAGTAGTAATATTTCGGGCAACTAATATTATTTTGTGTATATTTTTTGAATTTTTTCTTTATAAGTATTTTTGTATTTTTTTAAAAAAAATTTTTTTTTGCCATTCATCTGTTAACTTTTGCCTTTCATTTTGGCATAATCTGCTCAAACAACTACAATCATCAGATATAGTGAAAAAGGCCCATGTAATTTGCTGTTACTGATATATTTCTTTTCTTTGGTAACTATGGACTTTGCATAGTAACGGGAGGGTGGAGATATGTGGTGACTGACGTGCAGATCCGGCCTCCAGGTGAGGAAGCATCATCACAGTTACTTACCACGTATGCCCCGCCTAACGAGGAAGCAGAAAGTGTGTGCAATGGAGTCCCACACGCTACTACACGATACATACGCTTGAGAAAGGGAACGGATGTGTCCCGAAACGTCGCGTGAGTGTGGATGGATATAGCGTTTATGCTGGACTTTTAACAGATAAGTGTCTTGATACAAATGACGCTGCTACTATGTTGTGAAGAATGCCATTTTGTGATACATTTTAACAAGCTAATAAAAGCTATGTTTTAAATATGGAGTGCGATCTGGTTGGACCAATATATATATATCAATCCCTGTTTTGTTTAAAGGGTAAGGCATTTTTTAGTAGCAGTATGCACAAAATGTCGCTGTCTTAAATATATTGATAATGGGTTGAGTGCAGAGGACTCTTGGATTTGACTATATGTATTTTGTGGTCACAGCCTCATTGCACCCCCGCCTAATGGTTTTAAAAAATAGTGGTGAGCACAACTTTCCCTTGTTTGTTATAGTTTATACAGGAGCAGTGACCAGCTCCATGTTGTAGCTCCCACCCTTCCCAGCTATAGTCAGGTGATCCCACTGGTGTCTAATAAAAGGGCAGCCAAGTATGGAGGTTTACTTTGAAAGCAGCAAGTTAAGTTGCAGGTAATACCTAGTCCCTTTGTAAAATGTATAATGAAGCAATAGAATTCTTAATGAATCAGATAAAATTGAGCATAGGACTGGCCAGATATGGGATGACTTTGACGTAGTTGGCCAGCTTAAATATATTGCAATATATGGACAAACTATCCCTGTTTTGTTTAAAGGGTAAGGCATTTTTTAGTAGCAGTATGCACAAAATGTCGCTGTCTTAAATATACTGATAATGGGTTGAGTGCAGAGGACTCTTGGATTTGACTATATGTATTTTGTGGTCACAGCCTCATTGCACCCCCGCCTAATGGTTTTAAAAAATAGTGGTGAGCACAACTTTCCCTTGTTTGTTATAGTTTATACAGGAGCAGTGACCAGCTCCATGTTGTAGCTCCCACCCTTCCCAGCTATAGTCAGGTGATCCCACTGGTGTCTAATAAAAGGGCAGCCAAGTATGGAGGTTTACTTTGAAAGCAGCAAGTTAAGTTGCAGGTAATACCTAGTCCCTTTGTAAAATGTATAATGAAGCAATAGAATTCTTAATGAATCAGATAAAATTGAGCATAGGACTGGCCAGATATGGGATGACTTTGACGTAGTTGGCCAGCTTAAATATATTGCAATATATGGACAAACAATCCCTGTTTTGTTTAAAGGGTAAGGCATTTTTTAGTAGCAGTATGCACAAAATGTCGCTGTCTTAAATATATTGATAATGGGTTGAGTGCAGAGGACTCTTGGATTTGACTATATGTATTTTGTGGTCACAGCCTCATTGCACCCCCGCCTAATGGTTTTAAAAAATAGTGGTGAGCACAACTTTCCCTTGTTTGTTATAGTTTATACAGGAGCAGTGACCAGCTCCATGTTGTAGCTCCCACCCTTCCCAGCTATAGTCAGGTGATCCCACTGGTGTCTAATAAAAGGGCAGCCAAGTATGGAGGTTTACTTTGCAAGCAGCAAGTTAAGTTGCAGGTAATACCTAGTCCCTTTGTAAAATGTATAATGAAGCAATAGAATTCTTAATGAATCAGATAAAATTGAGCATAGGACTGGCCAGATATGGGATGACTTTGACGTAGTTGGCCAGCTTAAATATATTGCAATATATGGACAAACAATCCCTGTTTTGTTTAAAGGGTAAGGCATTTTTTAGTAGCAGTATGCACAAAATGTCGCTGTCTTAAATATATTGATAATGGGTTGAGTGCAGAGGACTCTTGGATTTGACTATATGTATTTTGTGGTCACAGCCTCATTGCACCCCCGCCTAATGGTTTTAAAAAATAGTGGTGAGCACAACTTTCCCTTATTTGTTATAGTTTATACAGGAGCAGTGACCAGCTCCATGTTGTAGCTCCCACCCTTCCCAGCTATAGTCAGGTGATCCCACTGGTGTCTAATAAAAGGGCAGCCAAGTATGGAGGTTTACTTTGAAAGCAGCAAGTTAAGTTGCAGGTAATACCTAGTCCCTTTGTAAAATGTATAATGAAGCAATAGAATTCTTAATGAATCAGATAAAATTGAGCATAGGACTGGCCAGATATGGGATGACTTTGACGTAGTTGGCCAGCTTAAATATATTGCAATATATGGACAAACAATCCCTGTTTTGTTTAAAGGGTAAGTCATTTTTTAGTAGCAGTATGCACAAAATGTCGCTGTCTTAAATATATTGATAATGGGTTGAGTGCAGAGGACTCTTGGATTTGACTATATGTATTTTGTGGTCACAGCCTCATTGCACCCCCGCCTAATGGTTTTAAAAAATAGTGGTGAGCACAACTTTCCCTTGTTTGTTATAGTTTATACAGGAGCAGTGACCAGCTCCATGTTGTAGCTCCCACCCTTCCCAGCTATAGTCAGGTGATCCCACTGGTGTCTAATAAAAGGGCAGCCAAGTATGGAGGTTTACTTTGAAAGCAGCAAGTTAAGTTGCAGGTAATACCTAGTCCCTTTGTAAAATGTATAATGAAGCAATAGAATTCTTAATGAATCAGATAAAATTGAGCATAGGACTGGCCAGATATGGGATGACTTTGACGTAGTTGGCCAGCTTAAATATATTGCAATATATGGACAAACAATCCCTGTTTTGTTTAAAGGGTAAGGCATTTTTTAGTAGCAGTATGCACAAAATGTCGCTGTCTTAAATATATTGATAATGGGTTGAGTGCAGAGGACTCTTGTATTTGACCAGTTTAGAATTGTACCAAAGAGGTGTTTGTGAAGCTGCTTGGGTCAGCTGAGTGGTCCAGTTGAGACTGAATTTTTGAGAGGCCACTATTGGGTTGTTAATTGCTTTCTGTTTATTAAGGTTCAGGGCCAAAATATCATAGAATGGAGAGATATCGGTTTGTAAAATACATTGCCATAGTTGGCATAGTAGGAGTGTTTTTCAGTGTTCGGTTTTGCGAGAGCTGGGCTGATATATAATAAAGGTGCATATCAGGACGAGCCATGCCACCTTCATTTTTGGGTCCTCGCAAGATTTTTAGAGACAGTCTACTTCTGGCCTTGCCCCATATGAATTGATGAAATATGGATGCCAGATTACCGAAAAAGGTTGCATGTACCCTAGTGGGCACATGCCTCAGGATATACAGGATTTTTGGGGCAATAATCATTTTTATAAGTTGTATACATCCTGTAGGCCCCAGGGGAAGATGTTGCCATGCAATAGTGAATAGAAGGGGGGACAATGGGCACCCTTGGCGTGTTCCCCTTGCAAGAGCAAAATTGGCTGTTTGTGAGGTGTTAAGTCTTAGGGACGCCACTGGGGCTTTATATAGTATTTGGGTAAGCAATATAAAAAGGGGCCCACCCCAAAAGCTTTCAGAACCTTCCACAAGTATGCCCATTCTTCCATATCGAATGCTTTGGCAATATCCAATGCGGCCACAGCTCTCTGCCCTGGACCCAGTTTGGTCTTCGGTAATTATCTGGTTTATAACTTTACTTAGCCTTCTTGCTAGTACTTTAGCTAAGATTTTTACATCTGATGTTAGTAAAGATATTGGCTGGTATGTTTCAGGTGATGCCAGGTCTTTACCAGGCTTTGGTAACAGAAGAATTGTTGCTTCATACATTGAGGCAGGGAACATTTGGTTCTTCAGGGAATAGTTGAAGGTTTTTAGCAGTTGTGGGACTAGTAAGCAAGTGTGCTTTTTATATGGTTCTATTGGAATACCATCAGAGCCTGCCGCCTTACCGGTAGGAAAGGAGTCAATTGCTTCCTTTATTTTAATCACTGATAAGGGTCACTCTAGGTAATTCTTATATTCCGCTGTTAGTGTAGGGAACCTCAGGTGATATAGGAATCTATCCAATGCTATCTCCCCATGTTCTAGTTTGGAGCTGTATAATTCTGTATAAAAGGTTGTCATGATTTGCCTAATTTCTTTAGGATCTGTGGTAACCTCTGTCTCTGACTTTTTAAGTTTAACGATCATGGAAGGGGTGGATTGTGTCCTGCTCAATAAAACCAGCATTCTGTTTGCACTCTCACCTTGTTCTAGAATGCGTGCCTTGGCAAACAAGTGTTTCTACTGAGATCTTTCCCACATTGCCTTAGTGTATTTTCCCTGTAGCTGTTTCAGCTGGGCAACTCATTCTGGCGTAGGAGCATTTGTAAAGTTATTTTCTACTTGTGTAACTTCTTATTCCGGTACCTGCTGGGCCTGTCTGGATTGCCTTTTAAAGGACGTGATTTCTTTATTCATGTACCCTCTTAGGTATGCCTTAAAGGTATCCCATACAATATTGGCATCAGCTGAGCCCCCATTCTGCTGAAAGAACTCTTTCATCATGGTCCCCTTATCCTTGTCTAGACCAGGTGTAGTGACCACCTAGGTCTAGACAGAACCTTGGTTACATTTACTATTACTATGTACCCTCTGAGGTATGCCTTAAAGGTATCCCATACAATATTGGCATCAACTGAGCCCCCATTCTGCTGAAAGAACTCTTTCATCATGGTCCCCTTATCCTTGTCTAGACCAGGTGTAGTGACCACCTAGGTCTAGACAGAACCTTGGTTACATTTACTATTATTTCTAGGGGGCCATGATCAGTAATTCCTCTAGGTAAGTATTCCACCTTATTTACGTTTGCAAGTGCCGTGTCATTAACAAATGCCAAATCTATCCTGGAGAGCACTAAGTGAGTGTCAGTAACTATCTGGAATCAAACTCTGGACTACATACTTTTAAGTTCCTGCATTACCTCACTGCGCCACTTGAGACTTTTGAGATTGGACTCTACGGAATTGATGATAGACAATCTGGTTTCCTTATGTGTTTGCTCAACTCCTCCTCCTCCTTCAGCTTTGTCTCCGTCCAGTTCCCTGTTCCTGTGTTCTCTGCTCCAGTTTCCCATTCCCGCTGTTGAATCTCCTGGTAATTGACCTCGGCTTGTTTACTGGACTACCCTCTGCCATTAGCCTGTCTCCGACCTCGGGCTGCCATACGGACTTGTTATTGCCATTAGCCTGCCCCCGACCTCAGCCTGTTTCTCGAACTTGCCTTTATTGTTGCCTGCCTTGACCACCGGCCTGGTGTAAGAACTTATATTATTTTTAATCTTTTGTTCATCTGTTATATTGCCATAATTTTCATTATTAAAATATTCTTCTGCATAACATGTTTCCAGGCCTATCAAAACCTCAAATACCCGCTGTACTCGTGTTATACAGCACCAAGGCTCCTAACTACCAGCAACTCACCTGTGATCAGTCATGACAGTGAGACATTGAAAAACAAGAGTATTGTTTAGAATTAGGTGTCTCCAGGCCTCTGTCAGGCCCACACTCGTAGTAAATGAGATAAGGTTAGATTGTGTATCTATTATGTCACTGGGGCATATTCGCAACCTATCTAAGGTGGGGTGCATCAGGGTATTGAAGTCCCCTGTGGCTATCACTCTTGAGTATGGGTGCTGCGCCATAAATTGGGAACACACAATACGGATCATATGGAGGAGGAATATATAAGTTTGCTATCACATACTCTTCATGATATATACTTGCATGCAGGAAAATAAATCTGCCCCTTGGATCTGATTTGAGTGATATTAAATGGAAGGGTACCTGTTTAAGTGTCATGGTGGCTTCAGGTTTCTAAACGGACTTGTGTGCTTTCCCTTTCAACATGACATTAATACCTGAGTTGAACAAGTAACAACTTAAAAACGTTAAACAGTATGAACATTCCCAACTTTCTCCCACCCCTTCTACCTTTTGAATTAAAGGAATAGTTCAGTGTGAAAATAAAAACTGGGTAAATAAATAGGCTGTGTAAAATAAAAAAATGTTTCTAATATAGTTAGTTAGCCAAAAATGTAATGTATAAAGGCTGGAGTGAACAGATGTCTAATAAAACAGCCAGAATCCAACTTCCTGCTTTTCAGCTCTATAACTCTGAGTTAGTCAGTGACTTGAAGGGGAGCCACATGGTACATTTCTGTTCAGTGAGTTTGCAATTGATCCTCAGCATTCAGCTCAGATTCAAAAGCAACAGATATGATCCATGTGTCCCCCCCTCAAGTCTCTGATTGGTTACTGCCTGGTAGCCAGGGTAACTAGTCAGTGTAAACCAAGAGAGCTGAAAAGCAGGAAGTAGTGTTCTGACTGACATGTTATACATCAAATCACTCCAGCCTTTATACATTACATTTTTGGCTAATTAACTATATTAGAAATATGTTTTATTTTGCACAGCCTATTTACCCAGTTTTATTTTTACACTGAACAATTCCTTTAAGCCCAAAATCAAATCACATCAATTAATCAAACAAACCGCTAATCTTATGGGGGTGTCAACGCAACCTCTGTTGGAGCTGTGGGTGGTACGCACAGTTGTGTCGTAACTCAGACATGCCCAGTCCTACGGGTATTCCTGGGTTAGGGTTATAGGAGCGTTAGTGTTGGGCCTATCAGTACTGGCTAAGTGTTTTGTTGGGTCTTTCTCAATGGTATAGTGTTCGACCCGGCTTGGTTTCCCCAGAGTCAAACAGTAGCGGAAAAAATTAGAAGACGGGTGGGTTGCGTCATACCATTTTGCTGTTGGTGGCTTTACTGGCGATGTGGGTTATCCTGTCCTGCTTCCTCTCCACTGTGTGATTTGTGGTTCAGCCAGTCTCCCAAGTCCTTGGATGTATTGAAGAAATGCGTGGAACCATCAGCTATTACTCCCGTTCTCGCTGGGTATAACATCGCGTACTGGATATTCATTTGTCGCATGTGTTACTTACAATCTATGAACTGGGACCTTTGCTTTTGCACCTCCGCTGAACTGAAAAGTCAGTGTATATGGAAACCATGACCGAACCTTTCTGTCTTGCTAATCTGAGCAGCCCATCCCGGTCCAGAGCATTTAGGATTGTAGCAATAAGTAGTCTGGGAGGCATCCCAGGGGGTCCGCGTCTGGTGGGGACCCTATGTGCGCTCTCAATTGTAAAAGTCTGGGAAACCGATTGGTGACCAAAGGTATCTCTTAGCCATGATTCCAGTAATTGTTCTGGGGCCTCACCTTCAGCGTTCTCAGGGAAACCGCAGGTTATTTCTCCGAAGCCTGTTCTCCAGGTCATCTGCTTTTTGTTGCGCCATTTTCAGCGATTTATGCAGCTCAAGTACTCTGCCCTGAAGAGGGAGGCAAGTATCCTCTAGAGTATCATGTTTTATAATAAATAGATCTACCTTGATTTCATCCGTTTTTGCGCTCATAAGTGAGGCACATTTTCCCTGGTGGATCAGATCTCAGTTAAAACGTACATTAGAGAAGGTTCATCTATCTCTTGGGGAATCGGATCATTTTCGGCAAGTGGGGAGCTAGGTCCTGGGGTGGAGGCACCATTTTGGTGCTTGCGGCCTTCTCTGGCATACTTCTCGAGCTTCGATGCCGCCTCCGATGCTCTTTTTTTGTGCGCGGTTCTGCCCCATCAGTTGTCGTGGTGGAAGTTGCTCCCAAGATTGATCCACTTTTTAAACCAGTAATGCGTCTACCGACCAAATTCAGGATATTTCTGAGAGCACAGATCAGAGCTCGGTAAAAATGTGACCGCTCACATCGGGTTGGTAACCATGACCCCTGGGTTTTATTAATATTTAAATGATTTTTTTTAGTAGACTTAAAGAGATACAGACACCAGAAATGAAACCTTTTTTTACATTTACCATAAAATTGACTTTGCATGTTTCTTATAATTTTGCCATAAAGTATTTGCCCAATGCTTTAACATTACCTGTCTGTTGTCCCATGTTCCTATATGAGTGGGCTGCCATATTTGTGCAGCAGGAGCATTAAAAACTTTAACTGACGGGACAGTCAGGTTGGCAAAACAGTCCAGTGTAGGAACTTCAACTAGCAATTACTTACAAAAACAAGCCTCTCGGCAAAAAACAATCAGCATGACCTATAGGTAACTTTTAATGTACATTCATATTTTAAAAAGTAGTTTTTTAGTGTCAGTATCATTTTAAGCTATGAAGATCCAATTATAGAAAGATCCCTTATCCGGAAAACCCCAGGTCCCGAACATTCTGCATTACAGGTCCCTTACCTGTATATGAATTTTAGGACCCTGAGAAAATGGCAGGATATTGTATTTAGTTGCATACCTTTAAAAAAGGGCATAATGGGTGTGACTGAGTGCGGGGAATCAAGAGCAGGGTGATACAGGATAGTTGTGGTGATGCTACTGCTACAAAACTTTTTGTTTCCAAGCTTAAATAGCTTAAGCAGAACATGATACATGACCATATCCAAGATCCAGCAGATTGAGAGAAAATCTGCAAAAAAGAAAACCCTGAAAAAAATTCGCAATTGAACTTCTTCAAAATTTCTGTTATGCAAGTTAAACGGCACATTCTTTTTCACTACACTACGTGTATTTATGTTGTGAGATATACAGTATGTATGAAACGGGACTGGAGTCTAAAGGTGGCCATACATTGAAAGATCCACTCATTTGGAGATGTCGTCAAGAGCGGTTCTCTCCCTGATATGCCCACCTTGAGGTGGGCAATATCGGGCTGATCCAATTTTGGGCCCTAGGGCCCAACGATTGGATCATAATGGCAGGTAAACAGGCGGTCAGATTTCGGGACCGCATTAACGAACAGATGTGGTCCACAGTTCGACAGAATTTTTACCCCTGCCCGATCGACATTGTCATTGGGGAAGCCTGTCAGAGGGCCCCATAAACGGGCCAATAAGCTGCCAACTCTGTCTGTCTGCAGCTTTTATCGGCCCGTGCATGGCCACCTTAAGAGTATTAAAGTAAAGAGCACAGCCAGAGCCAGGGAAGAAGAAGAAGAAGCTCTCTGAATGGCACACATAGATTGTTGAATGATCCAGTTTCTGTTAGACGTCCACTTGTGTGCAAGATTGATGTTTATTTTGTGCTGCATTGTGGAAAATGCAACCCATAACTTTGCTGTCTAAAGAGATCACAGGCCAAATGTGTTGTCATCTATTTTACGGTGTCATTATCTCTAAGACAACATTATATTGCTGCCCTTTACTGTTTAATGCTAATTCCTCACACTATTGACATGAATAAATGGATCTACATATGTTAAGTGTACGAAAAAGTCAGTTAAACATGAAATAAGCCTAATAGGATAGTTTTGCTTCCAATAAGGAGTTATTATTGACGTGGAAATTTTTCATATTTCGCCATATGGCCGCCACCAATGCGGGATAAGCGTCTTTACGACCAACCTTTGCACAATCGCCCAATCATTCCGATTCCCATCCGATTTGTGTTCATCAGGCATGACTGCAGCATGCCGGGTGTGGCGCTGGTTGGGATTAAGGAATACGGACCACTGAACAAAGGTGTACTTTTACAAGATCCGTACAAGCCATGCTAAAATCACTGTGTCTGTGTATATGTATATTACCGGGGGAAGTGCCTTTTGTCCTGGTGTCTTTTGTTTGCCTAGGGAAGTCTACCTTCCCCCCCCACCCCTCTTCTATGGACATGTGTCTGTGTGCTGGTTCCACCAATTGATTCATAGCATAACATGCTCATTGATTGGATATATTGTAAGACCACCTTTTGTCTTGGTGTATAATAAACCACTGGCCATTGTAGAGGGAGGCAGAATACTGGACCCCAGCTGAAAACGACTGCTGTGACGTTATTTCCGGGGGATTGCGCAATATCACCACACGATACATCAAGGTTTCCGGATCGATTGTTCATTAAGACGAAAGATCATTTTCCTACGATAACAGATAGCGAGCCAGCCAGGAGGTCCAATTTTTCCCTTAATTTCAGCAGAATTAAAAGGGGCCATATCTTATTTCGGGCAGCAAAAAGGCCGGCATTGAGGTAAGACCTTTTTGTTTTGATACTCTCATATTTGAGAAAGTTTTTGCTGTCTGCAAATTAATTTGTGGTCTCTAGGCTGCTGGAATCAGGTAAAAATCTACCAAAAGAACTGCCCACTGGTGTTTTTCAGTATTAACTGCCCAGGTACTGGTTGGGGCATATCTGCATAACTGCTGTGGGGTTTTATTCATTTATTTATTTTTTAACCATAAGGGACTGTTATTGCACCCTGCTGGAGGATCTGTGAGTGATTCAGACCAGTGGAGGGAGTTTCTGTGTATGCCGGGTGGTTGTAGGATAATCTTGTAGCAAGCAGATATGGCCAACAGTATCTAGATGGGATTTAGAATCATTGTTTTTTTTCATTTGTGTTCGTTTTCTGTCTACTAAGTGGTGTTTGTTTTAAAATTGCGACTCTATAGGTTTCATCCTTGAGAAAATCTTTTGTTTGGGAGGATTGTATTGCTTTTATTATTACAAGTTTCAATATTGGAGGTTGGGTAACAATCCGACCAATCTGAATTACAAACCAAGTTTCTAGCCCTTGCTGAGCGCTGAACAGGGGGAGCCTACGCCATTTTGAAATAGCACATGTGCCGGTGGCCATTTTGTCTTTGTCTTAAAGCACATGTGCCAGCGGCCATTTTGTCTTTGTTTTTGAAAAGGTATATTGGGCTATTGGTGGGAGACACATCCCCTGCATATAACCTTAACAGTTGTTCTATTGTATAGAATAGATTTTCATCTTTACATTTCATAACAGCAAAGTTCTCTTTGAACTTTTTGGAACATTTTTTACATTTGTTATACCTCTCTGCTGTTCCCTGCAGTCTATTGACTGCTACTTCCTCTGGGATAGGGGGCTTTCCTAAGGAAGAGACCATCACATGGTGTTGTTATTGTCCTTTTGTGTGAGTGAAGGAAGAGTGTTGCGTGGTTTACAACATAAGGCTATTTGTTAACTAGCTTTTTCTCTTTTTATACTCCTTGTTTTCCTGCTCTTTCTCTCTTTATTTTCCTCTCTTTATCCTTCCTTCCATCCTTTATTCTCCCCATCTCTCTCACTTTTCTCCTTTTCTCTCTTTTAAAGCACTTTTGCTTACCCACTTTCTCTCTCTGTCTATAACTACCACCCTAACTTCTTACCTTGCTCTTGGCTAGCCCTCTTTTCTGTTTTAATCTATTCTCAAACCAATACATTCTCTGTAGGTTCGGTTGGAAGACATCTTTTCCGTCATTGGAAGTAGGGATGTAGCGAACGTCGGAAAAAAAGTTCGCGAACATATTCGCGAACTTGCGTCAAAAATGCGAACGGTTCGCGAACGTCGCGAACCCCATAGACTTCAATGGGAAGGCGAATTTTAAAAGCTAGAAAAGACATTTCTGGCCAGAAAAATGATTTTAAAGTTGTTTAAAGGGTGCAACGACCTGGACAGTGCCATGCCAGAGGGGGATCAAGGGCAAAAATGTTTCTAAAAAATCCATTGTTGACACAGCGCTGCGTTTTGTGCTGTAAAGGGCAGAAATCACACTACATTTCTAAACCTGTGTAATAAAATGCTTTAAAACGTCCGGCGTCTACATGCCAATCAAGTCGTGTAAAAGTTACAGCCTGTTCACACGCAAAGACGAAACGCGGTGCTTACTGCAACGCAAAAAGACGCAAAGAGCTTTAATGAATGATACCGTCAAGTGAGCAAATAATAGTTTTTAATTACTAGTTGCTTGTCACCTCCAGGATGTTCGTCCTGTTGGTGGCAATATTTCTGTAGTGGTGTGTTTAGCAGTCACCGTGCTTGTGCGCACGTGCACGGTCAGGCAGAGGTAATTCAATGTACAGTGAAGTGAACCAAAAAACACTGATTCTGCAGTGTGGGCCCAGTTTTGGTCTACTTTATTGATCACCTGCGGTGACCATAAAAGATGCGATTTTGCCACTGTTGCAGAACCCTGAAAAATTAGGCATGTGTACTTTCCTGAAAAATTATGTTTTTTTTGTCGCAGCCACTGAACCAGAAGTCCAGAAACAATATGCCATATAAATGCTGAAAATATAAATTTTTTTTTGTGGCAGCCACTGCAGCACAGAGGCCAGAAAAAATATGCCATATAAATGCAAACAATATTAATTTTTTTTTTGTCGCAGCCACTGCAGCACAGAGGCCAGAAAAAATATGCCATATAAATGCAAACAATATTAATTTTTTTTTGGTCGCAGCCACTGCAGCACAGAGGCCAGGAAAAATATGCCATATAAATGCTAACAATATAAAAAATTTTTGTCGCAGCCACTGAAGCACAGAGGCCAGAAAAAAATATGCCATATAAATGCTGAAAATATTCAATTTTTTTGGTCGCAGCCACTGAAGCACAGAGGCCAGAAAAAAATATGCCATATAAATGCTTAAAATATTCTGTTTTTTTTGGTCGCAGCCACTGCAGCACAGAGGCCAGAAAAAATATGCCATATAAATGCTGAAAATATTCTGTTTTTTTTAGTCGCAGCCACTGAAGCACAGAGGCCAGAAAAAATATGCCATATAAATGCTGAAAATATTCATTTTTTTGTCACAGCCACTGAAGCACAGAGGCCAGAAAAAATATGCCATATAAATGCTGAAAATATTCATTTATTTTTGTCGCAGCCACTGAAGCACAGAGGCCAGAAAAAATATGCCATATAAATGCTGAAAATATTCAATTTTTTTGGTCGCAGCCACTGAAGCACAGAGGCCAGGAAAAATATGCCATATAAATGCTGAAAATATTCTGTTTTTTTTAGTCGCAGCCACTGAAGCACAGAGGCCAGAAAAAATATGCCATATAAATGCTGAAAATATTCAATTTTTTTGGTCGCAGCCACTGAAGCACAGAGGCCAGGAAAAATATGCCATATAAATGCTGAAAATATTCTGTTTTTTTAGTCGCAGCCACTGAAGCACAGAGGCCAGAAAAAATATGCCATATAAATGCTGAAAATATTCATTTTTTTGTCACAGCCACTGAAGCACAGAGGCCAGAAAAAATATGCCATATAAATGCTGAAAATATTCTGTTTTTTTTGGTCGCAGCCACTGAAGCACAGAGGCCAGAAAAAATATGCCATATAAATGCTGAAAATATTCTGTTTTTTTTGGTCGCAGCCACTGAAGCACAGAGGCCAGAAAAACTCAGGATTTACCTGGATTCAAATTAAACCAGTAGGGTTTGCACCCTAGTTTGTAACGGTGGTGGAGGGAGGAGGACGCTAAAGGACAGCTGTATGTGGAGTCATGAGGCGTGCAGAGAAGGACAGCTGCATGGGGAGTCAGAATCAGAAACTCAGAACAAGTCTTCCGGCGTGCAGTAACCCTCCGAGATCCACCCCTCATTCATTTTAATAAAGGTCAGGTAATCCACACTTTTGTGACCTAGGCGAGTTCTCTTCTCAGTTACTATCCCTCCTGCTGCACTGAAGGTCCTTTCTGAGAGGACACTTGAGGCGGGGCAAGACAAGAGGTTCATGGCAAATTGTGACAGCTCTGGCCACAGATCAAGCCTGCGCACCCAGTAGTCCAGGGGTTCATCGCTCCTCAGAGTGTCGATATCTGCAGTTAATGCCAGGTAGTCCGCTACCTGCCGGTCGAGGCGTTCTTTGAGGGTGGATCCCGAAGGGTTCTGCCGCTGCCTTGGGCTGAAAAACATTTGCATGTCTGACGTTACAGAGTGGCCAAAGTGCTTTGTCCTTGCAGGTGCGCTCGTGGCAGGATTACTGGCACCTCTGCCCCTGGAATGTTGATGAGTTCCTGAAGTGACATCACCTTTAAAAGCATTGTACAACATGTTTTGCAGGCTGGTTTGTAAATGCAGCATCCTTTCAGACTTGTGGTATGTTGGTAACATTTCTGCCACTTTATGCTTGTACCGAGGGTCTAGTAGAGTCGCGACCCAGTACAGGTCCTTCTCCTTAAGCCTCTTAATACGGGGGTCCTTCAACAGGCATGACAGCATGAAAGACCCCATTCTCACAAGGTTGGATGCAGAGGTATCCATCTCCGCTTCCTCGTTATCAAGGACTGCATCATCCACGGTCTCCTCCCCCCAGCCACGTACAAGACCAGGGGTCCCCAAAAGGTCACCACCAGCCCCCTGGGAAGCCTGCTCCTGTTGGTCCTCCTCCTCCACAAAGCCACCTTCCTCCTCTGACTCCACTTCTGACACCTCTCCCTGCGTTGCAGCAGGTGCCTGGGTTCGTTCTGGTGATTCCGACCAGAAATCGTGCGCTTCCTGCTCCTCGTCACGCTGGTCTACAGCCTCATCTGTCACTCGTCGCACGGCACGCTCCAGGAAGAAAGCAAAGGGTATTAGGTCGCTGATGGTGCCTTCGGTGCGACTGACCATATTTGTAACCTCTTCAAAAGGGCGCATGAGCCTGCAGGCATCGCGCATAAGCACCCAGTAACGGGGGAAAAAAATCCCCAGCTCTGCAGATCCAGTCCTACCACCCAGTTCAAACAGGTATTCGTTGACGGCTCTTTGTTGTTGCAGCAGACGTTCCAACATGAGGAGCGTTGAATTCCAGCGAGTCTGGCTGTCGCAAATCAAACGCCTGACTGGCATGTTGTACCGCTGCTGAATGTCAGCAAGGCGTGCCATGGCTGTATAGGAACGTCTGAAATGGGCCGACACCTTCCTGGACTGCCTGAGAACGTCCTGGAATCCTGGGTACTTTGAGACAAAACGTTGTACTATTAAATTCAGAACATGTGCCATGCAGGGCACATGTGTTAAATTGCCCAGTCTCAGTGCTGCCAACAGATTGCTTCCATTGTCACACACCACTTTTCCGATCTTCAGTTGGTGTGGGGTCAGCCACCGATCGGCCTGTGACTGCAGAGATGACAGGAGTACAGATCCGGTATGGTTTTTGCTTTCCAGGCACGTCATCCCCAAGACAGCATGACAACGGCGTACCTGGCACGTCGAATAGCCTAGGGGGAGCTGGGGGTGCACAGGTGTGGAGGAGGAGGAGGACCCAGCAGCAGAGGACGAAGAAGAGGAAGAAGACGAGGTAGAGAGCGAAGGAGGAGTAGAGGTGGTGGCAGAACCGCGTGCAATCCGTGGCGGTGACACCAACTCCACTGTCGTTGTTGAGCCACACATTTCCTGCTTCCCAGCCATGACCAAGTTCACCCAGTGGGCAGTGTAGGTGACATACCTGCCCTGACCATGCTTGGAGGACCATGCGTCAGTAGTCATATGGACCTTTGGCCCAACACTAAGTGACAGAGATGCGGTGACTTGGCTCTGCACATGGTGGTACAGGTGTGGTATTCCCTTTTTTGAAAAAAAATTGCGGCTGGGTACCTTCCACTGCGGTGTCCCAATTGCTACAAATTTGCGGAAGGCCTCAGAGTCCACCAGCTGGTATGGTAAAAGCTGGCGGGCTAAGAGTGCAGACAAGCCAGCTGTCAGACGCCGGGCAAGGGGGTGACTCGCAGACATTGGCTTCTTACGCTCAAACATGGCCCTCACAGAAACTTGGCTGGGGGCAGATGACTGGGAATGGGAACTGGTGGTCAAGGTGGAAGGCGGAGTGGAGGGTGGTTCAGACGGGTCAAGGACAGCAGAGGTAGAGCAGTAAGATGCTGGACCAGAAGGAGGGTGGCTTTTAGTTTGCCTGTTGCCTTTGAGGTGTTGCTCCCAAAGTGCTTTGTGCTTGCCGTTCATGTGCCTTCGCATAGAAGTTGTACCTATGTGGCTGTTGGGCTTCCCAAGACTCAGTTTCTGACTGCACTCATTGCAAATTACAACGCTTTTGTCAGAGGCACACACATTAAAAAAATCCCACACTGCTGACCTTTTTGAGGCTGGCAATCTGGGGGTAAAAGTAGAAGTCGGCGGCGTTGGCAGCAATGGCGGGTGCGTTGGCCGGCTGACCACAGATGCCGATACATGTTGTTGCCCTACTGTTCCCTGCGAGCTGTCCTCCCTGCTTCTTCTAAGTCTTATTCTCCTCCTGCCTCTCTGACTCTCCGTCTCTCCATCTGAACTATCCTCCTCTTGCTCTCTTCTACTGGGCACCCACAAAACATCAATCTCCTCATCATCATTCTCCTCAGATGTATCAATTTCTTCTAACAGCTCACAGAAGGAAGCAGCAGCGGGGACCTCCTCGTCATCACTCATTATGTCCATCTCTGTTGTGTTCTCTGCCAGAATTAAATCTGGTGTAACGTCCTCATCTCCTTCATCTTCTTCTGCCAATAATGGTTGCGCATCACTCAGTTCAAGAAACTCATGTGAAAATAACTCCTCTGACTCCAGTGAAGAAGGGGCGCCGGTGGTGGAGGAAGTGTTACGTGGGGTGCCCATAGCAGTGGAGGATGAGGATGTTGTGGTAAAGTTAGAAACGGTAGAGGATGGGGTGTGCTGTGTAAGCCAGTCAACTACCTCTTCAGCATTTTGGGAGTTCAGGGTCATTGCCTTTTTAAAACTGGGCAATTTCCTAGGGCCACAGGATAGCATAGCAGCACGGCCCCTAGTGCCTCTGCGTGGCGGCCTGCCTTTGCCTGGCATTATTTTTAAAACAAAAACAACAACAACTCAGGTGGTGTTTCTGGAGACGGTATTATTATTGATATTTAGACAGAATGTGAACAAGCTCACAGAGCTAGATGGGAGTTGTTTGAAAATGAAGAAGAAGAAGAACACACTGGGCAAACAAGGCCTACAAGGTCAACGTATACACTACTACAGCAGTGGATACGGAATATATTATTGCTGCCTGAAAAACGTCACTCGGGTGGTGTTTCTAGAGACGGTATTATTATTGATATTTAGACAAAATGTGAACAAGCTCACACAGCTAAGTGGCAGTGGTTTGAAAATGAAGAAGAAGAAGAACACACTGGGCAAACAAGGCCTACAAGGTCAACGTATACACTACTACAGCAGTGGATACGGAATATATTATTGCTGCCTGAAAAACGTCACTCGGGTGGTGTTTCTAGAGACGGTATTATTATTGATATTTAGACAGAATGTGAACAAGCTCACACAGCTAGATGGGAGTTGTTTGAAAATGAAGAAGAAGAAGAACACACTGGGCAAACAAGGCCTACAAGGTCAACGTATACACTACTACAGCAGTGGATACGGAATATATTATTGCTGCCTGAAAAACGTCACTCGGGTGGTGTTTCTAGAGACGGTATTATTATTGATATTTAGACAAAATGTGAACAAGCTCACAGAGCTAGATGGGAGTTGTTTGAAAATGAAGATGAAGAACACACTGGGCAAACAAGGCCTACAAGGTCAACGTATACACTACTACAGCAGTGGATACGGAATATATTATTGCTGCCTGAAAAACGTCACTCGGTTGGTGTTTCTGGAGACGGTATTATTATTGATATTTAGACAGAATGTGAACAAGCTCACACAGCTAGATGGCAGTGGTTTGAAAATGAAGAACACACTGGGCAAATAATGCCTACAAGGTCAACGTATACACTACAGCAGTGGTGGATACGGAATATATTATTGCTGCTTGAAAAACGTCACTCAGGTGGTGTTTCTGGAGACGGTATTATTATTGATATTTAGACAGAATGTGAAAAAGCTCACACAGCTAAGTGGCAGTGGTTTGAAAATGAAGAACACACTGGGCAAATAATGCCTACAAGGTCAACGTATACACTACAGCAGTGGTGGATACGGAATATATTATTGCTGCTTGAAAAACGTCACTCAGGTGGTGTTTCTGGAGACGGTATTATTATTGATATTTAGACAGAATGTGAACAAGCTCACACAGCTAAGTGGCAGTGGTTTGAAAATGAAGAACACACTGGGCAAATAATGCCTACAAGGTCAACGTATACACTACAGCAGTGGTGGATACGGAATATATTATTGCTGCTTGAAAAACGTCACTCAGGTGGTGTTTCTGGAGACGGTATTATTATTGATATTTAGACAGAATGTGAACAAGCTCACACAGCTAAGTGGCAGTGGTTTGAAAATGAAGAATACACTGGGCAAATAATGCCTACAAGGTCAACATATACACTACAGCAGTGGTGGATAAGGAATATATTATTGCTCCTTGAAAAACGTCACTCAGGTGGTGTTTCTGGAGACGGTATTATTATTGATATTTAGACAGAATGTGAAAAAGCTCACACAGCTAAGTGGCAGTGGTTTGAAAATGAAGAACACACTGGGCAAATAATGCCTACAAGGTCAACGTATACACTACAGCAGTGGTGGATACGGAATATATTATTGCTGCTTGAAAAACGTCACTCAGGTGGTGTTTCTGGAGACGGTATTATTATTGATATTTAGACAGAATGTGAACAAGCTCACACAGCTAGATGGCCACTGGGCAAATAATGCCTGCAAGTGCACTACTATTGGTGCACTACTATGAAGAACAGCAAACAGCACTGGACACCTTAAAGAACAGTAAGATAAGTAAAATAAAAAAAAAATTATATGTATATTAAAAAAAAAAATATTCTCGGGTTGGTGCTGCTGAACTACTAGGAGCAGCACAGTAGCACACCAGTCCCACTCCCCAACACTGCTAGACTAATAGCACTTGGCTGTTAAAGTAGCAAAGTAAAACAACAAAAAAGAAAATAAAAGCAGTCCTTACAAGGACTATTGGGTTATTACAGCAGTCAGCAGATGATATCAGAAGAGATCAGTGCCCACAGCAGGCAGCTACATACAGAGCACTGCAGTAGAAGGTAGATTACTAGCCAGCAAAGCTACCCTAAAATGTCCCTCAAATCCCTGTAGACTTCTGTCCCTCCAATACAGAGCAGTATCAAGTAGATTACTAGCCAGCAAACTTACTATCAACTGTCCCTCAAATCAGTGAAATCACTAGCAGCTCTCTCCCTACACTAGCTCTTCCAAGCACACACAGGCAGAATGAAAAAACGTTGCAGGGCTTCAGTTTATATATGGAAGGGGAGTGGTCCAGGGGGTGTGGGGGTGGTCCAGGAGGGAGAGCTTCCTGATTGGCTGCCATGTATCTGCTGGTCTGGGGTGAGAGGTCAAAAAAAAGCGCCAGGTAAGGCGAACCCAAAATGGCGAACGTCGCGCAACGTTCGCGAACTTGCGGCGGACGCGAACAGCCGATGTTCGCGCGAACAAGTTCGCCGGCGAACAGTCCGCGACATCCCTAATTGGAAGTCTGGTAGTGTAAGATAGCTGCTGTCTGCTTATGAAAGTTGCTGTTAGGAAGGAAATTCCTGTTAGTTACGACCATAAGGGCTGTGCTGCGAAGTCGTGCAGTATAGGGCGAAAAAACAGTGAACTGGTTAGCTTTTTGTGAGGAGAAAAAGTGGGCCAAGCCGTTCCCCTGCCTGCTCCTACAGTGTATTTTACCATACCTAATAAAGATTGGACTTTTTAATCAAGTTTGGTTTCCCCGGAGCCTGCCTGCTGATGTAGTCCATACAACCTAACTTGCTATACCTTTGCGTCTCCGCAGCCAGAGCGGCTTTGGACGGATCGCTGTGACTGCAGGCCCAGTAACGCTCTCGCATTTTCACCCACAGGGATGGCGTCTGCCCATGTGCACGAAAAAGTGGGCCAAGCCTACTCGGGTTCATCAATTGTCGCGTGAGCTTTGTTCTCTTTTCTCTTCCCCTCGAGGTCCATCTTAAGGGTGGAAGGTGTCCGTGGTTCGTACCAAAGCCCAGGGGTGGAGTTTGTGGGGAAATTATTGAGGACTGTTCCCTTTCTTCGCTTTCTTGACTTTTCGTCACTGAGTGACCAGGTGTCCGCGGTTCGTACCGGAAGCTTGGGGGACGGAACTTGGGGAGGTGAACTAGGGAGGGGTTTCTCTGTTTCTATCTGTTTTTCTAGCCACTTTCTCTCAAAACCTATTGGCCTGACTGGGGTGACTAGGTGTCCGTGGTTCGTACCGCAATCCCTAGGAAGGTTCAACTATATCTCCCTTGTTCTCATTTCCTGTCACTCCCTCTCACTTGCTGTCAACACTCCAGGCATTGGGGACTCTTATCCTGCAGTCAGGGTGCTGTTTTGAGCCAATTTAGCACGAGGGATAAGGAAGGTGTCCGTGGTTCGTACCTGTCCAGATCCCTCGGCCGCTGATCCTTCTCTCTGAGTGGGCTATGGTGGATAATATCTGTGGTTCATATTTGAAGCCCTAGAGCTACTCAGAGGATGAACAGGTAAGGATCGATGGCGGTCTGCGCGGTGGACGTAGACACTGTAGGTGGACGCATCTACTTGGAAAAAGCTCGAGACTCGAGTATGGGTGTAGGGAAATCTAGGGAACAGAAGGGTACCAGTTCAGGACGGCTCAGCAGCACATGAAATCCAGATATGGAGGAGGGACTGTTAAGCCCCTCAAAGATTGACACAAATGGTCTTCAGGTTTAGAATGGTCCATCCCTAAGGAGGGGATGTTTGAGGTCTGGATCTGGGAAAAGTTCGTCCGTGAGTTCCACTCCAGACTCCAAACACATGGGTCTTTAGAGAAGGCCAATTTGTGATTACAGAAATCTACCAAGCTTCAGCAGCAGGGCATTCAAAAGTCTCAGATGGTTAGGTCAAACATAATCATGTACTCCCGTCTGGCCAGAACTGCAGAAAGCAATAATGATAAGGACGAGACAGAGCTGCAAACCGGTTTAAATTTGCTAGCAACACAGGTCATCTCAACAGCCTCAGCTCATCTGTCTCCATCACCATCCCCACATTCGGAATCCGCAAAAGATGCCTCTGAAAAAACGGATTACTGCCGCCTTGGAAAATCTGATTTGGTCACCTTATGTGAAGCCAGAGGCATCTCTATAATAGACAAATCCAAATTAGAATGCATAGAGGCCTTGGAAAGGGATGACTTCCAACAGGTCCCTGAGGGGGATTAAAGGCGCTACGGGGGGGCAGCTGAGGGATAGACTCCGGGACGTCTACGGGGTTGGGTTTGATGGAAACCGGAGACCAAACTTTGGCAACTAGACGCCAGTTTGAAAGGGCAGGCTCCATCTATGGAACCGGCACCTGTGGCCTCGGGGTCTAGGCCTGCGGCCAGCCCTCAGAGGGTGGAGCCCCTATATCCATACCGGGCCACCCTGGAGGAAATTTTGACAGTGGCAGGTCCTCTCCAATCCCCTATGAGTCCTCACACTAATTTACCACCATCCCAGAGGCCCCCGCCGAGGCTGGTCCACCCTTCGGGGTGTTTCCAGTCCGAGTACAGGAATGTGAGGGACCCCCTGGACAAAACGCCACAAGCCGTATCACCTGGCACGTGCCTTTTACTGCGGGGGAGATCAGGGAGATTTTAAATGACCTCCCGGATCACAGGACTAACTCATGTGGGTTCGCTAAGAAAATGGGTGTCAATCAGCTAAGCTATGGGATGAGCGGAGCAGATTGTGCAAACATCCCCAGAGCCGCAGTAGGCGAAGATGTGGCTGATGACATCTTTTCCAGGTGTGCAATAACTACACATGGAGCAGCTCACAACGGGGGGCAAGGAATTCTGTAAGCAAAAATGCCCACTATGTATAGTGTTGTGTCCCTATTCCAGTTTATGACAGCGATCCAGGGCCCAGATGAGGACGCCTCCGTCTATTGGCGGAGGTTAAAACAAGGGGTAACAGATGCAGGGTTTGAGCCAGGTCCAGATGCCCCAGAGAACACCCAGCCAGTATCGCCCATCCATCTAATGTTAAAGGCTAAATTTCTGGCTGGATTGGTGCCTAAGCTAAGAGATAGGCTAATGGTTGCACGACCAGAGGCCCATTCTATGAGTTTCCACTCCCTTATGGCAACAATCCAGGCCATAGAACTGGACCTGCATGCCAGGAAAGAGGCCAAGTCGCCCAAAATCATGGCAGCTCTTGAGCTAATAGCCCAGGACCACCATCCCTATCCTAGGAAAAAGAAACTCACCAAATGTACTAATATAACTTGCTTCAATCGCAATCAAAGAGGACATTTAGCGCCCCACTGTCCAGAAAATGAGGACAAGAAAGAACAAAATTCTCCTAGTCCTTATAAAGTTGTTCCTGACCGGCCTCATGCACATAACCCAAGCCCGGGGAAATCTTACCGTAGTACGGAGGGCCCCCCTGGAACCTACCATTTCATATCAGACCCTGAAACAGTTAAAACCATCGGAGCTGCTACACAGTCCCATGGCTTCGCCCACTAGGGGAAAGGCAAACCGGTGTCGGCCCATGTCAATCTATTTCTTGAGGAATTGCCATATCCTCTGTCCTGCCTCATCGACACCGGCGCAGCCAGGACTGTTCTAAAAACACAAGATCTAAAAGGCAGGGTTCCACTCTCTGGCAACACAACCCCCACCATTGGGCTTACAGGTCATCCAGTGACTCTTAGGGAGCCGAAACCATTGTACTGCAGGTTAGGTCAACACACCAAAGCAGTCAGATCTCTATTAGTTTCAGATGATGTCCCTATCAACCTATTGGGAGCAGACATTCTGTCGGAGATTCAGGCCAACATCATTTATACCCCAGAGGGTGTTGTGGTAACTAGTGCACTCACAGACGAGTTGCTGTGTGCAGTGGTGTCAGTCCCGTATACTGGTGAACCTGGTACACATTTGTCCCTGGATGTACTAGCTGAGGTAGACCCTAAGGTTTGGGGCGGTTGACAATTATGATGTCGGCTTGCTGCCAGTATTTCCAGCCACTATACGGATTGCCCCCGGTTGCGTGCTACCAAAATTGCCACAGTATCCTCTGAGTATAGCGTAGATGGACAGTCTCAAGATCCAGATTGATAGATATCTCAAAATCGGGGTCTTAACCCAAACACAATCACCCTGTAATACACCTTTATTTCCAGTGGCAAAAAAATCAGTCAAGGGTTAGGAAGTCACTTACCGACTGGTCCATGATCTCAGAGCCATTAACAAAATCATAGTCAGTGATGCCCCGTTAGTGCCTAATCCTCACACATTACTTGCGTCCATCCCTCCCAAAGCTTCGTACTTTAGTGTTATCGACTTGTCTAATGCCTTCTTTTCTGTTCCAATAGATCCACAGTGTCAATACCTCTTTGCTTTTTCGTTCCAGGGTAGACAGCTGACGTGGACCCGGTTACCACAGGGGTCCATGACTAGCCCATCGGAATATAGTTGCAAGCTAAAGGTGGTATTAGACCAGTGGGTGCCAGAGGATCCGGAGGTCGCACTGTTACAATATGTGGACGATCTATTCGTTTGTTGCCCGGACAAGGATTCATGCTACAGACACACTATCTCGCTACTGAACCATCTCGCATCCACTGGAATAAGGCTAGCAAGGAAAAATTGCAGTTTTGTAAGGAGAAGGTTATTTTTCTAGGCCACTGTATCTCAAAAGGGACCTGACACCTGACACCCCATGGATACAGACTCTCAAAGACTTCACCCGACCTTGTAATGCCGACAGTTGAGAGCCCTTCTAGGTCTGATCAATTACAGCAGAGATTGGATGCCTAATATTTCATTCAAAATGGGTCCTCTCTATACTTTACCCTCTCAGACACCATTTCAACTAACTGATGAACAATGGTCAACCCTCCAGGATCTGATCCAGGAATTCTCCAGGGCCCCGGCACTAGGTCTTCCCAGCTATGACCTACCCTTTTATCTCTTTTGTCAGGAAAGCAAAGGGTACTGACCCAATTACATGGATCCAGGTATAGTCCCATCATGTACATTTCCACTGAATTGGATCCAGTCATCAAAGGTTCACCTGGGTGCATCCGAGCTACCGCCGCCTGTGCTGTGTTATTGCAGAAAGTTGGTGACATAGTTTTAGATTCCTCTCTAACCCTTCTCACCCCACACTCTGTCCAAGAGATTCTCAACCAGGTCCAGACCAAACATCTTTCAGCAGCACTTCTGACCAAATATGAAGTGGCTCTCCTCACCCCTACTAACCTCACACTGAGACGATGTACAATCCTCAATCCCGCATCTCTTCTCCCGACCCATTCTGACTCAGAAGAAGGGGGGGGAGGAAGGGATTGTGACTGACTCTAACCCAACCATGACAGAACCAACAGACAATCACAACTGTCTTGAACTCATGGAACTCGAGACAGAAGCAGTTAGCCCTGTCAAGAGAGCTCCTCCGGAAGCAATACACCTTTTTGTAGACGGTTCCAGGTATAACACATCAGATGGTAAACCTCACACAGTATACGCTGTAACAACAGTTGACAAAGTAGTAGAAAGAGGCTCTCTTAGCAGCCACATGTCGGCCCAAGAGGCTGAATTACACGCATTGGCCAGAGCCTGTGAAAAACATGAAGGTTTAAGGATCAATGTACACACAGACTCGAGGTACGCTTTTGGTATAGCTCACGATTTTGGCCCAATCTGGAAAGCTAGAGGATTCCTCACTAGCTCAGGGAAACCTGTAAAACATACCGAAATTATCAATAGATTGTTCATAGCATTCACTCTTCCTTTAGAAGTGGCTATCTTTAAGGTCAAAGCTCACACCACAGAGACCACCATGGAAGCCAAGGGCAATGCAATGGCAGATCTGGCTGCTAAAGAAGGAGCCCTTGATCCCCTCCCCTGTCTCTAATGCTAGCTAAACCCACTGATGTGTCTCTCGAGGAATTTGAGAAATTACAGGCTCAAGCGGAGAGTACAGAGAAGCGGAAATGGGCAATGTTGGGGGCAACAGAGGGGGCTGATAAGAGCTGGAGTCTCGATGGTAAGTGGTGCTTGCCTAAAGCATTATATCCGAAGATGGCCCATGTAACCCACTACCCTAGTCACTAGTCCAAAACCGTCATGTGTGCCCAAGTAGAGGAGTACTGGATAGCTCTAGGATTCTCCATCACAGCCACCAAGCTCACTAGTGCTTGCCTGGTCTGTGCCTTACACAACCCTGGACGACCGGCTGTAGCCCCAAGGAAACATTCTCCAAACCTGAATACCCCTTCCAGAGAATCCAAATAGATTATATCAAAATGCCTAAGCGTGGGCCCCACGAGTATGCTTTGGTCTGTGTGGACATGTTTTCTAGTTGGACAGAGGCTTGGCCTGTTAAAAATGCTAATGCCGTAACAACGGCTAAAAAGATCCTTTCCGAGGTACCTGAAGCCATCGAATCTGACCAGGGAACTCATTTTACCGGACAGGTTTTTAAGGAAATTTGTGAGGCCCTTCACATCAACCAGGGTCTCCACACTCCATACCACCCCCAGAGCAGCGGCAAGGTAGAGAGACTAAATGGTACTCTTAAGAACAAGATCGCTAAGATATCCGCTGACACGGGCAAACCTTGGCCTGAGTGTTTGTCTATTGTCCTGTACTCTGTGCATAATGCCCCAAAACGGCCTCACGGGCTGTCCCCTTATGAGATTCTGTTCGGGAGTAGGCCCAAGACGGGATTGTACTTTCCCCAGCAGCTGTCGTCTTTACATTCTCAGTTGAAGGGGTATGTGCAGTCTCTTCAGCGGGAACTCCAAAAGATACATCATAGAGTTCATGAATCTATTCCTGATCCAGAGTCTATAACCGGTTTGCATTCTATCCAACCAGGTGACTGGGTAGTCATAACGAAATATCAGCGCCAGGGACTAGAGGCGAGATACACCAGGCCGTACCAGGTTCTTTTGACAACATCCACCTCCCTTAAGGTCGAGGAACGTGACGGGTGGATCCACGCCAGCCACTGCAAGAAGCTGCTGGACTATCAAGTGCAATGTTCAGGTGCATTGTTTCTATATACACTTGTTGTTTAATGTATTTTGGATACTGTTATGAGGAGTCACATCCGAATTTACTGTTCAAGATGCATTTACAATTAGCAAAGATAGCAAATAGGTCCAACTGCTGGGTGTGCTCCAAACCTCCTCCGAGCCAGAGCATCCCGGCGATGGCGGCAGTACATGCCCTTTATGACATCAGGGTGGGCATGAGAAAATTTAGTCCTTCAGGTAGATCAGCGGAACGCCATCTATCCATAGAATTTAATCAGACATTCTTAGATGGTAATGTCAACGTATCCAACAGACATGATTATGTCTGCTGGGGGGGAGGTTGTGACATTCAGGAGGGTGCAGCAATCCCATTATCCATCCAGTTGTTGCGCAATGCCCGTAACCATAACCCCAATGACCTTTGTGTCTCATTAACTGGGCCCTATTACTTTTTGTGCGGCCAGGCTGCCTATAGAGTCGTTCCCCCGAATACTAGAGGGTCATGCTCCTTAGTCAGGTTAGTCCCTGCCTCCTACATTGCCGACGGTCACAAGGACCTGATGGTGCAGAGGAGGGTGAGTGTGGGAAGAAGGACCAGGAGAGAGCTGTTCTCTGCAGGGGGCCGTGCCTGGGCATGGTTTCCGGCATGGACCGGATGGGGTATAGAACTTATGAAGCGGCTAAACAATTTTTCCATCATAATGGATGAGATGTTAAATGAGACAGTCGAAGCCATGAGAGAAATTTCTTCTGAACAACCACAGCTGAAGACCCTTATGCTTCAGGAGAAAATGGCTCTCGACTATCTTTTTGCATCAAAGGGGGGTTTCTGTGAGTTCATCGGGGAGGATTGCTGTACCTGGGTGGAAGATACTGGGGATAAGGTTCAGGCCCATCTTGACAAGGTGAAAGTGTTACAGGGACAAGCACGCGCTATTGCAGAGGAGGGTTGGAACCCCTTTAAAGGTTTAGGGGGCTTCGGTGATATGTTGTTTTCTATTGGATCATGGCTTAAAGAAGTTGGAGTGTATGTCCTGATGCTGCTCTGCTTTCTTTTCCTCCTCTATGTGACAGCGAGAATGACCTATTGTTTTGTGAACCAAGTTGCAAAGAGCCGTGCAGAGGACCATGTGATGATTCCATAAAGAGCCATCGCCTGAAGCATCCGGAACCCTTTACCTCAGGAAGATCAGCACAGGAAGAACCACCACCTTTTTAACACAAATTATGGACTGTCCCTAAAAGAACCGACTTCTTCCCTTCTTGGAGACTTTTTTTTGGGCTGTTCTTCTCAAAGAAGACATAACCAGAAACCTTGTTTGATGACATCACCTCCCTGAAGGCCAGTCTGGACCTCATGATCAAGATATAAAGAAGATCAAGCATATTAGGCCGGTTCTTCTTGTTAGTGCATTTGTAGTGTAGCATGTTCCCTTTTGTTTCAGTACCCTTTAGAAGCTTTGGTTGGAGTGATTGTAGTGTTAGGAAGCCGTTGCTGTGACGACATATGGTGAAAAAGGAGGGACTGACGTGGAAATTTTTCATATTTCGCCATATGGCCGCAACCGATGTGGGATAAGCGTCTTTACGACCGACCTTTGCACAATCGCCCGATGATTCTGATTCCCATCCGATTTGTGTTCATAAGGCATGACTACAGCATGCCGTGTGTGGCGCCGGTTGGGATTAAGGAATACGGACCACTGAACAAAGGTGTACTTTTACAAGATCAGTACAAGCCATGCTAAGATCACTGTGTCTGTGTATATGTATATTACCCGGGGAAGTGCCTTTTGTCCTGGTGTCTTTTGTTTGCCTAGGGAAATCTACCTTTCCCCCCCCCCCTCTTCTATGGACATGTGTCTGTGTGCTGGTTCCACCAATTGATTCATAGCATAACATGCTCATTGATTGGATATATTGTAAGACCACCTTTAGTCTTGGTGCAGGGCTGGGCCAAGGTAGTTTGGCACCCTAGGCAGGGGATTCAATCAGCGCCCCTCACTTATCATTATGGGGTTTTTTTTAATAAAGAAAGCTTACAACACATCCATGACTGAAACTTTCAATTTATATAAATATAAATATGTAAAGTAGGTAGGTGGTGCCAGTGACAAAAGTATTTAACACAATGGATTGAGTTGGGATTGTACTCTGCTTGCATCTTCATCATAACATAATAAAATCTTTTGTAATAAGAAATAATGACTGATCACAATATATATGATAAGGTAAAATACATGAGAAGTATTAAAAAAATGATATAACAAACAGTGTAAGCAATGGATGCCAGATAGCAGGCCACACTTCCGCACAGTACAATACATAAAAGTGGCAGTTCGCCTTCGATTAAACCTTTAAGATAATGGTATATTGATAACCAACAAAGAAAGAGGTTTGAGGCCAAGTCCAAGGACAGCCTGATGATTCACAGTTAAGGCACACTGAATTCTTATGAACAGCCCCTTACCCCTAAATTACAGCACACACATAACGGTAATCAACTCCAGCTCAACAACCCCCAGTCACAGCATAGTCACTCATGTTGCCCCACCTGAGGTCCAGATAACCAGATAGAATTAATAAACGTGCCAGCTGTTATCAGTCAGCCACATACAATTAGCCCCCCTTCTTCATTGCCCCCATTTACCAGTACCAGCACCCATCATATGGCTATATGTACCCGTGCCAACAGCAAAATCCATCATATTATTGGCCTCAATCTGTATCTGTGCCCCCAAATTTGTGTCTGTGCCAACAGCAGCTAAAATATTGCCTCCAAATCTGTGCCAACAACAACCAAAATATTACCCCCCAAACCTGTACTTGTGTTGGAGTAGCAGCCCAAATATTGCCCCCCAAATTAGTGCCAATAGCAGCTAAAATATTGCCACCCAAATCTGTGCCTGTGCCAGCACAGAAGCCAGACTATTGTCCCCAAATCAGTACCTGTGCCAGCAGCAGTCAAAATATTGCTCCAAATCTGTACCAGTGTCAACCAGCAGCCAAATTATTGCCCATCAATCTGTGCATGTGCCAGTAAGTAGCCAAAATATTTCCCCCTAAATCTGCTCCTATGCCAGCAGTCAAACTAATGCCCCCAAATCTGTACCTGTGCCAGCCTCCAAAATATTGCCCCCAAATCTGTACCTGTGCCAGCCTCCAAAATATTGCCCCCAAATCTGCATCTGTGCCAGTCAGCAGCCATATATTGCCTCATATCTGTGCCAACAAAATATCGCCCCCCCAAATATGTGCCAGGCCAGCAGCAAGAGCAAAAATATTGCCACAGATCTGTACCTGTGCCAGCAGCCAGCATCAGAAAATAAGCCCAGTCATTTGGTTTTCTCCGTGTGAAGCAATAGCTCTCTTCGATATGCGTCACACCAACGCGACAGGCAGCAATCTGCCTTTCTCTGCTGCCCACTTCTGTTTCAATGATGCATGATGTCGATGTCGGCACGCCTCCTACAGCGCATGCGCATTATGATGAAACGCAGGAGACTCCAATGGCAGTAAGTAAGAGGGGGTGGGGACTCTGGGGAGCACTGCCAGAGCCAGAGCACTACAGTGAGTCTTCAGATAAAAATCACACACGTACACATGGCCAGTCGGTGTATTAAATATAGATACGATTAAACCAGGGTTTTTTTTGTTTTCATTTTTTAAAACGAAAAAAGAAAAAAACTTCCCCTTCAAAGTGCGCCCCCTCTATGATTGCGCCCTAGGCAGGCACCTACTCTGCCTACCCCTAGTTCCGGCCCTGTCTTGGTGTATAATAAACCACTGGCCATTGTAGAGGGAGGCAGAATACTGGACCCCAGCTGAGAACGACTGCTGTGACGTTATTTTCGGGGGATTTCGCAACATCACCACACAATACATCAAGGTTTCCGGATTGATTGTCCATTAAGACAAAAGATCATTTTCCTATGATAACATTATATCTTAGTTGGGATCAAGTGCAGGCATAGCGTCTATTATACAGAATGCTCAGGACCTGGCATTTTTTGGATATGGGATCTTTCCATAATTTGGATCGCCAGACAGTATGCCTACTATAATTTTACCATCACATACTGTAAACCTATAGGATTGTTTTGCCAGCAATATTGATTCATGTAGCTTAGTTACCATCAAGTACAATGTACTGTTTTGTTATAACAGAGAAAATGGAAATCATTTAGAAAAAATATAATTATTTGTTTAAAATGGACTCCATAGGCCTTCCCATAATTTGGAGCTTTCTGGATAACTGGTTTCTGGATTAACAGATCCTATACCTGTATATCCACCATAGTAATACAAACTGTTTGATACTGCTACCAACGATGACTTAGTAGACAACTTTTCTCCTTCTCAAGTAATGTTTATATGGATTTCAAATGGATACATTTGAGCTTTTTGTTATTTTTCAACTTTACTTGCTATGTAATTATGTCTAATGCACTAAATGACACTGTCCCAAGATTTGTGTCGCAATCTTTTTTTTTTTTTTTATTTAGACAAATTTTACAAAAATAGTACAGTACCACAGATATAAATAGATAAACAAATAAAAGAAAAATAGAATAGAATAGAATAAGAATATATAGGACCCCAGCTATCTCACAACTGATTACATTTGACATCCACTCTCCTCACCCACAGGCCATCTCCCAAACCTTCAGGGTTGCATAGACCAGTTACTGCCTTTATTACTTCGGCTAACTTACTTGCCCCCTCCCCGGTGCATTCCTGTCTATACTCCAAAGGATCCTCCCTTTATTCCTCTTTCAGACTGAAATCCCTTTTAACTCGATTTATTTATAAACCTAACCCATGGTTCCCAAATATCCCAGTATATAGCACTCTTGTTATGAATAATGTGTTATTTCTTCCATTTTTCTGGTGTGCTCTACTGCCTGCTGCCATTCCATGCTACTTGGTGGAACCTTCTTCTTCCAATATCTTGGGATTATTGACCTAGCCGCATCCAGCAAGTGTAAGGTAAGTGGGTCCCTTAATAAACCCTTTTTATCAGTATCTAGACTTAGCAAAATCGAGGGGGCGTCATCCAAAGACAAATGTTAGTTATTTCTTTTATTACTTTCAGGATTTTACCTCAATAATCTTGCAAATCCTTACACTTACACCATATGTGCGTATGTGTCCCCCTCTCCTTACCGCATCTCCAACATAAATCTGTAAGTTCAGGAAACATCTTATTCAACCTAGTTGGTGTAAGGTGCCATCTAGTAATTATTTTAAAATTCATTTCCCTCACTCTTACAGCTCTAGATGATTTGTGGGCTTGTAACAGGAGCTTATTCCACATCTCGGAGGGAATCTTAATATCCAAATCTTTTTCCCATTCCCTAAGATCTATGTCTTTGCCCAGAAAGATATTTGATAATAAGAGTTTATATATAATTGATATTGCTTTATTAGGGACCTCTTTACTTTCCAGTAGTTTTTCCCATTTGGTCAATTCTCTATCCCAATCTTCACTTTAAATTTATGAGTATAATTTTGCAATTGGAGGTAGTTCCATGCATCTCTAGCATGTTTTCCCCATTTCCTTTGAATTTCTTTTAATGGAATCATTTTATTGTTTTCCTGGAAATCGCTAATTCTCGTTGGTCTCCCCTCGAGTATCTGCCAATACCCGAATGCACCCCTCTCCAAACTGGGTATAAATGAAATGTTGTGAATTAAGGGTTGTAGTATAAAGGGCATTTTAGTCAGATTCATCTTTATTCTATTGCTGAACCAGATCCTAAATGTGGGAGCTATTAAAGGGTGGGCCTTCACCTTGTCCGGTATACCTTTGGGTTCACTCCATAAATAATTTAACAAAGGTATCCCTGCCCACTGATGTTCTAACACTGCCCACTCTTTCTTCCTTTCTTCACCTGCCCATTGTTTAATACGTGTTAAATGGATTGAAATATAATATAACCAGGCATCTGGGATAGCTAACCCTCCTCTGTCTAATGGTAATGTTAGTTGTTCGTATTGAATCCTAGCCTGTTTGCCATTCCAAATAAATTTTATGAAAAGGGATTTAATTTTCTTAAAAAAAACAGCTGGTAGTCTAATTGGCAGAACTTGTAGATAGTAGTTCAGTTTAGGCATCAGGAACATTTTCAATACTTGTGCTCTCCCCATCCATGACAGGTTTATTTTATTCCATTTATTTACCTTATCCTGTAGTATTGTCAATAAGGGGACAAAGTTGCTGTTATATAAATCGGACATATTTGAAGTTATATTAACACCCAAATATTTTATACTATGGTTTGCCTTTTTAAAGGGAAAGTTATTTATTAAACTGTCCATTATATTTTCTGGGGTATTGATGTTCAAAATTTTAGATTTTGTAAGGTTAACCTTAAAGTTTGATAGGGTTCCAAAATATTCTATAAGTGATAAGAGCCTGGGTAGGGAAGACATCGGATTTGAGACAAAAATTAGCATATCATCAGCGAAAGCTATTGTCTTATACTCTTTGTCTTCAAACTTCATTCCCACTATCTTTGCCTCCAATCTGATGTGTGACAATAGTGTCTCGATTACCAAAACAAATAACAGTGGTGATAGCGGGCAGCCCTGCCTGGTTCCATTGCAGATATATATTGGGTCAGATAGTTTGCCATTCACTTTAACTCTTGCATATGGATCTTTATAAAGAGCTAAAATGCGATTTATGGTGATCTCCCCTATTCCAAATCCCCTCAGAACTTTTTCCAAGAATGGCCACCCCACTCTATCAAATGCTTTTTCAATAATGATAAAATTTTGTAAATATTATCTTTTCCCTCCCTTTTACGTATAAACCCAGCCTGATCGTCGTGTATTAAATCCGGTAAGTATTTTTTCATTCGGTTTGCTATTAATTTAGCGTATATTTTTAAATCTATGTTTATTAGGGAGATTGGCCTGTAGCTTTCACAAAGCTGGGGATCTTTCCCCTCTTTTGGAATAATAGTGATGTTAGCTTCTTTTGCCTGTTTATGAAACCCACATAATCCATCGATTGTGTTATAATAGGAGCACATCAAGGGTATTAGTTCTGTTTTATACGTTTTATAATACAATGCACTAAAACCATCTGGACCGGGACTCTTTTCCACGGCCAACGAATCTATAGTGTCGCTTATTTCTTGCGGTGTGAAAGGTAAGTCCAGTATATTTCTGTCTTTCACTTTTAAAAATGGTAATTGTGCTTCCTCTATAAATTTATCCATTTCCTCTAATTTATCTTTATGGTCAACTCCTTCCTGTAATCTATATAGTTTTTGATAATATTGCTGAAATGTTTTGACGATATTTAGTGTATCATAATAAATCTTTTGGTCCTTGCCTTTTATTGATGTGATATGGGTAGCACTATTCATTTTTTTCAGTCTTTGAGCAAAGTATTTATTACATTTATCCCCCAATTCGTATCCTTTTTGTTTACTATTCATGTATGCTTTGTATGAACCTTGGTCTAGTATTGCTTTTAGTTGTATTCTTTTCTTTTCTAACTGCTCTAGTATATCATCTGTTATTTTTATTTTGTGTATCTGTTCCAAGTTCGCAATCTCTTTAACTAAATTATTAATTTGTTTCTCTTTCTCTTTCTTTAGATTACCGCCAAGAGCTATCAACTGTCCTCTGAGCACACATTTTTTGGTTTCCCACAGTGTCGCCACGTTAACCTCTGGTCCTGAATTGTCTTTTAGTATTTGTTGTAACATATCCCTTATTTTAATCTTTGTGTCTTTTTTATGTAATAATAAATCGTTGAACCTCCATGTGTATTCTTTGTCGTTTATTTGGGGTAGATTCAACCTTAGAAAAATTGGGTAGTGATCTGAAAACAAATTTGTTGCGATTTTGGCTTCTGTGACCCAGTGAAGCTCCCTTTGTGAAACAAATAAATAGTTAATCCGCGTATAGACCTTATACTTCTTTGAAAAGTGTGTATAATCTTTAACTTTCGGGTGTTGGACTCTCCACGTGTCAACCAAACATATCTCTTCCAATTTTTTTTTTATACTTTTTATCCCCTTATAGGATATATGGCTTTTCCCATTGGAAGAGTCCAGTAATGGGTTAAACATCAGATTGAGATCCCCTCCCATTATTACTAACCCTTCTTTAAAATTAGTTAACTCTTCTAAAAACTTCTTTAAAAAATTCACCTGTGCTGTGTTAGGCACGTACACGTTTGCTATCGTAAGCTTGAAAGCCCCTAGGTTCCCCTTTATTATGATGTATCTGCCTTCTTTATCTACTTTCTTCTCTTGAAATACAAATGGTAGATCTTTATGGATCATTATCAAAACTCCTGTTGCTTTCTTCTCGGGGTTATTACTATAATAAACCTGTGTATAATTTCTATCCATTATCCTTGGGGTATGTCCTTCTTTAAAGTGTGTTTCTTGCAACATTATTATATGTGCCTGGAGTTTTTTACACGTGTTGAGGATTTGGCTTCTCTTAACCGGTTCATTCAACCCATTTACGTTATAACTTACAATTGAGCACATTCCCTTTTAAAATACCTTGTTATGTCGTGTACCCTGTTATTTTTTCCCTCTTGACCTATGTCCTCTACTCTAAAAAGTTTATAATCCATCAAGAAAGAAAGAGTTGGCCTGGGGCCCCAGAAAGAAAAAACAATAAATAGAATGTAAGAAAAACAAATAAAGGAGCTAAGAAAGACAAGATGTCCCACTTGCATGGTGGGAAATCAATATGCCGCCTCAGACTTATAGACGAGATATCCTCTTGCTGTTCCCCAAGGGCGGCAAGGTGCGCCTAGGCGCAATTATGTGGGGGTTGTAGCTGCCGCTTTTGCTGTCTCCTTCCCGTGACAGCCAAGTTCTTATTCCAGATAATCCTAAACCTAGTTGGGTTGCTCGCCAGAGCTTGTCCTTTTACTCCCTTTTTTTATTTATTTTTATTTAATGTTTCCTTTTTTTTTTCTTTTTTTTTAAATTCCCATACTAATCTTGCTTTTTCCTCTGCCTTTGGTCTTATTAATTAACTACTTAACTACTACCCTCCCTTGTCCCCATTCGTAAAGGAAAAAAGGAAAAAAGACCTAGGAGATCTTACGTTCCATACCAATGTTACCCCTGAACATTTCCAGGCTGTCTTGGCTCACGGGGGCATCTCAAGCGGGTATGGCAAATAGCAATCTTCCAGGGTTTTCAGTGTTTTAACTATTTCGGTGCCCCACCCCTTATCTCCGTTGTGTTTGTCTCCCTTTTTTTTTTTTTTTTTATATTATAAATTGTGTAACCCTTGTCCCTCTTATCAATTGTCTTGTATAATTTGTCCTGTGAGGTTTTTACTACTGCCCATACTGTGTTATGTCACTCACCTCAGTGTTTTTGTATTTTATTATTTATGTGATCTTTTATTACTTCACCCCTCTTTATGTGCCTATCGTGCAGCCCGACCCCTTTGTAAATGTGTTGTACTTAAACAGTACTTGTTTACCCCTTCAGTGTACCCCCTGAGGTTTGGGACCTCCCTCTCACTCTCAATCCCCTGTGTAAGTGACTCTATGCCCCCAGTGATGTGGCCGTGCCATGTTGATTTCCCTGGAAGATTTACCTATTTGCCTAACCACTTGTCTGGTCGTCCTCCCCTCCCCTTATCAAGTATTAACAAACAAAGCCTTGTTTTTAAAGAGTAAGAAGAAAACAGCAGCAACAAACAGTACTTCCCTTGTGTACATCTGCTCTTTCTCCCCCTCTCTCCATCCTTAATCAATTTAAGTGGTTGTAAGAATGTAGTTAACATTTCATTGCCACCCCCCCTAAATGCATAAACACCACTGTTCAAAAGAGTTCAGTTTGTAACAGTTCGAACACTCAATCTCTGAAAGTCTTTCATATTTACCCATCCTGTGGGGAACTTGATTTCTTTTTGGATGTTTCCTTTTGTTGCCACAGTCCCTGCTGTACCGAGCCCCAATCGATTTCACAAGGTTCTTCTGTTTTCCATCCTGGAAGATCCAGATCCGGCAGCTTCATCTTCCTCAAAAATCTCTCCGTGTCCTTTGGGAAACGAATCATTGCTTGTTGTCCTTCGCTGCTTGCAGAATGGGAATCCCCATCTGTACTGTATATCCTTATCCTTAAGGGCTGTTGTCACTGGCTTCAATAGTCTATGTTTATTTAGTGTACTCCATGAGATGTCTTGGAAAAGTTTCAATGAAGAATTCTCAAAGTTAATTGTACCCCTCTCCCTTGCCTTCTTTAATATTTCTTCCTTTAATATGAAGCTTTTGATACAGCAAACTACGTCTCTAGTTGCATTTAAAGGTGCTGATTTCGATTTTTGAACCCTGTGTGCTCTCTCGATATCCGTATCTAGCACCGATTTTCCTTCCAGAATGTCTGTGAACAGTTTACTTAGGACTTCTCTTATATTCTCTTATTTGTCCTGTTCTTTCATTCCTCTAACTCTTATATTATTTCTCCTTCCTCTGTTCTCTTGATCTTCCAACTGTCTCTGTAGATCATCCAACCATGAGTTATGGGATAACACCGTCTTATGTATTGTTTTCTGGTTAGTAATTATCTTACTTTGAAGCTTTTCCACCTCCTCGGTTCTATTTGCCAGAGTCTCGAAATCTCTCTTCAAATCTTTTAGTTCTTCTTTTATTGTAGATGTTACTTCCTGCAACATTAGTCTTATGTCCGCTTTGGAAGGCAGTTTAGTCAGGTACGAGGCTATGTCATTACTTCCCTCGCTTTCACTTTCATGTTCAGAGGATTCCTGCAATATTTCAGCAGATTCCTCTAGTTGGTCTTTTGCAAATGTCTTTCTCCTTTGCATCCCCGCTGCTTTCCCTTTTGTAAACAGTGGGGCAACTTCTACTTGCCCAAATGTTTGTTGTTTTCCTTAACTTTCTCGCCTTTAGCTTTTTGCGGTTTCCCCATCTTCCTTTCCTCCTTTGAATTCACAGCTGTTGCCAATTTGCTATTCGTCTGTGCCTTTATAGCAGGGCCTTCTTCACCTTTGAGGGAAATTAATGTCGGATGCCCTTATGATATATTACATCTCCCCCCCTTGTCGCACATGAGATGAGGGTAATAACTGAGTAGCCGTGGAGGTTAAATAATCTTAGAATTTGGGATTAAGCGGTGCTTCAGGTAGCTACTAATTGTAGCATAAAGTCTATGATAGTCTATGATACAGTCACTTCTTTCCAACAGGCACCTATTTGTATATAAGGAAGTCGTGGTATAAGAGTATAAGCAGGTAATAGGCAGGGTGTAAGACAAGGTATAAGCAGGGTATAAGACGAGGTTAAAGCAGAAAATGGTGATCTATGCCTTGTTTTTTTAACTGACCTCCCACACAAGTATTGTTAGAGAACTTTAGCTTCGTCCTCCCCCAACTTGCACAAGCCTGGGAGCCAGCCTTTCCTCAGCCGTCTCTGCTTACCCTTCTTTTGTCTTTGTTGCCTTTCTACATCCTCTTAGATCCCCGCCGAAATGTCCAGCAGCACCAGCGGTCCGGTCCCCTGTAGCCCCTCTGCGCCACTTGTCTGGCTTGCAGGCGCGTGGTTGCCGTCGCTCTGCGGCAGTCAGCAGGGTAATGAGGACGTTCCTGTTCCAGCTCCCCGCGTTCTCTCCTCTCTCTTCCCTGCCAGTGTCGCACAGCTGACGTTGTGTGTAGGGCTCCTCCTTCTCGCGGGACTCGCAGGACTCGCGGCGGCTACAGGGCTCCAGGGATCTCCCGCAACTTCTCTCCCCCCGCCTTCTCCCATTGCCACGACCGCTCCTCTCTGCCTTGGCCCTCCGCTCCGCAGTCCGACCTCCACGGCCCCCCTCGGCTCTCTCCAGGTAAATCTTTTTTTTTTATCTTGGGATGCTCAGTTTAGCGTCTAGCGTTCTCTAGCCCATGCTCTGGCCCTGGCTTGCTCCCCCCCCCATGTTTAGGTGCGTGCAGCCATCTTGCTGACGCAATCTTCTTTAGCGAGTATATAATCTGTATGCCAATATTCTTGCATTCACTTTTACAGGGGTTGTTCATCTTTAAATTAAATGTTAGTATAGTGTAGAGAGTGATATTCTGAGACAATTTGCATTTGGATTTCATTTTTTATTATATATAGTTTTTGAGATACCTATTTAGATTTCATTTCTGCAGCTCTCCAGCAATTTCAGCCATCTGGTTGCTAAGGTCTAAATTACCCTAGCAACCATGCATTGATTTGAATAAGAGACTGGAATGTGAATAGGAGAGATCATGATTAGAAAGATAAGTAATAAAAAGTAGCAATAACAATGGATTTGTAGCCTTACAGAGCATTTGTTTTTTAGATGGGATCAGTTAACTTAAATGTGAACAACCCCTTTAAACTGCATCTGATCTGCTGAATGTTAATTTCAGTAAAACACGATTTCACCATTTTGATAAACAGTGGTGACATGCAATGGGGCATACAATATCTACCATAGTCATCAATTAGGTATAAAAAACTGAAAAGTGAAAACACTGCACTACACTGATAAGCCTGATCAAAAGAGAATCAAGTCTGTTGGGAACTGTGAATGTTTCACACTGTGGGGTATCACATGGGAATGTAACATCTTGGAGCAGATATGGGGACCCCATGGGTTAACTTCCCCTACTAGCTCAGAAATTCCCAATTTTCGCTTATTCAGTTTTTTCATATTCAGAGGAATTCCCAGTTTTGTAACCTATGAGCTGTGGGAAGGATGCTTCCTTTACTGAGATACAGTAACTTGGCCGCCTAGGGTGCAATCATGGGGGGGGGCACTTTTAAGGGGAATTTCTTTTTTTTTTAATCCCTGGTTTGCTTGGCCTTTTAATAGTTTTTCAATTTTATAAACCACCTGCTCCAACCCTCTCTGGCCCGTGTTTCATACTGCGGGCTGAAGCACTCGCCATCTCCCTCTTGGCAGCTTCTGGCACAGGTACAGATTTGTGGGAAATATCTTGGCTGTTGCTGGCACAGGTAAACAGATGAGTAGAGGCAATATGATGTAATTTTGGCTTCTACTAGCACAGGTACATATTTGGGAACCATATAATGGATTTTTGGCTGCTGCTGACCCAGGTACATATTTGGGGCACTATGATAGATTTTTGGCTCCTGCTGGCACAAGTACATACAGTATTTGGGGGTAGTATGATAGATTTTTGGCTGCTGCCGTCACAGGTACAGATTGGGAGCAATATGAGGGATTGGCTGCTACTGGTTCAGGTGCATGGGGTAATATGGTGGCTGATGACACAGGTAAATATTTGGGGGCAATATGATGGATTTTGGCTCCTGCTGGCATAGGTACATATTTTGGGACAATATACTGGATTTTTGGCTGCTGCTGGCACAGGTACAGATTGGAGCAATATGAGGGATTGGCTGCTGCTGGCTCAGGTACATGGGGTAATATGGTAGCTGCTGGCACAGGTACACAGATGTTTGGGGCAATGTGATGGATTTTTGTCTCTTGCTGGCACAGGTATAAATTAGGGGCAACATGATGGATTTTTTTAGCTGCCACTGGCATAGGTGCAGATTGGGGGTATATAATAGACGTTTTGGCTTATGCTGGCACAGGTACAGATTGGGGGCTTGGGGAAAATCTGATTAACTGCCATTGGCACAGGTACAAATGGGGGCAATATGATGGCTGCTGGCACAGGGGGCAATATGAATGGTAAGGTGGGAAATGGTAATGCAGGACCGTGTGAGAGGGGCACTGATTGAAGCCCTTGCCTAGGGTGCCAAAATACCTTGGCCCGGCTCTACCGGCCAGGACACTGATCTCTGCAGGCAACCTGTATCTCATGGCTATGTATTATAAAAAGTTGTGAAGACCATGACAATCTCTAAAAAGTTTTTGGGGAGTACAGAAGAGTTTCCCCAGTGAGTGAACGGCATTAAAAAAGGCACTCAATAATACTGTATGTTTTCTGATGGACGTGATTATATAAAGGTATAATCATGTCCATCAGAAAACAAACAGTATTATCAAGTGGCTTTTTTAATGCCGTTCACTCACTGGATAAACTCTTCTGTATTCCCCAAAAACTTTTGAGAGATTGTCATGATCTAAACAGCTTTATATTACATAGCCATGAGATTTTTAGTGATGAAAGCAGTGATTAAAATCACACAGTTAAAAGACAGTTAAGAACTTTCTAGCATCTGTGAATGGAGGGCTCACTACTTTCATCACAAAACAATGGTAAGGGCATGAAGGTATTAATGCTGGCCTTCTCCACCATCGGTATATGCATCATATACCGATGGTGAACCCCATGTCCTACATCTCCTATTTGAAAAAAAAAAACCAGATGATTTTGATGGTAAGCACTACAGGACCCTGGTCATCCTCATTTTGTGTCTCTTATCGCATTGCACTTAAACTCTATGTATTTTTATGTATTTATTACAATGTTTGTTCTCCCTGTGTTAACACAACATGCTTTCAAACTAGATCACATTTTTTTAGGCAGTCATCATTCTATTTCCCCTATTGAATACTATCGTACCACTAGGTGGCTCTAGGAAGCATTTTCAGCAATGCAGAATCTTTTTTTGCTAATTTTGACCTAACATCTAGGGGCACATTTACTAAGCTCGAGAATTTCAAGTTTTTTTTTTGGCTACTTCGACCATCAAATTGGCTACTTCCATCTTCGACTACGACTTCGACTTCGAATCGAACGATTCGAACTAAAAATCATTCGACTATTCGACCGTCAAAATACTGTCTCTTTAAAAAAAACTTTGACTACCTACTTCGCCACCTAAAACCTACCGAGCACCAATGTTAGCCTATGGGGACCTTCCCCATAAGCTTTCTAAGCTTTTTTTGATCAAAGCATTTGCAGTAAATCCTTCGACTTTCTCAAATTATCCCTTGTACTTCAGCAGGTGTTCTAGATAATTAATCAAAAGATTGGAATCCACTGTTTGCAACACTTTAATCTAGATTATTAAAATTATGTTATGATCAAAGGACATTTGGTTAAAAAACACCCTTATTTCAGACTTTTATAGACAACTTTATTTCTTTAGCAGGAGTAGTTCTGGTAATCTGCTGGCTTTATTTTGCTTAACGTATGGTTTAGATTTGTTCCGATTTAGGGAATGAAGAACAGATTGCTCTGTTCTTTCTATAACTTTTTTATACCTCACCTTGCATTAGCACTGAACACTGAACCATCTAATTTTATGCATGCTGCATTTTACAGTCTAAAAATTAAGCTAAATAACCTAAACTGCTGCTGTATAAAGTAAGATTTTAAATGGCAGACTTAAAGGGATACTGTCATGGGAAAAAATTTTTTTTTCAAAATGAATCAGTTAATAGTGCTGCTCCAGCAGAATTGCACTGAAATCCATTTCTCAAAATATCAAACAGATTTTTTATATTTAATTTTGAAATCTGACATGGGGCTAGACATATTGTCAATTTCCCAGCTGCCCCAAGTCATGTGACTTGTGCTCTGATAAACTTCAATCACTCTTTACTGCTGTACTGCAAGTTGGAGTGATATCACCCCCTCCCTTTACCCACCAGCAACCTAACAACAGAACAATGGGAAGGTAACCAGATAACAGCTCCCTAACACAATATAACATCTGCCTGGCAGATCTATGAACAACACTCAATAGTAAAAACCCATGTCCCACTGAGACTTCTTCAGTTACATTGAGAAGGAAAAACAGCAGCCTGCCAGAAAGCATTTCTCTCCTAAAGTGCAGGCACAAGTCACATGACATGGGGCAGCTGGTAAATTGACAAAATGTCTAGCCCCATGTCAGATTTCAAAACAGAATATAAAAAAATCTGTTTGCTCTTTTGAGAAATGGATTTCAGTGCAGAATTCTGCTGGAGTAGCACTATTAACTGATGTGTTTTGAAAAAAACATGTTTTCCGATGACAGGATCCCTTTAAATCATTGTAAAGAAAAGACCTTGTATGCTTCCTGCTATGCATAGTTCAGACTGCCGTTCATGGCCTTGGTTATTTTGCAGCCTAGGGCTCTTTGTCCCATGGCTGTCCCTGTCCAGACATTGTTACATCAGCACTTTACACAGATGTCAAGTCATTAACCTTGTTTTTTCTTCAATTCTTACATGTAGCTGCAACACTGTTACTGCATACATTGCAGTATAATCCAGTGTATTTTTAGCTCTTGTGGTTATTACAATCATTTACTGACCTACAGTACAGCTAATTGTTAGTTTATGCATAGCAGAAACTAATGCATATTTTAGATGCCATAATAAGATGTCTGACCCACTAACATGTTAAGGTTCTATTAAAATTAATTTACCTTTCCCGGGAGGTGCATGTGTCACTTTATGGTTGTATATGTCCACATTGTAATAATAAGTGAACATAACAAAAGTATAGAAGATCATTTTCAGTCTACATTTCCTTTCCAATTATGGCAATATTCTGTAGATTTACATTTCAAGCTATGAAAGGACATTAAGCTTGTAATGCGAATACTGATTAATTACCACGTCTCCTGGAATTAGAGCACAATCCAAGTGCTTTATCTGACTAACTATGTTTTAGTAGAGCTGCTATAAGCTTAGGAAGATTTTATAATACCTTTGGGAAAAATAGTACGTTATGCCTTAAATGGTATTTCCTTAGAGTTTATTATTGAAAACTTTACAACTAAATATGAACATTGACACTAACATTACAATTACACTGTATTACAGTCATACAGAAACAAAATAAGGGTGGAAAATGTCTTCTCTGTACTCATTACAATGTAATTCTCCTTCCGCACACCTGTAGTTCACCAATCCTGCAAGCTGGTGGTGCGTTCCTTCCGTTGACCCGGCAGGGTCCCTTAGCAACCAATGTGTAAAAGAAACGGATCCGCACACACACCGATTAATGCAGTCGGGGAATATCCCCTTTTATTCAGCCACCAAACTTCAACGTTTCGGGGGGGAACACCCACCCTTCGTCAGGGTGATCCTGATGAAGTGTGGGTGTTCCCCCCGAAACGTTGATGTTTGGTGGCTGAATAAAAGGGGATATTCCCCGACTGCATTAATCGGTGTGTGTGCGGATCCGTTTCTTTTACACATTCTCTGTACTCATGGCACCAGAATATGAACCTTGGTCAGCTCACTTACTATTGCCATTACTACACTGTCTAGATATGAGATGCAGACTGGGCAGTGCCATTCTGTGGCCACTAAAGCAAATAAAGTTCTTTCTTGCATAAAAAGGGCATTAACTCAAATGATCCATCAAGTTCAACCCCTCCAAATGAAAACCCATAATCCATACACACACCCCTACATACTTTCACATAAACTATATATACCCATATCTATACTAACTATAGAGTTTAGTATCACAATAGCCTTTGATATTATGTCTGTTCCAGTTTTTTGTCCAGTTTCCCAACTTGGACAAATCGCTCTGCAAAGTTGCAGCATCCTACATGGAACCTATATGTGAACATGATTTTCTAGTAGACTTAAAGGAAAACTATACCCCCCAAACATTGTAGGTCTCTATAAAAAGATGTTGCATAAAACAGCTCATATGTAAAACCCTGCTTCATGTAAATAAACCATTTTCATAATAATATACTTTTCTAGTGGTATGTGCCATTGGGTAATCATAAATAGAAAACTGACATTTTAAAAAATAAGGGCTGCCCCCTGGGATTGTATGATTCACTGTGCACACAAACATACCAAACAAACCATACATGTTAGGTCACATGAGCCAATTAACAGACATAGTTGTGTCTTTTGCTTCAACACTTCTTCCTCTTAAGAGTTGTAGTATTTCTGGTCAGGTGATCTCTGAGGCAGCACAGAGATCATCACGCAATGGTGGCTCAAGGCAAGAGATGTAAAAGGTCAATATTTACTTAAATATATAGACCAGTTTGGTAAGATTCTTTAATATGCCACTTAATATGATATAAACTATCTGTTGCTTATGTGTTCATTTTGGGGGTATAGTTTTCCTTTAAGGTATGGAGATACAAATTATGGAAAGATCCATTATCTAAAAAAAAACCAGTTTCAGAGCATTCTGAATAACAGGTCCCATACCTTTACTAAACTAATTGCAGGCCTTAGGATCACAATAGCTTTGTCCAAGAAATCATCCAATCTTAAAAGCATTAATAGAGTCTGCCATCATCCGGCAGGGTATTCCAAAACCTCACTGCACTCGTTGTGAAGAACCACCTACACTGCTTCAAATGAAAGTTCTGTTCCTCGAATCTAGAGGAAGAGGTTTCCCCTAGTGCATCTGGCTTTTCTATGAGATGATTTCCCACTATATGTCTATAATGTCATGTAATGTACTTGTAAAGATGAATTATGTCCCGACCTTCAAGCGACCTTCATAATTTAAATCCTCTATCCCTTTAACCAGTTAAGTTGCACAACTCTACACTCTCTCCAGCCCAGTAATTTTCCATTTTACGGAAAACCAAGCTGTATCTTCAAGGTGAGATCTTACCAGGGGCCTATAAAAGGGTAAAATTATGTTCTCATTGCTCTGGTTAATCCCCTTTTTTGTACAAGACCAGGCACACTGCTGCCATGAGGCGAGTTGAGAAACTCGACTCAGGCAGCAGTGACACTTACCTAGGGGTGGCAAAAAGCTGATTGTGGTTACTTTAAAGGAGAAGGAAAGCCCCAGGGCGCAAAACCCCTCCCCCCCTCCCTCCTCCCCCCGGGCCTACCCCTCCCGCTGGGCAAATGCCCCTAACTTGTTACTCACCCCTCTGCGCAGGTCCTGTCCACGGAGTTCACAGTCGCCATCTTCTCCCACGCGCGTCTTCTTCCTGCTCTGACCGGCGTCTTCTGGCGCATGCGCAGTAGGATCAGGTACCGGTACAGCTCTATTGCGCATGCGCCGAATGTCACGAAGTTTTCCGATTTCACTTCGTGACATTCGGCGCATGCGCAATAGAGCTGTACCGGTACCTGTTCCTACTGCGCATGCGCCAGAAGACGCCGGTCAGAGCAGGAAGAAGACGCGCGTGGGAGAAGATGGCGACTGTGAACTCCGTGGACAGGACCTGCGCAGAGGGGTGAGTAACAAGTTAGGGGCATTTGCCCAGCGGGAGGGGTAGGCCCGGGGGGAGGAGGGAGGGGGGGCAATACACGGGAGGGGGGGAGGGGTTTTGCGCCCTGGGGCTTTCCTTCTCCTTTAAGTGACAGAATTCTGCTCTTTGCACTAGCAATCCGGGTCCATCTTGACCCACAACTAAACCACTGAAGGTAAGTGTGGAGGGTGACAAAGGGGTAAATGTCCCTGTGCAAGCCAGTATTTTGATTTGCTTTAGCCACTAAATGACACTGCCTAGAAGTACAATACACAGCTTGTTATCCACAAAAAGCCTCATATCCATTTCAATTAAGAATACCCCCAAAACACTACAATTTAGTGCATAACGCACATTTATGCCAGACAAAGTTTTGTGGGTCCTGCACAAATATTCCTTTTTGACCTATGTTAAAATGACCATGCTTGACTGGTCTGAATAGCCCTGGCCTCAACCCAACTAAGCACCTGTGTTATGGATAGTAACAGTGATGCGAACTAGGCCTGATTGTCCAACATCTGTGCCAACCCTTGTATGTATAAACTGAAGCACAATCCACCAGCAGTGGACCTAATATGGTGCAATCTGCAAGTCAAAAATCAGTAACTCTCAGGGTTGGATTGGGCCAGAAGGACACATGGTGGGTTGCGCCAACCCATACCCGCTCCCTGACAAAACTTTGGGTGCTGCTCCCTGACCTGCACCACTGGCCCTGTTCACATCAGCAAAAAGAAAAATCATGGTACATAAGGGGAGGGAGCTGGAAGCGGGAGGCCCTGAGGCGGCAACTCAGGTGGGCCCTGGACCCCCTGTCCACTGCTGGTAACTCTTATTGATGCAACCTGAAAGATAAACATGATCTATATATGCAAGTAAGGGAAAATTACACTTACAGATCTAGTTTCTATTGGTTCAGCACTTTCTAGTGGAACGGCCGCATGAACCTGTAAACTGGCTATACAGTGTTCCACTGTATAAAACACGCACAGCTCAGCTCACTGCTTTTTTTAACGACACCGCAGAAACAGAACAGAGAACAGTTAACTGTTATCCAAAAAAAGAACAAGTCTGCAATTGGTCGTCGTCTAAACTGGTACCTACGAGAGCGGATGATGCTCTTGCTGATAGGCTGTTGCGGGGAAACACATGGTTAAGGGGGCGTTCGCTGAGAGACGAGCCCTTATCCGACTGGCTAGAAACGGGAAACATGAAGTTAAGTAGGCGTACCCATGAAGGGGTAAAGTCGATAGCGATTGGCCGTTGCCGAGAGACTTGGAGTTAAGGGGGCGTATCTCTACAAGGGGTCTTGCGCGGATAGTTAGCGGCTCTCTCGAAGCCGCCTGGAGCTTTCATCGCACCTTGAGCCCCCTGGAGCCGTACACCGCGGGCGGGCGGGGTTTAGCCCTGCTCGGCATGTTATCTTTAGACGTCTTTCTTTTATCCTTGGGCCTTTTGCTTTCTCTCCCAATGACAGTTCGCTGTTCTTCCTCCTCCTCGGGATGCCGGCTGAAGACGGTGACTGTATCCACGCTACCTGCTCTGAGGGAGCGCGAGCTGAGTTGGAGTGGGTTCGCCTCATCACCGCCTCTAGGACCCGCGGATTCACGTCTTCCGCTGCACATCCACAGCGAGGCGCCCGGGAGCGTGTCCGTGAGGGACGACTTGCACAACACTGAGCCACCCTTCTTCACTCTCGGTGAGGGCCGGGGAGAGAAAGGGTACTAGGGCTTTGTGTATATGGTTGACCGAAAAAACAGCAGTATTTTGCGTCAGGCAGCCGGATACCTAGATAAAGTAGTTATCTGGTCTTTTATAAGGCAGGAAAGAGACAGGGCTAGACGGTCCTAAAGTTGATCGTCAACAGGCGAGACTTTCCAGTGAGGTTACCTGCCTGGAGGGAGTGGGGTGAAGATTTGGGGGAAGTTGCAACTATGACTGGTTATTGTAATAAATGGTAATATAAATGCACTACAATAACTGGCTCCTAAAGTAATATAATGCATGTAATGGATGTATCTACTAAATACTCAAGAGTCGGATAGACACTGACCCTACACATCTTATTATGTAGAGTGATGGGGGTGACAGATTTGGAGTCAGCCATATCCATGTCACAAGATTTGTAATATGACTATTTTTATAGCACTCTGATACCTTTTGAAGAGCAAGTCATGTTGAATAATTAAAATAAGGAAATGAAAAACTGCACTTGGAAGTACTGTGCAAAAAGTAAAGTTGGCCAAGGTGTAATAAAACTGAAAGGGGTTTGTGATGAGCTTTGCCACCATATTTCAATATACGGAAGGAGCAATGTTTCCTTTTGTTCTAGATATGGTTTCTGTGGAAATAAACTTAAGGGTATTTAGATGAGGAGTACTCTAGTGCTGTGTGGTTCATTTACTAATTCAACATCAGTATAAGAGTCTGACTGGTTGTAGATCAGGTGATATGAAATTGGAAGACTTTGTTTTTTGCAGCAAAAACTTTGTGGCTGGTGTAATAATGAGCGTCTAATCAGTTGTAAATATTTTTTGGAATCGACCACCTAATTGAGGAATAAGCTTGCTATTGCATGTTAAATCCACATGTTATACAGCATAATGTGTTACAGAATTTAGTCTGTTTTCTGCCTTGGGTGTAAATGTGGCCATAGGTAACAATTACGATCTTTCTTGGAAAAGATCTTTCCAATAAAGATCGTTCTTTTCAGTGCACACGTGTAGAGCTGAATGTCAGATATATAGGTAGAAACAATAGAATTCTACCTGTATCTGATGATTCAGCACTAACAATGGCCGATGTTTGGGTGCCTTCAAAGGCACCCGATCAAAATTTTCCATCCAGCCCGATCAATGAGCCGACCGATATTCAAGACTTCTGCCGATATCGGCCAGCTCTTTTCCCACCATACCCGCATCGAATATTGTACGAAAATTGTTTTGTACAATATTATTGGTGTGTCTATGGCCACCTTAAGACAGATTTTAATTGTCTAGCCATATTACTTAAGTTAAAGAATTGCAGTATGTTGTATATTTTTGAGCTGGAGAAAGTAAAAGTAATAAAGGAAACTGGTAGGGACTGTTTAAGAAATATAGCGATTTGGCAGCATTTGTGTGATGGCTCTTCTTGCCCACTAGCAAGTTACTGGTATTTGTTAGCATGTGTTGAGTGCATTACTTTATCTTCCAGTTGATCTTCTTTCCTTTTAAAATTATAATTGGCATTGCATTGCAAACTAATTCAGAAAGCATAAATGCCATCAAATGTTTAAGTGCATTAGCAATGATTGCATTTTACAATAAAATACTTGAAAAGGTTAAATCATAGTAAACCAGTGGTATACAGTATGTCACCTTATAGTTCTATTTAAGTGTGTATTTGCACATATGCAAATACATATGCAAATTTGACTTTAAACATACTCATTTTTAAATGTCTATTGCCGACCAGCCTGATTGATGAACATTTCTATCCTCTTTTGCCTTGGTGTCTCACTTTTCAGATGTTTTCATTCGGCAGCATCTGTTATCCAAAAAGCTCCACATTACAGGAAGGCCATCTCCCAGACTTCATTTTAATCAAATAATTAGAATTGTATTAAAATTGAGTTCCTTTTAGTTGTATTAAAACAATACAGTGCACTTGACCCCAGATAAGATATATCTTTGGGTAAAGTAATGATAATGGGGGATTTTAATTACCCAGATATTGACTGGAGCAAAAGTACTCCAGTCAGTTAATGGGAAAAAGTTTATACACTTGTTGCATGACAATTTTATGGCACAAGTTGTTGAGGAGCCAACCAGAAAATTTTTTATTATGGATCTAGTGATCTTTAATGACCCAAAACTTATAGCAAATGTGCAAGTCATTGATCCCCTGAGTAATAGTGACCATAATGCTATATCATTTAATGTCTGGTGCAAAAACCAAATATATACTGGGGCCACAAAAACCATGAATTTCAGAAAAGCTAATTTTAGTGCCTTGAGGGCTGGCCTTGAGAGCGTTGATTGGGGCATTACGTTTTCAGCTAAAAACTCAGAACAGAAATGGTTGTCGTTTAAAATGATATTAAACCAGTACTGTTCTGAATTTATTCCCTTAAGGAGTAAATGTAGAAGAATCACCCTATGTGGCTTCATACAGAAGTAAAGATGTTAATAGGAAATAAGAGAGAGGCATTTAAAAACAAGTCCGTTGGGGCAGAAGCTGCATTTAATGAATATAAATACTATAATAAATGTTGTAAATCAGCAATCCGGAAGGCAAAGAAAGGAAATGAAGAGTGCATTGCGGCAGAGGCTAAGACTAATCCCAAAAAGTTTTTAAATATATTAATAGTAAAAAGACGCGGGTTGAGAGTGTTGCTCCTTTAAATAATGGCACCAGTATGGTTGTAACAGATACAGAAAAGGCAAATGTGCAAAATCAGTTCTTTTCTTCAGTGTATACAATAGAGGAGTCTGATTTCCCAGGCTCACGTCATAGCTGCACTGATGGCTCAGCTCAATCTAGTCAATGGCTGACTCAGGATCCATAAAGCTTTAATAAAAATTAATGTAAACAAGGCTCCAGGGCCTGATGGCATACACCCCCGGGTTCTAAGAGAGCTTAGTTCAGTTTTAGACCAGCCCCTATTTCTGATTTTCTCAGATTCACTTTCATCTGGTATGGTACCTATGGACTGGAGAAAAGCTAATATCATTCCAATATTTAAAAAGGGATTACGATCTCAGCCTGGCAATTACAGGGCGGTAAATTTGACATCTGTGGTGGGCAAATTATTTGAAGGCTTGTTAAGGGATCACATTCAAAATTTCGTCCTAGTGAATGACATTATGAGCAGCAATCAGCATGGATTTATGAAGGATAGGTCATGTCAGACTAATAGGGTTACAGCTACAGGATAGGGTACAGAGGGTGGTTGTTCATGGTACATTTTCTACTTGGTATTGGGTCCATTTTATTTAACTTGTTTATTAATGACTTAGGGGAGGGTATTGTAAGTAATGTATCAGTATTTGCAGATGACACAAAACTATCCAGCCCAATTAATTCCATCCAGGATGTGGCATCCTTGCAACAGGATCTTGACAAACTGGCAATTCTGGGCAGCTAAGTGGCAAATGAGATTCAATGTTGATAAGTGTAAAGTCATGCACCTGGGATGTAAAAATATCCAAGCCACTTATACCTTTAATGGGACTGCACTAGGCAAATCCATTATGGAAAAGAACCTTGGAGTCCTGGTAGATGATAAACTTGGCTGTAACAAGCAGTGCCAGTCAGCAGCATTAAGGGCAAATAAGGTATTGAGCTGTATTAAAAGGGGCATTAATTCACGGCAGGAAGCGGTCATTCTTCCCCTTTATAGAGCACTGGTAAAGCCCCATCTAGAATATGATGTACAGTTTTGGTCTCCATCTCTCAAACAGGACATTATTGTATTAGAGAAGGTCCAGAGAAGGGCAACTAAGCTGGTAAAATGTATGGAAAATCTTAGCTATGAGGAAAGACTGGTTAAATTGGGGATGTTCACACTAGAGAAGAGGCGTTTAAGGGGTGATATGATAACTATGTATGTATTATATAAAGACTGGTTAAATTGGAGATCATATAATAATCTCTCTAATGCTTTATTTGCCAGTAGGTCTTTTCAGCTGACACGTGGTCACCCATTCCGATTAGAAGAAAAGATTTTCCGCCTAAATATTCGGAAGGGGTTTTTTACAGTGAGAGCTGAGAAGAGGTGGAATTCTCTCCCTGAATCAGTGGTATAGGCTGATACATTAGATAGCTTTAAGAAGGGGTTGGATAGCTTTTTAGCAAGTGAGGGAATACAGGGTTATGGAAGATAGCTCATAGTACAAGTTGATCCAGGGACTAGTCCGATTGCCAGTTTGGAGTCAGGAAGGAATTTTTTCCCCCTCTGAGGCAAACTGGAGAGGCTTGCCTTCCTTTGGATCAACTAGCAGTTGATCCATACACATCTAAATGATACAGTGTATCTACACTGTATCATTTAGATGTATATAATGTTACCATCTGCAGTATCTACAAGATGTTGCAACTAAGTGACAAAAACGTTACTATTTAAAATGCCTGAAGCATATGTCAAAAAGGTGTATACAGTGTTACCAATTAAAAAACCTAAAACCATTAAGGAAGGAAATTTGTATGTCCAATGGACAAAAGTGTCAAGTTGATATATCTCAAACAAATATTGTAAGGTATCTCTAGCATAGCATCCGCTATCCAATTTATTTCGCATATCTTTGCATCTGCCGATATCGGCCAGCTCTTTTCCCACCATACCCGCATCGAATATTGTACGAAAATTGTTTTGTACAATATTATTGGTGTGTCTATGGCCACCTTAAGACAGATTTTAATTGTCTAACCATATTACTTAAGTTAAAGAATTGCAGTATGTTGTATATTTTTGAGCTGGAGAAAGTAAAAGTAATAAAGGAAACTGGTAGGGACTGTTTAAGAAATATAGCGATTTGGCAGCATTTGTGTGATGGCTCTTCTTGCCCACTAGCAAGTTACTGGTATTTGTTAGCATGTGTTGAGTGCATTACTTTATCTTCCAGTTGATCTTCTTTCCTTTTAAAATTATAATTGGCATTGCAAACTAATTCAGAAAGCATAAATGCCATCAAATGTTTAAGTGCATTAGCACTGATTGCATTTTACAATAAAATACTTGAAAAGGTTAAATCATAGTAAACCAGTGGTATACAGTATGTCACCTTATAGTTCTATTTAAGTGTGTATTTGCACATATGCAAATACATATGCAAATTTGACTTTAAACATACTCATTTTTAAATGTCTATTGCCGACCAGCCTGATTGATGAACATTTCTATCCTCTTTTGCCTTGGTGTCTCACTTTTCAGATGTTTTCATTCGGCAGCATCTGAAAAAGCTCCACATTACAGGAAGGCCATCTCCCAGACTTCATTTTAATCAAATAATTAGAATTGTATTAAAATTGAGTTCCTTTTAGTTGTATTAAAACAATACAGTGCACTTGACCCCAGATAAGATATATCTTTGGGTAAAGTAATGATAATGGGGGATTTTAATTACCCAGATATTGACTGGAGCAAAAGTACTCCAGTCAGTTAATGGGAAAAAGTTTATACACTTGTTGCATGACAATTTTATGGCACAAGTTGTTGAGGAGCCAACCAGAAAATTTTTTATTATGGATCTAGTGATCTTTAATGACCCAAAACTTATAGCAAATGTGCAAGTCATTGATCCCCTGAGTAATAGTGACCATAATGCTATATCATTTAATGTCTGGTGCAAAAAACAAATATATACTGGGGCCACAAAAACCATGAATTTCAGAAAAGCTAATTTTAGTGCCTTGAGGGCTGGCCTTCAGAGCATTGATTGGGGCATTACATTTTCAGCTAAAAACTCAGAACAGAAATGGTTGTCGTTTAAAATGATATTAAACCAGTACTGTTCTCAATTTATTCCCTTAAGGAGTAAATGTAGAAGAATCACCCTATGTGGCTTCATACAGAAGTAAAGATGTTAATAGGAAATAAGAGAGAGGCATTTAAAAACAAGTCCGTTGGGGCAGAATTTTTACTTTCTCTTACTTAAAGTTTTAGACACTTAAGTCCATATTGATGGATATATGTTGCACTTTAATGTATAAATGTCACTAATTCGGATGCGAGATTAATATATTCACTTTTTAGGATAACCAAATGTTTTTGCAGGTGCTGTTCTAATTCTGATTGGATACAAGGGGTTATTTATTGATGTACCACACTTTCTGTCACTATCCTGACGACGGCTCCAGGTGAGCCGAAACGCGTTGATACACCATGCACAAATAAAGTCAATTGGGTGAGCCTACTCTTACCGGATTTTTTTCAAAAATGAGTGCGTTGGTCAAGGTTTCTGGTACATAGTAGTAAATGGATCCGCACTCCAATGTTTTCATGAAAAAAAGTGATAAATTTTATTCACAGATGCAAATCCAACGTTTCGGTCCACACTGGAGAAAGGTCCCAATGTGAACCAAAACGTTGGATATGCATCTGTGAATACAATTTATCACTTTTTTTCACGAAAACATTGGAGTGCGGGGGCATTTACTACTATATATATATAGTAGTGTAAATATATTTGTGTGTATATATATATGTATATATATATATATATATGTGTATATATATATATATATATATATATATATATATATATATATATATATATATATATATATATATATATATAGTCACCAAAACCAGTGAACGTAATCACAAGAACCATAGTAAACACATTTTGACAGTGGTTGCATAAAAAGATCCCTAGAGTATAAATGTGTAAAGTGTAAATGTGACTTTAAAGGGGCTGTGCACTTTTATATTAACTTTTAGTATGACGTAGAGAGGAATATTCAGAGACAATTTGCTTGGTTATGTTATTAGCTTTCTCAGATTGCAGTGACAGTTCATGGAGTTGTGCTTCAGCCTTTTTTGGGTTGGAGGAATCACACATAACGTGCAGGATGTGCTAGGTGTGACTGAGCATGTAAGTGGGTTTCTTATACGTATAATATAATGACATCTAAATGGTACTGGTTGTTTAGCAGTACTATTGCCCCACCCTTGTCAGTAGGTCTAATGATACGCCTCTGATCATTCCTCAAAGTATTCAGTGCCTCCAATATACTGTTTGAAATATTTCTACATTTATTATCTAGAGACATAGCAAACTTAGCATCCTATTCTAGCAGCTAACAAAAGGGGATTAAATGTTGGTTGACTGTCAAATGATCTCTGAATTGAAGTGATGGACATCTTGTAACCTCTATAAATGCTTATAGGAACAAAACTCAAACTCCAGTTGAATAACATTATTTCTTATTCCATAATTATTACTTTGCAAGTTGGCTTCCCCTTTGGTTTTATACCCCTCCTGAGCCTTCTGTTTTTTTTCCCTTCTTTTGCCTCCTGTGACTGTGCGACTTTTCTTTAAGAAGGTGTACTAGATGTAGTGGAGACCTGAAGATAAGGTATCTCCTGTACAAAAAGACACTATTAATGGGGAGACAGCAGACAGCAGAGTTTGTGGGATCATGTGCGGCAGGATAGTGAACAAACAATATAATACTTTTTTATCCTAGCAGTCCTTTTTTTAAAACAAAATTGAAGGGGGTAAAGATATAGATTTCAGCACCATTAAAAACAGCTATAGGCATATTTTGTCCTTTACCACATTCTGCTGCAGAGTACTTCTGCTATGCTATGGATGAGCATTGCTTGGTCAGTAAGTTGAATGTAGGGTATGTAGGGAATTTAGGTGAATGTAGTCTTTTCCTTTGGTACAATGTGCTGCTAAGTAGTTTTGCGATATTACTCTCAATATGGAATGGAACAGTCTGATTGGTCAGATGCAAGGCATGGCGCTAAACAACAGAGCAACAAGAGCTGTGGAGTCAGGCTTGAGGAGTTGGAGTTGGGAGCAATTTTGGGTATCCATTCCTGTGTCTCCAAAAATGTACCGATTCCACCTCCTAATAAGTTCAAATAAAAGCACTGAAAATAATCAAATCAGATTTAAGAGTTTCTATGAAGGAGGATATGGCAGAAGCAATTCTGTTTCTAAGAACAATACGTATAAAACATATAAATACGTATAAAATAGCATAGTTAACATAGGTTCAATTAATATATATAACTTGATATAGGTTTTCCAGTTGGGCTTGGTTTATGTAGTTTAACTCTGATTTTGTTTTAGAATCACCAAAGGATATGGTTTTTATCTTTGAGCTTGGCAGTAATAAAATGCCTTGCATGTTGTGTATTTAACTTCTTTCAATCAACATGGAAATTACATAAGGAACAGTAACACCAAAAATGTGTTCTAAAGTAATTAAGATATAATATACTGTTTGCATGCTGTAAAAGCTGTGTGTTTGCTTCGGAAAGACTGGATAAACTAGCAGTTAGGCAGATTAAAATAGAGTTAAAAGTTTGAACTAGATGGACGTGTGTCTTTTTTTCAACCTAACTTATTATGTTACTAGTACAGTTTATATAAACAAGCTGCTGTGTAGCCATAGGGGCAGCCCCCTGTGTTTCTGTGTTTGTGACAGAAGACTACAGTTTATTTAAATAAGCTGATGTGTAGCCATGGGGGCAGTTATTCAAGCTGCTGGAAACAAAGGAGAAATGGCACAGGTTACAAGCACATACAGATAAGTCCTGCCCAATACAATGGTGTTTTATCTGTTATCCGCTATGTAACCTGTGCCCATTCTCCTTTTTTTCCCCAGCAACTTGAATTACTGCCCCATAGCTACACATCAGCTTGCTTAAATAAACTGTAGTCTTCTGACGCAAACACAGTTTTTACTAGTGCAGAGAAACAGTACATTGTATTTTAATTACTGTGATGCACATATATATATATAGTATCCGGTAGTGCCCACACTCAACCAAGACAAAGCCAGAGGTGCACAATCAAATCTGTAGTAGTATATGAATAGAAGATCAGCACTCTCTGTATGGTTTGGTGAAAAAACGTGTCAATTCATTCACACACTTTTACATGTTATCTGACGTTTATAAACAAGGTAGCCCCAGCACTCTCAACATATAACCCCCTAAACAAATATTCTATCACAACTGAACTGTAACTTTTAGTTACAAAGTTTGTACAAAGCATGCATAAGCTGACGCACCCAGTCAAGGCAGTGTCCATGCGTCAGTCCTATCCTAAGTGAAAAAAAGGTGTTACCTTTGGGGGGGGAGACAGACCATACCTGCTTTTCTCTTTATTTAGCATGATCTCTTCTAAAGACACCATTGGGGGGCGGGGTTGGGAGAGTGAACATTTAAGGAGAGAGCCACCCCCTTTAAAACAAAACAAGCTGAAATGCTGCTCCTCACCTTTCTTATTGGGTGCACGTGGAAAAGGCTTAATTTACATACTAAACAAGGTAGCCCCAGCACTCTCATCATATAACCCCCTAAAAAAAATATTCTGGCACAAAAAAGACACTTTTAGTTATAAAGTTTGTACAAACTATACAAATATAGCTTATATACATACTGTAAGATGACACGCCCCGTCAAGCCAGTGTCCATGTGTCAGTCCTATCCTAAGTGAAAAAGAGAAGGTGTTACCTTTGGGGGGAGGCAGACCATACCTGCTTTTCTCTTTATTTAGCATGATCTCTTCCAAAGACACCATTAGGCGGGGGTTGGGAGAGCGAGCATTTAAGGAGAGAGCCATCTCCCCAAAAAATATAGTTTTTTAAAACGAAACAAGCTGAAATGCCACTCCTCACCTTTCTTATTGGGTGCACGTGGGCAAGGCATTATTTACATACTAAACATGGTAGCCCCAGCACTCTCAACATATAACCCCCTAAAAAAATATTATGGCACAACTGAACTGTAACTTTCTTTAAAAAAAAGACACTTTTAGTTACAAAGTTTGTACAAAGCATGCATAAGGTGACGTGTCCCGTCAAGGCAGTGTCCATGCGTCAGTCCTATCCTAAGTGAAAAAGAGATAGTGTTACCTTTGAAAGTTGGAAAGAAAAACTATAAAAAATAGATAATGAAGACCAATTGAAAAGTTGCTTAGAATTGGCCATTCTATCAATCAATTTTTATCTTTAGACTCAGGTTTGAATGCAGAACAGGGGAGAGTTACTGCCTTGGCAAGTATGCCGGTAGAGCACCAGTTTGTTTTTAATTTTTTAGGATGGATAGATCTAGAAATGAGCATCATAGTCACAGGCCCATGACAAATCATAGGAGGAGACTAGGGTTCTATACAGTGACATGATGTGCAGGGTCATGGCGTGTTTGCGCCTGCGCAATTTCGCGGCAGATTTTGCTGATGGACATGGAGTAATTATGCCAGCGTATAAATGTCCACCGCTACGATGCGAATAGACGCTGCGCGATGATGTCAGAATAAACGCGTAATTCTCTCGAGATTTGGTGAATGGCGAAACGCGCGTTGGCGTATCTTCTAGCATTTTTTTAGCATCAGGATTTGATTCCTAATATTGCTTTTATAACCTACTTAACTCTAAGATATGTTAACCTGATTTTACCGCATTTGTACCTCTTTTATTACACGGCACTGGCGGATTTGTGGTTTTATAGGGAAGTTCAGCTCTCCTGTTAAGATAGCAAGGTAAACCTGAGACCACAGTCCAGTGACCTACTTTCTCCTCATGTGGGGTCCCAGGGCCTAGAAAAACAACCAGGCAGCAGTTTCTTGGGACTTCTCCACCTCTTCTCTATTTTCAATTTCCTACTTTTTTTCTCAAATGCCGGTTTGGGTTTAATTCACTTCCTATACGAGACAGCTTTGACTGTCTTTTACAATAACCAATTTTAATTAATTGTCTCTGCACAAGGGCAATCTGTGATTGCATCTCAGTTGTGGCACTAGCACTTTATAAGTATTTATTTTTGGTGGTTGAATTGTGTTTTATATAGTTCAACTTAATTTAAAAATTGGCTTATAGAATGAATTAGCACATAGCACTTTTAATGCTTTACAAGCAATTATTTAATGATAAAGCACATAGATATCTTTTTAACCCAGTAATTACTGGTACCACGTTTAATATTTAACCTATTGAACTATTGTCTTAAGCACTTGTCTAGTTCCTAACTGGTTTGGGGTACAGAAGGAAGGGGTTTTTACTTCTTTCTCTAGGCTTAAATTGAACAAGTAATACACACCTCCCTTCGGGGAAGTGATTCATTTATTTAAATTGGTAAGGTTCCTACAAACCAACCTTTGTCAAATACTAAAAGTTAACTTAAGGTGAACCACCCCTTTAAGAAGTTTAGATATATTTAATATGCAACTTGTTGATTTTTCTGCCTCTTATGTTGTTTTTTTCCCTCCCAGATAAAGGACCCTTTAGTAGGTTGAAATAATTTGGTATACAAGGTGTTTTTTGTATTTAATTTTTATAAGAAAGTGTGCAAATTCTCATGTACTTTTTTTTCTAATTTTGGAGATGGTATTATTGGTAAACGCCTTTGAACGTATACATTATATTTTGATGGTTTGGTAAGGTTCCTAGACCCAGATTTGTGGAATGGCCACATCCATTACCTGGAAACCCCTTATCCAGAAAGCTCCAAATTACAGCACAACCATCTTCCATAGACTCAATTTTAAAATAATTAAATACATTTTTTACATATGATTTCCTTTTTTCTGTAATAATAAAAAAGTACCTTGTACTTTATCCAAATAAATATAATTAATTCTTTATTGGAAGAAAAACTATTTTAATGGGTTTGTTTAATGTTTTTAGTCATTTTTAGCAAACTATGGATGGATATCCAGATTACAGAAAACTAAACTAAAATCATCTGGAATCATCCAGAAGTAAATATGGATTGTCTGTCGTAGAAGCTAATCCTACAGTGCTGATTAATTCTGATGTACAATATGACTCTGGATTCAACACTAATTGGCCTTGTCTAGTGATTTGTATGTTCTATATATACTGAATATGCAGGGCCGCTCCTGCCATGAGGCAAGGTGATAACCAAAAAGCCGCCTCTTGTAACCTTAGGAGCCGAATTTCCGGATTTCAACACAGCAATTTGGCTCCGCTTGTGCAGAGAGTGCTATTGTGCTCAATGCACTAGCAATGCTACCCCCCTCTGACCCGCTCTGACGCAGATTTTTAAGCGAGATCGGGAGACGGGGCGGCTTCCAGGCTGTCACCTCAGGCGGCAGCAGCCCCAAAATCTCCCTGTGTACTGTATATGTTAAAATGAGGTCTAATTTCAGACAACTGACAGCAGCCCAGATCACGTGCTGTGGATCTGCCAAAAAGATGATCTACTGCAAGCAGTGGTGGAGTCCTGCGCGGAAACCAATTTCTAAGAGCCGAACCCGCAGCCCGCGACACAAACCGCAATCCGCATATTTACCTCACTTTGATCCACTACCCGACCCGCAACTGCCTTATCCGCAACCTGACCCACAACCTGCTGACCACCACCAAACAGGAAGTGATGTTGCTGTAAACCGGAAGTGATATCATCAAAAGTGTGCAGGGACAGAGATATGTAAAATTTTAAAAGGACTAAAATATAAACAATATAATATTAGATAAGAAATTTCTATGAGACCCACAACCCGACCTGCAGACCCGCATCTATACCCGCACCTGAAAAGCCTACCCTCATTCCACAGGGTACCCGCTTTTTTTGGGGGGTAACCTGCGGGTACCCAACCCGCTGCAGGATTCTACAGTGGGATAATGTGTCTCAGCAGGGCTCCTTCGCAAAAATAAAATCAAGCAAAAACCTGAATCATACAACTTTTTTCCCTAAACTCTCCGAATTTTTTGGATTTTAGCCCAAAAAGTCCAAAATGATATGATGTTCGGGCCAATTCCAGAGCAGACCGCAGAAACTTGAAAATAGGATAGGGACCTCTGCCATTGACTTATACACAACCTCAGCAGGTCTAAGATGGCACATTTATGGATTAAGGCTTTTTTTGCTCCATCAGGCTTTAATAAATCTCACAAAATTTCAGTTTAAAAACCAAGAAATTGGAGTTTTGCGCCAAAAAGCCAGACTGGAGTTTAGTAAGTAACCCCCCATATGTCTAGCTATGTATGTAGCTCTAAATCCTCTCACCTGTTTTGTTGTTTAGCAAATCTTTTATATAGCTTGTTTTCAGCAGCACCATTGATTGATTTTTGTTGCAGACCAATTTAAGTTTAAAATGCAAATACTGGTTAAATACCTTTTCATTACAAGCTGTATTTCCTTCACTATTTCCTATTAGTATGTTGCTCTTCTGTGCATATTTTACAGTGGGTATCTCAATCACAGCTGACAAAAACCAAAATCAGCAATTTATTATAAACCTTGTATGTCATATTGCAATCTGTTTGGAATGGAAATTCTTTGAGTCCATGATATCATTGGTTTGTGAACAAAACTATTTATATTGTATCCCCGCATGCAATGTGCATTACAGGTTTGGGATCTCTTATCTGGAAATTAAGTGTCAATTTACAGGAAGGCTATTTCCTATAGTTTCCATATTAAGCAAATAATTCTGATAGTTATTCAAATTACCTTTTTCTATGTACAGGTATGGGACCTGTTATCCAGAATGCTCTGGATCTTTCTGCAATTTGGTTCTTCATACCTTTAGTCTACTATAAAATTAAAATTATGTAAACATTAAATAAACCCATAGGCTGGTTCTGTTTCCAATAAGGATTAATTATATCTTAGTTTGGATCAAGTACAAGGTACTGTTTTATTATTACAGAGAAAAAGGTAATCATTTTTAAAAATTTGGATTATTTGGGTTAAATGGAGCCTATGGGAGATGACCTTTCCATAATTCGGAGCTTTCTGGATAATGGGTTTGCAGATAACGGATCCCATACCTGTGCTAATAAAATAGTACCTTGCCCTTGATAGTAACTATGCAGCATAATCCATATTGGTGGCATTCCTATGTTTTTTAGTAATACTTTTTTAGATATGGTGATTTTTTAGATATGGTGATTCAAATTATGTAAAAACCCTTTTCTGGAAAGCCCCAGGGACCAAACATTATAGATAACAGATCCCATACCTGTATCTGAATATAATTCCTGTAAAAATGCATCATTAAAACATGTAGTAAAAGACCTATAATATTATAGTAATATCTTTCTAATATATACTATGTAATACTTGCAGGTTTAGTTAGCTATATATTCATATACATGCATAAACTGATAAGGTACCCCCTACTGTAATCAGAAGTTACAGAGGCATTCCCTGACCATCCTGTAAAAGCACAAGGCTTATCCTATACAAAGGTCATTAAAATCCTGTGTGAGATCTTGCACAGCAACCTCTGTAGCATGAGTGTACTGTAATTAAGAAGGCTATCAGAAGTTACAGAGGCATTCCCTGACCATCCTGTAAAAGCACAAGGCTTATCCTTTATACAAAGGTCATTAAAATCCTGTGTGACATCTTGCACAGCAACCTCTGTAGCATGAGTGTACGTGCAGGGGCAGTCCTGGCGCTATTGCTGCCTGAGATGGCTTTTCTTCTGCCATCTCCCCTTCCTACAGGCACTCACCTTTTCGTTGCCAGAGAGGGTCAAAGGGGGTCCTCATCGCTAGTGCAGAGAGCATAATTGCACTCTCTGCAATAGAAGAGCTGAATTTCCGGTTTTCAAATTGAGTTTCTCAATTTGCCTCATTGATGCAGTGCGCTGCTGTACGTGTGCTCTATGGATTTATGAAAATTAAAAATCATTGGTGTAACTTGAAAGCACTGAACTGTCCACAAAAAAATGTTTGTGGAGGAGGCGGAGAATGAACAGATCCATGCAACCCCTCACTGGGCTGCTCACTGCCTGGCCGCTCCTATAGTTTTTGTTGGGCGGTAAAGTGTAGGCAAGGTATGGGTGACTAATAAACAGCACTGCAGTCTGCTTTCCCCCCCCCCCCCACACACTGTCAGCTGTATCGGAGTTACATCACTGCTAAAAACTTAAAACCTTATGGATTTATCATAAAGACATGGAAAAATTATGATTTATGGATCAATTTGACCACTGGAGTACAGGGTGAGAGATGACATAGGCTTGTGAGTAATGATGCTGGGTAGAGGTTAATTTCCATGCAGCTGACTCTATCATCAATGGCCTCCATCAGATTGGCTGCCCCCATCAACCATTTCCATTTTTTGCTGCTAAATTATGAACACCAAAATACTTATTGTATTAAAATGTCTTCCTGTGAATTCAAATGTAAACAGACTTTTTAATTAACATATACATAACCTAAGTAATGTGTATTTTATTTAGTTTTAAAAAAAGGTTTTCAGGAACCTTAATTTTTTTTTATAGTTTCTGTGTCAACCTCACCTTGCATTCATCCATATGGTAACATTTCTGCTTGCTCTCAACCTCCGCATGATACATTTTCTCAGATTGTTCTGCCTTACTTGTCACATGATGGATTATAATTGAACACTTTCTCATTCTGAACTTACACATTTATGTATCAAACATTATTGTCCAAACTTTTAGTCTATTTTAGTCTATATATTCTTTTTCTCCTGTGTTCATCTAGAAACTCAACCATCCTTATTCATCTCTGATTTATTCCATCCATCCTCCCACAAGAATCTAACCCACACATCCATCTTATCTGTTGCCTTCTATTGCACCCTGTTCATTCACATACTGATCTGTCTCTCTCCCTTTTTCCTACAGATGAATTGTCTCATTGTGATTTCTGTGTGCAGCATGAATAGGTGTAGCTCACTTGTGTTTTTTACAATATTTGCAGTTTTTCTCTTAAAATTAAAACCATAACTTTTTAAGTAACAGAATGCAATTAATCAGCAATTTAGTATTCAGTTTTTTTTTAAATAATTACCTTTTTCTCTATAACAAAACAGTTTTGTGCACTTGAGCCCAACTGAGATATCATTACTCCTTATTAGAGGCAAAGCAATCCTATTGGGATTAATGTTTGAATTAATTTTAAGTAGACGTAGGTATGGAGATCCAAATTACAGAAAGATCCCTTATCTGTAAAACCTCCAGTCCCAAGCATTCTGGATAACAGGTCCCATACCTGTTATCAGATCGAGAGAATTTTAGAAACTGACAGGCAGCACAGATTAAACTGATCACTAATGATAAGCACATTTTTTTTACCAGGTTTAGATTTGCAGTGAAATGATGCATTTGCTATTGGCAAATATTTTCATGAAACCACCCAAAAATTGTGGTGAAAATACTAGGCCACAAAACATGCATTGACTTCAACATATTTAGCGCTTAAAAAGTTGTTGTGAAAAAAGTAGCTGCTGAAAAGTTCTGGCAAATAAAATGCCCATAGCTAAAAAATCGTTGCAGAAAAAGCAGCATGATAAACCACCCATTGACTCTACTGCTGTTTCACAATTTTTTTGAGAAAACGAGAGAGATTCACTCATCACTACCACAATAAAGCATCTTTATCGTTAGATTGCCCATTAGTTTGATTTAGAAAAAAATACTTTGTTAAAATAATTGCCACTTTTCTCCAATATTTTCTCATAATAATGCAACATATACTCAATTAGTACTAAAGTATCAACTGATTTAATTTACTAATCTTACATATGGCCTACTGAACTTGTCTAGCAGATCAAAGGACTTTTTTATGAACACAAGTGCACTTTCAGGCTCAATGTGTTTTGCCCACAATGCAAATACATTTTTCTGGGTTAAAGGAAAACTATACCCCCAAACTTAATACTTATGATAACCCAATAGCATATACTACTAAAAAAGTGTATTCTTATGAAAATGGTTTATTTATGTGAAGCAGGGTTTTACATGTGCTGTTTTATGCAATATATTTTTATAGCGACCTACATTGTTTGAGGGGTATAGTTTTCCTTTAAAATGTGAATTCCTTTGTTTTTTCATGCACGACTTTTCTCAACACATCAGGTTTTTCTACAGCAATTCTCATGCATGTCTTTGTTATTTTTTTATTTGCCTAAAAGTGTTTGCCCGGTCTGAGTGGTGTTAAATCATTATTACCTATAGAAACAGTGTTTCAACCAATCAAGCATAAGCAAGGAAACCCAAATTAAAGATGCCCTCTAGTGACTTCAATCACTTTTCCCTGGCTGGTAAACCTTCTGTTAACTTCTGCCTTTGCTATTCATATTCTGTATAGTAAAATAAAATCCCCAAAAATCTTCACATAAGCATAATTATTCTTGTAATCGCACCATCAACAGGAAGGGAGGACCTCCACGGGCGATCGAAATAAGGTAAGAGATGGAAATGTTGGATGAACACATCGTCTGCATCCGACAGTCGTGTTGCGTCGGACGAACGCCTGCATTTTGTGTAGCGCGTCGGATCGCGCCGAAATCGCCCGTGGAGTTCCTCCCTTATTTGTCACTGAACATATTTTAATGGAATAAATTGTTGAGGAATTGGTATATTACATATACCAAGGTTTTTTTTCATGGCAGCATCATTTTCCCCTGAATAGTACTCTAAAGGCCCCTATATGTCCCTTTTAATGGTGATGGCAGAAAAAGGCATTTCACCATACCTACATACTTTTACACTTCCCTAAATGCAGCATTTCAGAAATAGAACACATTGCATAGTTTTTAAATGTATTTTTATTCTAAGATATGCACATGAATTTATATTGAGCATGTATGAGTCTGTGTTGCTAGAGATTACAATCTGGTGTTCATTTCCCCAGGCATCAAATGATAGAAACTTGCCTGTGGTCACAAAAGAGCTGACTTTAGTGCTGAGTCAAGCTTTCCTGCTTAAAGATTTCATACTTAATATTATTATTTCTCAAGCTTCACTTTTCTGTCTTTTTTTGTACTGATTGCCAATTCATTTGCATGTGATTTGTACAGGTATTGCCTGTTATCCAGAATGCTCAGGACCTGGAGTTTTTACAGATATTGGATCTTTCCGAGATTTGGAACTTCGTATCTTACTGGAACAGTAACATCAAAAAAATGAAAGTGGTTTACAGTAATGAAAATAGAATGTAATGTTGCTCTGCACTGTTACAACTGTTGTGTTTGCTTGAGAAACTCTACAATATATTATATAAACCAGCTGCTGCTGTATAGCCATGGGGGCAGCCATTCAAAGCTGAAAAGGGAGAAAAGGCACAGCTTACGCAGCAGACAACAGATAAGCTCTGTTATATACAATGGGATTCTTCGGTACTTATCTGTTATCTACTATGTATCCTGTGCTTGAATGGCTGTCTCATAGCTACAAAGCAACTTGTTTATAAAATTGTAGTAGTGTTTCTGCAGTAAACTCACCAGTAAACTCACCAGTTTTCCCAATGCAGGGCAAGTTTGAGTATATTATCATGACTTTAAAATACTTTCATTTTTTGATATTTCTGTCCCTTTAAGTCAACTAGAAAATTATGTAAACATTAAATATCCACAATAGGCTGGTTTTGCTTCCAATAAGGATTAATTACATGGTAATGTTTTATTATTACAGAGAAAAAGGAAATCATTTTTAACAATTTGGATTATGTGAGACAGCCTTTCTGTAATTTAGAGCTTTCTGGATAATTAGTTTCCAGTTCCTGAATCCCATACCTGTACTTGTTTTCATTTGGAGTAGTACATTGCAAATATGTATCTGGATATCAGGGCCACTGACCCAGGCAATAAAATAACAGATTTTCTGTGAACCAGTTACCGTATATACTCGAGTATAAGCCGGCCCGAGTATAAGCCGAGGTACCTAATTTTACCTACGAAAACTGGGAAAACGTATTGACTCTAGTATAAGCCTAGACAAAACTACAACCCTGTCTCCCAGCAGCGCACATTCCGCCAAAACGACCCCCCCAGCGATCAACCGGACTTCTTTGCAAAGTTGATGGTGACAGAGAATTGCCAAACGGATTACTGTGTGCATTGTCCCACTGTCCCACTACCATGTGCAGAGGGTGCTGTGTGATATTGCCATCACTGTTAAAGGAGAAGGAAAGCCCCAGGGCGCAAAACCCCTCCCCCCCTCCCGTGTATTGCCCCCCCTCCCTCCTCCCCCCTGGCCTACCCCTCCCGCTGGGCAAATGCCCCTAACTTGTTACTCACCCCTCTGCGCAGGTCCTGTCCACGGAGTTCACAGTCGCCATCTTCTCCCACGCGCGTCTTCTTCCTGCTCTGACCGGCGTCTTCTGGCGCATGCGCAGTAGGAACAGGTACCGGTACAGCTCTATTGCGCATGCGCCGAATGTCACGAAGTTTTCCGATTTCACTTCGTGACATTCGGCGCATGCGCAATAGAGCTGTACCGGTACCTGTTCCTACTGCGCATGCGCCAGAAGACGCCAGTCAGAGCAGGAAGAAGACGCGCGTGGGAGAAGATGGCGACTGTGAACTCCGTGGACAGGACCTGCGCAGAGGGGTGAGTAACAAGTTAGGGGCATTTGCCCAGCGGGAGGGGTAGGCCAGGGGGGAGGAGGGAGGGGGGCAATACACGGGAGGGGGGAGGGGTTTTGCGCCCTGGGGCTTTCCTTCTCCTTTAATCCTTCATATAACCAACAGAGGGCGCTGTGTGATATTGCAGTCACTGTTATTCTTTCATATAACCAACAGATGGCACTGTGTGATATTGCAGTCACTGTTATTCTTTCATATAACCAACAGAGGGTGCTGTGTGATATTGCAGTCACTGTTTTCTTTCATATAACCAACAGAGGGTGCACTGTTATTCTTTCATAAAACCAACAGATGGCACTGTGTGATATTGCAGTCACTGTTATTCTTTCATATAACCAACAGAGGGTGCACTGTTATTCTTTCATATAACCAACAGAGGGCGCTGTGTGATATTGCAGTCTCTCCCCAAGCGAACTGTTGGTATAGGAATGATTAAAAGTGACTGCAATCTCAGCTACTGCCCGCTGACCCGAGTATAAGCCGAGGTAGACTTTTTCAGCACATTTTGGATGCTGAAAAACTCGGCTTATACTCGTGTATATACGGTACTTTTTGTTGTTTGCTAGGATAAGTGGGAATATAGCAACCTGATGAAACTGAAGTTTCCGTGGCTCACATTCAAGCTCAAACTGGAAAGCTTGACAGCAAAAAGTAGATCTATAAACCACAAAAAATTAAGAATAATCATTGTGTTAGGATACAATAATCTACATTGTGCTTAAAATTTGGAAGGTAAACTACAGTACCTTTTTTAGCAAAAATCCAGGCTGACAAACTACCATTTTAAAATTAAAAATACAGCAGCCACAGATCCATCCTATTATCTGCCTACATACTGTACCTAGTATAATGTCCAATGGCAATGCTTTATGTCATTAATTCAGCAGCGTTGTTACCCATTATTATTATTATTATTAACATGTATTTATATAGCGCCAACATATTGCGTAGCACTGTAAAGTAAATGTGATTATACAACTAAATCACCATTATGGTTGTATAGGAAAAATACGACAGCGTAATTACTCATTCATGCCAATAAAATTTCAGTATAATACTTTTATAGTGACGTAATTATGATTTTGATTAAATATGTGATGTTGCCAGGGTCAGGTTGGCAAAACATTCAGGTTTAGGAACTTCATGTATCAAATACTTACAATTTACAAAAGCAGACCTATCCATAAAAATAATTAAAATTACCCATAGGTAACTTTTTTTATGTACATTAATAATTTGAATTACAGTTATACAGTAGTTTGTGTTTTTAAAACTAGAAATGTTGACATTTATCAAAAACTGTAGAATAAAATATACACAGCATGCTCCAGAAAAGTGAGTAAGGCCTGATTAGCATCAGGGGTGTGGCCTGATGGCATCTAAAACCAATCCTTTCTTAAATCACAAATTGCTTACTATGCATACACACATTGGACTAAGAAATGAGCCTATATTTGGACTGAGAATCTTTTTAAAAAAATGGGGAAATGGCCTATATTAACAGGAGTGTGAATTAAAAGATTGAGTTAGATTAGATCCAATAATAATATTAGCACGTCAAAGGGATGAGAACTAACATTATTGAAAGCATGGCTAATGTAAGTTGTGAACAAAAATCATGATTGTCTTCGGGATTTTAGCAAGGAACACTGCTCAAGATAAATTTGAATTACTAGGCAAGGAGCACAAGCTGTATTGAGAAATAACAGAATAAGGAAATATCAAAGAGATCCCATAAGAGACAAAATTACATAATTTGAAACTTCAATTTACAGAAATCTCATTAATATAAGTCTTCACAATATTGCTGACAGGCGATACAGGGATCCATTTAAAGTAAAATAATTGAGCCAGGAAAAGATGAAAAATGTAGACATTTATAGTAATGGTTAAAAGCAAAATAAAAAAAAACCCTAAATGAGCACATTTAAACTAAGTGAAACTCATTTATTAGAAACTGCCCCTAAAAAGCATAGGGAGTTAGGAAAACTGATGCCTTAGGATTATATAGCAGAGACTTAGGTGAATCAGTACCCCAACCCCAGGCACTCAGCATCAGCCCTACTACATTCCCACACCACTTGTTAATATGAGAAGCAGAGTTGGACTAGGCTGGTGGGACACCAGGAAAAAACCCGCTAAACCCGCTCTACATGGCGCCTGAAACTGTGTGCTCCCTGACCCCGTGCCCCCATCAGTGTGGGGGGGGGGGGGGTTGGCAGGGGCCCCTGGATGTGTGTGTTCAGGCCCCTGATGCAGCAGCCCCAGTGGACCCCTGATGCAGCAGCCCCTGTGAGCCCAGACCCTCCTCCCTGTCCGATGCTGGTGAGAAGTGTACCTAGTAAAAAATGCTATGCTGTGCATTAGGGATGACCTTCACAGTAACAGGTGGGGCATGGAGGAGGGGTGATTCCGGGGGTGGGGGGACTCACTTTTTTTTAATATAGCGTAAAAATAATGAGAACATATGAAAAACACAGACAAAGCACATCAGCGAAAATGGACAGGGACTGCAAACTCACCGACAAGGATAGGCACTTGAATTAACAGTTAAGTAAATACAATAAAGCCAGAAGCGCCAACAATGCTTTGACTTCAAAATGACCCACCACAACTATACATCTCCACAACTTTGCTCCAGGGACCGCCTCCCACTTCCAAACAAGGGTTCATATTACAATATTACAACATTTGGCAGGTTATGAAAGTTTGAACACACCAAATTACATCAAGTGCCCCAGCTGTCTAGAGTTTACCGCAATATGATTATTGCATTTTATGTTGGGGCATAAACTGCAATAATCATATTGCAGTAAACTCTAGACACCAAAGAATAAACACTGTGCAAAGAAAAACATAATATATTCAATTCAACTTTACAATCTGACCAATATAAATATAATGTGCTGTTCTATTACAATGTTGTACAATATACAAATAGTATAATGTGCTATTCTATTATACCATTGTACAAATATAATAAGAGCTCAATTTATTAAAATCACCAGAAATCATGTCTCTCTACATGCAGGATTTGTGTAAAAGGCAGTTATTTTGTTAGATTTTCTTGGACTGGAATAAGTTATTTGAGTGAGCTCTAATTCATCTTCTAGGAAAGGAAACCCCCTCTATAAGATATATTACATGTAACTGTCAATGAATATCTGACACCTGCTTCAAGAAGACAGAATGAAGAGAAACAGATGCTAAGAGAGGGATGGTGAATTTCATTATGATGAACTTATATTACATTTTTATTTTTGCGATAGTTTAAAAACTGCACATTATGAGCTTCACATAAATGTAACCTATTGTAGGGCTATCATTCTGAAATACTCATATCCAAGGCCAACATGTAAATACATACAACCTAGGTATAAGAAACAGAACACCCGGACCAATGGACCAAATGAATAAATGAAAAAGCCACATTGTTTGGAGAAGCTGAAGGATGTGTTAATTAATTTTAGGTGATAATCACATCATGGAAATTATAAGTTTGGTACATACTTTGCATGTTCATATAATGACAAATAATCACGAGGCTATTGTACAGAACAGGTGCTCCCAGAACATCTTCATACCTCCCAACATTTAAAAAATTAAAAGGGTCAGAAAGCTGTGATTGTTTGGCCACCCCCATATTACAATTTTACAACATTTAGCAGGTTATGAAAGTTTGAACACATCAAATGCAGTTTATTGTCATACCCTACAATCTGACCAATATAAATATAATGTGCTGTTCTATTACAATGTTGTACAATATACAAATAGTATAATGTGCTATTCTATTATACCATTGTACAAATATGCCCTTTCTGATAGTCTCCTACCAGCTTCTGCTATAAAGTGCATACCATGTGTTCAATTATGTCCACAAGAAAAAGCTATCTATAGTGATAATAATTATGTGCCTTGTTCACCACCTGAACCTTTCAATATACATTTCTGGGAGTTTTACTGCAATGTTTTATGTGTTATAACAGTTTTGCTGAGAGAGAATTGCCCTTTAAGCTGCTAGTCCCAGTTCTCCCAAGAGACCTGCTTACCTTAAATAGCTACACTTGTTTCTTTGCTTATCTTAAATTGTTACAAAAGTATCCAAGTGCAGCTGCTGACTGTACTGGGCACTCTGCCAAAAAGCCTCTTATTTTAATTAAGTTTCAGAAACTTTGTATCTTTTTCTCGAGCCAGTGCAGGAGATCAAAGAGAAAGTCAGGACATTTCAGTAAGAAACCGGGACTGCGAGCTGAGTTGTCAAAATTGGGACTGTCCCGCAGAAAACGGGACTGAATATCAGCTTGAAAATCTTAGTTAGCCAATAGAGTTATCACCTTTATACCACCTTTTTGTTATTTTTTAAACATTTAAACAAACAAAAAACTAAAGAATTGTTTGTTACTGATATGGATTATGTTCAGGATAGTAGTCATCAATGTACAGTTGTATTATTATAGAGTAAAAGGAAGTAATTTTAATTTTTTTTAATTATTTGTGTAATGCTAATTTGGGCTATCCAGACACAAAGGAGTTAATGTCCAGCTAGCATGGGTTACATGTGACTCAAACACTGCAGGCTAGGGCCTTCGCTAAATGGAAGATTTCAGGAATGGTGTAGTGCAACTACAACTCTCAGGCTACTGTGCAACAAAACAGGAAAAAATGGGCTCAGGAAGTATAGGGGATTAAAGCCACAGGGGCACATTAATCCTGTGGGTCCCTACATTTGCTTAAAATGGACTTATGGAAAATGTTCTTTCCAAGAAATTGTGTTTTCTGCATAGCTGATTTGAAATAAAAGAGATCCCATATATCAGTAGTAGTAAAAGCTGGATATTGGTTCAGTAACCCCACAGACAGTTACTAAATATTGTAGCATTTTGCAGCAGTGGTGAACCTCACCTCGGCTAGCAGGCTTTCTATTTATGGGTTTGAAGGTATACAAATGTCCAAGCATCACTAATCCAATTCAACGGCAAGAATCTTAAACAAAAGATAATAAAAACATTTTAACTGGCAAATATGTTACTGAAAATACACGATTGTACTTACAGGATCTAATTAAAAAAAGGCATCCAGTTGCACATGTATCTCCTTGCTGTCATGTCCTCAGAGCATGATTAGTGCAAAGCAGGTTAAGGAAGTGATAACGGTGATATACACATGTAACTTTATGCTTTTCTTAATTTAATCCTTTTAATTACAATCATGTTTTCAAGTCTGTGCTAGTAAGTCTGCACTTGTAGCCTTTCTTTTGTTTTAGCTTCTAAAGATTGTCCTGTTTCTCCTATCACTTGTCAAGTCAATATTTATATATTAAGCAGACTGAAATCATTATACACTTTAAAATTAATTCATGTGTGAGCCTTCTCTCAGGTAGGCCAAATAAATATAAAGGTTTGTCCCACAAACAGAGGAATTACATTTGGAAATTGAACCATTCATGAGATCACGTCAGGGAAGATAATCGTTTCACTCCATTTGCTGATTAGGCCAAAATTGGCCATCAATATCTGCACCTTTTAGAAATGTATAATACAGTTATGGGATTCATTATCTGGAAACCTGTTATCCAGAAATTTCTGAATTACGCAAAGGCCATCTTGCATAGACTCAAATTTTATCCAAATAATCCAAATTTTAAAAAGGATGTCCTTTTTCTCGGTAATAATAAAACAGTACAGTGTACCTTGTACTTGACCCAAACTAAGATATTATTAATCCTTATTGGAGGATAAAACCAGCCTATTGGGTTTATTTAGGGCCTGATTTATCAAAATCCAAATTTATTTCAATAAAAAATGTCTGACCAAACTAGAGTCCACGATTGGAGCTCATTAATTATTTAAAAAGCATGATTTAATAGGATCGGGACAATTCTTTTTCCCGAATCACTCAATTTTTTCAAGCTTTTCCCCTACCTATCTCTAGATTTTGCCTTTCTGCCTTCAAACCTGAGCATTCACTGAAATTAGCACAGGTAGATTTAGTTAGCATGCTACTTGCTGAGTAAAAACAGTGACAGACTGGGATATTGCTTCATATTTTAAAGGAGAACTAAATCCTTAACGAAATAAAAACCCTACCCTACAAAGACCTCCCCCCAGCCTAGCTGCTACCCCTGGTAAATATCCCTAACTTTTTTTAACTTACTCCTCGGTGCAGATTCATGAAATCTGAGTTCCATCTTCTTCTTCTTCGGTAAGCTTTGGGTCTTCTTCTGGCTTTCGTCACATGCGCAGTTGTCAAAAACCCAAAGATTGCTCCAACTTCGCATGCGCCGATACGGCACTTGCTTCCAGAGGATTATCAAAGAGAAGAAGATGGCACCTGTGAACTCCCCTAAACAGAATCTGCACCAAGGGCTAAGTAAAAAGCTAGGGCAGTTACCTGGGGTAGCAGCTAGGCTGGGAGGGAGGAGGGACTATGTAGGGTAGGGGGGTATGGTTTTTTTTAATAAGGGGTTGAATTCTCCTTTAAGAGCTCAGCACCACTCTCCCCTCTGCACTCTCTTGTACCCTGTACTTTTTCCATTTGCTTTTTGGCTGCAATCGATGGTGGAGGGGGTTCATAGTGCCTACAGTTCCCCACTAGGAGACATGCCTGGGTCAGCCTGGGGTTTTTTTCCTGGTGTCCTGCCAGCCCAGTCTTACTCTACATGAAAATAACAGTGGCCAGATTTTATCTGCTGATTTATTATTTTTGTAGAATTTTAATACCTAGATGACTTGGCTTATTGGGATGGAAGGATCACTTTTTTGAACAAGTTATCCAATGATGCATTGTGGAGTTGTGTGTGTATGTAAATGTTTTGCGGGCACTATACCGATTTGGGGGGGGGGGCACACATTAACATATTGTCATTAGGCAGTGGAGTAACTATAGACAAAGCAGACCCTGGGGAGGGGCCCAGACTACGGGGTCCATTACCTCTAGAGGCACACTACCAAAAATATGGTCATCTACAGCATCTATTCGCAGGGGGCAGGCACACGTGCGAGGAGGTAGGGGGGAGTGATTGTGTGGATGCCAGACCACTCCAAATGGTTTTCTGAGGGTGGTTTGCTCTGTATTTGAGCCCCTGCCATTTGGCAGATGCTTAAATTATATTTTCTTTTCTGCTGCTTCATACCACATGCTCTGTGCTGCTTTAAGTTACCTGAGATTAGTGACTAACTCACAATATACACACAATATACTATATTCACTATAAATGTCACAATACAAGGCTGAATTGAAATTCTCATTATATTGCAGCTCAGAAATCAGTGCAATTTCATCAGAATGTAATAATCAGCCCTGTAGCATCAGCTTTTAATAATTTTTCATATTCTGCAAGCTCTTGTTACAGAGATTCTGAAACTTTACTCTGGTGCAGTAAGTTTAGTATAAAACATGTATTTGATTTTAGGCTTTTGTTCTCCTTCACTTTTCAAGACTGGGCAATTTAATTAAAATGTCTTTCCTTCTTATGAAATAATTTAACAGTAGCAATATTTATACTGAGCTTTATTTGATCATAGTAACATAGTAACATAGTAAGTAAGGTTGAAAAAAGACACATGTCCATCGAGTTCAACCTTTTTTTTTTTTTTTTTTTTTTTTTTTTTATTAACTACCTATCTGCCAGTTGATCCAGAGGAAGGCAAAAAAACCCATCTGAGGCCTCTCCAATTTGCCTTAGAGGGGGAAAAATTCCTTCCTGACTCCAAAGTGGCAGTCGGACTAGTCCCTGGATCAACTTGGACTATGAGCTATTTCCCATAACCCTGTATTCCCTTACTTGCTAAAAAGCCATCCAAACCCTTCTTAAAGCTATCTAATGTATCAGCCTGTACAACTGATTCAGGGAGAGAATTCCACATCTTCACAGCTCTCACTGTAAAAAACCCCTTCCGAATATTTAGGCGGAACCTCTTTTCTTCTAATCGGAATGGGTGACCTCGTGTCAGCTGGAAAGACCTACTGGTAAATAAAGCATTAGAGAGATTATTATATGATCCCCTTATATATTTATACATAGTCATCATATCACCCCTTAAGCGCCTCTTCTCCAGCGTGAACATCCCCAATTTGGCCAGTCTTTCCTCATAGCTAAGATTTTCAATACCTTTTACCAGCTTAGTTGCCCTTCTCTGTACCCTCTCTAATACAATAATGTCCTGCTTGAGTGATGGAGACCAAAACTGTACGGCATATTCTAGATGGGGCCTTACCAGTGCACTATACAGTGGAAGAATGACCCCCTCCTCCCTTGACTCTATGCCCCTTTTAATACAGCTCAAGACCTTATTTGCCCTTGATGCTGCTGACTGGCATTGCTTGCTACAGCCAAGTTTATCATCTACAAGGACTCCAAGGTCCTTTTCCATAATGGATTTGCCTAGTGCAGTCCCATTAAGGGTATAAGTGGCTTGGATATTTTTACATCCCAGGTGCATGACTTTACATTTATCAACATTGAATCTCATTTGCCACTTAGCTGCCCAGATTGCCAGTTTGTCAAGATCATGTTGCAAGGATGTCACATCCTGGATGGAATTAATTGGGCTGGATAATTTTGTGTCATCTGCAAACACTGATACATTACTTACAACACCCTCCCCATAGTCATTAATGAACAAGTTAAATAAAAGTGGACCCAATACTGAGCCCTGGGGGACCCCACTAAGAACCTTACTCCAAATAGAGAATGTCCCATTAACAACCACCCTCTGTACCCGATCCTGTAGCCAGTTTCCTATCCACGTGCAAACGACTTCATTAAGCCCAACAGACCTTAGTTTAGAAAGCAGTCGTTTGTGGGGCACAGTATCAAACGCTTTGGCAAAATCCAAATAGATCACATCTACTGACCCCCCACGTGTCTGTATTTGTGTCATCATCTTTTAACAATATACCTTTGTTCCTTATTAAACTCAACATTATGAATGTTCCAGAAACTATGTTGAACCAATCAATTAAAAAAATAAACCAACAGACTCTTATGGGCAGATTTATCAAATTGGGAAATTAGAGCTCACCACAGAAAAACTCGCCACTTTCTATTCATTCCTATGGGATTTTTAATGGGCGAATTTGAGTTCACCATTTGATTAAGAAGCTTATAAAAATCTCATAGGAATGAATAGAAAGTGGGTGAATTTTTCTGTAGTGAGTTCTAATCTCACATTCTGCCCCTAAATGTCTAAGAAGGGGCCTTCTTTATTATGGGCGGAAGTGTGCTACAGAATTGTAACTGTATGAACTTAATAAATCAGCCAGGCGCTAGTGGTTCTAAATAACAAACGATGATAACCATTTATTGCAGGAATATAGAACAGGTCTCTCGGAGGACTATACAGTACATGTTAAACTTTACTTATAGTTTGAAATTCCAGAGGTGCTTGCCCAAATTAGGGGCCAGTAATCATTCTGAGGAATGTCCAACCACAAGCATCAGGTGAGTTACAGTAATCCCCAAGTTTGTATACTTGAGTTCCTGTCTTGAGGGTGGCACACCCAATAATCTTATCCTTCTGCTTTCCTTGTAGGAGCATCACGCTTCTCACTAACTTCCCTAATCTTAAAGGGTTAGTTCACCTTTATGTTAACTTTTAGCATTTTTTAGAATGGTCAATTCCAAGAAACTGCTCAATTGGTCTTCATTATTAAATTGTTATCGTTTTTAAACTATTGCCTTTTTCTTCTGACTCTTTCCAGTTTTCAAATGGGGGTCAGTGACCACATCTAAAAAACAATGCTCTGTAAGGCTACAAATGTATTATTATTGCTAATTTTTATTACTGATCTTTCTATTTAGGCCTCTCATATTCTCCTTATTCAAATGAATGGGTAATTTGAATGAAAAGCTAAATAACTAAAAAAAAACACAAATAATAAAAAATGAAAACCAATTGTAAATTGTCTCTGAATATCACTTTCTACATCATACTAGAAGTTAATTTTAGGGTGAACCACCTTTTTAACTCCTAGAGCAAGCCCTCACACTAGCTTCACCTACAGGGCCTACCTTCATCCAGGCTCTAACCATCATCCACCTTTCTGCACAGGTGAAATCCAAAGAGAGAGCAAGTTTAATCTCACATCTGATCCAGACTATTTTGATCTGATATGTAGGTCATAGTTTTGAATCTGATGCAGATTGTGGGTCTTATTTTTCAATGTTTGATAGCATTATACTAGTATGTGTTTTTCTGCACTTATCTTTATATCAGTTAATGTTGAGACATATTGGGTAAAGTCTGTAGAATCAGTAAATACATCTATATTTGCATAAGACATGTTCTTGCGTGTTAGCCATATAGTTTTGCAGCACTGCACACTATTTTATGTATAATATCATTGCCCAGCTTGTCTTATTAACAAAAGTCTCACATTTGGTGTCTGCAGTTTTTTGCTAAATGCAGCAAAAAAGTTGGATGGAAGAGGAGGGAAGGAACAACAAATCCTCCTTCCCTACACCCCTCTTATAACTCTGCCATTAAATGAAACAGTTTTATTAATGAAACTTAGATTAATTGAGCCATATTTCTCTGTTCATGCTGACCTTCAATATAATTACTTTAGGGAAACTAGAGCTGAAGATAAAGCCAATGCAGAAAATTTGGTGAGAAAAAGGAACAAATTAATTTCTAATTTACTGTCTCTTCATTACCAAGAAAATTAACTCCACTCCATTCTGTTAATAATAAGAATGAGCTTTAGTAGAGAATAAAATCACATGATTTTACCAAAAGAGTTACATATGCTCCTGTGTTTATGGTACATTAATAGTGCAGACTTTTCTGGCGCTTATGATTGGCATAAAAAACAAGGGTATATAACCCAGGTTTTTTAGAGATTGGGTGGCACATTTATCAACATTACTTTATTTAGAGGTTTTTCAAACCATTGATAAACTAATTTGCTCTGAAACCACAAATGCTATGTAATTTATTAATATATCTGCATATAAAAAGCATGGACAAAAAAAGAAAAAGCCGAACAATGCAATAAATATGAAAACCTTGAAAACCCTCTAAAAACAATTTAGTTTTTTTTTGCACAATTACTAGTGGAAAAAAACAGAAAACCTCTAAAAGTTCAAATGGCTAAAAACGGTCTAATAGGATCAGAACAGCCATCGACTTCTGTAGGACCTTCAAGTTTTTCAAGTTCTTGAATTTATCAAATTATTCAAATTTTTTATTAAATATGCAAATATGTGAATTTCGTACTATTTCAAGTTTTTACTTAAATTTAAAAAAACTTTTAAATGTACTAATTTGAATTTTGATAAATATGATTTTGTTCAGCTGAACACTTGGGGGTGTACATCTGTGGAGGCATTAGAAAGTGGAGAACTTTCGGAGCTCAAGCCTGCAGAAATTTTTACTTAGAATAAGCCTCCAGTACACAACCAAGGGATTAGTTCAGACTTTTTATGTATAGAATACCCATCTTTTTTATTTTATCAAACATTTGTCTTTGTATACAAATGTACAACAGTATTTGTCAGAGAGCTTGAAACTGCCAATGTCTGACACATTCCTCCCTCTGGAGATAATTCATTATTAACTCAGTATTGATGTCTCTTCAAATATACATGTAAGTTCTAATTAGAATAGATAGAACAATGTTTATGCCATAGATGTCTTCTTCAGCTGGCTTAGCATTTTTGTTTTGAGCGCTGACATTTATTATACAGATTCATGACATTTCTGAAGACACTGTCATCCTTATATGTCTTTCTTATTCTATATATTTAATTCCAGAGATGTCAGGTAGTATTGAAGACCTCTCTCTTGTGCATTGGACCCAGCAGTGGTTGGAGAATGGATCTCTTTTTTTTCATGTATCTCTACGCCGAATGGAGCTAACCTCCAGTAGCACCCCACCATCCATGCAAGAATCCCCGCAGGAACTAGACGAGCAGTTACATGTTCTCCATGTGTCTGTCATGGTGAGTTACCTATAATTCTATAATCTCTTCATCTGCAAAATGTGTTGAAGTAGTAAAGGGATTTATGATATATTGAGAAAAATTATATTAAGAAAGTTATATTTGATATCATCCACAGTTATGAATAAGATATTCATCAATAAGTTAAACTCTTTATAGATTCTGCAGTTTCAAAATACATATCAGAGAAGGAAAAGCAAGGCCTTGTACCTCGCAAAGCATTTGATGCCTGCCAAGGGTAAATCTATAAGAAGTAAATATATGCTATAGCCCAAGTACACAGCATTTTGCTGTACAGTACATCAGCAGAACATTTATTGAGTAGATGTCAAATTTCAAAACACAGTGTTATGGCTTTTGAACTTAATCAGAAATGGAGATTACAGTGCTGATCTTTGGAAAGTGGTCAGAAATTTACTACTTGGTCCCCAGTTAGTACTGACAATGAAATAGAAAAACTCTGTGATTGAAGATCTATATCCTTACTTGAAAAATGTCTGACCTAACACCATGAATGAGTAAACTGAGAGGATGAAAAATACTTATAAATCTGCAAAAATACATTGAGTACATGCAGAAATGTTTTATTGGCTTTTTTTTTTTTTTTAGTTTGGGAAGAATGAACTGAAAACTGGAATTTCAACAGTTGTATATTGTCTATTGTATAGGTCCAATACAACTTTATCTAACTAGGTTTTTTTTTTTTACTAAAGGTTGTAACTTTCTGTTCCCCATTTCTAATACAAGTATGAGACCTATTATGCAGAATGCTCAGGAACCTGTTGCTTTCCGGATAAGGGGTTTTTCTGTAATTTGGATTTCCATATCTTGTCTACGAAAAAATAATATAAACATCAAATAAACCCAATAGGATTGCTCAATAAGGATTAATTATATCTTAGTTGGAATACAATGTGCTGAGTCTATGGGAAATAGCCTTGCCAGTAATTTACAGCTTTCTGGATAACTGGTTTCCAGATAACCAATCCCATACCTCTACTTGCTTAGGATCTTTTAGCAGTCTGTTTAACCATGTACTTAAGAAACATTACATACTTCCCAATTATGGGCCAGATTCAATTCAGTGAGAAAAAGGTTTATCAAGACAAGATTCAATTTGAGATGCAATTTGACATTGTTTATAATGTAAAAACTCTATTGAAGAGTATGGGAAAAAACTGAAACTGAATTGAATTTAATCTTGCCCATGAGTTTTTACATAGTAAACAGTGAGATAACTCACTTATTTGAATCTGGCCCTATATGTGATACTGACTATGAAGATTTTCATTCATCCAGGTCATCGTATATCTAGTATAGGTCAATCTAAAAACAACTGGACTTGCTGAGTAATCAATGAAGACGTTTCACTACTCATCCGATCAGCTTCTTCAGTTCAATTGACTGGTGTGGGAAGTTTTCAGCATATAAATTCTTCCACTAATCCATTTACAATGGCATTGCAACTCTTCAAAGAGTTGACATCTGAAGAAATTCACAGAGGTGTAGATTCTGTGTAGTTACTGTGATAGGATTATCCAATGTGTCATGCAACTCCTAGAACTCCTAAGACACCACCTGACTGCTACATACAATGCGGTTCTAACATCTGTACCATGGCGGATTCAGAACACTTCACACATCCATTCATGCAACTAACACCTCTTTCTAGGAGTTGCATGACACATTGGATAATCCTATCACAGTAACTACACAGAATCTACACCTCTGTGAATTTCTTCAACTGTCACCTCTTTGAAGAGTTACAATGCCATTGTAAATGGATTATTGGAAGACTTTATATGCCGAAAATTTTCCACACCAGTCAGTTGAACTGAAGAAGCTGCTCGGATGAGTAGTGAAACGTCTTCATTGATTACTCAGCAAGTCCAGTTGTTTTTAGATTGACCTATACTAGATATATATGTGATACTGCTTCCAACACGCTTCATGTACTCACTACACTGTACTGATGCTGTGCGTCACCTTTTTTTGTTTTCTTTATGGCTGCAGAGATTTATTTTATTTAACAGAGAGAGCAATACGCTATCATATAAATCTAAAAAACATTCTATTAGTGGTACCAAAAACAAAAAAATGTAATTTGGCTGCTGACTGGAAAAAGCAACTAAAAGCAAAGAAATCAACAGAAAAGTAAAAGTATTTGTTATTAACTGTTATTTTAAAGTAAGGTTTGTATATTTAAGTACTGTGGTTTTATTTTTATAGTTTTTTCCCTGTCTTGGGTGCTAAATAGCAAAGTTTGAGATGGCCGCTTTTTAAAAGAGCTCAGTGTAAATATATTCAATAGACCAAACTGCTCAACATGTTGATATAGGCTCTCTGCACAGAGTCGCCATTACGCTACAAGACATCTGGGTCCTACTGCTAATATAACACAAAGATCAAATAGGGCTAAACTAAAAGAACTTAAAAAACTAACGGAACAACATCAAAATGAGGCTGAGGCAGATTCACAACAATACCAGGGTTACATTCCAATGCCTAATACAGAGGATCTGGTACTAATCCTCTGCCCCTTACATGATCAAAAATTAGCCTCTATTAAGGAATCCATAACAGAGGTACTACAGCAAGTGACTAATCATTCACAACGTTTAACAGATCGTATTTCATCACTAGAAAATGATCTCGACAAAGCCCAAAATACCATTGATATGCAACAAAAAGAAATTACCATCTTGGCAGATAAAATGGAAGTTCTTGAAAACCGCAGCAGAAGGAATAACCCGAGACTCATAGGGATTGCTGAAACAATCAAAGGAAAAGATTTGGAAGATGTTTTGACAAAATGGCTTCCACAAGCTCTCCAATTGCCTCTCTCGCATCACCATACCAGATTGAACAATATCACAGGATTGGCCCACGAATCTACAAATCGACCAAGACAAGTAATTTTTGAATACTCAATTTTGCAGACAAATATAAAATCATAGAAGCTTACAGAAAGACAAAGGAGCTGCAATATAAAGGACATAAACTTGCACTTTTTCAGGATTACTCTGCATCGGTTTCTGCAAAGAAACCTCTTTGCAGAAACCGATGCAGAGTAATCCTGAAAAAGTGTTCTCACCAATATGTAAAACGCTATACTCAGCTGGATAAAAATTCTCATTATTATATCCGGCAAAACTGAAAGTTATCAACAAGACTGATGGCAAACCACAATTCTTCAAAAGAGCTGAACAAAGCGCTGAACTACATTAAAAGCAGTCAGGATACCCAGGATCAAGATTCCCAGGAGGGTTGACTTTTTACATTGGACACAGCAATTATTTCTTACATAGTTCTGAAATACTACTTGATGGCTGAAGTAGGATTCCTTCATACATAGATCTCCTTTCACTACAGGACAGTATCTCCTGGATCTCCTTAATTGAAATACAGTTACTCTTGTTTCGCAGACTAACTTCAGAGGACAACTTTATATTGAACTTTGCTTTACAGCTTCAATATGAGAACTATGGAATCAGGAAAGATGGGTGGATCTAAACCCTACAAAAAGTGACTATAAAGGAAGTAATCCGCATTTCACATGATATAAAAATCTGAATTATGTAGAAATGTTCTCTCCTTTTCCTTTTCTCTCTCTTTTTCTTGAAAAATATGACACTATGTCATTATAGTTCAGATAATCTATTGAATCTGGTTAAACTTTCACAGTTAAGATGCTATAAATGTCTTCAATATAGAGAATTATATCTCTGTCTCTCTCTCTCTCTCTTTTTCTTGAAAAGTATAACACTACGTTACACCGGTTAAATTTTTCTTGAATTTTCTTTCACTAATTGAATTACAGCGAGCTTACGGGTGTGGCTTGTTGGTGACAGCTGCAAAGGCTGCCACGCTACTTTTGAGTTATGCATAATTTTCATTTATTATATTTCTATGTTATGTTATGGTTTTTGGAGGAGGAATTTTGTTTAAACAAAGGATATTTCCATACAATCTCAATCTATCCTGGATTCTGGACTGCTCGCTGGGACAGTCAGGCTGGGAAAAATCTCAAAAATATGACACGTGCACATTGTAAGAAAGGAATAGGTTAGGATACCATGTCTCTTGCAAATGATGGCATAGATAATTCAGATAAATATCTAGAAACCATGACAATTATCTCATGGAACACTGGGGGCTTAAAGGACCAGTAACATCAAAAATTTTTTTAAAAGAATTCGTTAGAATACAACGAAAAAAAACACCAAGAGAAATAAAATCTTAAAATAGCAAAGCTTTTATTATGAAATAACTTACAGAAATTCTGCTTCCGTTCCTCTACAAAAAAGGCGACACGGCGACCAACTATACTGCGGCGCTCGATTTCTCCTCCCTGGCTATTCTAGTGACAGTGTTTCCTCTGCCCCCATCTCCTTTTGCAGCTCTCGGTGCCGATACCCCTTCCTGCGCTGCGATATCAGTCGGCAGCTGTGAGTGTTGCAAAGAAACAGGACTTCTTCGCCAGCCTGGATGAGACCCTATTGGCCCGAGCAGAAGCATTCGCTGCAGTTGACATTGCCGTGTCCCAAGGCAAGAGCCATCCCTTCAAGCCAGATGCCACGTACCATACTATGAACAGCGTGCCATGCTCCTCCAACACCACCGTGCCACTCGGACATCACCAGCACCATCGGGTGCTAGAGCCCGGGGACCTCCTGGAACACGTCACCTCCCCGTCCCTAGCATTGATGGCCAGTACCGGACATGAAGGAGTCAGCGGCGGCGAAGGAGGTGGAGGGGCAGGAGTTGGTGGCGGAGGCTTGATCTCTACCTCGGCAGATCCGCACAGCCACATGCACGGACTGAGTCACCTGTCCCACCAGGCAGCCATGAACATGACCTCTGCCCTTCAGCACCCTGGACTGTCACCCCTAGTTTGCTCCTCCGCTACTTGAATCGCTCAGCAAAGGCTTCCAACTCACGCGGGTCAGTCTCTGAGTCGCAGACACCAAGCCTGCCGAAGCCACCTGCCCCCCATTGCAGTGATGAGTGGCGACCATGCTAGGGACAGGGAGGTGACATGTTCCAGGAGGTCCCCGGGCTAAAGCACATGATGTTGGTGATGGTGAGGGCCGAGTGGCACAGTGGTGCTATTCTACTTCAGTTTGCTCCGCAAGATCCGTTCCAGGACTGTACGTAAAGGGAGTCTTGTGTGTCTGTGACTCAGAGACTGACCCGCGCGAGTTGGAAGCCTTCGCTGAGCGATTCAAGCAGCGGAGGAGCAAACTAGGGGTGACAGTCCAGGGTGCTGAAGGGCAGAGGTCATGTTCATGGCTGCCTGGTGGGACAGGTGACTCAGTCCGTGCATGTGGCTGTGCGGATCTGCCGAGGTAGAGATCAAGCCTCCGCCACCAACTCCTGCCTCTCCACCTCCTTCGCCGCCGCTGACTCCTTCATGTCCGGTACTGGCCATCAATGCTAGGGACGGGGAGGTGACGTGTTCCAGGAGGTCCCCGGGCTCTAGCACCCGATGGTGCTGGTGATGTCCGAGTGGCACGGTGGTGTTGGAGGAGCATGGCACGCTGTTCATAGTATGGTACGTGGCATCTGGCTTGAAGGGATGGCTCTTGCCTTGGGACACGGCGATGTCAACTGCAGCGAATGCTTCTGCTCGGGCTAATAGGGTCTCATCCAGGCTGGCGAAGAAGTCCTGTTTCTTTGCAACACTCACAGCTGCCGACTGATATCGCATCGCAGGAAGGGGTATCGGCACCGAGAGCTGCAAAAGGAGATGGGGGCAGAGGAAACACTGTCACTAGAATAGCCAGGGAGGAGAAATCGAGCGCCACAGTATAGATGGTCGCCGTGTCGCCTTTTTTGTAGAGGAGCGGAAGCAGAATTTCTGTAAGTTATTTCATAATAAAAGCTTTGCTATTTTAAGATTTTATTTCTCTTGGTGTTTTTTTTCGTTGTATTCTAACGAATTCTTTTAAAAATTTTTTGATGTTACTGGTCCTTTAAACATTCCAATTAAGAGACGTAAAGTTGTGGATTATCTCAAAAGAGAAAGGGTACACATAGCCTTCTTACAGGAAACTCATTGGCGCCAACAAGACACTTTCTCTATGAAAGATAAATGGATTACCTCCATCACTACTGCATCTTATAAATCAAAATCTAGAGGGATAGCGATTGTACTAAGTGACACTTTACATAGTAAGATTGGAAAAGTTTATAAGGATAAAATGGGCAGATATTTAATGATGGATTTAGATATTTATGGGCCTTTTTATACTTTGGTAAATGTTTATGCTCCGAACACTGATAAAGTTTTCTTTTCAGAACTGCTTCAATGGCTTGACTCCTGGGGGGCATCAAAACTGATTCTAGGTGGCGACTTAAATATGGTGAACGATCCATACTGGATAAATCAGATACCTCCTCTACATACATACTGAGAAGAAGCAAACCACTACACACGCTTTGTAACCACCTTTAATTACAAGACGTGTATAGATATCTATTTCCAGGTAATAGAGACTATACCGTTTACTCGGTAGTTTATAATACACACTCGAGAATAGACTATATTTTTCTATCAATTCATCACTTAACCTCAATTGAAGACTCTAGTATAGGTAATATTGACATTTCAGATAACGTTCCTATGAAATTGATATTAATATTGTCAAATCCACAACCATATTCACTTAATTGGAGATTTCCAGCATACCTATTTCAAAATGAAGATTTCAGAAACTATCTTAAACAACATTGGGCAAACTATATTAATGATAATTTAGTATATTGGGAAGACAAACATCTACTATGGGCCGCAGCCAAGCCAGTGATACGAGGTCACATAATATCTTATTTGATTAAGCGAAAAAACTATTTGATGGCAGATATAATGTACTACAAAAAGAACTTACCCGTGCATATAAAGCATTTAAACTTACCAACTCACAAACAGCTAAAGAAAAATACACAAAAACAAAAGCTCGTTTTAATACTATATTGACGGAACAAATGCAACATAAATTGAGTCATACAGCAAACAAATACTACCGCTGGGGCAATAAATCGGGGAAACTATTAGCAAACATTGTTAAGAGACAACAGACCAATACATTTATTCAGAAGCTAAAAACACCTAAGGGATGGGCTAGTGATACATCAGATAAAGCACAGATAATGACAACACATTTCAAAACACTTTATCAACAAGCTCCTGATTCTCCGGGAAACGGTTTCAGATTTCTTCAGGAAGCTCATCTGAACAAACTTACGGTCCAGGATAGGGAGATTCTTGATGCACCTGTAACAGAAACAGAAGTTTCCACGACCATTGGCAAATGTAAAAATGGGAAATCGCTTGGCCCGGATGGATTAGGAGCGGAATTTTACAAACTATTGCTTCCAGAAACAACCCCACTATTAACCACCCTATTTAATGATATATTACAAGGAAACCCACTGTGGGATAAGGCGGCAGATGCTAGAATCATTCTATTACATAAGGAAGGCAAGGACCCCACAGACCCATCCTCATATAGACCGATATCCTTACTTAATCAGGACTTAAAAGTTTTGACTAAAATAATTACAAAAACAGATTGCAAAGAATTCTACCTTCTATCATCATAACATAGAGAAAAGAAAACAAGGGATGCTGATTAACCTAGACGCAGACAAAGCTTTTGATCTCGTACACCCATATACGATGACTTATAAAATTTCAACATTATGGAATTCATATGTTAAATCTTTTTAAATCCTTATACAATTCACCACAATCTTTTCTTATGGTGAATGGTTATAATTCTGAAACTTTCACTATACAGCAAGGGACGTGGGGTGTCCTCTCTCGCCTTTGTTATTTAATATAGCTTTAGATCCCTTAATAAACTATCTCCTTCGAAATAAGATATATGACGGTATCCCACTTGGACACACAAGACATAAGATAGCGGCGTTTGCTGATGACATTTTATTATTTATAAATGACCCTCAAAAGGAACTGCCTACAATAATAGACACCATACAAACCTTCAGTACATTTGCGGGATTCCGCATTAACTTAAATAAATCAGAAGTATTAGACTTGGGAGATGGGGGGAAAACAAATAGAAACATTACTCTTCCTTTAAAGAAAAAGCAATCTTTTATCACTTACCTGGGAATCAAATTGCTAAAAAAGCATACAGATATATATTCGCTAAATATTCGACAGACCATAGACTCCATGCAACAAGAACTTCAAAAATGGGAATCTTTAAATCTTAAATTTTTGGGTAGAATCCATCTAATAAAAATGATCCTTTTTCCTAAATTGCTTTATCAATTGCAGATGTTACCATATTCTATTAAATCCTCAGATTACTGTATAAAAGATTGCTTAAATCCTTTCGTACATTTATCTGGAACCGGAAAAGACCAAGAATAAGACTGTCTAACAAAAGATCTGGGAGGGGTCAATTTTCCGAACATAAAAGAATACAATGCAGCAGCATTATTACGGTTTGCAGGAGATTGGTTACATGATAGAAACATATTCACTTCTACAGAGCTTGATCAGTTTTTAACGGGAGGCTTTTCATTTCGGTAAGGCATAGATTTAAGTTATCATCCAAGTATTCCATTTATCTCACATGGCTTGGGAATTTCCAATTGGCAAAAAAAAAATAAGACACTACTTGATAATTCTATAATATTAACCAAAGAAGAGATGACCCAGAAATTCTCATTTCTAGCTGATGATCATATGCGCCTTATTCAAATCATTCACTTTACTACTAAAATTATACAGAAACTATCACAAACAGATAAAAAAAAAATCCAATAAATACATTATGGCCCAAACACAACTCGGTCAAAACCATTTCTCAAATTTATCGAACAATTAGAACTACATTACAAACTGGAAAATCCAACATCTTTTTGAATAAATGGACCTCAGCAATCCTGTCAATTGACTCCTCCAAAATACTTCAATATCATGCAAAAACTATGAAAACTTTATCTGCCAGCAAATACCAAGAGATGTCATTACAAATCTTACATCATTCCTATCTAATACCATTAGACATCATATAGGTACTTTAAACTCGGATAGATGTCTAAAATGTCAGCAACCTCAGGCTGACCTCGTACATTGTCTCTGGCTTTGTCCTAATATTCAAATATTCTGGGGAGAGCTTCAGGAATACTGGAAATCTCTAACACAACAAACAAATTCCTTTACGTTAGCATGGACAATTTTTGGAAAACCGTATCCACATCTAACCTTAAAAAGGTCTGAAAGACAATTAGCAGAAAGATTAATGGCAGCTTCTAGGAAAACTATTTTATACCATTGGCTCTCAACATCCCTACCCCCTATATCACTGGTCAAACAAAAACTCCACCATATTTTCCATATGGATTGGTTGGAATCTACTATAAATAAAGAACAACACACATTTTTATGGATGAATTATATAGCTACACTCCCTACACATACTTAATATCTCACTATCTATGCATTCAGACAAACAACTTGGTATGACACGGAAGCATTGCTTAACAATACCTTATTACAAGAAGCAGATCAATACATCCAAAACTTAAGTCATCCACAAGAACGGAATCTACGATTGACCCCCAGGAGTCACCAAATAAGCTGGCTGCTACATACCAATGGCCATAAATTGTGGAAATGGACATATTGCCTAATATGATCTTATTCCTATGTGATATTGACGCTGAAAGTATGGTTAGAAATATTTAGGCAACGGCAAAAGAAAGTAACTGAGTATGGAATGTATTATGTGTTTATTTTTGCCTCCAAATATTCCTTTGTTTGTATAATTTTCTATACATTATTGTAAAAAAATGTATAAAAACATGTTTAAAAAAAAAAAAGTTTGGTGTGCTGTTGTGCTTACAGCAAGTTGGCACAACCTGCTTTACTTTGCATTTAGTTTTCCCTCAGTTTTAGGTAGGTGCTTTGTAAGTGGAGTTACAAACACATGAGTTTCAAACTAAAGGAGGTTCAACCTAGGTCAATTGTTTGTTCTAAACTCAAATTTTTTTGTATTCCTGTTTTGATCTGTAACTAGGAAAATGAATGCTAGCAAGGTTGAAGGTCTGACCCAGTGCACAGTCTGCCATATGTATGCAGATTTGGAACAAGCTGCTTACCTCTGTGGTGGTTTGAGCAAACTGCCACTTTAGTGGCTCGAATTAGAGCACTAGAGCAGCAAATTGCAACACTGCGGTTGATTGACAATCTTGAAAAGAGTCACTTGCTCACTGAGCAGGACCTATCTGGGTCAGATAGTTTGGGGGGAACAGAACAGCAGCAGGATGATGAGGTAGTTAGAAAATCTAATTTGCGCAAAAAGAAATTGGAGGCTGCTCCAGGGTTTATACATCCCAACAGATTTGCCAGATTTTGTGAAGAAGTTGGGAGGGTGAACTCTAGATTGGTAATTCTAAATGGGACTGATTGCTCTAACAGCCGGGAGACCAGTTTCTCTAGTAGTGGTGGGGAGGACAACAGAGTCTGGCCTAAGCAGATTGTGGTTGTAGGGGATTCAATTATTAGGAAAGTGGATAGGGTATTCTGTTGTCTGGATTGCTACAAACAAATAGTTTGCTATCTTCCTGGTGCCAGGGTTTGACATGTGGTTGATCGGGTAGACCAATTATTGAGTGGGGCTGGGCATGACCCAGCTGTCTTACTACGTATTGGTACTAATGACAAAATAAATGGTAGATGGAAGACCTTAAAGAGTGAGTCCAGGGATATCCCTGAACTCTAAGATTAAAGGAAGGTCTTCCATTGTAATTTTTTAAGAAATTTTGCCCGTGCCAAATGCAAATTTAGGAAGACAGCGGGAGCTTAGGGAGCTAAATGCGTGGCTCAAGTCTTGGTGTAGGAAGGGTTCAGGTTCCTAGAGCACTGGGTTGATTTTTTTGGGGGTACAACCCATATAGACGTGATGGATTGCACCTCAATGGATGGGGGTCCACTGTGCTAGGGGAAGGAATGGCTAAGAAGTTGGAGAAGTGTTTAACCTAGACAAGGGGGGGGGGTGAGATAAATAATTATGGGGAAGCTAGGGTAGATAGGGCAGTGGGATAAGTTTACATACAGTTTACCAGCTAAGGAGGTCTCTCTTGGCTAATGCTAACTCAAGATATAATTCTCTGATAAGTAATGCAAATTTCAAAAAGAAATGTAGTAACCTCCACTGTATGCTGGCGAATGCATGGAGTTTGTCAGGTAAAATGGGAGACCTAGAGTTAATTGCATGCTCTAAAAATTATGATATAATTTGTATCACTGAGACCTGGTGGGATGAAAATGTGACTGGACTGTGAATTTAAATGGTTACATTCTTTTTAGAAGGAACAAAATTATTAAAAAGGGTGGAGGAGTGTGTTTGTATGTAAAGCCTGAATTAAAGCCATGCACTAAAGAAATAACCATTGATGGCACTGGTGAGGGTGTGGAATCCCTCGGGGTAGAGATTTTCACTGGGCAAAAGGTTACAAAGAAACTGATCATTGGTGTATGCTTATAAACCACCTTGTATAAGTAGCGAGAATGTAGCCCAGCTACTTTTACAAATAGAATCAACTAGGTCGTTATTATTATGGGTGACTTTCATTATCCAGATATCGACTGGGGTAATGGCGTTGCCAAGTCAGAAAAAGTTAATAGGTTTATAAATATGCTGAATGGCAATAGTGATCATAACATGGTCTCCTTTGAGATTATGTTGCAGATGCAATTCCATAAGGGAGTAACTAAAACACTAAATTTTAGACTTGCAAACTTTGACAGTATAACATATTAAGTGGGAAATGCTCTTCACAGGAATTTCACAGGGTTAAACACAGAACAAAAATGGGAAGTCTTTACAATGCGGCTTAATAAATATACATGTCAGTATATTCCCCTTGTAAGCAAGGAACGTCATATCAAAGCAAAACCTTTTTGGTTCAATAGAAGTGTTGGTGTTGAGGTGGGTAAGAAAAAATGTGTTTTTAAGGCTTTCAAGTTAGCTGGGATTGCTGAAACACATTTAAGGTACAAGGAGGCCAATAGATCATGGAAAAAAACAGACAAGCTAAAATCAAAATGGAAAAGGGTGTTGCAGCAAGCAGTAAAAAGAATCCAAAATTATTTTTTAAATACGTAAACAGTAAAAAAAATTAAGCAGGAAAGGGTGAGACCCTTAATATCAGAGGGGGTGGTGAGTCAGCTGGTTGAGCTTCTGAACTGTTATTTTTCATCTGTCTACACAAATGAGGAACCAGTGAATGAAGGTTTCCTTCTTGATAGTCCTCATTCTAGTAATACAACTAATAATGTATGGTTCATTAAATTTGTACCAGCATGGTTTTATGCATAATAGATCTTGCCAGAATTACTTAATTTATTTTTATGAGAAGGTGAGGAGGGATCTCGATTCTGTGATGACAGTGGATGTGATTTACTTTGCTAAAGCATTTGATACAGGGCCACACAGAAGGTTACTGGTTAAATTAAGGAATGTTGTCCTGGAACATAGTATTTGTACCTGGATAGAGAACTGGCTAAAATATAGACTACAAAGAGTGGTGGTAAATGGAACATTTTCTACATTTTCTAATTGGACCAGTGTTGTTATCGGAGTTCTGCAGGGCTCTGTACTTGGTGCTTTTCAACTTGTTTTTTTAATGACCTAGAGGAGGGCATTCAAAGTTTCTAATTTTGCTGATTATACTAAATTGTGTGATTTGACTAAGTTGGAAAATGGGGCAGCAAACTGGAAAATGAAGTTGAATGCACTTCGGCAAAAAAAATATAAATGCAAATTATACACTAAATGGCAGTGTGTTGGGAGTTTCCTTAACGGAGAAGGATCTAGGGGTTTTTGTAGATAACAAATTGTCTAATTCCGGGCAGTGTCATTCTGTGGCTACTAAAGCAAATAAAGTTCTTTCTTGCATAAAAAATGGCATAAACGCAAGGAATGAAAAAATAATCATACACTTTCAACGATGGGGTTGTTTTCTCTGGAAAAAAAGGAGCTTGTGTGGGGACAGGATTACACTTTACAAGTATATTAGGGGACATTATAGACAAATAGCAGGAGACAGTGTCGGACTGGGACACTAGGGGCCCACCAAAGAACCTTAGACCAGAGGCCCACCATAAAACCTTATACCAGGGGCCCACTCTCAGTACTAATATTCTTCATCTCCTCGATCAACCTCTATTCTCTTAGTTTGTTTTATTTACTTACTATAATCTATTATTCCATATATTTAGCCTCTTTGTTCTCATAGAATAGGGAATGGCTATGAAATAGGCCAAAAGTTTAGCAGCATGAGGGCCCACTGATACCTAGGCCCACCGGGAGTTTTGCTGGTATCCTGGTGGGCCAGTCCGACACTGGCAGGAGACCTTTTTATCCATAAAGAGAATAACCGCACCAGAGGCCGCACCCTTTAGACTAGAGGAAAAGAACGTAGGTGTTTCTTCACAGTGAGGTTGTGGAATGCACTGCTGGGTGATGTTGTGATGGCTGATTCTGTTAATGCTTTTAAGAGTGGCTTGGATGATTTCTTGGACAGACATAATATCAAAGGCTATTGTAATATTAAATTCTATAGTTAGTATAGATACAGTCATATGAAAAAGTTTGGGAACCCCTCTCAGACTGCATAATAATTTACTCCACTTTCAACAAAAAAGATAACAGTGGTATGTCTTTCATTTCCCAGGTATTGGGGTGTTTTCTGAACAAAGATTTATAGTGAAGCAGTATTCAGTTGTATGAAATTAAATCAAATGTGAAAAACTGGCTGTGCAAAAATTTGGGTACCCTTGTAATTTTACTAATTTGAATGCATGGAACTGCTCAATACTGATTACTGGCAACACCAAATTGGTTGGATTAGCTTGTTAAGCCTAGAACTTCATAGGCAGGTGTGTCCAATCATGAGAAAAGGTATTTAAGTTGGCCAGTTGCAAGTTGTGCTTCTGTTTGACTCTCCATGAAGAGTGACAGCATGGGATCCTCAAAGCAACTATCAAGAGATCTGAAAACAAAGATTGCTCAGTATCATGGTTTAGGGCAATGGTCCCCAACCAGTAGCTCGTGAGCAACATGTTGCTCTCCAACCCCTTGGATGTTGCTCCCAGTGGCCTCAAAGCAGATTATTATTTTTGAATTCCAGGCTTGGAGGCAAGTTTTGGTTTCATAAAAACCAGGTGCATTGTCAAACAGAGCCTCAATGTAGGTTGACAATCCATATAGGGTCTTTCAAATGGCCAATCACAGCACTTATTTGGCACCCAAGAACATTTTTCATGCTAGTTTTGCTCCCCAACTCCTTTTACTTCTGAATGTTGCTCACGGGTTCAAAAGGTTGGGGATCCCTGGTTTAGGGGAAGGCTACAAAAAGCTATCTCAGAGGTTTTAACTGTCAGTTTCAACTGTAAGGAATGTAATCAGGAAATGGAAGGCCACATGCACAGTTTCTGTAAAACCTAGGTCTTACAGGCCAAGAAAAATAAAGGAGTGGCATATGCGGATGATTGTGAGAATGGTTACAGACAACCCAAAGATCACCTCCAAAGACTTGCAAGAACATCTTGCTGCAGGTGTATGTGTACATCCTTCTACAATTCAGCGCAATTTGCACAAAGAACATCTGTATGGCAGGGTGATGAAAAAGAAACCCATTCTGCGCTCATGCCACAAACAGAGTCACTTGTTGTATGCAAAAGCTCATTTAGACAAGCCACAGTCATTTTGGAACAAAGTGCTTTGGACTGATGAGACACCAATTGAGTTATGTTATGTATGGAGGGGTGTATGTATGGATGCTGGCTTTTATTTGGAGGTGTTTAACTTGATGGACTTTTTATTTTTTTCAATCCAGTTCAACTATGTAACTATGTAACATAGTTATGTACCACAGTAAATAAAGAATATGCAAAGGGAGTGCTAAAGAAAGGTAGCACAGATGGAAAGGGGAGAAAATAGGAAAGTAAAATTATGTACATCCAAGAGTACTGCAAAATATGTTACATAGGGAGGTGTCTGATGGAACCATGTTGCCCAGTAAATAACAATTAAGGTCTGTATTATGCTGCTGTATTTGAACATTTCGGAAAAGCAAACAAAGACAACTACTGCTATAGTCATTCCAGCATTGGCAAATAATTAACAATGAAAACCAATGCCGAATTGTCTCAGAAGATCACTCTCTACATAATGCTAAAAGTATTTTTATTTTAAAGTTGTACAACCCCTTTAAAGATAAATCACTGTTTATATAATTAGTTTTAAATTCTATTCATGGTATACCAAATTTGTACCTGTAATATAAAGTATAAAGTGCCTCAGATCTGATTCCCTCCCAAAACACTGACTTCCATATTGGCTAAAGCAAAATACCCTTAATATAAATGTATCTAGATTAGAATGGCTGGGACAATCAGTACCACAGTTTATTCGGATGTCCAGTACTGTAATATGCATATGATATTTTGCACTTCTGTGATTATGAAAAATATTACCATAGTTATTCAGCTTGTAACTGTATGAATTATACTGAGTTTAATTATTCCAGTTTTAGATTGGAGGGATAAAATATGGACCAATGGCTTTAAATGGTGTGTTAAATATGCATAGAACAGGATGGGCATGTATTAGATATTATATAACAAGATTTCTGTTTTAAATGCATGTAAAACCATAAATTGTATCATACCATTAACACTATCAACTTTTTGGCTATTTAGGGGGCATATTTATCAAGGGTCGAATTTCGATTTGAAAAAACTTCAAAATTCAAATTCAAAAAGACAAGTTTTTTTGGTCAAATAGTTCCGTTTTTGATTGAATAGGTCCTTATTTGGCTCTAGATAGGTTCTAGGAGGCTAAACAGCAATTCGGCAGGTTTAAGATGGCGAATGGTCAAAGTCTAATTTTTAAAGAGACAGTACATGATAAATTTAGATTTTTGAATTTTTTTCATTTTTTTCCAATTTGAATCGAATTTGAACTATTCCCTAGTTGAAGTACACAAAAAGTAAATTCTTACAGGTTAATTGCCATTAGTAATATTGGGATAAAGATGGGACAAAGATTACTAGGATGGAATTCCGCTGTTTGAAGTTTAAGGAAAGTGGATCTATAGATTTTTTTCACTGTGTGCATATACATTTGTGCTCTACATTGCAAACAGTTCTGCATAATGATCATGAGTTATAAATAACTGTCGGCTAGTCTCTTTAGATTACAATCAGACTTACTGCTCTGTAGCTACCCAATTACTGATGGTATTAATTTTTAATAGGCTCTGTGGTTATTAGATATCCTGGGCTGTGTAGATGCACATTTACTGTTTTCCATTTTATATTATTGTGTAAGTTTATTGGATCAAAGTGCTTATCCTTAACTATCTGAATAAACTGGCAATAAAGTATTTAAGGCAAATCAAATATAAAGCATAACGTACAATGTGTAATGAACTGTCAAGAATATTTTGGCTTAAATGACTTTAGGGTTAGTACACGAGGTACCAAATCCATGGCATGGCAGGGTAGCATGACACATAATATTTCTAGAAGATGCAGTAATGTACTACTAAACATTCTTAAAATAATAACAAAAATTGATTAAAACTTCTAAAGTGCCATAATCCACTGCCTAACATGCTTTCTATATAGGTATTGGACATGTTATCCAGAATGCACAAGATCCAGAGTTTTCCAGATATGGGATCTTTCCGTAATTTTGATCTCCATACCTTAAGCATGCTAAAAAATAATTTAATATTAAATAAACCCAGCAGACTGGTTTTGTTTCCAATAAGGATTAATTACATCTTAGTTAGAATCAAGTACAAGGTACTGTTTTATTAGTACAGAGAAAAATAAAAAATAATTTTAATACATTTGAATGATTTAATTAACATTGATCTATGGGAGATGGCCCAATTAATATCTTTTTGGATAATGGGTTTCTGGAAAATTGATCCCCTCCCTGTACTTTTCTTTTTTGTTTTTTTTGTTTGTTATGTACTTTAAGTAGTATTTTTCATTCTTAAACCTCATTAGAACCTTATTAAAAAAATTATGATAAAAAATCGACAGTACAGGTATGGGATACATTATCTGGAAACCAATTATCAAGAAAGCTCCTAATTAGGGGAAGGTCATCTCCCATAGACTCCATTTTATTCAGATAATTCAAATGTATAAAAATTATTTCCCTTTTCTCTGTAATAATAAAACAGTAAGTTGCACTTGATCCCAACTAACATATAATTAATCCTTATTGGAGGCAAACCCAACCTATTGGGTTTATTTAATGTTTACATGCATAAAAGCTTTCACACAAGTTTTTTCTTCTAAAACCCAATCATGACTTCAATCAATTTTAGTCTCTATGTTTGGTTATCAATTCAAACAGAGAGACTAATAATAAATCTCTCCCTGTCTGTCAGGCTGTAGCCCCATATGATTTGTTGTGCTCCAAAACCAGAGAATTCAAGGCATAGTTACCCTTGTCTGAAATTTTGTAAATGACCCTGACATTGTATAGGAAAGCCATGTCAAACACCAAGTATTTGTTCATCATATACCTTATAGTAGACATTTCAAAATTAATTGCTGATTGGTTGCTACCGGGAAGTGTACTTGTGTAATTGTAACTCACGTTATCAGGAACCTTGCGCAGTGACGGGTACACTCGAATGCACAGATCAACCCTGTGGATTCCGGTGTTCGCCCTTTTGGGGCCCTGGGCTTTCTGCTGCGGAAACCAACAAGGATTTGTGTAGCTAGAAACAAGTCTAGCTCACAACTCATTGCCCTCACCGGCAAGGATTTCGAGAAGACGTGGTCAAGAATCAGGCGAAGGGTTCAAGGCAGGCGGCAGGAATTGTAGTCAAGGGTCAGGCAGGAGTCAAAAACCAGGATATCAAAGTCAAAAATACACTTTAGCAGGAACAGTAAACTGAGGCCTAGCTTGGGCAATGGCAAAATGGTGAAAAGGCTATTTAAATCTTTAAACTATCTAGTTTTGGCGCCAAAATTCAAACTCGCACCAAACAATGAAGTTATGATGCCCGGTGTCATGACGCATGCGTCACGACGCTGGCGAATTGATGCCAGCGTCACTTTGAGGGATGTTGACGTCAGCACCGTGTGTGCGCCCTGTGCCTGTAAGCCTGGAAGAAATGTGCCGGGAGGTAAGAACGCCAGGAGATCTCCCGGCACATCTTAGCTCCCCTGTTTGCAAATCAGCCTCAGTGACTTCAGTACTATTACTCTTTATATGTATATATCTTCTTGAATAATGTAGCATCCTTATGCAGAGAATAAATGTAAACCAACATATATCCTCACCTCATTTACTGAGGAATCCCATGGGTTCATCCTGCCTTGCCAACAATGCAGCTTTGTGCGCAAGGGGTGGCTTCAAAAAGCAATTAAACCTGAGGTGGGCATGTATACTTCAATAGAGATCTGAATACCCCAAGGCAATAGTACATTGATAATCCCAAATCTATAACCTGTTAAAGCTTTAAGGTGGTGATGTAAAATCAGCTTACCATAGTTGAAATCTGGTTGAAAAAAGTCCATCAAGTTCAACCCCTCCAAATAAACCCAGCATCCATAAATCCAACGACCCCTCCATACCCTCACATAAATTGCATATACCCATATCTATACTAGCTATAGATTTTAATATCACAATAGCCTTAACAAGCCATTCTTAAACGCATTAATGGAATCAACCATCACAACAACACCCAGCAGTGCATTCCATAAACTCACTGCCCTCACTGTGAAGAACCACCTATGCTGCTTCAAATGAAAGTTCTTTTCCTCTAGTCTGATGTGGCGGCCTCTGGTGTTGTGATCCTCGTTATGGGTAAAGAGGTCCCCTGCTATTTGCCCTATATGTTCTCTAATATACTTGTAAATCAAATCCCTTCGCAAGCATCTTTTTTCCAGAGAAAACAACCCCAACCTTGACAATCTACCATCATAATTTAAGTCTTCCATCCCTCTAACCTGTCATTTATATCCCTCTTAAGGACTGTACCCCAAAACTGCACTGCATACTCCAGGTGTGGCCTTACCAGGGACCTATAAAGAGGCAAAATTATGTTTTCATCCCTTAAATTTATGTACCTTTTTTATGCAAGACAGTACTTTATTTGCTTTAGTGGTATTCTGTTATGACACTGCACAGAATTAGACAAATTGTTATCTATAAAAAACCCTAGATCCTTCCCAGTTAAGGAAACTCCCAACACACTGCCATTTAGTGTATAAATTGAAATTATATTATTTTTATCAAAGTGCATAACCTTGCATTTATAAACATTGAACTTAATTTTCCAGGTTGCTGTCCAGTTTTCCAATTTAGTCAAATCAATCTGCAAAGTGGCAGCATCCTGCATAGAACCTATAGTTCTGCACAATTTAGTATCATCAGCAAAAATAAAAACAGTACTTTCAATTCCCTCCTCCAGGTCATTTATAAACAAGTTGAAAAGCAAAGGACCAAGGATAGAGCCCTGCGGTACTCCACTTACAACACTGGTTCAAATAGAAAATGTTTCATTTACCACCACTCTTTGTAATCTTTTACCCAGTTCTCTATCCAGGTACAAATACTATGTTCCAGGCCAACATTCATTAATTAAACCAGTAACCTTTTGTGTGGCACTGTATCAAATGCTTTAGCAAAGTCTAATCTAGGTCCCTCCTCACCGTCTTATAAAAAGAAATGAAATCAGTCTGGCAAGATCTATTTCACATAAAACCATGTTGGCACAAACTCACAGTATTATGATTTCCAATGAAGTCCAGTATCTTATCCTTTAAGAACTCTTTGCAAAGCTTTTCTACCACTGATGTCAGACTAACTGGCCTGTAGCTTCGAGGCTGAGAACAGGATGCTTTCTTGAATAGTGGCACCACATTAGCAATTCACCAGTCACTCTTCACCATGCCAGACCTCAATGAGTCCTGAAAAATTAAGTAAAGGGGTTTGGCAATCACAGAGCTAAGCTCGCTAAGTACCCTGGGATGAATTTGCCATTTGTCTGGTAACCCATAGCAAGCAGCATTTACTGGGACAGCTGTTTGAAACCAAACATGTGATACTTTGCTATGATTGACTAGATCTGGCTATATATAAGAGTCTCCAAATAAAAAGATTGCTGTTTCCACTAAGACCTGTTATGTGCGGATTCCTGCTTCAATGTAAATATAAGAGAAAATATTACATAATCCCATAAATATCAGTAACCAATTGTAGAGGACTGCATTGCAATATATTGTATATGTTGTATGTAGTCCCATGTGCCACAGAGGAAAATGCCTGGGCACATTCCTTGCATGTTTGATCCAAAAGTGCTTGGGCACCATTAACTATCATCAAACCTAATTAATTGTTTCTCCTCCTCATTCCTTCAGTTCTCTTTCTTCTTTGACTGTTTGCTTGACTGCAAGTACCAGCTGGCCAGATCCAGCATATGCCTAAGAGGCTATCATTAGGTTGTCATAACACCAAGGTCCTCAGCTGCTAGTCACAGTTTTAACACTCATGTTGCCAAACTGCAGAATTGTCACTGTTAGACATGCTTATACATTTTTTAGTCTTGGGATAACACTGGTCTGCCAGTGGACCCTGCACACCAGCCACAGACTATTCCTATCAACCCTTTCTTTTTTCCCATCATAGGCCCATGTAACACTTCAAATATTTATCACTGTGTGCATCTAAATTTTATCAGATAAGGCACTGGATGTCCGGTTATCTGACGGGCCCTTGTAGTATCTGTCCAACTCCTTCCAGTAAAATCACTAACTTTCCTGAGATTATTCAATGCAGTATAGATATCTCTGAACAACAACAATTCTTTATAAATGCTAGCTAGCTGCTAGTGTTCCTGTCCTGCAATTATTGTAGATTTATTGGATACATATTAATATAAACTGATAATGTAATACATGATAATTATTTATATATATAATTATTAATAATTAATCAATATTCATTATAATTATAACAATTTTAAATGCTAAATACTAATATGCAAAAAAGGTTGTCTCACAGACATCTGCATTTGAATAAATCCCAATACAAGTAGTTCTTTAGCTATTTGGCTAAAAAAAAGTGAGTGAACCGCATGGGTTAAGTTCTGTCATGTTAGTCCTAGAGCCAATGATCATACATCACAGGGGCCCTAGGCAGTGAGGTGTGACGAATACGTTAAATCAATGTTTTTGGTACAGTAGGGTTTTACCTGATAGACTGTGCACTATGAATACTGCACTAGGAAAACAATAATTCCTCACCTATCTAAAACATATATCATGGCAAAGTATCTGCCCACAGTACTATACATTAGACAACTATAATTAGAGCAAATAAGTTAACATCCATTATGCCTTCTGTCTGAACCAAACTAGTTCACTGAGATGAGATGCAGATGGACTTACAGTACGTAGGGAAAAAAATTCACAACTTTATCAAATCTTGCTTTGTCGATTGCAGTTTGCTTGTATTGATATTCTTCTAAAAATTCTCCACATTACAAACCAGTGTTTACTGGAGTCAGACTCCTTCGTATTACTCATACATACCTCCCACCATTTGAAAAACTAAAATAGAGATAAAAAGTTATTACCATATTTCTATGCAGCTCAGCTAAGTTTATTAATAAATTGGAATCGCTCGACCGATATCCCCCTATGGGTGGAAATTGAACAGGCAACGCTCACAGAGGGCTCCATTAAAAACCCTCAATGGACCAAAGCACAGATCAAGAAAAATGGCGCTAACCCTATTATCTCACACTCATTACAAATCTGGAACAAGGCAATCGCAACCCAGGGTTTCTGCTCTCCTCATAAACCTGCGACGCAATTCAGAGCGAACACTGACTTTCCTCCTGGGTCCCAAAAAGGCTCTTATCAATGGTGGTCCGATAATGACTTGCTCTATATACACTCGTTGACTAAAACTGGGGAACTTTTAACATGGCAACAGTTGCAGAACAAATATGATATCCCACAAAGAGGATTTCTACACTACCACCAAATTAGACATTACATAGGCACTTTGTGGAAGGAGAAAAAGTTCCCGAACCCAACTATATATGAGAAAATGTGTTTACAGGACTTCCCCCACAAAAAGACCATTTCTATCATATATGACCTACTAAATCACCCAACTCCTTTGAAACAACTTGGGTTTATAGCCACCTGGGAAAAAGACCTTCGGATCTGCATGGAAGAAGACCAATGGCTGGATATTATTTAGGATACCACACATTGCTCTATTAACATAGCAATCCAGGAAACATCTCAAAAAATATTGCACCAATGGTACTTAGTCCCTGCCAAACTGGCAAAATGATACCCGACAAGCTCCCCTTTGTGCTTCCGAAATTGTGGTCAACATGGTAGCTTCATGCATGCTTGGTGGGAATGTCCCAAAGCTGCCAGATTTTGGATACGCATCTACACTTTAATAACAAATGTCACCGGCCTGTCACTCAGGAAAAACCCAGCAGAGGCCTTAATACACAAGAGAATCCCTGGAGGCAATAAACATCTCAGGAAATTAATAACTCATATTTTTTCAGCCTCTAAACAGGTTATAGCATCTTCCTGGAAATCCCCGACCCTGGACTTTCAAATGGTCAAGACCAAACTAGATAACATGCTAATCTTAGAATGGATGACTAGCTTACATACAGCCTCCCAAAAACAATTTTTCAAAATCTGGACACCATGGATGACATACAGAAATGTACTACCCCACTGATAGCCTAACCCTTTTTCCACCCATACCAGAAGGGATGACATGTGAGCAATGGAACCGTAAATTGTATTTTTGCTGTACTCACCTCTTACCCACCTTGGTGTTTATGTTGCCTTGACCCCTACCCTCTTCTTGACCAAAATATCAATATGACAGTACTCATGAAGGTTTAATTCAAAACTGTTTATTGTTATATGTTGTACGGTTCAAATGAAAATGTGTATATTCTATGTGCCTTAACATTTCTGCAGGCTGGGATGTGCCCGGTGACTGCAGACATTGAACCATGTTTGTAGACAGGGCTGGGCCAAGGTAGTTTGGCACCCTAGGCAGGGGATTCAATCAGCGCCCCCCACTTATCATTCTGGGTTTTTTTTTAATAAAGAAAGCTTACAACACATCCATGACTGAAACTTTCAATTTATATAAATATAAATATGTAAGGTAGGTAGGTGGTGCCAGTGACAAAAGTATTTAACACAATAGATTGAGTTGGGATTGTACTCTGCTTGCATCTTCATCATAACATAATAAAATCTTATGTAATAAGAAATAATGACTGATCACAATATATATGATAAGGTAAAATACATGAGAAGTATTAAAGTATTAAAAAAATGATATAACAAACAGTGTAAGCAATGGATGCCAGATAGCAGGCCACACTTCAATACATAAAAGTAGCAGTTCGCCTTCGATTAAACCTTTAAGATAATGGTATATTGATAACCAACAAAGAGTGAGGTTTGAGGCCAAGTCCAAGGACAGCCTGATGATTCACAGTTAAGGCACACTGAATTCTTATGAACAGCCCCTTACCCCTAAATTACAGCACACACATAACAGTAATCAGCAATCCAGCTCAACAACCCCCAGTCACAGCATAGTCACTCATGTTGCCCCACCTGAGGCCCAGATAACCAGATAGAATTAATAAATGTGCCAGCTGTTATCAGTCAGCCACATACAATTAGCCCCCCTTCTTCATTGCCCCCATTTACCAGTACCAGCACCCATCATATGTACCCATGCCAACAGCAAAATCCATCATATTATTGGCCTCAATCTGTATCTGTGCCAGCAGCAGTTAAAAATCCATCATACTAGCCCCAATTATCTGTGTACCTATGCCAACAGCAGCCAAAATATAGCCCCAAATTTGTACCTGTGACAAAATATTGCCCCCAAATTTGTGTCTGTGCCCCCAAATTTGTGTCTGTGACGCATCTCTTCGATATGCGTCACACCAACGCGACAGGCAGCAATCTGCCTTTCTCTGCTGCCCACTTCTGTTTCAATAATGCATGATGTCGATGTCGGCACGCCTCCTACAGCGCATGTGCATTATGATGAAACGCAGGAGACTCCAATGGCAGTAAGTAAGAGGGGGTGGGGACTCTGTGGAGCACTGCCAGAGCCAGAGCACTACAGTGAGTCTTCAGATAAAAATCACACACGTACACATGGCCAGTCGGTGTATTAAATATAGATACGATTAAACCAGGGTTTTTTTTGTTTTCGTTTTTTAAAAGAAAAAAGAAAAAACTTCCCCTTCAAAGTGCGCCCCCTCTATGATTGCGCCCTAGGCAGGCGCCTACTCTGCCTACCCCTAGTTCCGGCCCTGTTTGTAGACATTACTTTTCTTTGTATGTTTTTACCTGCAAATAAAAATAAATATAAATTAAAAAAAAAAAAAAAGTTATTACCATGTCCATTTTACAAAATTTGGCAGGTTATGAAAGTTTGAAAACATTTCTGGGAGTTTTAGTGCAATGTTTTATGTGTTTTAACAGTTTTGCTAATGAAAGTGAATTGCCCTTTAAGTTGTGAGCCTCAGTTCTCCCAATAGACCTGCTTAACTTAAATAGTTACAATTGTTTCTTTGCTTATCTTAAATTATTACAAAAGTATCTAAGTGTAGCTGCTGACTGTTCTGGGCTGTCTGCCAAGAAGCCTCTTATTTAATTAAGTTCCAGTATCTTTTTCTGGTGTCAGTGCAAAAAGAAAGTCGGGACATTTCAGTAAGAAACCTAGAACTGCGGGCTGAGCTGTCAAAATCGGGACTGTCCCGCAGAAAACTGTCCAGACACCCTCATATGTTTCATTCCCTAAATATCTTTTAAGGCTACAATGAAACTACTTATAGGGGGTTATTAACTAAAACTTGAATTTATCTCATATTTTTTTTTAAAACAAGCTCAACCAAACTCCCATATACGATTTTATCTTATTTGTCAATAAAATAACTAGAAAAAGTTTGGTTGGGAAAAAACGTGATAAAATCAAGCAAAAACCAAAATTACAAATTTTTTTTTGGATTTGATGCCCGAATCGCTTGATTTTTTTGGATTATCTCCTGGAAACCCTAAAATTTTTGGATTATTGGAGAAAACCCAGTGCAGATCAAATTCTTAAATAAATCAAAATGTCTTCAAATTGTAAAAGGGACATTTCCCATTGACTTATACATGACCTCGACAGGTTTGAGATGGTGGATTTTTGGAGTTTGCAGCTTCAGGGTATAATAAAAAAAAAAAGTTTTTGCCCAAAGAAACCTTGACCAGAATGAAATCAAGTTTAGTAAATAAATAACCCAATAAGTGATGGCCAACCCTAACTAACAGCTTATAACTGGCAACTGATCTGGTCCTTTGTTTTGTTTTTTTTACACAGGCCTAGCTGGACCCCTCCACTAATGTCACAGTTACAGCCAGCCCCGTTCATAACTAACTTGTTGCTTAGACCTAATAAGCAGTTAATAATTAATTTAATGTACAAACCATAGTGTGAAGTGTTGTTTTTGCAGTGTTAATGCCTTCTGCTGTTGAGTTTTCAGAAGCTAGGATTTGTTGAGGGTCAGGGGCAGCCTGGAGTTTTCAGAGACTTTCATTTAGGAATATTATTATGAAAACTCTCAACAGCCCTATAGCTATTGCTTGCTACTTTGTTTCCTGTTTCAGCCTCATATCTCACTAACAGCATAAATGTATTATGAAATCTAGATAAAAATGGACTGGAACAACAAAATGTGCGAGGATCTGTTTTAAATTGGATCTTTGCGGCACAGCACAATCATTGTTGTTGCATTTTGAAGCAGATCTGAATAAGAAATATAGAGAGGTGGGCTAGTTCAAAACATAACCCTACATACACTGTTTTAATAAGTAATTTTGCATTACCGCATGTATAATATTCAAATAACAGTAATAAGTTCTGTATTTTCTGCAGCACTGGGCAGCATCCAAATGATAATATATACATCAGTATAGTAAGGATGGTAGTTTTCTACTATTGATTGGCAAAGATATTGTGTACTGAAGTATTTTATATGTTTGTCACATAACTAACTGACAGTAGTAATTTCAGTATATATATGTTCAGTATTTTCCCTTAAAATACTTATATTACTTTGTTCTATTTTTAATAAAATAAACACAATATTTTTAAAATCTCTTCTGCCTATTAGAACATTTAAAATGTGTTTTATATAGAAAACAGTAATGAGGTGTAAGTAACACCTTTAAAATTAAAACCCTTCCCACTGTCTTTGCATTTCCTTTGATGGGTGCTTATCCTGTGTATGATCCTAAGCAAAAAAATGTAAGCAGGATATTGAACATTTACTGGCGGCATTCTCTAAGGTAAACAGCAAAGTGGCGTAGGATATCATCAGGAGTGTGGGAGCCCATGGGAGGCTTCCCATGAAAACAGAGACCATTATTTATCCTGGTTAAGCTATTCCAACCTACATCTCTCCAATGAGTTACTTCCTTAAATTCAGACTGACAGCAAGACCCTTTAATTCTTACATGGGCCAGTATTGCAGATTCATAGCCTTGCAAGTGAACCAAGTCAAAAGTAAAGTGATTATATAAGCAGGGAAGTATTTAAATATAGGCCCTCAGTTGCCTATATATCAGGTATGTCAGCGATATACTTGAACAATTCTCCCAAACCACTGCTTGAGACTTGCTTTATATATCCATCGGCAGAGCTGAGGGGTGAGAGTAATCAGGGGTGTTGTGGCTGGAAGTCATAAGATGTGTTGTATGTATGCATAGGAAAATACAGCGCTGAATAAAAGACATTTGTAAGTAAAAGGAGTCTTCTGTCTGTTTGAACTATATAGAATTCTTAGAATACAGAGTTAGCATCCTTTTTTAAGGGGTGGTTGACTTTTATGTTAACTTTTAGTATGGTTTAGAATCGCTAATTCTAAGTAACTTTTTAATAGTAACGTAGTAAGTAAGGTTGAAAAAAGACACATGTCCATCGAGTTCAACTTTTTTTTTTCTTTTTATTAACTACCTATCTGCCAGTTGATCCAGAGGAAGGCAAAAAAACCCCATCTGAAGTCTCTCCAATTTGCCTTAGAGGGGGAAAAATTCCTTCCTGACTCCAAAATGGCAATCGGACAAGTCCCTGGATCAACTTGGACTATGAGCTATTTCCCATAACCCTGTATTCCCTCACTTGCTAAAAAGCTATCCAACCCCTTCTTAAAGCTATCTAATGTATCAGCCTGTACAACTGATTCAGGGAGAGAATTCCACATCTTCACAGCTCTCACTGTAAAAAACTTTCCGAATATTTAGGCGGAACCTCTTTTCTTCATATCGGAATGGGTGACCTCGTGTCAGCTGGAAAGACCTACTCATTAGAGAGATTATTATATGATCCCCTTATATATTTATACATAGTCATCATATCACCCCTTAAGCGCCTCTTCTCCAGCGTGAACATCCCCAATTTGGCCAGTCTTTCCTCATAGCTAAGATTTTCAATATCTTTTACCAGCTTAGTTGCCCTTCTCTGTATCCTCTCTAATACAGTAATGTCCTGTTTGAGTGATGGAGACCAAAACTGTACGGCATATTCTAGATGGGGCCTTACAAGTGCTCTATACAGTGGAAGAATGACCCCCTCCTCCCTTGACTCTATGCCCCTTTTAATACAGCTCAAGACCTTATTTGCCCTTGATGCTGCTGACTGGCATTGCTTGCTACAGCCAAGTTTACCATCTACAAGGACTCCAAGGTCCTTTTCCATAATGGATTTGCCTAGTGCAGTCCCATTAAGGGTATAAGTGGCTTGGATATTTTTACATCCCAGGTGCATGACTTTACAATTATCAACATTGAATCTCATTTGCCACTTAGCTGCCCAGATTGCCAGTTTGTCAAGATCATGTTGCAAGGATGCCACATCCTGGATGGAATTAATTGGGCTGGATAATTTTGTGTCATCTGCAAACACTGATACATTACTTACAACACCCTCCCCTAAGTCATTAATGAACAAGTTAAATAAAAGTGGACCCAATACTGAGCCCTGGGGGACCCCACTAAGAACCTTACTCCAAGTAGAGAATGTTCCATTAACAACCACCCTCTGTACTCGATCCTGTAGCCAGTTTCCTATCCACGTGCAAACGACTTCATTAAGCCCAACAGACCTTAGTTTAGAAAGCAGTCGTTTGTGGGGCACGGTATCAAACGCTTTGGCAAAATCCAAATAGATCACATCTACTGCCCCCCACTGTCCAGAATCTTACTTACCACATCATAAAATGCAATCAAATTTGTCTGACATGACCTATCCTTCATAAAGCCATGCTGATTGTTGCTCATAATGCCATTCATTAGGACAAAATTTTGATTGTGATCCCTTAACAAGCATTCAAATAATTTGCCCACCACAGATGTCAAGTTTACTGGCCTATAATTGCCAGGCTGAGATCGTAATCCCTTTTTAAATATTGGAATAACATCAGCTTTTCTCCAATCCATAGGCACCATACCAGATGAGAAAATCAGAAATAAGGGCTGGTCTAAAACTGAACTAAGCTCTCTTAGAACCCGGGGGTGTATGCCATCAGGCCCTGGAGCCTTGTTTACATTAATTTGTATTAAAGCTTTTTGTATCATATCCTGAGTCAGCCACTGACTAGATTGAGCTGGCCCATTTGTGCAGTTATAAAGTGAGCCTGGGAACTCAGACTCCTTTATTGTATACACTGAAGAAAAGAACTGATTTAACACATTTGCCTTTTCTGTATCTGTTACAACCATACTGGTACCATTATTTAATGGAGCAGCACTCTCAACCTGCATCTTTTTACTATTAATATATTTAAAAAACTTTTTAGGGTTAGTTTTCACCTCCACCGCAATTAACTCTTCATTTCTTTTCTTAGCCTTCCGGATTGCTGATTTACAACATTTATTTCAGTGTTTATATTCATTAAATGCAGCTTCTGTCCCTATAGATTTGTAGTTTTTAAATGCCTTTCTCTTCTTTCCCATTAACTTCTTTACTTCTGTATTAAGCCACACAGGATGATTCTTAGAGCTTCTACGTTTAGTCCTTAAGGGAATAAATTGAGAACAGTAATGATTTAATATCATTTTAAAGGACAACCATTTCTGTTCTGTGTTTTTAGCTGAAAACCTAATGCCCCAATCAATGCTCTGTAGGGCAGCCCTCAAGGCACTAAAATTAGCTTTTCCAAAATTCATGTTTTTTGTTGCCCCAGTATATAGGCATTTCATTTTTTCTTTTTTTGTTTTTGAATTATAGTAGAACCTCTATTTTGCATCCCCTGATTTGAAGTTTTCCCTCATTTTTTTTTACATTGTTGTTTTGGGGTCCAACCTATATATTATGCATTATACATTTCCCTGATTTTATATTTTCCTGGATTTTACACCATTTTTTGCTAGTCCCCTGAAAATGTAAAATGATACTTTCCAGTTTTCAAATGGTGTCATTAACCCCATATCAAGGCTACAAATGTATTGTTATTGCTACTTTTTAGTACTTATCTTTCTATTCAGGCCTCTCCTTTTCATATTCCAGAGTCCGTTTTTTTTTGGTAGATTTAAAGAGATACTGACACCAGAAAATAACCTTTTTTCACATCTATTATAACATGTATGGAGCAGGCTGACTCTAGGAGGTAGTGGCTCTAATACAGGTGGTGGGTGAGTGCAAGGAACGAAAGGAAGGTTTTAGCTATTGGGGATTCAATTATTAGAAAGGTGGATAGGGTATTCTGCCGTAAGGACCCTTAATGCCGAACAGTCTGCTGCTTGCCTTGTGCTAGGGTTTGGCATGTGGTGGAAGGAGTGGACAGATTTTTGGGAGGGGCTGGGGAAGACCCAGTGGTCTTGGTACACATAGGTACCAATGCCAAAGTTAGAGGAGGTGGTGAAGTCCTCAAGAATGATTTTAAAAAACTAGGAGTAAAGTTGAGGGCAAGGACTTCCAAGGTAATTTTCTCAGAGATATAACCTGTGCCATGAGCAACGCTAAGAAGACAGCGGGTGCTTAGGGAGATTAATGCGTTGCTGAGAGATTGGTGTAGGGAGGAGGGTTTTGGGTTTTTGGAGAAATGGTCTGATTTCTAAATTGGCTACAGGCTCTAGGGATGGGCTGCACCTCAATGATGATGGTGCAGCTGTTTTGGAAAAGAAGATGGCTGAAGGGTTGGAGAAGATTTAAAACTGTGTGTGTGTGTGGGGGGGCTAAATGAGTCGCATGACTGGCCAGTTAATATCAGCTGCTATACTTTGTTTCTGAGCCACAGAGGCAATAGAAAAGGAGGAGGCCGGGGTATGTCTGTTTGTTAGATAGTTTACATCATATTAAGTGGCATATTAAAGAATCTTACCAAACTGGTCTATATATTTAAGTAAACATTGCCCTTTTACATCTCTTGCCTTGAACTACCATTCCGTGATGGTCTGTGTACTGTAACAGGAAGAAGTGTTGAAGCAAAAGACAGAGCTCTGTCTGTTAATTGGCTCATGTGATCTAGCAAGTATGGTTTGTTGGTATGTTTGTGGTATGTTTGTGAATCGTACAATCTCAGGGGGCGGCCCTTATTTTTTAAAATGGCAATTTTCTATTTATGATTACCCAATGGCACATACTACTATAAAAGTATATTATTATGAAAATGGTTAATTACATGAAGCAGGGTTTTACACATAAACTGTTTTATGCAATATCTTTTTATGGAGACCTACATTTGTTGGGTGGTATAGTTTTCCTTTAATTGTAGGAGTATGCTATAGACCACCTAATGTAAGTGAGGAGGAGGAGCAGAGCTGGAGTAAGACTAAACGGCCCTAGGCAATGTAGTGCTTCTGCTCCCCCCCCCCCTCGAACCACCTAAAGTTACAGTTGTAAAAGAAGCACTGCTATGCTAAGCGCATACCTCCCAGCATTTTGGAAATAGAAAGAGGGACAAAAAAAGTTGTCCCGCGTAGAGTGGCGAATGTTTTGACCATGCCCATTTTTGTGGCCACACCCTCTACTTACCATGTTCATTTTACATAATTTGGCAGGTTATGAAAGTTTGAACATATTTCTGTGTTTTTTTTCAGTTATTACAGTTTTGCACAGTCCCACTCCCAGAGACCCTTTACAAATATTTTTGCCCCCAAATAATTTTTTATAGTAGTTTTTTGCAGTGTTATTTGGTAGTTTTTTCCTCAGTTCTATCTGCCCCCTTCCTCACTCCCTGCAACAGTTCAACAGACCCACTGCCCCACAGACCCTTTTCACATTTACCCCCAGATCACTTTCATTGCCCCCTCCTCCCCCCTAACAAGCCAGTCAAACAGTCCCATTCTTTAGTAATTTTAAAAAAAAATTCAGCCTGCAGCAGGCACCGCAGGCACTGCCACAGTTGCTGCACAGTCACAGAGGCACTGGCACTGCCACACACTTGCTGCGCCACAGACAGTCCAGACACAGAAAAATAAAATTGGGCGCAAGGCAAAACACAAGTTCACAGAGGAGCTCCTAAGAAGAAGAAGTTTGGGCGCCAACTGCAGATCCTCCCCCCTGTAATGCCGTGTCACAACTTCATTGCGATGCAACGTTAGGGTGGCCCAGAACCCGGAAGATCCGGTCGGTGCTTTTTTCTGTTATCTACGGCCGGGCCCCTAGAGCTAGGCAGGTGCCTAGGGCGCCTAGCAGGTAATCCAGCCCTAAGGAGGAGGCTGAGCTCCTGATGCGAATAGACAAGGCTGCTAGTTTGGGTAAAGTAATGATAATGGGGGATTTTCATCACCCAGATATTGATTGGAGCAACAGTACTGCCAGATCAGTTAATGGGAACAAGTTTATAAACTTGTTGCATGACAATTTTATGGCATAAGTTGTTGAGGATCCAACCTAGTGATCTCAAATGACCCAGAACTAATAGCAAATATGCAAGTCATTAAACCCCTGGGTAATAGTGACCATAATGTTATATCATTTAAAGTCCTTATTCCCTTAAGGAGTAAATGTAGAAGCACTAAGAATCACCCTATGTGGCTTAATATAGAAGTAATGAAGTTAATAGGAAAGAAGAGAAAGGCATTTAAAAACTACAATTCTGTGGGGGCAGAAGCTGCATTTATTGAATCTAAACACTATAATAAATGTTGTAAACCACTAATCCAGAAGGCAAAGAAAGGAAATGAAGCGTGCCTAGTGGTGGAGGCTAAGGGGCAGATTTACTAAGCTCGAGTGAAGAATTCGAATGTAAAAAAATTCGAATTTCGAAGTATTTTTTTGGGTACTTCGACCATCGAATTGGTCACATTAGATCAAAACGAACGATTCGAATGATTCAAAGTAAAAATTGTTCGACTATTCGACCATTTGATAGTCGAAGTACTGTCTCTTTTAAAAATACTTCGACTTCATACTTCGCCACTTTAAACCTACAGAGGTGTGATGTTATCACTTTTCTAACCTTTTCTAATAAAAATCCGCCGATCGATTGCTTAAAATCGTTCCAATCGTTTGATACAAAGGATTTTATCTAACGATTTTTATTCGATCTAAGCATTTGCACTAAATCCTTCAAATTCGATATTCGAATTCGAAGGATTTAACCTTGAGGGTCGAATTCGAGGGTTTATTAGACCTTGAAATTCGACCCTTGATAAATCTGCCCCTTAGACTAACCCGAAAAAGTTTTTTAAGTATATTAATAGTTAAAAGATGCCGGTTGAGAGTGTTACGATATCAGTCTGGCAATTATAGGCCAGTAAGTTTGACTGTGGTGGGCAAGTTATTTTGAATTTTGTCCTAGTGAATGGCATTATGTGCAGCAATCAGCATGGGTTTATGAAGGATAGGTCATGGCAGACAAACTTGATTGCTTTTTATGATGAGGTAAGTAAGATGCTGGACAGTGGGGGGCAGTAGATGTGATCTATTTGGATTTTGCCAAAGCGTTTGATACCGTGCCCCACAAATGAGTGCTTTCTATACTAAGGTCTGTTGGGCTTAATAAAGTCGTTTACACATGGATAGGAAACTAGCTACAGGATTGGGTACAGAGGGTGGTTGATAATGGTACATTCTCTGCTTGGAGTAAGGTTCTTAGTGGGGTCCCTCAGGGCTCGGTATTGGGTCCACTTTTATTTAACTTGTTCATTAATGACATTGGGTATTGTAAGTAATGTATCAGTGTTTGCAGATGACACAAAACTATCCAGGATGCAGCATCCTTGCAACAGGATCTTGACAAACTGGCAATGTGGGCAGCTAAGTGGCAAATGAGATGAAATGTTGATAAATGTAAAGTCATGCACCTTGGATGTAGAAATATCCAAGCCACTTATACACTCAATGGGACTGCACTAGGCAAATCCATTATGGAAAAGGACCTTGGAGCCCTTGTAGACAATAAACTTGGCTGTAGTAAACAATGCCAGTCAGCAGCATCAAGGGCAAATAAGGTCTTGAGTTGTATTAAAAAGGACATAGATTCACAGGAGGAGAGGGTCATTTTTCCACTTTATAGAGCATTGGTAAGGCCCCATCTAGAATATGCCGTACAGTTTTCGTCTCCAGTGCTCAAACAGGACATTATTGAATTAGAGACGGTGCAGAGAAGCGCAACTAAGCTGGTAAAAGGTATGGAAAACCTTAGCTATGAGGAAAGACTGACCAAATTGGGGAAGAAGACGTGCTTAAGGGGTCATATGATAACTTATATATTATAAAATAAAAGAGGATCATATAATAATCTCTCTAAGTAAAGAGGTTCCGCCTAAATATTCGAAAGGGGCTTTTTTACAGCGAGAGCTGTGAAGATGTGGGCATCTCTCTCCCTGAATTAGTCATACAGGATTTTTAGCAAGTGAGGGAATACAGGGTTATGGAAGATAGCTCATAGTACAAGTTGATACAGGGGCTAGTTGGAGAGGCTTCACTTTTTTTACTTCCTCTGGATCAACAAGCAGTTAGGCAGGTTAAAATAGAGTTCAAAGTTTGAACTTGATGGACGTGTGTCTTTTTTCAACCTAACTTACTTATGTAACAATATCTTTGAATGCTATTTATAATTTTGCCATAAAAGTAATTAGGTGGCATCTGAGAGTAGAGATGAAAGGGGTGGGCGCCAATACCTTCTGGCTCTGACTATTCCAATAACTAAGGGGCTTGTGAAGCCTGAGTTTGGAACAGAGAGAGTGTGTATCAAGCTACCTAGAGAAAGGCAGCATTTTGGCAAGTAAAGCTCATTGAAAATAGGCTGTGTGGCTTGGCTGAATGGGATAAACTGATCTCTTAAAGTAAATAAAATATGTTCACCTTATAGTGGACCAGTGTCACAGATCGTGTGAACTGTGTCAAAGGGATGGTTTACCTTTACATGAAATGTTATATAACTGCTAAATCTAAGTAACTTTCCAAATGGTCTTCATCATTTATTTGTTATAGCTTTTTAATTATTTGCGATCTTCTGACTCTTTCAAGCTTTCAAATGGTTGTTAATCACCCAGTCTTATTATTATTGCTACTTTTTATTCCTCGCCTATTCGGGGCCTCTCCTATTTATATTACAGTCTCTCATTCAAATCAATGCATGGTTGCTAGGTTCATTTGGAACCTAGCAACCAGATTGCTGAAATTGCAAACTGGAGAGCTGCTGAATAAAAAACTATATAATTCAGTAACTAGAAATAATGAAAACTGATTGCAAATTGTCTCCGAATATCACTCTCTACATCATACTAAAATTTAGTTTAAAGGTGAACATCCACTTTAAAGGACATGTTTCTCTGAAATCTTTAGATACCTGCCAGTCTGGTTATTAAAAGGTTAATAGTAAGGCTACAGCATCCCCTTAATCACTTAACATTCCATCTCCTCCTCTAACCCATTCTGCCTCCTCTCCTTTTGGCTGTCGGCAAATGATCCTGCTCAGTTCTTCTCAGCTCAGATTACTAAACACACCCTCCAGTCTAACAGCCAATGAAGAGATATCATTGGTGGTTCCTATAGAAACTCTAGCCTTCTCCTAACCACCTCAGCTTAAGGTGGGCTGAGTTCATCTTAACCATTACAGTGCTCAACCCCAGCAGAATTGTTTTTTATCAAAGGATGTTGTGCCTGTGTAAACCTGCATTCTGCATTGCATAAACTTTACAGCTTTTATGTCCTGTTTGCAGATGTCAGTGTTACTGATGATGTGTCAGAGGGAAAATGGCTGCCTGGTGAAAGCTATTTGTTTTAGGAAAATGTGATGATTAGAGTAAAAATGATGTGGCTTTGGTGGGGAAGATAAGCCCAACTTAAATACATTGTAGGAAAAATGTAGGCTTTACGTGTCCTTTAATGTGTTTTTTTTTGAGTGAATAAAATAAATGCAATGTGCTATTTTTGGGATTTTTCATGTCCCTGTTGTTTTTCTGCAGACAAACCTGCTTGCCTGCCATTACATAAAGACATAATTTACAACCTTTAAGAAACCTTATGTGCAAAAATATATTTGTATATACTCATTATGTGGGTCTCAAATATCAGCCAACCGCAAATAACATAGTAACATAGTAAGTTAGGTTGAAAAAAGACATACCATCATGTTCAATCTTTTAACTTTTTTTAACCCCATCTGAAGCCACTCCAATTTGCCGCAGAGGGGGAAAAATCCTTCCTTCCTTCTGGACTAGTCCCTGGATCAACTTGTACTATGAGCTATCATACCCCTTCTTAAAGGGATACTGTCATGGGAAAAAAATTTTTTTTCAAAATTAATCAGTTAATAGTGCTGCCCCAGCAGAATTCTGCACTGAAATCCATTTCTCAAAAGAGCAAACAGATTTTGTTATATTCAATTTTGAAATCTGACATGGAGCTAGACATTTTGTCAATTTCCCAGCTGCCCCTGCTCATGTGACTGTGCCTGCACTTTAGGAGAGAAATGCTTTCTGGCAGGCTGCTGTTTTTCCTTCTCAATGTAACTGAAGGAGTCTCAGTGGAACATGGGTTTTTACTATTGAGTGTTGTTCTTTGATCTGCCAGGCAGCTGTTATCTTGTGTTAGGAGCTGTTATCTAGTTACCTTCCCATTGTTCTTTTGTTTGGCTGCTGGGTGATATCACTCCAACTTGCAGTACAGCAGTAAAGAGTGATTGAAGTTTATCAGAGCACAAGTCACATGACTTGGGCAGCTGGGAAATTGACAAAATGTCTAGCCCCATGTCAGATTTCAAAACTGAATATAAAAAAAATCTTTTTGCTCTTTTGAGAAATGGATTTCAGTGCAGAATTCTGCTGGGGCAGCACTATTAACTGATTAATTTTGAAAAATTTTTTTTTTCCCATGACAGTATCCCTTTAAAGATATCCAGTGTCTCAGCCAGTACAACTGAATTCCACATCTTCACAGCTTTCACTGTAAAAAACCCCTTCCGGATATTTAGGCGGAACCTCTTTTCTTCTAAACGGAATGGGTGACCCGGTGTCAGCTGGAAAGACCTACTGGTAAATAAAGCATTAGAGAGATTATTATATGATCCCCTTATATATTTATACATAGTTATCATACCACCCCTTAAACGCCTCTTCTCCAGTGTGAACATCCCATTTTGGCCAGTCTTTCTTCAAAGCTAAGATTTTCAATACCTTTTACCAGCTTAGTTGCCCTTCTCTGCACCCTCTCTAAAGCAATAATGTCCTGTTTGAGGAATGGAGACCAAAACTGTATGGCATATTCTAGATGGGGCCTTACCAGTACTCTATAAAGTGAAGAATGACTACTTCCTTTCGTGAATCAATGTCCCTTTTAATACAGCTCAAAACCTTATTTGCCCTTGATGCTGTTGACTGGCATTGCTTGCTACAGTCAAGTTTATCATCTACAAGAACTCCAAGGTCCTTTTCCATAATGGATTTGCCTAGTGCAGTCTCATTGAGGGTAAAAGTGGCTTGGATATTTGTACATCCCAGGTGCATAACTTTACATTTATCAACAATGCATCTCATTTTCCACTTAGCTGCCCAGATTGCCAGTTTGTCAAGATCCTGTTGCAAGGATGCCACATCCTGGATGGAATTTATTTGGCTGGATAGTTTTGTGTCATCTGCAAACACTGATACATTACTTACAATACCTTTCCCTAAGCCATTAAGTAACAAGTTAAATAAAAGTGGAACCAATACCGAGCCCTGAGGGACCCCACTAAGAACCTTACTCCAAGTAGAGAATGTACCATTAACAACCACCCTCTGTCCCCTATCATGTAGCCAACAGACCTTAGTTTAGAAAGCAGTCATTTGTAAGACACGGTATCAAACGCTTTGGCAGAATCCAAATTGATCACATCTACTGCCCCCCACTGTCCAGCATCTTACTTACCTCATCATAAAATGCAACCAAATTTGTCTGACATGACCTATCCTTCATAAAGCCATGCTGATTGCTGCTCATAATGCCACTCACTAGAACAAAATTGCGAATGTGATCCCTTAACAAGCCTTCAAATAATTTGCCCACCACAGCTGTCAAACTTACTGGCCTATAATTGCCAGGCTGAGATCATAAACCCTTTTTAAATATTGGAATGACATCAGCTTTTCTCCAAAAAAACCATACCAGATGAAAGCGAATCTGAGAAAATTAGAAATAGGGCTGGTCTAAAACTGAACTAAGCTGTCTTAGAAGCTGAGGATGTATGCCATCAAGCCATGGAGCCTTGTTTACATTAATTTTTATTAAAACTTTAGGGATTATATCCTGAGTCAGCCACTGACTAGATTGAACTGAGCCATCAGTGCAGCTATAAAGTGAGCCTGGGAACTCACACTCCTCTATTGTATACACTGAGGAAAAAAACTGATTTCGTACATTTGCCTTTTCTATATCTGTTACAACCATACTGGTACCATTATTTTATGGAGCAACTCTCTCAACCTGCATCTTTTTACTTTTAATATATTTAAAAACTTTTTGGGGTTAGTCTTAGCCTCCACCGTAATACACTCTTCATTTCCTTTCTTTGCCTTCCGGATTGCTGATTTACAACATTTATTATAATGTTTATATTTATTAAATGCAGCTTCTGTCCCAACAGACTTGTAGTTTTTAAATGCTGTTCTTTCCTATTAACTTCTTTACTTCTATATTAAGCCACAAAAGGTGATTCTTAGAGCGTCTACATTTACTCCTTAAGGGAATAAATTGAGAACAGTAATGATTTAATATCATTTTAAATGACAACCATTTAAGTTCTGTGTTTTTAGCTGAAACCGTAATGCCCCAATCAATGCTCTGAAGTAAGCTTTTCTGAAATTCATGGTTTCTTTTGCCCCAGTGCATTTTTGTTTTTTTTGCACCAGACATGGGGCAGATTTATCAAAGGTCGAGGTGAATTTTCGAATTGAAAAAATTCAACTAGGGAATAGTCCAAATTCGATTCGAATTTGCAATAAATTTGAAAATAACGAAATTTATCATGTACTGTCTCTTTAAAAAATTTACTTCGACCATTTGCCATCTAAAACCTGCCGAATTGCTGTATTAGCCTATGGGGGACCTACTAGAACCTATTTGTAGTCAATTGGTAGACTTTGAAAAATCAAAGTTCTTTTGGAAAAAACTTTGAATCAAATTCGGCCGAATGTGCTATTCCTTCAGTTTGACTGATTCGGCCGAATATAGACCTATTCAATCGAAAACGGACCTATTTGACCCCAAAAAAATGTTTAACTTCGTTACGGTTGGTCTTTTAAAATTCGAATTTCAAGTTTTTTCAATTTGAAATTCGACCCTTGATAAATATGCCCCTAAATGATATAACATTATGGTCACTTTTACCCAGGGGTTCAATGACTTGCACATTTGTTATAAGTTCTGGGTCATTTGAGATACTAGATTCAGAATAGCATTTTTTTCTGGTTGGCTCCTCAACAACCTGTGCCATAAAATTTTCATGCAACAAGTTTATAAACTTGTTCCCTTTAACTGATCTGGCGGTACTGTTGCTCCAGTCAATTTATCTGGTTAATTAAACTACCCCATTATTATTACTTTACCCAAACTAGCAGCTTTTTCTATTTGCATCAGGAGCTTAGCCTGCTCCTCCTCACTTACATTAGGAGGTCTATAGCATACTCCTACAATAAATTTGCTGGACTCTTTGCAACCAAATCTCCTCCCCCATTTTCCCTTAATTTGCCCACTATCTCATCTAACCTATCTTCCACTGAATCTTTCGTCTAGCCATCTTCTCCCCCAAAACAGCTACACCATCATCATTTAGGTGCAGCCCATCCTTAGCAAAGAGCCAGTAGCTGACTGAAAAATCAGCCCAGTTCTTCAAAAACCCAAAACCATCCTCCCTACTCCAATCTCTCAGCAACGCATTAATCTCGCTAAACTCCCCCTGTCTTCTTAGCGTTGCTTGTGGCACAGGTGATATCTCTGAGAAACTTACCTTGGAAGTCCTCCCCCTCAACTTTACACCTAGTTTTTTAAAATTGTTCTTGAGGACTTCACCACCTCCTCTAACTTTGTCATTGGTACCTATGTGTACCAAGACTGCGGGGTCTCCCCCAGCCCCTCCCAATAATCTATCCACTCATTCCACCACATGCTGAATCCTAGCACCAGGCAAGCAGCAGACTGTTCTGCATGAAGGATCCTTATGGCAGATTACCCTATCCACCTTTCTAATAATTTAATCCCCTATAACTAGAACCTGCCTTTCCTTCCTTACACTCCCCCCACTGCCCGTATTAGAGCCACTGCCTCCCAGGGTGCTCTGCGAGTCAGCCTGCTCCAAACACGCCAGTTCAGAGTTTTCTTCCCCAGCATCTTCAGCCAGAATGCTGAATTTGCTGTTCTGGACAAGCTGTTGACCATCCCTTCTGTCCCCTACTTCCCCTCCTGACTGTCACAAACCTTCCTCCCTCATTAGCCTCCACTGCCCGTTCTCCTCCCCCCTCTCCACTAGCCCCTTCCAGTGGTTGCTCTGTGAGCAATAATTGCTTACCTGGTACTGTATATCGGGCCAGTGCTCCTGTTTTTTCTTCTTATCTTTCATTTCGCTTTTCACTCTACTGCACCTTCCAGGATTAAACAGGAGATGGGACTATGAGTTCAAGGGTGTAACTACAGACGATGCAGACCCTGGGGCTGCAGGGGTCCAGGAGGTATAGGGGTCCCATGAGGCCCTAATTTATATACAATTTAAATTAAAAAAAAATAAGTTTCTGTGGGGCCCAGTATGATATAGTTATGCCTCTGCATGAGCTTTTACAAAAATACTATGTGCCATTGCAATTTTTTGTGAATCTGGGGTTTCAGGTAAGCAATCATAATCACTGGGGTGTCTAATATCATGGCACATGCCCCCAGTTGTTCTCTTAAATTGGGTTAAAATCAGCCCAGTTCTCCAAAAACCAATACCCTCCTCCCTACACCAATCTTAACATAAGACTTAACATAGGTCAATAATCATGAAGCTATTACATTAATAGGGTGCAAAATGCTCCAATCAGTTCAGTAAGTAAGCAGAAGTTTTGCTTTTAGTGCAGAATAATAAAACACAAATTATACTGTTGTTACTAAAATACCACAGATTCAATGATTTAAAATATACCTGCTAGGATGACTGGAGGTTTTAAGACTGCTCCAATGTAAAGCTTGTGCTGATTTTCAAGTATTTTGTTTTTTAAACCACAGTGCACTTTACCCCCAGGAGCAGTACAAGGCACAACTTATTGTTCCTATGGTATGGTATGGTATGGAGGGCCAAGAGCTGTAAACTGAGTGACACCTGGGGGCACATTTATCAAGGGTCGAATATCAAGGTTTAATAAACCCTTGAATTCGACCCTCGAATTTAAATCCTTCGAAATTGAATATCGAATTCGAAGGATTTAGCGCAAATACTTCAATCGAACTATAAAATCCTTCAAATTGAACAATTCCAGCGATTTTAAACGATCGATCAAAGGATTTTTCTTTGATCAAAAAAAGGATAGAAAAGTGCTGGGGAAGGTCCCCATAGGCTAACATTGTACCTAGGTAGGTTTAAAGTATGAAGTATGAAATTCAAAGTTTTTTTCATTCTAATCCTTCACTCGAGCTTAGTAAATGTGCCCCCTGCTTAACATATATAACCTCACTCCCACAACATATCAGGCATCTAACAGTCCCACAACATAATATATATAATTTAATATATATATATATATATATATATATATATATATATATATATATATATATATATATATATATATATATATCTCTATATATATATATATATTCCCCTCCCCTTTTAAAGCTGAGATATTAGACCTAATTTTTACCAAACTTTCAACTTACTTACCTCGCCCACTATGTATAATGGGAGATTTTAATACAGTATTGGATCCCACAATGGACAGGCTATGCTCCTCCATATAGCAACCTTCTTCCCTCAGCCAATGGCTCTCAGCCCTAGGGCTAATAGATATATGGAGATATAAATACCTTAATGAAAGGCAGTTCTCCTGTTGTATGCGCTGTCCTGTATAGCGCTATCCTGTATAGACATGGCCCTGGGTTCCCCAGACTTTATCCAATGGGTACAAGAAGGTGCATATCTCTCAAGATCACTGTCGGACCATGCCCCACTGTCACTGAAAATATGCACAAAGCCACAACCTCACCATTTTCAATGGAATGGAAATTATCTCTGCTCTGGCTCAACAATGCAGAGGTAGAGGGAGTTTCTTGTATCGAGTACATGAAGTACTGTGACAAACAAAGACATGAATCATAACAATGTAGTATGGGAAGCCTATAAGACGGTTGCCCTTGGCGGTTGATCTTGGCAATTGCGAGAGCACGCATAGCTGCCAAACAAGAGGTCACTGAAGCAGCAGGGAAAGTGGAAAACTATTGCAGGAAGGGAGATGTAGTGAGCCATCAATCTCTAACTCTTGCTCAGAGAAACCTGGAGCTGGCACAAACCGCCTCCACTTTCAAGAAATTATTATATGCCAGTCAGAGGTCCTTTGAGCAAGGAAACGAAAATGGGAAAACCCTGGCCTACTTGGCTAAACTTGACAATCCCCCAACAAAGATTGCTAGAATCAAAGACGCACAGGGCAACTATGTACTTGATGCGGAAGAAATTGCATCAATTACATAGTTACATAGTTAAATCGGGTTAAAAAAAAGTCCATCAAGTTCAACCATTCAAAATGAAAACGCAGCATCCATACATACACCCCCTCCATACTTTCACATAAATTATATATACCCATACTTATACTAACTATAGAGTTTGGTATCACAATAGCCTTTGATATTATGTTTGTCCAAAAAATCATCCAAGCCATTCTTAAAGGCATTAACTGAATCCATCAAAACATCACCGGCAGCGCATTCCACAACCTCACTGTCCTGACTGTGAAGAACCACCTACGTTGCTTCAAATGTAAGTTATTTTCTTCTAGTCTAAAGGGGTGGCCTCTGGTACGGTGATCCACTTTATGGGTAAAAAGGTCCCCTGCTATTTGTCTATAAATGTCCATCAAGGAGAGCGAGAACCGCTCCGACTCACCGCAAGTTGATTAGAAGGCAGCCGGCACAATAAATCCAAGTTCGGGTGCTGGAAATTCGGCGTCCCAAGCCGTGAACGATAAGGATGAATAGAGGAGAACGATTCCGCACACCAGGCCGTTTAGTAAAAGTAGAAAATCTTTATTAAATCATGGTTAAAAATACACGCTGTATCTTAATCATAAGGGCAGCTGAGCCCGAAACGCGTCAAGCGGAAGATACAGCGTGTATTTTTAACCATGATTTAATAAAGATTTTCTACTTTTACTAAACGGCCTGGTGTGCGGAATCGTTCTCCTCTATTCATCCCTATAAATGCCCTCTAACCAGTTTAGCTGCACATCTCTGCACTCTCTCCAGCTCATTTATATCCCTCTTAAGGACTGGAGTCCAAAACTGCACTGCATACTCCAGATGAGGCCTTACCAGGGACCTATAAAGTGGCATAATTATGTTTTCATCCCTTGAGTTAATGCCCTTTTTTATGCAAGACAGAACTTTAATTAATCTGAGAAGAATAATTTCCCACCTTTAAATTGACCATATCAATGCTGGAACCAGAAGGATTGCTTCACTAAATGCTACTAAAGCATTCGACTTTGTTGAGTGGCCATACTTGTGGATAGCACTGGAAAAGTTCAGTATAGGGCCCAACTTTATATCATGGGTTCAATTACTGTACCAATCCCCAACCTCCCACATACAGGTCCCTTTCCAAGGAATTCCCCCTCTCCTGAGGGACCAGGCAGGGCTGCCCCCTGTCCCCACTGCTGTTTGCCCTAGCAATAGAGCCATTAGCCGTGATGATCCGGCAATCCCCCTAAAAATGGGAAGGTTGGAGGAGAAAATTGCCTTAAATGCTGATGATGTACTCTTATTTCTAGCAGACTCCAACGGTTCCCTTGATAGCACAGTACACTTAGCAGGCCAATTGGGCAGGTTTACCGGGCTCACAATAAACAAAGAGAATTACATCCTTTTTTCTCTTGAGACGCCTTGGCCAGAAGGAGACATACAAGCACTAAAATGGGTTACAAGGTTTAAATATTTAGGAATAGTCATAACACGTAAGGCAGGTGAATATGTGTATGAAAATGTGTGTTGAAAACTTTTAAGACCAGAGCAAATCAATGGGAGAATCTTCCACTCACCCTGCCCAGGTTGGGCAGGATAAACCTGTTTAAAATGATATCCCTACCTAAATTCATGTATGCTATGCAGCACGCCCCAACCTGGCTTCCCCCAGGGGCCAGGGTAAGCAGACAAACGCTAATGGCCCCTCTGGACTGTGGAGGATTGGCACTCCCACATCTAAGATACTACTATTATGCCACACAATTAATGTACATACTCAATTGGCTCACTCCAGACCCTAATAATTCTATCACTGCTCTGCACGCCACTATGGCGGGCTCCCTAGAAGCGTTAAGGAACGCACCTCTGAACTGCCATCCGTACTATCGACCCCACAGAAAATATGGGCTCTCGCTATTAGAATAGTATCCAAATCAAACCCCCAACCTTTGCCAAATGCACCACTTTGGAGAAATTCCAATTTCACTACTGGAGTTCACCATTTGAAAGACCTAAGATTGAAAGGCACCTTTCCCACCCTGGCTCAACAAAGAACACGCCTAAATCAACCCAATATACAGCTATTGCGATATCTCCAATTGCACCATGCATTTACTTCACAGTTTGTGCCCTCGTGGTGTTTACAAAGGGCCCACTGCCCACCTTATCTTATGAAAGTAGACTATGAGATCCAGACCCAAGCAAGCTAATCTCTGTAATTTTCAAGTCCCTGATTCCTAGTTTGGGTAAACCATTTGATAGGGCAAGGAGCAAATGGGTTGTAGACATACCCCACTTAAATGATGAGATGTGGGCAGAGGCAATTGATGGACTATAGGAATACATAATCTCCACCAAATACAAAATGGTGCAGTACAGAATAATTCACAGGACATATATCACTCCATTAAAGGGGTTGTTCACCTTTGTAACAAAATGACAAATCTAACAGTTCACATGAATAGAACAAACTTTTCCATAGAAATAGTTCACAGAAAAAGTACAGTTCAAGAGATATTCACCTTAGATGTGTCCCTGTACTAATCCTTCAGTTCCACACAGACCCTGTGCTGGGAGGGGGTCACTGACCCCCAAAAACACTACAGTGTTCACTTCCTCTTCCTTATATGACATCACACATTGTACTGGCAGCTAACTTAACTCCTATTGGCTATGTCTGCTGTCAATCTGCCACTGCTTCCTGTGCTGGGCTGTGCTGGGGAATTTGAGCAGCATTCAGGTACTGAAGAGAAACTGTTACAAGTTTGTGAGAGGGAGGGGGAGTGTGGGCTGTGTGCTGCAGAGACTTCAACTGTGCAGATGGGGGGGATCGAGGTGCTCGGGACCTGAAGTTTTACGGATAATGGATCTTTCCATAATTTGGATCTTCATACCTTAAGTCTACTAGAAAATCATATAAACATTAAATAAAGCCAATAGGCTGGTTTTGCTTCCAATAAAGATTAATTATATCTTAGTTGGGCTCAAGTACAAGCGACTATTTTATTATTACAGAGAAAAAAGAAATCATTTTTAAAATGGATACTATGGGAGATGACACTTGTACTTTCCAGAAATATATTATTTGGGGGGGGGGGCATGTATTATTTTGTGTATTTACCTCATAAAAAATCATTATTCAGCAGCTGATTATTTGTATGAGCTTGAGGCTTTCCAAATTAGTTGAATTTTTGTGCATAAAGTAAAATATTTTTCTGGTATAGATCCCTATATCATGAAAAATATAACTTTTTAATTTTTTGGTATTTAGAGCTCTAAATCTTGTTCCAGAAGTGGAACACTTAAACACTTAAAAAAGGTATAGTTTTCCTAGGTAAATTACTGCCCCCCCCCCCCGGGAGAGCGCACAAAGTCACTTAGGGCTGCCACCTCACCCTTTTAAAACCAAACACATATGAAATCCACAGCCTGCATGGCTAATTATCAACTCATTTAGATGCATGATACATGGCTGCACAGAAATCAGTTCAGTCTGCAGCATCTAAATGAGTTGAAATTATCCATGCAGCCTGTGGATTTCATATGTGTTTGGTTTTAAAAGCGTGAGGCGGCAGCCCTACTGTCCCTGCTAGATGTGTAAGTTACATACGTTTCTAAGCAAGTCCGTGCTGGTTTTTGTTGCAATTTTGTAAATAACTGACATTATGCTAAATGCCAAAGGTATTAAAAGATAAAAATATAGAAAAGCCAGTATTTATTCCCAGAGGTTGCAGCCCTTTGGCACTCCATTCAGTTTTAGTCTAGGCAGAAGGAGAGGGCCAGAATTGGGAGAACAATGTTGCTCCTTCCTTTTCTGCAGCATTTGTCTGCATGGCTGTGTGATTGTTTGTTACAAGGCAGGTTTGTTTATATGCTGCGTCTGTTAACCTCTGCCATTACAATTGAGTAATCAACCAATGACCATTCAAATTATGTGACCGGTTACAGTTCACAAGCACCCAATAAATTACTAGGAGGAGGGCAGTATCAACATCCAATAGGAAACAAGTAAGGGCAAAGCCTGGGCATGATGATGTCATCATATAGGAAGTTCTTGGTGTGTCAGGTTCACAATAGGCCACTCCCATCACTTCAGAAAACTGGTCTGAGAGACAGGAGAAGGACTGAGTTAATAGGTATAAAAATTAGCTTTTACAATGGCATTTTTACTTTTTGTTATGGAAAATGGTTTTTCTAACACATTGAGAGCATTGTTAGTGGTTTCATAAGATTTGTACATTGAAGGTGAACAACCCCTTTAAGGCTAAAAGTAATGGGTAAGAACCCTACCACATCATGCCCCAAATGCAATTCTCCAGACACAGGGTTCTTCCACTTATTATGGGTATGTCCAATGGTACATTAGTACTGGGTGGAAGTAGTGAGATACATTAATGAACAAGTCCTGCTACCTGGCATTCTTGTTTGGAGTAGTAGGGGACACGGTCCCACTGAATAAGACCAGAACCCTACTAAAGATGCTATACTTATGTGGCAATGAAGTGGATGAGCCCCCTTCCTCCACAGGTACAAAAATGGGTCCAACTAATAAACAATATGCTGCAAGTTATCAAATTAACCTATGTGGCGAGACGGTGCCCCCAAAAGTTTGAGAAGGTTTGGGACCCCTGGCTGGAGGTCAATCCAGCTTTAGAGCAAATTGGGCTTTGCACATTGTGCCAGCTGATGTTTTGTTTTCACATCATACAAAAGGCACAGTGCACTGAGCAGGTGGATAGTACAGGGTTGCCAAAGTGCCTTTCATCTGCAGATGCTTCTTGTACCCCAGTAAAGGTAAGGGGTCCTCAGGATACCTTTTAAATGACATCTGTCATTGACAGTCGGCACAAATGATGGGCAAGTAAGGGTCCACAGGATACCTTTTACATGACATCTGCCATGAACAGTTGGCAAAAATCTTTGAGCTTCGTTTGACATTTGCAAGTCAAGGTGCACTGGGTGCAAACTGCTTCAACCTCCCCCCACTTTGCTCCATTTAACCATTCTTTTTTTCCTTAATATGCTTGTACATCAATTTCACAGTGCACTGCTGTATCATCACTTGTGCATCATCTACTGTACAGTCACAAATTGCTAGAATACTGTTAACCTTTTCACTGGGAGCATTTAGTTTTTGAGTTAAACCTGAAGCTTTGTCTAGCATACTGTTTCAGTGCAGCCATTTAAGTGCACTCCACTGTGAACTGAAAGTACCTGATATGCTTCTGGAATATTAATCACCTTCCAAACATGAAGCAAGTTGTATAAATGTGAGTGGACTTAGAATGGGACATAGTGAGAGCCCGAGAAACGTTAGCCATTTAGATCAAATGTTCCCAGGCTGCACTGTTTGTACACATACTTAACAATCTTACCACAAATGGTGTGTTATTATCTGCACCCTCTTTAATGGCCAATGAGTTTGATTGATAGTAATTTTTTAGCACGTTTCTGCAGCAGCTGCAGGCAAATGCATCATGAAGGATAACAGCTATGAATCAAGCTGTATACTGATACTGATAGATTTGCATGTCCCTCTTGCCACATATATAGCATGCACCCTTCATGCTACTGATTTAAATGTGTTTTCATTGCTACATATATTTGAATACTAAAAATGATGACAGAGGAAAATAACAATAGCATTATTCACATGTAGTACATTTAGCTTTTACCTCCACTAGGTCATCCAACTGCCTGTGGTTTAGGAAACTACTGCCTGGGGATCATATATTTTCCCATAAATTCCTAGGCTAGTTGTTGTATCTTATTGGAGTTAGAGCTCCTAGTAGACTCCACAAGTCATTTATAAAGATGCAGTTTTGTTTAAACATATCGCTTTTCTGCTTTTTTTATACAGCACAAAATATACTTCAGCATAGGACCATTGTTCCCTCAAAGCTATACACTCCTATGTGTGCATAAAGCAAATATTGGAGAACAGAGAATCGTTCGTACAAGGACACTTAATTCAGTTCCAGAAAAGATAATTCAGTTCCTGAACATTAATTGTGAACACAGCCTACAATTTGAGGGAACCCTGCATATGAATATACATACAGTATATTCAATGTAGCCCTGTCTGTAACACCAGTGTAGATCTGAAAAGTATCATCTAATCCATTTAACTGCCGTGGTTTATGGACAAGTTTCCCATAAGGGTTTTACATAGTTCTAGAATATTTGCCTCTGTATGATTAACCTCTGGCAATAACACTCCAAATGCACACAGGCAGTTTAATTGTCTCCTGGTGATATTGATCAATGTATGTGTGTTGTCTGAATAATAATAAGGAATTTAAATTGTACACTCTATACGGCAAGGACTGATGTGAATGATGACAAAATGTGCTGGTATTCCCTAGTTTGTGTGTGTGTCTAAATTTTGCACAAGTCGGGGATGGGGGCACCTATATGCCTCCCCAAGCCTGCACTTCATAATGCAGCACTGCTGAAGCCAGGCATTTAAATTTATCATTTGGAAATTGCACGTAAAGACCTGCACCCATAGGTGCTGATTTCAGGACATGGTTCAAAGTCCCGGCAGTAGAGCAACTCAAGCCTATTTTTTATTTTACATCCTACCCTGCCAAGTATAAATGACCCATCATATCTGTAAGTCCCATTGCTGAAGATGTGGTGTGTGCCACTATGTAATGTTTGATTTGAGAATCCTGCAACTTCATTTATGTTAATCTGTACTGCATAGGTTTTCAGACCTGTCCTTATTCTCCATATTAACCAGGCAGTAAATGTTCATTTAATGCATTTACAGGTATCAGACTTTTATTGAGATAAGGGATCTTTCTGTAATTTGGATCACCATACCTAAAAAAATATTTAAACATTTAAATCAACCCAGTAGAAGTATTTTGCTTCCAATTAGGATTAATTATATTTTAGTTGGGATCAAGTACAAGGTAATGTTTTATTATTACAGAGAAAAAGGAAATAATAAATAATTTAATTATTTGGTTAAAATTGAGTCTTTGGGAGATGGCCTTCCCATAATTTGGAGCTTTCTGGATAACAGGTTTCTGGATAATGGATCCCATACCACAAGTACTTACAAAACTACTTGTGTCTCTTGAGCTTCACATGTTGTCTTGATTGATACATCTGTATTGATGTTTGAAAATTCAGAATGTTGTTGTTAAGGTCTGAAAGCAGGTTTAAGAAACTATGATTAAGTAAACTGTCAGTTTGAAAAGATTTACATTATGGACATAGCTGATTTAAGAACTAAAGCTATAATTAAAGAAAATAAATGTAACTCTCTTGGTTAAGACAGTTAGGGGCCTATTTATCATCCTTTGAGGATTGTGGTTGGGCAAAGGCAGAAAACACTCACTTGTATTCTCTGCAGTTGATTTTTTTTCTTGAGCCTGTCTTGAAGGCAATATTAACCCAAAAAATGTTTTTGCCTAATAATTAAAACATAATTCTAAATAGCTTTGCAATATTCATTCAATACAAAACTATTGGTGTTTTAAATTATTTGTATTGCTATTGAAAGCCTTGTTTGTCCTTTTCTATTCTCTGCCCTCATGGCTCAGACTGTTGATACAATTGGCCAGATTCAGTTCAGCGAGAAAAATTTATCTCATGGTTATTTCTCACTGCATTGAATCTGGCCCATTGTAAGACAAGTCAGCTGATTAAAGGAGAAGGAAAGACCTATTTAATTGGGGCTGCCAAAAGTTAGGCCCCTGAAATGATTGTATATAATAACTAGGGATGCACCAAATCCAGGATTTGGTTCGGGATTCGGCCTTTTTCAGCAGGATTCAGATTCGGCCAAATCCTTCCGGAGGGAAATCGCATATTATTTTGTCACAAAACAAGGAAGTGAAAAATGTTTTCCCCTTCCCACCCCTAATTTGCATATGCAAATTAGGGATTCAGATTCGGCTGAATCCTTCTGCCTGGCTGAACCGAATCCTAATTTGCATATGCAAATTAGGGACGGGAGGGAAATTGCATACCATTTTGTCACAAAACAAGGAAGTAAAAAATGTTTTCCCACCCCTAATTTGCATATGCAAATTAGGATTCGGATTTGGAATCCACGGTGTTCGCTGGAATAACCCCAGGTCCGTGCAGATTTATTCTGATAGGAGCACCAGCCCGGGGTGTGAGGTAAGTATATTCAATCACTTGGGGTGCCTAACATTTGGCACCCCCAAGTAAATAGAGCCTTTGCTTCTCCTTTAACAGACCTGTCTTTGCTGGCAAACTAAGACTTTTTATTTTTTGGGCCAGATATAATTCTTTCAGCTGCCTTTAATGAAACTCAGGACCAAAGATAAGAAATGTATCCACTAATATAAAAATGAATCAACTAATGTATCAAATTAGAACAGTTTGCCGAGTTTGCAACCCCCTCCCAGGGCTGCTCCAGAAAGACATAAGAAAGTGAAAAATGTAAATGAAATATTTTATTAACTTTAAACTTCAAAAATGGTCTCAAATAGATTATAATAGTTATTGAAACATTATTTTATTTCTGGTGATCTAAAAACAGATGAAGTGAAAAAAGTTTTGGAAGGTGAACAACCCTGTTTGTAAAATTATCTTTCTGAGCACCAAGAAAACAGTAGATATTGGCAACAGTTATCCAGATTAGTAAAAAAGATAATTCTGAGCTCCAGAGTAATGGCACATATTGTGCATAATATTATACATTTTAAAAAAACAAAAGTCCAAAGTAATTGTTGTAAGGTGTCAGGACAGGCAGTGAGCAATCAAGGTCTGGAAACAGGCACAAGTCAATGGCCAGGAGAACAAGACATGACCAAGAGCCAGTGGTGCATTAGATGTTACTGGGCCCCAAAGCAAATTCAATTAAGGGCCCAAAGCATTGGTAAATTGACCTATGCTACCAAGATATTTTGAAATTCCTCGTTAATTAAAGCTTTACTGGCCCCCCTACACTGCTAGCCCCCCTGCAACTGGGTCTGCCTCCTCTGTTGTTACACCCCTGCCAGTAGCAAACAGAGGCAGCTTATGCAAGTATTGGGGACTAGAAAATACCTTTCATTGGGAATTTTGGCACTTAAAGGTAGTCAGAGCATTGAAACACACTGCTGTGCATCACCACACAGGGTAATATATAGTGACGCGCCCATGGATGGACCAAGGGTAGGAAGGTATGCTGTCTTCTCGGGCACCTTACAGTAAAATATTTTGGATAATTATCCCTATTTGTGAAAAGGTCAGTCTGAGCATCAGGGTTAATGTATATAATATTTGTAACACTAAAGGGACTTCGGATACATTATACCATTCAAACTCTTGTATGACTATAAATAATAATATGATAATAGAAAATGACATTCTACTCATGGTAACTGCATCTTCCAATATATAACTGGTCACATATATCTATTTTGAGGTATTATATTGCATTAAAAAACATTAGCAAAAGCCTTTTTGGCCAGCTTGGCCATCATTATAATGCACACTGTTGGAATTCATATGAGACTGCAAATGAAAATTCTGCAAATGACAGGATAAACCAACTAATATGTAATCTCTCTGTTTAGCATTGGCTTTCACTTTGCCTCCATGACCCATGAAGTTTCATCTATTATTGGCTCTAAATCCTCCCAAATGAGTATTACTTATCCCTCGCCATGTTTATGACAAATGATATGTGTATTTACAACATGTGGGATTAGGATGCCGTGTTGTTATCACTTTTGAACAGAAAGAGACAAATCCTCCCTGCAGTATCACTAATTGTTTTCCTGAGCAGGAATATTACAGAGCAAGGAACAATCAGGAATGACAAAGCAAGGCAGTGCTGGTCCTCCTCAAAATACCTCCTCCTAGGGTACTTACTGTGACATTCAGCAGACAGGCATTTTGTAAACATATCTGAGGCTAGGTAGTGACTCAAATTCCCAGAGCAATAAAGCACCTGCGGTTCAGTGAATCATAAGCACCGGCAACATTGTGTTATGAAAAAAATTAGCAAAAGCTAAAAATGTTGTTTACTGCAAAATTCAGAATGGCTTCTACAAGCTATAATTTTTATAAAGATGAACATAGAAATCATTGACAGTGGGATAAGCAGGGTGCAAAGTTTAAAAAAGGAACCATCCACAATTTTTTTGCACATTGCATGCACCCTGCTTTTCTGTTCCTTTGCATACAGCACTAGCTGCAGTCATGTGTGGAGGCACATGCGGTTTTGTGCCACTTAGTGTATTGCATTTCTGACCAGGGACTTCGTAAACAATCCCTTATGCGTCTATTATGATAAATAATTAAAGCTGAAAATATTATTTTTATAATATTTAACAATTGGCTTTCCTGTAAGCTCCAATAGTCACTGAAGGCTGCAAACAATTATAACAAATAGTAAGGGGCACACCAATTGGTGTGACTTTCCTCCATTACTCATGCCACTTCCACCAGGCCCGTTCAATCACTTTGTTCCTAAGCTTGACCCCTGCTACACCCTACACTTCATACCCCTATCACTGGCTCCCTCCCAGGGGAGCCCCTCCTACTGTAACTCTACAATACCAACCCCTAATTCACTTCCCCCCTGCTGTGGGAGGTTGGCAGAAGCTGCTGAAGGTAAAAGAAGGCACCTTCACTTCCTTCCTCCTTTAACCCCTCCATGAAAAGCTACACAACTATAATTCCTATCTTAAACTCCTCCGGTTCCCTACTACAAACATGTTATGGCCCTGTCATGACAAGGGGACTCCTCAATTTGACCCTTCGACTTGAGCTATCCCACTGGACCCCATTATTACATACCTTAATTAAACCAGGGACAGAGATGGGTGTAAAATGGCCACAGCATTTATTCACATTTTATCAAATAAATAGGACTTTGCCAGCTTAATCCAAGGCAACATTCTAAAGCCAGAATTTAACAAGAGATTGCTACAATGCTGTGCCACCAACATGAGAGAAGTTCAGCAGCCCTGCTGCTGGACCTGCATCTGCAGTGTATTGATGATAGGAAATCTAAGCAGGCTGCCCCCTAGCACAAGCAGTAGGGATGTAGCGAACGGCGGAAAAAATGTTCGCGAACATATTCGCTAACTTGCGTCAAATATGCGAACGGTTCGCGAACGTCGCGAACCCCATAGACTTCAATGGGAAGGCGAATTTTAAAAGCTAGAAAAGACATTTCTGGCCAGAAAAATTATTTTAAAGTTGTTTAAAGGGTGCAACGACCTGGACAGTGGCATGCCAGAGGGTGATCAAGGGCAAAAATGTATCTGAAAAATACATTGTTGACACAGCGCTGCGTTTTGTGCTGTAAAGGGCAGAAATCACACTACGTCACTCAGGTGATGTTTCTGGACACGGAATGTGAAAAAGCTCACACAGCTAGGTGGCACTTGGTTAAAGACTGGGCAAACAATGCCTGCAAGGGCAACGTATACACTACAGCAGTGGATACGGAATATATTATTGCTGCTTGAAAAACGTCACTCAGGTGGTGTTTCTGGAGACGGTATTATTATTGATATTTAGACAGAATGTGAAAAAGCTCACACAGCTAGGCGGCAGTTGTTTGAAGAACACACTGGGCAAACAATGTCTGCAAGGTCAACGTATACACTACAGCAGTGGATACGGAATATATTATTGCTGCTTGGAAAACGTCACTCAGGTGGTGTTTCTGGAGACGGTATTATTATTGATATTTAGACAGAATGTGAACAAGCTCACACAGCTAGGCGGCAGTTGTTTGAAGAACACACTGGGCAAACAATGCCTGCAAGTGCACTACTATTGGTGCACTACTATGAAGAACAGCAAACAGCACTGGACACGTTAAAGAACAATAAGATAAGTAAAATAAAAAAATATATATATGTATATTAAAAAAAAAAATTACTCTGGTTGGTGCTGAACTACTAGGAGCAGCACACCAGTCCCACTCCCCAACACAGCTAGACTAATAGCACTGGGCTCTTATAGTAGCAAAGTAAAAAAACAAAAAAGAAAATAAAAGCAGTCCTTACAAGGACTATTGGGTTACAGGCAGCAGTCAGCAGATGAGAGATCAGCAGCAGGACAGCTGCCCACAGCAGCTACATACAGAGCACTGTAGTAGAAGGTAGATTACTAGCCAGCAAAGCTACCTAACCTAAAATGTCCCTCAAATCCCTGCAGAGTTCTGTCCCTACAATACAGAGCAGTATCAAGTAGATTACTAGCCAGCAAAGTTACTATCAACTGTCCCTCAAATCACTCAACAGCTCTCTCCCTACACTAGCTCTTCCAAGCACACACAGGCAGAATGAAAAAACGCTGCAGGGCTTCAGTTTATATATGGAAGGGGAGTGGTCCAGGGGGTGTGGGGGTGGTCCAGGAGGGAGAGCTTCCTGATTGGCTGCCATGTATCTGCTGGTCTGGGGTGAGAGGTCAAAAATAAGCGCCAGCTAAGGCGAACCCAAATTGGCGAACGTCGCGCGACGTTCGCGAACATTCGGCGGACGCGAACAGTCGATGTTCGCGCGAATTAGTTCGCGGGCGAACAGTCCGCGACATCCCTAACAAGCAGTAGTAGCATCTGTATCAATCAATCCACCGTGCAGTCACAGGAGAGAACCTCCTTTCTCCCTCTTCTAAACTTACTTGTGTAGTACTCTGGCAAGGTCCTACCGCTGCTGTGACAAATAAAACTTAAAATATAATATCATATGTGCACTGTTTTGATCCAGAGGAAGGCAAAAAACCCAGCCCAAAGCCAGTGCCAACTATGCTTCAAGATGGAAAAAATTCTTTCCTGACCCCAATGGCGATCAGAAACATTTCCTGGATCAAACGATTCACATTAATTTAACATAAATAAATACAATACAGACTCTCACAATTATAATGTGTAAAGATACAGAAACCACAATATAACTGCGCTTTCATGAAAACATCCATATTCAGTTATTAATAGATAATACAAGAACATAAAGTAGAAAACTCCTGATATTTCACAAATTTTGCAAAATGGGGGAGGGTGGGATGTTTCTACCTGCTCAGAAGATAAGGAAATGAACTGCTTCTTCCCCTGACATCACATACCTCTCTTACTCCACCCCTGGGCCTGGCCATCTCCTGCTTTAACTCATTCCTTCTCACCTAAACACAGCTACATGTGATCCTGTACATCTCTGACCTAGACCAGTATAATTTGGCTGCTGGTCATTCGGATCCCCTGTCATGCAGCCCCTGCGCTTATAGCTCCAGGGCTTTCCTTTCCCCTAGCTCACTACCCATGGTCATTCTCTATGAAAAATGTTTATTTTCTTTCTTGTTCAAAAAATAGTGTTTGGAAAGGGGTGGATCTTCCTCTTTGGCTACTGGTGTCCTATCCTGCTGGTTGTGCTCATTGAGCCTGGGTACACCAAATCCCAGTAAAGCCACCGCACTAAAGGGACCTGTACCTTTAGAGATTAAGTCGGGGACCAGGAAACCCAGTGAACGAGGTTATCAAGCACATGTTAGTTTATTTAATAGACTCTCTAGGAGAGTAAGATAGCTTATATAGAAAGAGCATTTGTGTGCTCCATCAAGGATAATAGCAGAGAGTAGCTTCCCACAAGGCTTTCTTGTATGCCTTTAAATGTAAAGTTTAGTGATACCGTTTATTGGCTAACCGAATAAGTAACAATTGCAAGCTTTCGGAGCACACAGGCTCCTTCTTCAGGCAAACTACAAATGAAAGGCTGAAAAGGCACATCATATATATATACAGTACTGTTAGATCATTGAAAAAAAGGGTTTATGGGCAATACATTAGCAGGTTACTGATAGACAGAGATAACTTGTAGAGATAATACAATTAATTAGGGTGGGTTGTAAATAGTCCAGGGGTCTGGATTCAGTCAGGTCACATACTAATACAGTCTTTGCTTAAAAACGAGTGTTGCACTATTATGGGTAAATGACTTCCTATGTAAAAGAATAACTAATTTTCTTTTACAGCTAAGAGTATGCCTGGGTTGTCCTGAGAAGAGCAGGATTTCCCATGTTCCTTTCTCTAAGTCATGTGCCTGGGTTAATTCCTGATGCAGGGCAGGATGATTCCCAAGTCTTCTATAAGTAAGGTGCCTGAGTGATCTGGTACAGACACTCATGATAATTGTAATAAAGTTTTGAGTAACGTAACAATTATTGCACTGAAACTTATCCTTTTACAGTATTGCATATTTCTTTACTGTCTTTCCTCCACAGTATCCATTGTCATCAGGTATTCCTCAGAAGAGGATACCAGAAGCTGATGCCATGGTAATGTCTTATTTGCACTAATTTTCAAAATGTTTTGGTATTTGTGTATTTTGCATTTTCACCATTGTCAGGATGAAATAGATGTATGTAGGGACCCATAGGATTTACTATGCTCCTATGGCTTTACATCCCTACCCTTCCTTTTACTTAGTTACTAGGCAAAAGCCTATGTATCCATTTAAGTATTTCCACTGGCTGTGCTCATTGAGCCTGGATACACCAAGGCCCTGTAAAGCCACCACCCTAAAGGGACCTGTACCTTTAGAGATTAAGTCGGGGACCAGGAAACCCCGTGAACGAGGTTAACAAGCACAGGTTAGTTTATTTAGTAGACTCTCTAGGAGAGTAAGATAGACAGCTTATATAGAAAACAGTTGTGTGTGTGCTTCATCAAGGATAATAGCAGGGAGTAGCTTCCCACAAGGCTTCCTTGTATGCCTTTAGTGAAGGGACCACAGCGGATAGGGTGTTAGGCTAGGAATTGTGTGCTTGACTATTTGATTTATGGGATTGACATCCGTAATTGCTGTATCATCCACCTCTATCTACCCTCCTCTGTGATTGTTACACCATCCTCATACGTGAGTAAGCCTTGGGTCACTTGTTGCTCTTGTACAATAAACCATCCATTTGTTTTCATCATAATAACCTCCTGGAGTCCAATATCTTTCATATTTTTGCTATACAGTAGTCTGTGTTTTGTAGTTCTACTATGCCCCAAGGGAAAGCTTCCACCTGGCGAAGGCTCTGACCCTGTTGTGAAAGTCGCAGTGGACACCTTGCTCATACCACTAGCTGGACACTTTAACTATCTGTGGTCTGGATAGCCCCCCAGATTAGCGTTATATATATATATATATATATATATATATATATATATATATATATATATATATATATATCACTAATAAATAAAATAAATATGAATATCCTGTTCCAGTGCTTAGTGATGTGAATTTTGTCACATGACTCACTGAAATGTGTGTATTATGATAAATAATGTTGTGTAAAAATAAGATATTAAATCACTTTAGAGTTATAATAATCACAATAGGGGTAGCTTATTCACTATATAATGCACAAGAGCCATGAATATTATGTAAATTATATCCTTGATGTAATTTGTGTCATATGACTCATTGAAACTTGTGTGAGGAAAATTGTGTAAATATGTTATATATATATATATATATATATATATATATATATATATATATATATATATATATATATATATATATATATATATGTATATATATATATATATATATATATATATATATATGTATATATATATATATATATATATATATATATATATATATATATATATTTATTTATATTAAAATTGAGCCAAAATCAGTCTATGAAAGTACATATATTGCGTTGAATTTTTATTACGGAATGTTGTTTTTTTCCTGCTGCTGTTTGTGCGTCTGCAGCCTGAGCAGAATACAGGCCTCACACCTGTTAGTGTTACTTCGGCAAGAGACAAAAGCGAAAGACCCAGGGGAGGTTTCGGATAACACTCCTCACCTTTATTTAAAAGAGGAGAGAGCTGCTAAGCCTATGACTGGTCCCCACTTTATATGTTTAGTAATTTGATTTCCCTGCAACTGGCTGGCTTCACTGGTGTAGTAGACTTATATTCTTAGCCCAGAATTCTCCCAAACCTTGTTAGCTTTATCAGCACCTGTGCTCTGACTGATTTGACTGCAAGCTTAGACGTGCCAACAGTGTCACCATGCTGCCGTCTTATCAGGATATAATTGCAGCCTTATTGTGCCAGCGAATAAAGCTTAAATATCAGTGCAAAGATGTATCACTGTAATATTACTTCTTCCATTTTAACAGTATAAAGTTTTTCTGTCAAATACATTTTCTGATCAGCAAAGAAAATATACTTTCTATTTTAATCTGTGCTGCTTTTTGCTTGCAACATGCTGCAACTATATTAGGCATTCATAAAATATTCACTTTGTTATTTTTTAATCATCTCAAAAAGGAATGCCTTGCTCCAAGTGCAGAATCCCAATCATCATCAATTATTTTGTACTGTTTATACTCACCAGGGTGACTTTTTAAAAACAGAATAAAGCAAATCAGAACAGAAAATTTGATAAAAACGTCTCTAATATTTCTCAAAAGGTTTCACACTGTTAATAAAGAGACATTAGAGCCACATTCTTTACTCCAAATCAGGGGTCCCCAACCTTTTTTTACCCGTGAGCCACATTCAATGCAAAAAGAGTTGGGGAGCAACACATGCATGAAAAAAGTCCCTGTAGATGACAGAAGGGGCTGTGATTGGCTATTTGGTAGCCCCTATATGGACTGACAGCCTACAAGAGGCTCTGTTTGGCAGCACATATGGTTTTTATACAATCAAAACTTGCCTAAAAACCAGAAATTCAAAAATAAGCATCTACTTTGAGGCCACTGAGAGCAACATCCAAGGCGTTGGTGAGCAACATGTTGCTCGCGAGCTACTGGTTGGGGACCACTGCTCCAAATCCTTATAATCATTAAGAACAATTCATTGTTCACTGCACACAAAACAATTCATTCCATATATTTACAGCAAGGAGACAAGGATATTAACTCCAAGGCCTCAGTGAACCCTTTGGGAATTTAAATGGAAAAATATAGATCCAGTGTTATCTTTGCAAAATCCAAAAATTACCATCCTTTTTTTATAATTATGTTACCCACCAACTCTAAGGGGCTGATTTACATATATTTAGATTTTTATTTTTTCACACATCCTATTTTTGTCTAAAATTCTAAACATTTGAGCTCTAACAAGTGTAAAAACCACTGAAAACTCTAATACAAACTTTGGCAAGTAAAAGCAGCCGAGGTCACATAGAAGTCAATGGGATCTGCACTAATGCAGATCTGATCTGTTTTTTAGCCATTCAGACTTTTGCAAGTAATTCAGACTTTTTGCAAGTAATTGTCCAAACAACTTGTCATATTTTGTTTTGCATAGTTCAACGTTTTTTTAAATTTTATGTCAGGACTTTTTATAATAACATATATGTTCATGGCATTCGTGGTTTTAAGCCCTAGTACCTTTAAAATATTTGCTGTCTTTTGCCAGAATTTAGGGATATCAGTATCCTTGATATCCCCAACATGATTCAAGATCCTTTTCTTAAAGGAGAACAAAGGCCATTTTACACTTGGGGTGCAAAAGGTAGGCACCCCAAGCAGGGCCGGACTGGGAGTAAAATGCAGCCCGGGCAAAAAAAATCAAAGCAGCCCACATGTAAACACACAATGGTTTTGTGCTCATTCACACATATATTGGGGTAAAACTGCAAAAGTTATGTGCATTAAGAGCTGCCTTTCTCGCTTTACTGTACTTAATGTAAAATATTACAGTTATTAACTATTATTATTACATTATAGTACAGTAACATATTTTTTACTGGCACCACACAAATCTAATGTGTCCGTATTAACCATTTTGTTGATTTGCCATTTATTGACAAGGATTCAATAGTTTACCATTACAGTATGGGGTACATTGCTACTTATAATATGCAAGTGAAAAAAAACACACTTTCTACTCTTCTACTTTTTCCTATGGGATTTTCAGAAATGTATTTATCAATGAGTCAAAGTTACACATTTTGCTCTAAAAGGCATTTAATTGTAAGCTATGATTATGAGTATCGTAGCACAGAACACATAAGGTTTGTTGTAGTAAAGTCTACTTTTTGTTTACTGGCCTGGTGTGGGTTTATTGTGAGTGCTTCCCCATCCAGATTCTGTTGAACTACTACATGTGCTGAAGGTCTTGTTGGGGCATGAACTCCTACGCACCACATCATTGTTGGCAAATGTCTACTTTTATGCAGTGCTGCATTGGCTATATCTTTATAAGTCTTAAAGACTAAGTGCTGCAGTTCCATGAGAATCCAGAACAGTAAATAAGTAATCACCTAAAGGATATAGTGCCAGTTCCAGCATTTTAACACATACATGATTCCCAGCTGACTGGGTGGCAAACTGTTCAAATGTGATTTTAATAGACACAGTAATGTTCTGATTCCCAATTCAGGCAATTACTCCTCTAAAACACTTACTGCCTCAGGGGTCTATTACAGAGGTCCTGACCAGTGCCCTAAACCAGCCCACCAAGCTCCACACCCTTTTTGTTGTATTGAGACTTGTAAGTTTCAATACTCTGAGAAATGCCCTAGCAAGTCCGCTTCCCCCGCCCTTTTCACTGACTGTGTGGAGCAGTGAAAAAGACCTTTCTGCAGCCGTGCTGTCTCTTGTTATTAAATGACTGGTGTGTTTGTAATACTTAAATGATTTTGGTAATAGAGGATTAAAGAAAGAGATAATTTAAATGAGAAACAGTATGCGACTCTAATCTCTCCTGACAAAGCATAGGAAACAGGAGGCGATTTAAAGAAAAAAGCTCAGAATTACAAAAAAGCCATCTCCCATAGACTCCATACCTGTAAAATATTTACTAAATGTGTTTTATTCACTGTGACATTGAGTCACGAGTTAAAGACCCAACACAAACAAGAAGGTGAAGCCCGGTGAACAAAACCTGAAGCTGTTTTTAAAATTAAAACTTCTGGTTCAGCATTCTGGGTGCCTTTTTTCTACCAGCTGAAGAACATCAGAAATAGTTTATGCCTTGTTTCAAATGGCTTTAGATCATTTAGATTATTTGCTTAATTTTTTATTTTTAAAGTGTATAACAGGATCCTTAAAATTCACAATGCTCTAAAGCATAAAACATTATGCAAAAACAAAAACAAACTAATGAACATATTGCTCTGATCTACAAATGGAGTTTATAAAGTTACTGGGCTTTCTTGGATGCTGGAGCAGGTCACTCCTTGCAAAGTTCAATTTGGGAAAAAATCACCCATTTGTTTTACCCATAATTCTAGCAAAGTTATGGCCACACTTCAAGATGCATCTACCACAACTGCAGCGGATGGGTGAAATATCCACAATTGCATTTGTGTGCAAGTTGCATTTTTAGAAAGGGGGTTGCATAACTTCAATATGCAGACACATATTAAGCATACATGAATTCAATGGTGCAGGCAAAAACAAACAAATTGTTGTGCTATTTGTTTCCCAATAAGTTTACACCAAATCTTTCTCAATCAGTTTCCTATCTTCGCATGCACAAAGTGCAATGTGCTCTTGTTGTCCCATTTACTACCAGGTTTATTATGTCCAAATTCAGTGCTTCTCTAAAATATCTGACATCTGTTTCACAAATCCCAACCAAGTTGCTAACCAAACCACACATATGGGCATCTGTACACCTAGCGACTGGATGCATACAGTATGTCAGTAGCAGTCAGAATAAAATAACAGCCTTTGCAACACCACTCCCTGTGCTTTTTTTTTGTTTATACAGAGAGGCGCAGTGCACATACTATGTGTGTGTTTTCTTTATATTACCACAGTCAGAAAGCAATAGAAGTTTTTTTAATAAGGAAATGCTCTGCTTTTATTAAAGGTGACCTGAATTTCAGAACTCTGACTTTGAGTTATTGAGGATAGAAAATATACTGATCCATCATGTAAGTTCAAATCAATTCATTTAATTCCTCATACAGCTTGAAGATGAACCAGAGAAAGACAAAAACAAAAGTAAATACAAAAAACCCTGTATTTGATCATAACAAATTGTTTTCTTTTAACAGAAGTTTGAAATTTCACACAGTCTGTCCCTTTGTCCATTTTTTGGGGGGCGTAGGGTGAGAGGGATGTGAAACTGCTGTGTGTTTAAATAGATAGCTAGAGTTATGTGTATATATATATATATATATATATATATATATATATATATATATATATATATATATACGGTATATATAGTGAATAAAGTACCTCTTGTGAAATATAAGGTTATAAAGAATATAATATAATATAAGTCTTATAAAATATAAGTTACTAAGGAGTTTCATGACCATATAAAAACACGAGGCAGAAGGCCGAGTGTTTTTATACAGGTCATGGAACTCCAAGGTAACTAACGTTTTGGCCTCTCTCAAAGTTTCAAAGGCCGAAACGTTAGTCTTTTGTTAATAAAACATTATCTAATTTTTAAGTCCTGAGAGTGCGGACCTTCTTTACTGAATATATATATATATATATATATATATATATATATATATATATATATATATATATATATATATAAAGTCCAACGTATTGTGATGAACCAATCTCCAAGTGACAATAAATGATTGTTAGGGTGCAAACCCAAAGCGGCGGTGAGTTAGTCCGCCCAAATGCATATAGAAATCCAACTGCGTTGCACACCTTCAGAAAATAAGCTTCAATTTTAAAACATAGCCTTTATTCGCTCCTTAAAAGAGTATGAAAAAACAACGCACAGTTCACTGAATAAGCAACTTATCTGTATGAGTCCATATCATAACGCAGCATTGTGGCACTCAAGCGACGTTTTGGGAATACTCCTTTCCCTTTCTCAAGCGTATCACACGTGCACTGGCGTTTCAAGACTCCATGTTGCAACTCGCTCCCTCGTGTGGCGGAAGTGGCGTATCAGATCAGCGCGATGATGCGCTTAAAAAAATAGGAAGCGGACCAGCGCGTAAGCGGACACTCCACTCCGCCCATTGGTTACTACGTAGTCCCCATAGTTACCACATCAATTTACATATACATAAGTTTAGCCAAAAAGCCTTATTCTCATAACAGACAATGAACTTGTTTATAGTTAACAGTGCAAATAACATGGTAACACCATATAACACACGCATCTTTACAAAAATAAATGAAGATCAAAGTCTTTATTCAATCCACCCGGGGATAAAGTCCCTAATCTATCAATCCACTTCACCTCTGCCCTCTTTAAATCCAAAATACGATTACCTCCTCTTTTTGGTGGGGGATATATACTAAAGCCTTTTTTTAACACAATCAATTAATTTCAGGGGCTCAAAAGTATTTGACTCACAATTGACAATTGATGGGGGGCGTTTCATAATACAGATGGACAATGAACCAAAACATACAGCCAAAGCAACCCAGGAGTTTATTAAAGCAAAGAAGTTGAATATTCTTGAATGGCCAAGTCAGTCATCTGATCTGAACCCAATTGAGCATGCATTTCACTTGTTGAAGACTAAAGTTCAGACAGAAAGGCCCAGAAACAAACAGCAACTGAAAGCCGCTGCAGTAAAGGCCTGGCAGAGCATTAAAAAGGAGGAAACCCAAAATCTCCATGATTTCAAGACTTCAGATTGTCATTGCCAGCAAAGGGTTTTCAACCAAGTATTAGAAATGAACATTTTATTTTCAGTTTTTTAATTTGACCAATTCCTTTTGAGCCCCTGAAATGAAGTTATTGTGTTAAAAAAAAGGGTTTAGTTCCTCACATTTTTATCTTTTTGTTCAACCCACTGAATTAAAGCGGAAAGTCTGCAGTTCAACTGCATCTGAGTTGTTTCATCTAAAATTCATTGTGCTAATGTACAGAACCAGAATTACAAAAAAGTTGTCTCTACCCAAATATTTATGAACCTAACTGTAGACGATCAAATCATAATGTAAAAAATTTCTGCCCTATTTCTTTAGTTAAGCTTTAGTACTCCTTTAAGTGGGGTTTGGATGACTACTTGGACACACATAATATCCAAGGCTTCAGTAATTGATTTATGGTTTTATGTATGTGTGTATATATTTGTGTTTGGCCAGCTTAAATATATTGCAATATATGGGCAAACAATCCCTGTTTAGTTTAACGGGTAAGGCATTTTTAGTGTGTAACCTTGGAACGCTATAGATACATATATATATGTATACATGGAATTGAGCTTTGCCATCCTGCTATGGGTTCTGGGGGGTATTTATACATGGAATTGCCCTTTTGCCATCCTGCTATGGGTTATGGGGGTATTTATATGTGGAATTGCCCCTTTGCCATTCTGTTGTGGGTTCTGGGGGTATTTATACATGGAATTGCCCCTTTCCCACCCTGCTATGGGTTCTCGGGGGTATTTATACATGGAATTGCCCCTTTGCCCTCCTACTATGTGTTCTTTGGGGTATTTATACGTGGAATTGCCCCTTTGCCATCCTGCTATGGGTTCTGGGGGTATTTATACATGGGATTGCCCCTTTGCCATCCTGCTATGGGTTCTGGGGGGTATTTATATGTGGAATTGCCCGTTTGCCATCCTGCTATGAATTCTGGGGGTTTTATACATGAAATTGCCATGGTGCCATCCTGCCATGAATTCTGGGGTATTTATACATGGAATTTCCACTGTGCCATCTTGATACAAGTTCTGGGATTATTTATAAATGAAGTATCCATTCCGCTATGATTTCTTGGGGTATTTATACATGGAATTTCTACTCTGCCATCCTGCTTTCTGGGCCACAGGAAAGTGGTTGGAGTTTAAAGGGAGTGGCCAAAAGGGGGCGCTGCCTGTATGTGTCTTTTTGGCCCACCCTGCCAAGACCATCTTCTGATGTCTATGATTTGGGTGGCGGTTGATAGATTCAGCAAAATGAGTGACTTTATTCCATTACCTACTCTTCCTTCTGCTGAAATGCATGCTGAATTGTTTGTTTCTAAGATTTTCAAATTTCATGGTTTTCCTGAAAATATTGTGTCAGGCAGGGGAGTACAATTTGTTTCAAAATTTTAGCCTTCTGCTCTGGTAATCTGCAGCTGGCTCATTGGTGGGTATTAACCTATCTTTCCCTTCGGCATATCATCCCCAGACCAATGGTCAGATGGAAAGAGTAAATCAGTCTCTAGACTGACAGTTTTTGAGATGTTATGTGTCTGATAATCAGTCCCAGTGGGTTGACATGCTTCCATTGGGCAGGATTTGCATATAATAATTCTTCTCATGCATCTACTGTCAGTCCCCATTTTTCATTGTATATGGTTTACATCCAAAATCATTTTCTTATTGTGGTCGCCTATCACCTGTCCCTGAGGTAAATGCTTCTGTCAGTCATTTTTCTAAAATCTGGCATGGGGTACAGGATTCTATTACCAAGGCCGCTTCCTCACAAAAAAGGGCGGCTGATAGATTCTGTAGGGAAGCGCGAAATTCAAATATTTAAAGGCTTGGCTCCTCTCTTATTAAGACCTGGCGGCATTCAACTAGCTGAGGGCTCCTCTCGAAGCGAAAGGCGGCTGTTAAAGGCAGAAGCAAGAGCCGAGACCAGGGAGCCTAGTACCAGTTCTGGATTTAGGGTGCCGATCATGACAGGAAAAAGCAACACCGTGTAGGACATGAGGTGGGCGGCATATATATTCTAAACATGGTTGTCTGCAGTTCGGTGACCAGAATGGTAACGGACAAATTGAGGAAGGAGATAGTTGAATCATCAATATCAGCAGTGAAACATATTGTCATAGATAAAGCATTCAGTTCTTGTACCATTGGTGCCAGTCAAGAGTCAAACGGTGCTCTAAAAGTAAAGTCAGAAACTCAGTCAGGGGGTGCCTACCAGGGTGAGAGGTTAGGGAATCACTAACAATATTAATCCCGTCACCTATTGGGATGACAGTATAAAGGAAGGACACATCCATAGTAGCAAGTCTTGTACCAATTGGAAGGGGACAGGAGTTTTGTAGATGTACCAGTAAATCACCAGTGTCCTTAATGTATGAGGGTGAGCTTTGTACAATCAGTTGCAATAAGTGATCAACAAAGGTAGAGAGTGGTTGGAGTAGTGAATCCCTAGCACTCACTATTGGGTGTCAAGGGGGTGCTGAGAAACTATTATGGATTTTAGGTAAAGTATAATAAATCGGGTGCTTAGGATGTTACATCAGCGAATTGTCACAAAATTTCACGTCTGTAGTCTGTGAAATTTAGTATCATGACAGCACCCCCTTTGTCTGCTGGTCTGATTACAATATCAAAATTTGAAGAATGGGGTCTTAATTGCTGTCTGTTTGAGTCTAGTCAAGTTGTGGTAGATGGGTTTTGTCAGATTATTTCTATATGTCTGATCAATCAGTATGTGCGGAAGTATTCCTTAAATTTCATTGTGCGTTGGAGGGCACCCCCCCTGGTTGGAGGGTGACAGCCCAGTTCTAAAAAAGAGGAAGAAGAAGGTGTAGAAGAAACAGACGTGGCATCTAGGGGGTGATGCACACAACTTGTAGTGGTTGGTCTTCCAAAGCTCCTCCCTCTGCCACCTCGAACCCTGCATGGTGTGTCAGATTCGGAGGAAGTTGGACGTATAGAGGGAGGAATCTATGCAGTCAAAATGATGGTCAAGATGGGAGTAGGTCTTTCTAAAATGTGTGTTAGTCTCACCTCCCGTCAACCACCTATATACCCTTCTGCTCTGGTAATCTGCAGTCACTGTAGATACTTTTTGTTTTTTAAATTTATGTAACTCAGTAGTGTAATATATGTAGTTTATCAATCCACTTATGTTCTCTGTCAGCTGTAAGAACCTGTAAATGTGCTGTCTCAAAGGCTATAATTTCTGTACGAACAGTCTCAAGATTCTTACTAACCTCGTCAATCACAAGTAACATAAGGTTCATGGTGCACTTATTTAGGATTTGGCACCACCTTTTACAGAATTCGATGTTGTTCCAGCCAATGGTAGGAATGTTGCAAATCCTGAAGCCACGTGGTATGTGTTGTCACTTATAGAAGTCAGATAGATAAATTCCATGAAGTTTCATATATTGTTTCATATAATGTTCAGAAGAACTCTTAAAAATTGTGTAAATAGTTACATAGTTAGTTAGTTACATAGTTAAATTGGGTTGAAAAAAGACAAAGTCCATCAAGTTCAACCCCTCCAAATGAAAACCCAGCATCCATACACACACCCCTCCCTACTTTTAATTAAAATTCTATATACCCATACCTATATTAACTATAGAGTTTAGTATCACAATAGCCTTTAATATTATGTCTGTCCAAAAAATCATCCAAGCCATTCTTAAAGGCATTAACTGAATCAGCCATCACAACATCACCCGGCAGTGCATTCCACAACCTCACTGTCCTGACTGTGAAGAACCTCCTACGTTGCTTCAAATGAAAGTTCTTTTCTTCTAGTCTAAAGGGGTGGCCTCTGGTACGGTGATCCACTTTATGGGTAAAAAGGTCCCCTGCCATTTGTCTATAATGTCCTCTAATGTACTTGTAAAGTGTAATCATGTCCCCTCGCAAGCGCCTTTTTTCCAGAGAAAACAACCCCAACCGTGACAGTCTACCCTCATAATTTAAGTCTTCCGTCCCTCTAACCAATTTAGTTGCACGTCTCTGCACTCTCTCCAGCTCATTTATATCCCTCTTAAGGACTGGAGTCCAAAACTGAACTGCATACTCCAGATGAGGCCTTACCAGGGACCTATAAAGAGGCCTAATTATGTTTTCATCCCTTGAGTTAATGCCCTTTTTTATGCAAGACAGAACTTTATTTGCTTTAGTAGCCACAGAATGACACTGCCCAGAATTAGACAACGTGTTATCTACAAAGACCCCTAGATCCTTTTCATTTAAGGAAACTCCCAACACATTGCCATTTAGTGTATAACTTGCATTTATATTATTTTTGCCAAAGTGCATAACCTTGCATTTATCAACATTGAACCTCATTTTCCAGTTTGCTGCCCAGTTTTCCAGTTTAGACAGATCACTTTGCAAAGTGGCAGCATCCTGCATGGAACCTATAGTTCTGCACAATTTAGTATCATCTGCAAAAATAGAAACAGTACTTTCAATGCCCACCTCCAGGTCATTAATAAACAAGTTGAAAAGCAAGGGACCTAGTACAGAACCCTGCGTACTCCACTAACAACACTGGTCCAATTAGAAAATGTTCCATTTACCACCACTCTTTGTAGTCTATCTTTTAGCCAGTTCTCTATCCAGGTACAAATACTATGTTCCAGGCCAACATTCCTTAATTTAACCAGTAACCTGTTGTGTGGCACTGTATCAAATGCTTTAGCAAAGTCTAAGTAAATCACATCCACTGCCATCCCAGAATCTAGGTCTCTACTTACATTCTCGTAAAAAGAAATTAAGTTAGTCTGGCAAGATCTATTACGCATAAAACCATGCTGGCACAAACTCATAGTATTATGATTTGCTATGAAGTCCAGTATCTTATCCTTTATTAACCCTTCGAAAAGCTTTCCTAATACTGACGTCAGACTAACTGGCCTATAGTTTTGAGGCTGAGAACTGGATCCTTTTTTGAATAGAGGCACCACATTAGCAATTCGCCAGTCTCTCGGCACAATGCCAGATCTCAATGAATCCTGAAAAATTAACTAAAGAGGTTTGGCAATCACAGAGCTAAGCTCGCTAATTACCCTGGGATGAATACCATCTGGCCCTGGACCTTTGTTAATCTTAACATGTTCAAGTCTCTTTTGAATTTCTTCATGTGTGAACCATGCATCATTAGTTGTATTACTAGAATTGGGAGTGTTAAGAAGGAAACCTTCACTTACTGGTTCTTCATTTGTGTAGACAGATGAAAAATACGAGTTCAGAATCTGCGCTTTTATTTTGTTTTCATCAACCAGCTGACCCCCCTCTGATAGTAAGGGTCCCACCCCTTCCTGCTTCATTTTTTTACTATTGACATATTTAAAAAATAACTTTGGATTATTTTTACTGCTTGCTGCAATATCCTTTTCTATAGCAATTTTAGCTTGCCTTATAGCTTCTTTGCATGATTTATTGGCCTCCTTGTACCTTATAAATGTTTCGGCTGTACCAGCTAACTTGAAAGCCTTAAAAGCACGTCTTTTCTTACCCACCTCTACACCAACGCTTCTATTGAACCAAAAAGGTTTTGCTTTGCAACGACGTTCCTTGCTTACAAGTGGAATATACTGACAAGTATATTTATTAAGCAGCATTTTAAAGACTTCCCATTTTTGTTCTGTGTTTAACCCTGTGAAAAGCATTTCCCACTTAATATGTTGCAGAGATGCCCTTATACTGTCAAAGTTTGCACGTCTGAAATTTAGTGTTTTAGTTACTCCCTTATAGAGTTGCTTCTGCAACAGAATCTCAAAGGAGACCATGTTATGATCACTATTCCCTAAATGCTCCCCCACACAAATGTTAGAGATGAGTTCAGTATTGTTAGTTATTACAAGGTCCAAAAGAGAGTTATTCCTAGTAGGTTCTTGAACGAGCTGGAATAAAAAGTTGTCATTCAGCATATTTACAAACCTACTAGCTTTTTCTGTCTTAGCAACCCCATTACCCCAGTCAATGTCTGGATAATTGAAGTCACCCATAGCAACAACTTGACCCAGCTGTGAAGCCTCTTGTATCTGCAAGAGTAGCTGGGCTTCATACTCGACACTTATACGATGGAATTGATTCCAGAATAGAAGGTGGATGAAAACTATGTGCATCAGGCCCGGATTGGCAATCTGTCCATTCGGGCAGATGGCCGAGGGGCTGCTCTATTTTTTGTGAAGTGGGCCTCTCCTGATCGCATGCGCCTCCCTCCCTATCCAAGTAAAAAAACAGGCAGCCTGTGGGTGGGGCTGGATTAGATCCAGATCTACTGACTGTGCTGCTGCAGCACTAGCATGGGGGCGGAGTTGGGGGCAGAGTTAGGAAGCGAGCAGGAACTCTCTGCAGAAATAGCAGGGACCTTGCACAGACTTATAGTAAAGGGAAAGAGGTAGCTTGGCTGGCAGCAATAGAGGCACAAAGCACAGTAAGTCTGCTCCCATATGGCTTACTCTTATTCTCCCCATATGTTGTTGCGCTCCAACTCCCAGAACATCTGGGGAGCCAGTGTGGAGAAACCTGTACAGAACTGTGGGTAGGCTGTTATTTGAGATGTCTGTGTGTAAAGCCCAGTGACTGTTGGGGTGGGATTTAGGCAGCATGAGAAGCATTAAGGCCAGGCCACTGTGTTATACAGAGAGAGAACAGGGAGGCTGCGTAAAAGCTGGAGTGAGTGGTTAATAGAACAGGTATTTGAATTTCCCACCCACACACGGCTTTGTTATTTTATACATATAATAATGTACCCACTACTGTAAACGATAAGGATATTAGAAGTCACTGAGGGGTTCTGTGACCATATAAAGTCTGAGTTATACAGGGAACTCTGAGTATCACTCATGTATTATAAGGGATAATGTACCCCCTACTGTAAATGATAAGGATATTAGAAGTTACTGAGAGGTTGTTCTGTGACCATATAAAGACACAAGGATGCAGGCTGAGTTATACAGGGAACTCTGAGTATCACTTGCATATTATAAGAAGTAATGTACCCCATACTGTAATGGTAAATTATTGAATCCTTGTCATTTTTAAATAAGATGTTCAGGTCTTATAATAAATGGCAAATCAACAAAATGGTTAATAAGGACACATTAGATTTGTGTGGTTCCAGTAAAGAATATTTTACTGTACTGTAATAATAATAGTTAATTAATAACTGTAATATTTTACATTAATTACAGATAAGGTAGAAAGGCAGCTCTTTATACACATATTTTTTTGCAGTTTTACCCCAATATATGAGTGGATGAGTACAAAACCATTGTGTGTTTACATGTGAGCTGTTTTTTTTTTTTTTGTCCGGGCTGCTTTTTACTCCCAGTCCGGCCCTGATGTGCATGTAAAACCGTATTTCTATCTGTGAATTTACGGTTCAAGGTTGTCCCAACACCACCAACTGAATGAAAAATTCTAAAACAGGATGGAGCAGCACTTTCTTTGATAAATAAAAGTTCTTCTTATTTTACATAGTTCAATTTCTTTTTTTTTATAATATTACTTTTTTCTTCTGCGTTTTATAATTATAATAGTGGCATTTACACTGCTGTTAGGGTTTGAATTGCTAAATGGAAGATAGGAAGTGGATGCAAATAGATGAAAAAATACCTATAAAATACATCCTCACATCATATTAGATCAGGATCATATAGTCACTAATCCCAACATCTAGTGCATTTTAATTACCAATTTGGAAAAATACATTAATTTCTTTTTATGAGAAGGTAAGTAGAGACCTCGATTCTGGTATGGCAGTGGATGTGATTTACTGAGGGGCACATTCACCAAGCTCAGGTGAATGAATAGAGGGAAAAAAAAATCGAATTTCGAGTAGTTTTTTGTGCTCCTCGACTATCGAATTGGCGTAAATTCGCTTGAGTAGATTGATTCGAATAGATTGAACGAAAAAATGCTGCGACTATTCACCCATTTGTTAGTCGGAGTACTGTGTCTTTTAAAAATACTTCGACTGCCTACTTCGCCACCTAAAACCTACCGAATTGCTTTAAAAGCCTAAGGGAAAGTCCCATAGGCTTTTTTTCTAAGTTTTTGATCGAATAAAAAGGCATTCGATCGATCATTTGATCTAATGAAAATCCTTCGATCGAATATTCAATCGTGCGACTATTTGCCGGGCGAATATTCGCCCATTCGACTATTCGCCAGCGCGTAAATTTGCCCGAATTGCCTATTCGATTCTATTTCCCAGTCGAATTTCGAGGGATTTAACCCCTCGAAATTCGACCCTTGATACATCTGCCCCTTAGACTTTGCTAAAGCATTTGATACAGTGCCACACAAAAGGTTACTGGTTAAATTAAGGAATGTTGGCCTGGAACATAGTATTTGTACCTGGATAGAGAACTGGCTAAAAGATAGACTACAAAGAGTGGTGGTAATTGGACCAGTGTTGTTAGTGGAGTACCGCAGGGCTCTGTACTAGGTCCCTTGCTTTTCAACTTGTTTATTAATGACCTGGAGGTGGGCATTGAAAGTACTGTTTCTATTTTTGCAGATGATACTAAATTGTGCAGAACTATAGGTTCCATGCAGGATGCTGCCACTTTGCAGAGTGATTTGCCTAAATTGTAAAACTGGGCAGCAAACTGGAAAATGAGGTTCAATGTTGATAAATGCAAGGTAATGCACTTTGGCAAAAATAATATAAATGCAAGTTATACACTAAATGGCAGTGTGTTGGGAGTTTCCTTAAATGAGAAGGATCTAGGGGTCTTTGTAGATAACACGTTGTCTAATTCTGGGCAGTGTCATTCTGTGGCTACTAAAGCAAATAAAGTTCTGTCTTGCATAAAAAAGGGCATTAACTCAAGGGATGAAAACATAATTATGCCTCTATATAGGTCCCTGGTAAGGCCTCATCTGGAGTATGCAGTGCACTTTTGGACACCAGTCCTTAAGAGGGATATAAATGAGCTGGAGAGAGTGAAGAGATGTGCAACTAAATTGGTTAGAGGGATGGAAGACTTAAATTATGAGGGTAGACTGTCAAGGTTGGGGTTGTTTTCTCTGGAAAAAAGGCGCTTGCGAGGGGACATGATCACACTTTACAAGTACATTAGAGGACATTATAGACAAATGGCAGGGGACCTTTTTACCCATAAAGTGGATCACTGTACCAGAGGCCACCCCTTTAGACTAGAAAAAAAGAACTTTCATTTGAAGCAACGTAGGTTGTTCTTCACAGTCAGGACAGTGAGGTTGTGGAATGCACTGCCGGGTGATGTTGTGATGGCTGATTCAGTTAATGCCTTTAAGAATGGCTTGGATGATTTTTTTGGACAGACATAATATCAAAGGCTATTGTGATACTAAGCTCTATAGTTAGTATAGGTAACGGTATATAGAATTGAATAAAAAGTAGGGAGGGGTGTGTGTATGGATGCTGGGTTTTCATTTGGAGGGGTTGAACTTGATGGACTTTGTCTTTTTTCAACCCAATTTAACTATGTAACTATATAACTATCCACAAAAAAAATAACCTTAAAGTTCACCATTGCTTATTACTTCATACCTACAAGATGCCAAAGAAGATTTTAAGGTGGAAACATAAATGAAATTATTTAGCAGTAGTACTATTGTATGTACCTTGTACCATTCTTTCTGCAACTATAATATAAATTATGTATATATTATTTGCAGGGAGGACTCATTGCACTGTTGATGCTTCTTCTCATATTCTCTGTTGCCTTATATGCTCAACGGCGGTGGCACAAAAGGCGGAGGATTCCACAAAAGAGTGCCAGCACAGAGGCGACTCATGAGATCCACTACATACCATCTGTACTTTTGGGACCCCCTTCACGAGAATTTCATGGATCCCGATTACAGTCCCACAACTCAGTCTTGGGAATGCCTATAAGGGAAACCCCTATTCTGGATGACTATGACTGCGAAGAAGAGGATATACCATGTTGTCATGAGAGAGGTGCCCAAGTTGTTGAATACAAAAACCATGTCAGTCAGGAAAGAGAAGATGAGAAGAATGAAACAGAGAAGAGAAGTAAGTGCTGATAATATATTAAAATTGTTGGGGGTAACCGTGTTTTGAGAAAAGGGTCCTGCTCTAGTTTATTCATTTGAAAATTAAAATGCTGGTCGGTTATTTGATAAAAATGCTTTATTTACAATCCAAAACTGCAAAATTAACTTATTGAGTCGCAAGTTGTGTGCTCTGGAAACATCAGTGTAATTTTTCACACCATAGAGTCAGTCATCCAGCAAATCAAATCGCACTGGAAGGCCACTCTGTTTACACGTGACATATAGGATGATTGCAGTTTCTGCAAAAAGAGCTAGCCCTAAAATGTCTTTACATGGGCCAATATTGCCAGCCAGCCATTCCTGACTATTCCAGATTATTGGTCCATGTGTAATACCAAAAGAGTAAATCCTTCTGATTTTCTATTTGTATTAATACAGATATAAACCTAGACACTTGTAAAATATTGTTCAAAATCGTCATCAGTCTATGGATGTGCTTACGAGGTGATCACAGGTCCCTGTGGCCGTACACATGGGTAGCTAAATGTATTATCTGCTACTAGTTTTATGGTCACATGTCTGGATATTCTTTCAAAGATAATTGAATTTGCCACTTCAAAAAACTTGCTCAAAGTAGAACAGTGTTTTGAAAAATGCCCAAACAGGCTACTACAATATGCAGAACCGACTACAGAAATAGGGAAGGTAAACAGTATAAGTTCTGTAATTGTAAAGCACAATATTAGTCTTACACTTTCTCATACTGGTACGCCTCAAGCTGCAAATATTAGATAAATGTGTTATTGTGGAATGTAATGGATTTACATAAAACCATGCCTTAAGGCAGTGATCCCCAACCAGTAGCTTGTGAGCAACCCCTTGTATGATGCTTCCAGTGGCCTCAAAACAGGAACTTATTTTTGAATTCCAGGCTTGGAGGCAAGTTTTGGTTGCATAAAAAACATGTGCACTGCTAAACAGAGCCTCAATGTAGGTTAACAATCTATATAAGGGCTACCAAATGGCCAATCACATCACTCATTTGGCACCCCAAGAACATTTTCCAATGCTTGTGTTGCTCCCCAACTACTTTTTCTTCTGAATGTTGCTCATAGGTTCAAAAGTTTGGGGATCCCTGCCTTAAGGATTGTGTGTCTGTGACTGTGTGTAAAAGTTGACGTAGCATGAAGAAAACTGAACATATGCAAAAAAAGACTCAGATGGGGCTTAATGAGATAATAACAGACTTCAGGTGTTGGGGTGTCCACTAAATTGACAATATATAAACCAAGAAAGAAAGAACCAAAGGGACTTATCCCCACACTACATGGGCCTGAAAGAATATGTTATTGAAAACAAAATAATAATAATAAGTAGCAAAATAAAGTAAAAGGCAATTTTTATTCACCACCATGCCATATTGAAACCAGTGAAATTAAAAACGTTTAAAATAATGAGCAGCGCTGCATGTGGAAATGAAGGGATCCCTTCTAAGAGGACAAACCCAAAAGCTGGTTTTGTTAACCAACAAAGGGAAAATTAGCATGCAAATGGTTTGGGAACAAGATTGTACATGTACGTTTTAAAGTGCAATAATTCAATAGGATTCAGTTGAATAAGTCCATCTTGATCCTAAAGGAAAAATTTCCAAAGTTATATGGTGGACAGCATGTCAATATTCCCCTACTTCATATAATATGAAACGGATTGGCAAGAAGGGGGGGGGGTTTGAAACCCCAGAGTCTCTGGTGTTTGAGGGTCAGTAATTGGATGACTCCAATCCGAGGGTTGATGCTTACTAGACGTGCTGGGGCTTTTAAGGCCGGGAGAGAGGGTTGAATCGCCTCCAATGAACACTGGCGATTAAGCCGTCAAAGTGAAAGTGTCACCGCATATGTTTCCAAGGGTAACCCAAATGTTCGCAAATGCCACCGCTTCTTGTAACGGTTCTGTAGCCCTCATATAAATGAAATTATACAGACCGTCTCGCGGATTATGCTCACAGCAGCCTTAAGGGCAAATAAGGTCTTGAGCTGTATTAATTTAAAGGGGCAATAGATTCACGGGAGGAGGGAGTTATTCTTCCACTGTGCAGAGCACTGGTAAGACCCCATCTACGGTAGAATATGCCATACAGTTTTGGTGTCCAGTGCTCAAACAGGACATTATTGAATTAGAGAGGGGTCCAGACAGGTGCAAAAAAGCTGGTTAAAGGTATGGAAAATCTTAGCTTTGAGGAAAGACTGGTCAAGTTGGGGTGTTTAACGCTGGAGAAGAGGCGATTAAGAGGGGATATGAAAACTATGTATAAATATATAAGGGGATACTACACTAAATTGTATAATGCTTTATTTACCAGTAGGTCCTTCCAGCTTACTAGAGGGCACCCATTCTGAAGAGAAGAAAGGAGGATCCGTCGAAATATTTGGAAGGGGGTTTTTACAAATGTGGAATTCTCTCCCTGAATCAGTCGTACTGGCTGATAAATTAGATAGCTTTAAAAAGGGTTGGACGACTTTTTAGCAAGTGAGGGAATACAAGGTTATGGAAGATAGTTTATAGTATAAGTTGAACCAGGGACTGGTCCGATTGCAATTTTGGAGACAGGAAGGAATTTTTCCCCCCTCTGAGAGGCTTCAAACAGGGTTTTTTTTGCCTTCCTCTGGATCAACTAGCAGTTAGGCAGGCTATATACAGAATTAAGGTTGAACTTGATGGACGTGTGTCTTTTTTCAACCTAACTTACTATGTTAATATGTTACTGTAGATGTGAAGTAGTTTTTTTTTAATTATCTTGTCTTTATAAAGCATCATCATCATAGTTATCAATTCTCTGCCATAAGGGTTGGGAAAGCATGGATCAGGAAAACGTAACATATGTGAGTTAGGCTTGAGATTCAAAAAGGGGAATTGAGAATAACAGGTGGTAAAGTTAAAAGATAGATTTTGGGACCAGTGGCATAACTACGGTCATCAGGGGGCCTGGATTAGCCGCATGCACTCATGCAGCCCTCTCCTGCCCCCCTCCCCCCCACCGCCCCAGTCATACAGACCCCGCACCTCCTGTTGCTCGAGATTTTTTCTGCAGACCGTGTTCTATTATGTTTACAACACTGGTTAGGACTGTAATTTGGGCTCTGATATCAATGCCATAACTTAAGTTTTACAGGACTGAATTTTCCTTCAATTATGCCAGTAGTCACTTCAATTGTGGTGTCCCAACTTTAGCAGTGGTGACCCCACCAGATTAGAGCCTAATCAAATATGTCCCCCAAAAATGTTCAACAATTCCTACTTGGCTATGTGCGCAAAAAACATTTGTGCGCACATTTTAAACTTTTATGCGGATTTTTTAAAAACTGTGTGCTCACAAAAAATTCTTTGTGCACACCACAATTTGTCCTCAGGGAATGTTGGTCCCCAACTTGAGAATTTTTACTGTAAAAAACACGGGGACAGAACTGGCTTAAAACACATGCCATCCACTTTCTTTTCTTTCAACAGAGCATCCCCTTTTTTACAGAGAGCAAAGGGCAAATTATTAGGAAAAGTATTTTAATGTCTCATGCAAATAAGTCATTTCCCCCATATTATCAATTTAAAAAAATCTGACATTTCCCTCTCAGCTCTCTGTCCTCCTGTCAGTCAGGAGTCTGAGTCAGACTTTGATTGACAGTATGGTCAAATATATTGGTGTAAGCTCCCTGTGCATATACAATGTATTTGAGCTAGCTGTTTCAAAATAACTAACTCATACAAAAAGCTGCATGAAAATAGACAGACTGCAGAGAAGAGGATAGTTATTAACATGATTATTTCAGAAATGGTACAGAATTTTTCAATATTTTATATATTTTTCATTTATATTGAGATTTTATTTTCATGAGATGTAGCTGATATTACATTTTCATATTTGTGATAGTTATCCTTTAAGTCCATGGAACTTCTCGAGGAAAACACTAAGGGGTAATTTACAAACCCTGGGTGTGCAAGTGCTAAAGTGCTAGGGGGCATAAGAGTGTTTCCCATAGTACTTATATACGCAACACTTACACTAATGGAAGTCGCTGCTGTTTGTGTGGAGTGTCTACGCGCCTCTCTTGGCACTGCATAACACAGATGTCTTTGTGCTTTGAAGCGGAGAGCAGAGGCCTGTGGGCAATTGCACAATGCCCTATTCAGTAGATAAATTGCAAAAATATGCTAAGTTGCAGCCTTTTTTTGCAATTTCACATCCCTCAATCATGTCTTCTCCAATGTAAAGAATAACAGCTTGGCCAGCCTTTCTTTATAGCAGACATATTACATCTTCATGACCTAAGATTTACAGTATTCACTCTGTTTCACAGTTGCAAATATTTTGTAACAGGGACATGGCAAACACAAAAATAAAAAGGATAAAAGATCATTTTTGTTCCACACTTTGAAAGAAATACCATGCAATCATTTAATTGATAAATAAACAAAACAACAGTAGTCAAGGTGAACAAGTTACAAACTTTTAAATTAAAAAAGGTGAATCTTGCTCTTTATAAGGACAGATTCTTATCTCTATTAATGAAACAGAGGAAGTTCCTTGCTAGGAACCGGGGTCACAGCCTTGTGGTTAAAGAAAAAAACAAAAATGAACCATAAAACAAACTTTTTGATGCCTTACTGATATATGTTTTCATAGATTATATCAAAGCATGTTTCATCTTAAAACATTTGGTATCATTGTTTATACAGTGAGATTTATGAATCCTAAAAGTGTTTGTGGTGGTATATATGATGCATAGTATCAAGAAAGAGTTTATATCTATTTAGCACATGTACAAATTCTTACTGTACTAATACCCATGTAATCACAGCACGTTTATCTCACTTGGCCTTCCCTGATATTATCATTTCATGTCATAGTGAAAGCAAACTATATTGTTTTAATATCATATTTGTGAATTTAAGCCTTTGTTTTATGCTTACATACTACTGTTTTTAATATTCCTCTGTTTTGTTTTTTTGCTACTGGGTAGTTACTATGTATATGACAAACTACTGGAGGCAGGAATGTCAGTGTAGACACATTGGATATTGTCCCCTTTGCAATTACTTAAATGAAAACTATACCCCCAAACAATGTAGGTCTCTAAAAAAAAATATCACATTAAACATCTTGCGTGAGACCCTGTTTCATTTAAATAAACCATTTTGGTAAAAACGTACTTCTTTAGTAGTGTGTGCCATTGGGTAATCCTAAATAGAAAATTGCCATTTAAAGTACTAAGGGCTGCCCCCTGGGATCAGACAATTTACGGTGCAAACAAACCAAGGGCACACATACATGTTAGGTCACATGAGCCAATGAATGGTCAAAGTTCTGTATTTTACTCCCACACTTCCTGTTACAAATAGTGCTGTGTTATTTCAGAACTTTTTATCAAAGTATGTTGTGCCTGTGTAAACCTGAATTCTGCATTGCTTGAACTTTACATCATACATATCTCAATGTTACTGATTATGGGTCAGAGAAAAAAAATGTCACTGGGTGAAAGGTGCTATTTGTTTTGGGAAAATGGAAGGGTATATGCAGTACAAATTATGTGTTTTAGATGGTGAAGATATGGCTAATGAGTGAGTGGGATTACAGGTATGTGTGGGATTATACTTGTATGAGTGAAAGGGATTACATTTATGGGTGAGTACATGTATAATCCCACTCAATGTGTATGAGTGTGGGGATTACATGTTTGATTGGGATTATACATGTAGGAGTGAGTTGGATTACACGTTTGAATGGGATTATACATGTATGGGTGAGTGGGATTATACATGTAGGAGTAAGTGGGATCCAGTCCTTTACTCTCCAGGATCTGAATTAGACTTGCTGGCACACTAGGTTCCCTCTTCCTGGGGTTTCACTGTTGTGAACTAAACTTGGCCCTAGTGTCCACGTATTCCAGCTCCACCGGTACTTCCCATTAATCAGATCCAGTACCGGGCGCACACTACTCTGGAGCTATCCCCTGCAGGACCTCCGAATCTGGCCATCCATCCCACCGACATCATCCATCTTGGATATGGGCATGGTGTCACATGGCTGAAAAATAAAGTCTCGTGCACCTGCAGCTGCGGGGTAAAACTGCCATCCACACATGTTGATCTGGGTGCAGGCATAACCCAGTAGAGTGCGACACATGGAGAGAAACAGTGCTACACTCCCTTCTTTGCAGCAGCTGAAGGTACAAGCACATCTGAAACAGGCACAGAAGCATATGCATCCAACTCCGCTAGTCTCTCCCACAAAATGGTGGTGATGACAAACATCAGGACCTGCCTTTCGCCAAGAGCACAAAAATGCTTATGGCGCCCAAAAAATGGTGACGCGAAAATCTTGCGCACTTGCTGGTTGACACAGATGCTGACCAGCACGGGTACTCGGGAATGAACCTCCAAGCCCGAACCCATGACCACATATACGTGCAGGACTGCCCTTTTGCCTATCAGGTCCGGCAGCCTGTCACAAAAACTTAAAGCAACGGTAGCTCAGCCTTTAAGAGATCACGCCCCACGTTGGGCGCCAAAATGTAATGCTATCTTGAGCTTTATGGGCCAACAGGGTTAATTACCAGCTAGTGCATTCAGGCACGTGTTACATGTGACTCTAACACTTCAGGCTAGGGCCTTCGCTACATGGAAGATTAAAAGTGTGGTGTAGTATAACTACAACTCCCACAGGCTACTGTGCAATAAAACAGGAAAAGAATGGGCATCAGGAGGTTCTTGCAGTAAAACAGAACAAAAAGGGTTTATTGAACATCCACGGGGCTTACTCACATCACAGTGGTTCAGAGGCAAGTGGTACAGGCACATCACATGCAGAGTGTAACACAGGCTGACACTCTCCTGGGACAGACTTGGCAGGAATCTCACTTCACCTCTGCAATATATCCCTGTCGTGGTCTGGATCTCCTCAGGGAAATCCTCTATCCTGATTCCCTCTCCACTGGGATCCCTACACTACAGGCAATATGGTCTGGGAGAGATACCTCCAAACTGCCACTCCTATGTTGGAGCTCAGAACTGCTCTTTTTATCTCAACCCTAACTGACTTACACTCCTAGAGTGTACTATTACAGGAGCTACATCTGCCACTATCTAATGCCTCATTCACAGGGCTCTATACCCCAACTTTACTGGACCCATGCCCAGGCTCAGAGCACACATCCACCCCGTTCCTCAGGTGGAAGGCGAAGAGGAAGTGCCACTCCTTTCCCAGCACTATACCAAAGTGAGGCAGGAAGTGGTCACGGTGCCTCTTGGCCAATAATTGTGATATGCAAATACTTAAACTAGATACATGAGCATCTGCCCAGTAACTAGGAAGATCAGGAAGTTATGGACTTAAAGCCATAGAGACACATTTAACTCTATGGGTCCCTACATGTTTTCTTTTGTGTTGTATATATAGAAATCTCAAAATGCTGTTTACTCATTTTTAGAATTGCTGCTATGAAGGGTTTCATCATATCGGGTAAACAGCTAAATATGTTCTATAGTAAGCACTGTGCCCAATAGACTGTGCTTCAGTGTGTATCTAACTTAACATTAGGGGATTTTTTTTGGCTTGTGTATTATTCAGAATATTTCCTACAATTCTATAATTCAGCAATTAGTAATGCTATTCTGTCATTAAACATCTCTCTGAACAGACTCCCCCCCAATGTTGCAGGCATGAAGAGTTGATGTATACTTTCCTTAATGATTTGAAAGGTGTTGACAATTAGTGATGTATAAATATTTTAATTGCTTTGCTCTTCAAACTGATCTGACTCGTATGGATCCTGAAATCATTAGGTGGTTTTTCAAACACAGCCATTTGGAGATGAGTTTACACTCTGTTTCATAGGAAACAGGGACGAAGAGAGAGGCAAAAGGAACAATATGTATTATCTCAATGAGGAGTTTAGCAACTGGAACAGAGAGGCATTTATCAAAAACAAAGCTTAAGCTGGCAACATACGCAAAGACCCGATTGTACGAATCAACGTTCGATTGGACTTCCCCATCTCCCGACCTGCCACTAACCATTCAGATTAAATAAAGTACAAAAGAACAGATCAGCCGATGTTCTGCCCCTGACAGCAATCGTACGAAAGTTAAGTCCGACAAAAGCTAGTGACAGTCTCCCTCTGAAAATCGTATGATCGGCAATACATGCACAGATATTACCCACAGCCGACAAATCTTTTAACCTGTCTGATTGACCAAACGACCGATCTCCGCCGGATGAAAAATTACGGGACTCTACACACGGTCCAAAAATCGTATGAATCCTCGATTCATACGATCAGATCTTTGTGTCTATGGGCAGCTTTAGAGAGAAGAGGGAAGTAAGTGATAAAAATCAAAGGGGAAAAACTCAAAAGCAATGAGAAAGTGAAGTCTTTAGCACAGACCTAAATATTTTCTGCTTTATGTATTTTATTTAAATAGTGTATCAGCTTCACTTGTTGCATTGGTTAATAAAACAAAGACAAGAGCTAAAAAGAAGTAAGCTAACAGTATAGAAAGGCAGATAGAAAAATAGGACTATGTGAAAACACAAGTTGTCTATCTGTTGCAGTATTTATACAACATTGTCTACTTTGCACCTTGGAGTATTTACAGCCTTTATTATTATACAAATTACTGATCCTCAGTGACAGCAGTAAGGTTATAATTAATCCTATTATTCATAATATAAGGGGCACATTTATCAAGTATTGTGCAGTTTTTATTAAATTGTTGTTCTCCTTCTCCACTATTTCCTTGCATTTTCAAGTAACATGAATAATCACAATAGCCACATTTTCTCTAATTTAAAAAATACATAAAACGCACTATTCCCAAGAAAATAAAATCATGCTATCTTAAACCTGCATGGAAGTTAAGTGGGGAAATGGCAAATATGAAATATGACAGAAATCAAGGGGCCAATTCATTAACTTCAAGTGAAGGAATAGAAGAAAAAATACTTCGAATTTCGAAGTGTTTTTTTGGCTACTTCGACCATCGAATGGGCTACTTCGACCTTTGACTATTCGACCAGTCGATAGTCAAAGTTTAAGAAAAAACTTTAGTCTCTTTAAGAAAAACTTTGACTCCCTAATTCGCCACCTAAAAGCTACTGAACCCAATGTTACCCTATGGGGAAGGTCCCCATAGGCTTGGCTAAATTTTTTTGGTCGAAGGATAATCCTTCGATCGTTGGATTAAAATCCTTCGGATTGTTCGATTTGAAGGATTTAATCGTTCAATTGAACGATTATTACTTCGATCGAAGTATTTGCGCAAAATCCTTCGACTTCGATATTCGAAGTCGAAGGATTTTCATTCCCAGTCGAATATCGAGGGTTAATTAACCCTCGATGTTCGACCCTTGATGAATTTGCCCCCAAGTGTCAACAAAGAAGCCAAGTACTGCACTCAACAGGAGAAGTGTTGGTTTATTGTGCAAAAAGTAGCTAACATTTTGATTATTACATTGGGAAGACCACAATGTAATGATCAAAACACTTGAGGGAAAATCACAATAATTATTATCACAGATCTCTTGAGTGAGGTATTTTGATACATTTTATGGAATGATACCTGCACCTTGTCCCTGCACCTAGACAAGCTGACTTTTTGTTAAAGGAACAGTAACACCAAAAAATTAAAGTGTTTTAAAGTAATGAAAATATCATGTACTGTTGCCCTGCACTGGTAAAACTGATGTGTTTACTACAGAAACACTACTATAGTTCATATAAACAAGCTGCTGTGTAGCAATGGCGGAAATTGAAAAACGGCTATATGGCACAGGTTAACTAATGGATAATAGATAACACCATTAGACAAACAGAGTTTATCTGCTACCTGCTGTGTAATCTGAGCCTTTTCTCCTTTGAATGGCTGCCTCCATTGCTACACAGCAGCTAATTTATATAAACAATAGTAGTGTTTCTTAAGCAAACACAGCAGTTTTACCAGTGCCAATGTGTTTATCTCAAATATTTTATTTGTAACACAAGTATGCTGGCTGTATTAATTATACCAGTTCCAGCAAAATACATTATAATGGGCAAATTATTTAATTACATACACATACTTAATTACATATTGGTCAATTAGGGATTGTTAAATTATAATAACATTAGAGAATGGACCAAATAGTTTTCAGAAATGAAAGCAAACACAATTAGCTAAAAAAAAGCATTTTTAAAGTGTTCCCAAAAAATAGCAAATGTGAATCATGGGTAAGAGGACACCTTATTGCATCAATCAGATTAGGTTTACTGAAAATGGATACAATTCGTCATTTGGCTTTAAAGGTCGCTTTACTTCTGGCTTTAACCTTGACTTTATTTAAATAGGCACATCATTTTATTTTACAGGCTAGATCAGGGATCCCCAACCTTTTGAACCCATGAGCAACATTCAGAAGAAAAAGCAGCTGGGGAGCAACACAAGCATGAAAGATGTTCTTGAGGTGGCAAATAAGGTCTGTGATTCGCCATTTGGTAGCCCCTATGTGGATTGTCAGCCTACACTGAGACTCTGTTTGGTAGTGCACCTGGTTTTTATACAACCAAAACTTGCCACCAAGCCTGGAATTCAAAAATAAGCACCTGCTTTGAGGCCACTGGGAGCAACATCCAAGGGGTTGGAGAGCAACATGTTGCTCACGAGCTACTGGTTGGGGATCACTGGGCTAGATTGTCTCAATACAATATTACACATTTCTTTAAGGATCATTATGTACTAAAGGTCACATTGTTCCTTTCTTTGACTTTAAATTTCAAAGGTTAATCATGCTACAGTACATCATTTCAAAAAAAAAATTATATCATGACAGTTTTGAGGAATGGACCATTTTATCAAATCCATATTTTTATTTACTCACACCACATCCATGTTTCCCAGCATCCTCTTTAACTTGAATGAATTAGCATATTTGAACATAACTTCACTAACTATAGTGGACATTGAGATTCACCTCAGTCCTTTTATTTTACAGTACTATATGTCTTGTCAAAACTATAACGAATGCCATATATTATTAAAGTCTGCTTCTGAATAGTCATTAAAATACATATTGTCCTAGCTTTTCATTTTCTTAAAAGGGTGGTTTACCTTTAACTTTTAGTTTGTGATAGAATGGCCAATTCTAAGCAACTTTACCAGGCAGTAACCAATCAGTGACTTGAGGGGGGGGCACATGGGTCATACCTGTTTGCTTTTGAATCTGACCTGCATGATAAGGATTAAAAGCTAACTCATTGAACAGTTATGTCCCATGTGTCCCCCTTAAAGTCCCTGACTAACTGACTAGTCAGTGGCTAACTAACTATATTAGAAACATGTCTATGAAGTTTCTCATTTATCCAGGTCATGATATATACAGTATATAGTAGAATTAAGTCATCTGAAGTGGGAGGGAATTAGAAACATGTTTTATTTTGTACAGTCTATCTATTTAACTAGTTTTTATGTTTACACTTAACAACCCCTTTAAGGAATAAAGCTGTGGTCATAATTTGTACAGTAATAATGAGAATATTGAGTTGCAAAATTATGTATATTGAGCTTGCAAGTTTGTATCTGTTAAAGTTTGTGTTACTTTGCTTAAGATAAGGCCCTAATGTGTGGTTTAAGAAACACTGCTTTTTTTTATATAAATATGCTGCTGTGTAGCAATGGGGTAGCCATTCAAAGGAGAAAAGGTTCAAGTTACACAGCAGATAGCAGATAAACTCTGTAGAACATAATGGTGTTATCTGTTATCCACTATTTAACCTGTGCCATATAGCCTTTTTTCATTTCGCCATTGCTACACAGTAGCTTATTTATATGAACTATGGTAGTGTTTCTGAAACAAACAGGTCAGTTTTAACAGTGCAGGGCAACATCACATGATATTTTAATTACTTTAAAACACTTTCATTTTTTGATGGAGTGCTCATTGGTTGTCTGGGGTTAAAGGAGTACTCATTGGTCATTTCTACAGTGATTATACTGGCACAGCTGGGGTTAATATGCAGATTATCCATTCCTGTAGTAATTATACTGGAATGGCATACTAATTATCGATTATCTGTAGCAATTAAACTGGCATGTTTTGGTTAATATGCTGATTATCCATTTTCTGTACCAATTATACCGGCATGTCAGGTTAATTTGCAGGTTGTTTTTTCTGTAATAATTATAATGGCATGTCTGGGATTAAAATGCCCATTATCTATTTTATTTAGTTATACTGGCTTGTCTGGGGTTTATGTGCCTTTTTTCCATATTCTGTAGTAATTATACTGGCATTTCTTACATATGTTTTGGTAGTGGTGCATGTAACCAACAATTTTTTTGCAGTGCTGTGTGTGGCAGATTATCATGATTAATACATCCCCCCCTCATTATTCAATTATTTAAGTTAGTATGAGCAACTTCATGGGCTTTGCCAAAAAATTGATTTCCTACAAAGTTCCTACAAAGTTATTGTATACAGGCTTAGTCTTAGAAAGGCAGGATGTTTTGCATGATGACTTTGCCCTTCCATGGAAAATATTCTGCAAGCTCCCATGCAGGTCATTTTGTGATGGTAGATTCTATAAATGCCTTTAAGAGTGCCTTGGATTATATCTTGAACAAGCATAATATTCAAGGTCATTGTGATCTTAATATGGGTTATATATACACTTGGCTGGGAAAGGGTTAATCAACATGCCTTGAACATTGTGTATTGGGTACAATTTCAAATATTGTTTAAAAATTCACCTTCTCCTAGATCCCTTTGTTCTCACAACAAACCCAACAGAAATCAACTTTCATGTATACAATAATTATATTATCTTCTTTTTAGGGATGCACCATATCCACTATTTGGGATTCGTCCAAATCCCTGAATCCTTTGTGAAATATACAGAACTGATTCTGAATTCTAATTTGCATGTGCAAATTCAAGGCAGGGAAGGAAAATGTGGAATTTTTTTTTTACTTCCTTGTTTTGTGACGAAAAGTCATGTGATTTCTCTTTCCCTACACTGGCATGGGTAATATCTCTATGAAATAAACCAAGAAAATCTTTGCCTAGAGATTTTCACTTAGTTTTTCAGAAATTGTTCTCTGAGACTTTATCCTTCTACTAGTCATGGCTGCCAATGTGTGCAATGACTGTTTGTTCTTTGTCCATAATTTGTTCTGCCTAGTGGTTCTACCTCATGCCCAGCCCAGAATCAGGGAAACACATTGTTTGGCATGTAGGCTCCTGACATCAGTTTACACTATTGACTCAAATTCCCTAATTCTATGACTCATCTTGCATGAGTCTTGGAGTCAATGGGCATCAACAATTTTTTACATGTGTGACAACTGATACTAATGAATTAAAGTGGCAACTTTTTTGTCTCTGCAATTTTTTCCAAATGCATTAAAGTCAATGGGCATTTTACTTATGGCCATCTCAGCGACATTTTTGTTGTGGCAAATTTTTGCTGCAGTTTCGTGAAAACAATAACTGTTGGCAAAATTCGGAATTTAGCTGTGAATCAATCGCTGGCATAAAATTTGCTCATCACTACTACTAAACTAGGAGGGAAGCAAAACTAGCAGCCACGAGTGATCGGCAAATCTGTTCCATTCTGCTGCACTGAAAAACTTGCGAAACGGTAGAAGTGTGCAAAATGCATTGAAATCTACAGGCTTTTTTTGCAGCAACTTTTCCCAAACCGTGTGACTTCTTTACAATACATTAGAATCTATGGGTGAGTTGTTTTGTGAAGAATCCTGGCAAAAAATTACACTCATCACTAGCAGCCACCTTACATTTGCCTAACCTAACCTATTCCTCCTTGTAATTCTGACAGACCTGTCTCCTTTTTTGCCTAATATGTAATCTCTAGTTGCACTTTACAAAGTTCTTTCCAGCATTTTTTTTGTTTTTAAATATCTTTTTATCTTATTTACAAAAAGTCTCTAATTTCTAGTGAAGACAAGGCCTGATTAGAATTAAACTATTAAATTAATCACACTCCCTTTATATGGTAAAACGGTGGTGTTAGGTTTGTACCAGCAATGAAATACAAACCCCCCTTTTTTTTTGTAAAGGTGCACTTTTATTGTTTATTTTAAAACATACTCATACTGATAAGCATACTGTACATGTATACTGTATTTGTAGGAGGATATATGAATATAATACACAAGAGCCATAAATATCTTGTACATTATATAGTGAATAAAGTACCCCCTCAATGAGTCATGTGACAGAAATGACATCAGAACTCACCATTTATAACTGATGACATCAGAACTCACCGTTTATAAGGATATAATTTACAAGATATTCATGGCTTTTGTGTATTATATAGTGGATAATGTACCCCCTACTGTAATTTATAAAGATATTATGTTACCGAGGAGTTTTGTGACCATATAAAAGCACGAGGCCGCAGGCCGAGTGCTTTTATACAGGTCACATAACTCCGAGGTGAATATTTATATCTTTATAAATATTAAGTAGGGGGTACATCATCCATTATAATCTAAAGTTTCTGAGTTCAGCTTTTACTTCCTGAAGATTTCTGTGTTTGCTTTTTACATAATGCCATAATGCCAACTAGTCTATTTTTCTGGTGTCTCTTTTTGTTTATTTTTATCTTTCCCTGCAGCGCTTTGAAAGGGGCTAGGTACCTGTATTATGCTTTCTGCAGGTTATTTTAAAGTAGCCCGCTCTGTGTGACGTTTCCACTGCATCAAAGATGGCTGAAGGCAAGGGAAGGAGGGGAAGTTTGATAGTGGGAGGGGGTGGGAGCGGCAGAAGTAACAAGAGCGAATAGTGTCAGGATGTGAGAGAGGCAGAAGGACTGTGACCGGAGAAGGAGGGGGCTTGGGGAACAGAAGAGGGAGATAGACGTAGACGAGCAAGTCTGAAGTTTGTTAGCTGGAGGGTGGTATCGGCAGAAGTAACAATCGACCGAAGAGTGACAGGGTGTGGGAGGGGCAGAGGGAGTGGTTGGAGGGGGAGCGGAAGAGGGAGAGAGACGCATACTGAGCGAGATCAGAGGTGGACGGGGGTTCAGAAGAGGGAGACGGATGCTGAGGGAGGAAACGGCAGAGGGTGGGAGAGTGGAAAAAAGTCAGCTAGACTGTAATAGCAGGCACGAGTGAGCACACCACGTGATGGAGGAAGTGATAAGTGAAGTGGACAGGCAGGAAGAAAAGCTGCAGGTAGCGTGCGTCAGTGACCACTGCTGACTCATTAAGTTATAAACGGCGCGTTCTGACGCCAGAACGCGCCGTTTATAAGGATATAATTTACAGTCTGGTCCCATAGGGAAATGACCAGACTGTAGATTATATCCTTATAATACACAAAAGCCATAAATATCTTGTAAATTATATCCTTATAAAGGGTGAGCACTTGTGTTTTTATAAGGTCATGGAACTCCTTATATGTATACAATAGGGAGTACTTTATTCTCTATATATTGACAGCTCTGAAGGTCAAGCAGTAATTGCATAGGCACGCACTTGATAAAGGGTATTGAACCCGAAACATGTTGTGTTTACCACTACCCAGAATAAAAGGTTGTTTGCAGTAACACTGCTGGAGTTCCTTTTCCTTCTTTTATACTTGAATGCTAGGTTTTTGCATTAGTCAGGCACGGATTTATAAATAACACACTCTTAAGCCAAACGTCCTCCATTCTGACTCCTTGTCTTGATATATCGGATTTGGCCACAGAATCTTCATAAACCCCTAGGGTAGCAGTAAAATTATTTCCACAAACTTGTACAGGTATGGGATTCGCTTTTGGAAAGCCATCTCCCATAGACATCATTTTAATCAAATAATTTAAATAAAAAAAAAGATTTCCTTTATCTCTGTAATGAGGAAACAATACCTTCATGGTATGCACTTGATGGTATGCAACTAAGATTTAAATCATCTTTTTTGGAGTCAAAACACTCATATTGGATTTAATTCATTTTTAAGCATACTTAAGGTATGGAGATCCAAATTATGGAACAACAATAATCTGGAAAACCCCAGGTCAGTAACGTAACTGGAGGGGGGCAGGCCCTGTTGCGGGATGTGTCGCCGGGCCCGCTACGTACTAGATTATCTGCAACAAAAAACGGCCGATGCGTCCGGAAATTGGCAGTGCGCGAGCTGCCGAGGGGCCCTGACCCACTTGCAACCCCTGCTCCCCCAGTAGTTTCGCCACTGCTTCAGGTCCCATGGATAACAGGCATGCCTATCCTATATAATAAAGTTGAAGTGTCTCTGTGTCCAGTCCCTGTGTCCGTGGGATTGCGCTACTGCGCATGTGCCCCACGGACCGTCTATGGCAGGGGTGTCCAAACTACGGCCCGCTGGCCAACTGCGGCCCGTGATCCATTTCTAATTGGCCCGCAGCAAATTCCAAAAATATACCAGAATATGGCCCGCACATTGTAAACCTTTAAATTAAAAAACCTGCCCCTGTTTCTAAAACTCCCTGTTGTTCAACAATCAGTGGGTTAAACTGAAAGAATCCGTCACTTGCATGGTCATTTATATCCTGCGGTTCTCTTCCAAATCTCTATTACAGTCGCCATATTTAAAATCTTCCAGCACAGAAGCAGGAGCCTCCACCTGCCACAATACGTCACAGTGAGTTGGAGGAAGCAGGTGCAAGGATTCATTCACTCCCTGGGAACACGCTACAGGTAGCTGTACAGGTATACTGTGTAGGAGACCCACGCTGCTTAGAAATAACTAGCTTCTTTTCTTCCTGCACAGGCTGCTGTATATTTCAAGGAAGATAGTGGTCACAGCTCCCCCTCATATCTTCTGGTCTGCCTCTTGGAATGCACCCACTGCTCTGTTAATTAACCCAGTATTGCCCAAATTTGAAATGTGCCTGGCTTTGAATTGTAAAGAGCTTTTAACTATATGGTCACAGAACAACCCCTCAGTGACTTCTAATATCCTTATCACTTACAGTAGGGGGTACATTATCCCTTATAATACATGAGTGATACTCAGAGTTCCCTGTATAACTCAGCCTGCAGCCTTGTGCCTTTATATGGTCACAGAACAACCCCTCAGTGTCTTCTAATATCCCTATCATTTACAGTAGGGGGTACATTATCCCTTATAATACATGAGTGATACTCAGAGTTCTCTGTATAACTCAGCCTGCAGCCGTGTGCCTTAAATAAACCAGGTGAGGCAATACGTACTTCACCTCGAGTGAGTGGCCCGGCTGTTTGTGTATTTTACCGCATATGGCCCTTGGTGAAAAAAGTTTGGACACCCCTGGTCTATGGAGTCGATGTTGGAGTGTAGGAGCCAGAATTCCTCGCTGTTGTCCTGCCGGGAGCAGAGGATGAGGTGGTGGCCGGTCAGACAGAGGGTGCCCCACACAGGGGAGTGGAAAGGCCGGTGCAGAACCACATTATCCACCCGGGGGGGTCTTAATCAGCTAGGCGAACTCCATTCCGGGAGCGGGAAGCGGCGCCGGCGAGGACTCACTGACTGGATTTCCCCAGACTCATCATTCCTGTCACCCACTTCCAGTCAGCTCGGCCGCAAACAAACACCGCAGCTCCTGGTTCCTCCCAACACGCATGCGCCGCCACCGAGCGGGGAGTTATTAATACAGTGCGGGGAGTTATTAATACAGTGCGGGGAGTTATTAACACAGTGCAGGGAGTTATTAACACAGTGCAGGGAGTTATTAATACAGTGCAGGGAGTTATTAATACAGTGCAGGGAGTTATTAACACAGTGCAGGGAGTGCATAATAGCGTATAGTAGTGCATAATAGCGTATAATAGCGTATAGTAGTGCATAATAGTGCATAATAGTGCATAATAGTGCATAATGGCGCATAATCCTATATAATAAAGTTTCTCTGCGTCCAGTCCCTGTGTCCTTGGGATTGCGCTACTGCGCATGTGCCCCACGGACCGTCTATGGAGTCGATGTTGGAGTGTAGGAGCCAGAGTTCCTCGCTGTTGTCCTGCCGGGAGCTGAGGATGAGGTGGTGGCGGTCAGACAGAGGGTGCCCCACACAGGGGAGTGGAAAGGCCGGTGCAGAACCACATTATCCACCCGGGGGGGTCTTAATCAGCTCGGCGAACTCCATTCCGGCAGCGGGAAGCGGCGCGGACGAGGACTCACTGACTGGATTCCCCCAGACTCATCATTCCTGTCACCCACTTCCAGTCAGCTCGGCCGCAAACAAACACCGCAGCTCCTGGTTCCTCCCAACGCGCATGCGCCGCCACCGAGCGGGGAGTTATTAATACAGTGCGGGGAGTTATTAATACAGTGCAGGGAGTTATTAACACAGTGCAGGGAGTTATTAACACAGTGCAGGGAGTTATTAATACAGTGCATGGAGTTATTAACACAGTGCAGGGAGTTATTAATACAGTGCAGGGAGTTATTAATACAGTGCAGGGAGTTATTAACACAGTGCAGGGAGTGTATAATAGCATATAGTAGTGCATAATAGTGCATAATAGTGCATAATAGCGTATAGTAGTGCATAATAGCGTATAGTAGTGCATAATAGCGCATAATAGCGTATCCTATATAATAAAGTTGAAGTGTCTCTGCGTCCAGTCCCTGTGTCCATGGGATTGCGCTACTGCGCATGTGCCCCACGGACCGTCTCTGGCGAATTTCTCTGCGTCCAGTCCCTGTGTCCGTGGGATTGCGCTACTGCGCATGTGCCCCACGGACCGTCTCTGGCGAATTTTTTTTAGACTACAACAATTCTGTTTTTATAAATGTTTGACTACATATGTTCTAGCGCCCGTTAATTTAACGGGCTTAATGTCTAGTACAGTGATCCCCAACCAGTAGCTCGTGAGCAACATGTTGCTCTCCAACCCCTTGGATGTTGCTCTCAGGGTCCTCAAAGCAGATGCCTTTTTTTCAATTCCAAGCTTGAAAGCAAGTTTTAATGGCATAAAAACGAAGTAAAATGCCAAGCAGAGCCTCTTGTAGGCTGCCAGTCCACACAGGGGCTAACAAATAGCCAATAATTGCCCTTATTTGGCACTCCAAGGGACTTTTTTAATGCTTGTGTTGCTCCCCAACTCTTTTTACATTTGAATGTGGCTCACGGGTTAAAAAGGTTGGGGACCCCTGGTCTAGTATATCATATTCTCTGAAATGTTCTGAAATGTACCCAGTAATTTGAGAAATAAAGACAAACTGGCCAAAGATATACCTTGGTTATTATAAACTACAGACATTTTTTTTGCTCCAAATCCATAAAAACCTGAATACAAAATGTCATTAATTTGTCTTATCCTGTTTTCCCATTTCCACTGCATCATACTGTATGTATCACAGATATAATGTCCCGCTATGTAAGTGAAATCATGTTCAATATGCCGTAGATGTGCTTGAAGAGAAAAGGTTAAGTCTTTTCACCCCATTGTGCTGTTTTTTATGGTAGATTTCTAGTAGCCAACCCTCTGTGGATGTTTTATTGAGGTTTATGTCAGTTTCTGCTTTCACAGTTACAAAGTGCTAGCCAGTGTCGGAACTGGGACACCAGGGGCTCGCCCAAAAACCTTTGACCACTCTTAGAACTATTATTCTTCTTCTCCTCACTCAACCTCTATTCTCCTAGTCTGTTTTCTTTACATACTATAATACTATAATCTGTTATTCCATCTATTTAGCCACTTTGTTCTCATAAAAATATGGAATGGCCATGAAATAGGCCAAATGTTTAGCAGCATGAGGGCCACTGACACCTGGGCCCACCGGGACATTTCCTGGTATCCCTGTGGGCCAGTCCGACACTGGTGCTAGCTTGTAATTTCCTAGTATTAGTTCCTTGGTCACTGGAATCAATACAAGACTATATCTGGATATTAATTCCAGTTCCCTCCCCACCCCTCCTGTCATTTCTTCCCTCAATCCCCACATGTTTTTCATTCCTTGCAAGTCACTGTATTTTTTGGTGGTTGGGCTGCCTCCCACTAGTGTCCTTTTCACCACTGTTTACATGCCTCACTACATGTTTTTGTTCCTATTTTATTCTTCTTTTTTTTCTTATCACGTTCTCCTTATTGCCCTCTCTCACAAAACTTTCCAATCTGCTTTCTTGTGCACTGCTTCACCTTGCTCAGCATTTGTTACATGAAGCCCAGTACTTAATTATAGCTGTGCGGCTCATGTACAGGGTGTGTGGTGCTGGATGATTGATGAGGGTTAAGATTTTGATGAACGATTAACATTACAAAATGCTGAACAATCTGCATTGAGGTGAGAGTGCAAGAGTAGAGATTACTATATGGTCTACTCATATGCAGTTCCACTTCTCCTTCTCTCTGTCTACTGACAACCCTTAAAATTACTCACTAAGAAAGGGCTCCACTCTGTCAATCTGTTCTTTAAGAATCAGTCTACTCCTTCTCTCTTCCATATGCCCTCAGTTAAGCCTGCCCCCTATAAACCTAGATCAAATTCCCCCTTCCCACATGCTGTGCTACCAGTCTGTGGTAGGGTTGCCACCTGTCCAGTTTCACCCAATAGTACCATGTACTGTAGTGTCCAAACTAAGATATACTTAATCCTTATTATCAAACAAAACCAACCTTTTGGTTTTATTTGGTTTGATTTTCTAGGTATCATGTAACTAGGTATTAAAATATATTTTTCCAAAACATGTTTGTGACTAATGGGATTACATTTGATTTGGTGCAGCACAAATTTAGTATTTACCTTAGTACTTAGTGAAATGTGGGAGATAAGATTGGGAGAAGGTGGTAGCAGAGCTGAGATTTGATTTTACAGCTGAATTCCTGGGATTAAGAATTTGACATCACGCAGAAAGGACAGGATTTCCAGAACAATGCTGCATCTACAGAGCATTGCAGATTAATGTGTTCTCCAATTTTCCAATGCATTCTGTGCTTATTATAGCCACATGGAGCACATGCTTATAGTCTATATTCTGTGTATTGATCGAATATATAAATTGATCGAAGATTTTCTACAGCATCTGCCATTTTCTTTGTTTCACTTACACAGAAAAACATTTGAATATATATATGTTACTTTGAATGCAAGAACTGTGCTTTTACAGATAAAATATGTACCACTTAAGATTGAAAATATTTTCTACATAGAAATATGGAATAGTCATCTAATTATTTAATTATTAAAGATGATCTAAATCCAAAAGCAGAATTGATGCAAACTGACATCCATTTTCTATTTTTTTTTTAAAGGTCATTTTATTGATTTTAACAACACAAAACAGAGAAAACATAATATGCTGATGCTGGGTCAGATACAAGTGTGTACAAGTAGGAGGGTTCAATAGGCAACGGTACAATGATAGCATACATATAACTGAGATCAATGGTATGGAGCAAATTACATCAGATTTAAGGGATAGGTTACAAATCTAGCTGGTCTTGGCCACACCAGTCCCCCCAAATCTTGTTAAACTTATCATGGCCCCCCCTCAATTCATAGGTCAGTTTGATGATGGAGAAGTGCTCCAACTACCAGTTGTCTTCAAAAGGATAGGGAAGGGAGGTTACCACCCATCCAATGCATATTTACATTATTGGATTCTAGCTGCGTTTGTGGGTAGTACCTTGTCTATCACCGCTAGCAAACAGGTTGTTGGGTGTACTACGCGTGGTGTGACAATCAATATTTAGGGTGTTTTCCAATTGTATGTAAGAAATTGGGTGAGATAAATGCAACCATTTGCAATATTTTTAGGCGATTTTCAGAAATGTCATAAAAACCTCTGCCTTTAGTGTAGCTTTGCACTATGGTAGTTTGGAGTAGAAGGAAATAATTAACTATTTTGATTTTGATTTGTTTAAAAAATATATCGTCTTTAAGGGTCACCATAACTTTTTGTAGCTTTTTATCCGCATAAAAATGGCAATATAAATTTGTAAATTAATGTAAATGTTAACCATCAAATAAGTATGCATAAGGTAGATTTTGGGGTCTTTACATGCCATGTACATGTATAAACCTATATACACTGGGCATCAAACTGTCCAGCGAACCCCAGGCATTCATATTTAGGTTGTCTCGACAGAGGTCTCGTTACAATGACATGGGCTGATAGAGGTATTTTGCCTGTAAAGCACCCTACTGAGTCTTATCCAATAGAGACATGGATCTCGTTAAGTAGTTTATCAAAAGATAGGGTTGTTCGGATTCGTATTCATAACCCTGAGTATGTGATAGACAAAGATCTGTGTTAAAGCACAGCATTACACCACATACACTCCAAGTTGACAACCTGAACCTATATGCCGAATATTGGTAAGTGTCACAACATATTGATAATAAGGGATTTTTTCAAAGGAAACTGTGTTTTTTTAGATGAATTTTCTATTTAGAGAACAGATAGAAAAAAATATGGGATAAAAATATATATTAGAGAGAATATTCAAATTGGGAGTGTTCTGGTAGCCAGGCATTATTATTTTCTCTCAAATCTCAATGTTAATAACTGATAACAGTAAATGTTATGTAAATATGGTGCATAATCGTGTCCTAAAGAAAAAAACATGTCACATCGTATTTGCTATTTAAGCCTCCTGGAATTCTGGTATAAAGGAAAAAGAGCCATTTGGTCTCTAGTTGCAAAAGTTTGGGGATGGACCCCTAAGGTTTTTCTTTAGTTTGTCTATACCTGTAACCTTTAGTTTGTGTACATCACCCCCATTACATTGGTTAAAGTGTCCTGTCACATTTTTGTTTTTAATATCACAAACATGTCCCCTGATACAGTTCTTTTAAGATCTAGTGGTTTGGCCCACATATTGAATATTGCAATTCGAACATTACCTACAGTAGGACTCTGTAGAAGTCTAGGTGCCACAGTGTTACCTAGAGTGTGTGTAAGTCTAGTCACTGTTCTGAAACCATTCTCCAGCACAGAGTCTAGTGAGGGGTCAGTTCTTAAAATATTCACATTTTTATTCAAAATTCTTTTGATCTCATGGAATTGTGGACTGTATCTGGTTACAAAAAAGGTTGGTGAGGAAGTAGTGGTGTTCTGTATGGACATGTGTACCACTGAGCCCATCTCTTGTTCATGTGCTCTATATTTATTGTTATCATTAATTTGATTATGAAGTGGCTGATTTTTACAAGCTTTTTAAGAAGGCATTATTCCAGTAATAATCAGTGTACCCTCTATCTCTGAATCTTTGTTTTAAAACTTCGGATTGTTTGAGGAATTCAGTGTTATCTGTGCATAAATGTCGGAGTCTCATGAATTGTCCCACAGGGATGGCTTTAAGGAAAAAAACCTGTATCCCCCACCCCAGGTAGACCCCCCTCCCTCCTCCCCCCAGGCTAACTACCCCCCCCCCCGGGAAATGCCCCATACTCCGTACTTACCCCTCACCGCAGATTCTTCCAGCGGAGTTCCACACATCCATCTTCCGCGTCTTCGGTAAGCTACTAACATAGGTCTATAGCATACTCACTTGGTGAAGAACTCTACCCATAAGACTTCTGCCCCCTCATTTTCAAACATAACCTCATGGGCGGATGTTCAATAAGGCTAGGAGAGGCTAAGCCTCCCCAAACCTAGATGGCACCTAATAAATGTGTTAAAAAATCCCTTACTGATCGTAGATTGTACTTTAAACAGCACAGCCATGGCAAGCTCTTCTCATTTATGCAAAGCCCGGTACTTTTGTAATTAGCTGCCTTCTGATTGGATCTTTGTGCTTTAAGCTTTTCCAGTCACAGGGCAGCTTTCTTTGCAGACAGCAGAATCGACCAATCAAGTGCACAGGAGTAGGCGGGGCTGGGGAGGTTACTGGAACTGAAGGCACTTCGGCAGTGAGAGCCTCATGGGGCCCCCTGTACCTCCTGGGTCTGCTTCCTCTGTAGTTACGCCCCTGGAAGGGTTCCATGCTGCAGATTGTATCCCCTCTCCCACAGATACTATATAGCTTCTATAGTGTTTTTTTGCATTTGGAGTTTTTTAATTTTACTTTTTTTAACTGTTTTGTTTGGAGCTTTGCTTGAAAAAAATGTATATCTGGCAAACACATTTAGTGGTAAAGGTTAACAGACGCTAAAGGTGACATAAATAAATAAAAAAGTATAGCAAGAGCAGTGTGTAGAATAGGGGCTTTTGTCTTCTGCCCAAAGAGGAATGAGGGATACGTGAAACACTCACACACACACTTTGCAGTAGGTACAAGGAGAATGAAATGGAACAGTGAAAACAGTCAGTGGGTATAGAAAATATGATCAGGGGAACAAATTACAGAAAATATGTAAAAGAAAAAAGATATTGTGGTGTGAGTGGGTAATAGGAGTAAAATAAAATCTAAGGAGAAAGGAGGGACGAGATGGGAGAGCAAAAGGGGCAATAAATGTGTCCTTTGTGTGTGTCCTTTGTACGAGGGAAAGTGTAAAGTTTTGTTTGAAAAAATTATATAGGAAATTTTTTTTTGGCCATGTTACAGTGTGAGGGGTTAGCCTAAATGTGTGTCATTACCCATTGTAGATGTCAATAACCACTGCCTTAAAGTCAGACCTTAAAGGAACAGTAACGTCAAAAAATAAAAGTGTTTTAAAGGAATAAAAATATAATGCAGTGTTGCCCTGCACTGGTAAAACTGCTGTGTTTGCTTAAGAAACACCACTGTTGTTTATATAAATAAGCTGCTGTGTAGCAATGGGGGCAGCCATTTAAAGGAGAAAAAACTCAAGTTACACAGCAGATAATCTCTGTCTGTCTAATGGTGTTATCTGTTATCCATTAGTTAACCTGTGCCATATAGCCATTTTTCAATTTCCGCCATTGCTCCACAGCAGCTTATTTATATAAACTAAAGTAGTGTTTCTGAAGCAAACACATCAGTTTTACCAGTGCAGGGCAACACTACATGATATTTTCATTACTTTAAATCACTTCAATTTTTTGGTGTTACTATTCCTTTAACTGGCAATCTGTTGATTCTGGCAAATGCTAGAGGGGCTGCTGTAAGTTCCCATAGTCAGTCACTATTTAGTGGGCTGTGAGAGTGACTGTTTGGATGCTAGGGCTTATTTTGAATCCCAGTTAGGGCCTGACTACATTTATGTACAGTTCCTGGTGTGCCCATAGCCACTGTTTTTTACTGTATATAACACGCTTGTTTTATTAATATGCATCACATCTTATTCCTTATAATGTGCCTGGGGTGTCAGTGCCCTTTGCCTCCTCTGTTTAAAAGTAACTAAAACTCATTTAATCTAACCTATGTAGAACAGCATGCTTCAATCAAAAATTCCACCATGCATATAAACCAACCAGTTTCTACAGCACATTTTCAGTTTATAAATTGTAATGAAAAAGCCCCTTCCTTTTAAAATAGGGCACCATATGAAAAATATAACCCCTTTATCATGGATGAGGAGAATTAAAGGGAGTAAATATAAACACATCCTGAGCAGTTTGTGTTGGAAAAGCACTTCCACCTGCGCCTCTACATAGTTTCCAGTGAAGTCAGTGGGAGGTGCGAGAGGTAGTTGTGATGGTTCACATTTTAGCAGCATCTAATCCACCACATCTGACATTAGTGTTAAGTCTGCCAGAGTATGGTCAACTTTAGCCTTCCCAAACACAAAATTCACCCTCCGCCTATGAATAACCTCCTCCTTTATATAAGCTTTTAAATATATATTAAATCATTATTGTTTTCAGTTTATTCCCTTAAGGAGTAAATGTAGAAGTGCTAAGAATAACCCTATGTGGCTTAATATAGAAGTAAAAAAGTACTAGGGGTAGGCAGAAGAAGCATGTACCTAGGGTGCAAAGGTGTGGGAGGGTGCTGGGCATGTAACTCTTGCATTTGGTTACCCCTATTCAAGGCCCTTGTCTCCATGCTCTGGAACCTGACATCACAGTGCGCAGACACAATGGAGGGGGGGGGGATGAGGCACTTGTACAGAGTGCCTGGACTTCTTGGCTTGGGTCTGATTCAGTTTCTTCAGTAATAACAGAACTTTTAGGGGTAATGGGGCTCATTTACAAGCAGGGAGTCTGCACAGGAGGGTGTTGCTTGCTTTGCAAGAGATTTGGCCATAGTCTTGTCATCTTGCCCAATACTATATCTGCCAGGCAGCACTACTTCAAACTTGCATAGTAATCAGTGAAAATACAGCTCTACCCACAAAATAAAAAGGGAAAATTAGATTAAGGGCATTATTCACCTTTGACAATGAATTTGCATTTATGAATCTGTATTTTCCAGCTTCCCTGTATAGTCTTAAAAGATCAAATCAAAGGGTTGTTTATTTGTGGTAGTCACAATTAATACTTGACGTTTATGATTATGCATACGCTAAATTCATTGCAGCATTTAACCATTTACAAAAACTCACATCATCAAAATAAGTTACCTAAACAGGGTTTAGATTTTGTGCAGCTAAGATATACCACATAATATCACTCTGCAATGTATGGCATTATTTTTGGTGAGCAATACTGTTTTTTCTTGAATACAAGGGGGTTATTTACTGAACTCCGAATGCAAAAATCCTGATAAATTTGTGATTTTTTTTTATATAATCAGACTTTTAAAAAATCACAATTTTTTTTGGAATTTATTAAACCCAGGGGATGGAAAAGTCTGAATCTGAAAATCCGGCATCTCAGACCTGTCGAGGTTGCATATAAATCAATGGGAGAAGTCCCAATTATTTTTTGATGTGCGCTGGGTTTTGTGCAATACCCCAAAGTTTTCTGAGTTTTCAGGTAAAATTCCACAAAAACTTGAAAATCAGATGAAAAAATCAAAGCAAATTTTCGGTAAAATGAATAATTCCCGAAATAAATAAGCGGAAAAAAACGTGAGTGGATTTGATCAGAGTTTGTAGCAGAAAATATTAAGATAAATTCGGACTTTGATAAATAACCCCCTTAGATTGTAAGCAAGAACCTCCTTCCTACTTAGTGGGACATTCACTACGAATCGTAGTTGTGCTGGGGTCCGCTCTGCCGCGATTCGCCGCACTTTGCCAGGCGTATTTTCGCCAGTGCTCTGCAAATTCACTAAAATCCGAAGTTGCGCTCAGGGGCAGCGTAAGGTTGCAAAGTTGTGCTAGCGTTGATTCGCCAAGCAAAGCGAAGTTACACTAGCGATGGTTAATTTGCATACGGCGCCAAATTCAAATTTCAATGGAAGTATTCGCAGCAGCTCTACACAATCCTGGGAAACCTTCAAAACATCAAATAAAATTTTTATTTTGCCCTACACATGTGCCCACTGTATAGTTAAGTTGCCATGAGTTAGGAAATGTAGGGGGGAAGGAGGGGAGCCCCAAAAAATGTTGCAATCTTTTTCAGCCTATCACCCATAATAAAGAAAAAACGCCAGTGTTTTTTTAACTTTTTTTGTAGCAATCCCTATCTACTCTATTGCACTTCGCCTGGTCTGAGGTGGCGAAGCAAGTCTGGCGTAAAAGGTAGCGTTCAGAACAATGCGCGCGTTAATGAATTTGCGTAGTTATGTCCGTTGGGCAAATTCGCCAGGCGTAAGGGTGCGAAGTTACACTAGTTACGCCAGAGTCCGTTAGTGAATTTGCGAAGTAACGAAAAGGCCCAACGCTAGCGAATTCACACTAGCGTTAGGCACTTTGGCGCTTAGTGAATTTGCCCCATACTTTTACCACAGAGCTTTGTCCTTATATATGCTTTGTGTACATTGTGTATATTTATTGTATTTATTATGTGACTTAAAGCCCCTAGATCTTAATCCAACCAAACATGAGGGCTCATTTACTAAAGACTAGGCATAAGTGCTGGAATGCTACGGGTTGTAAAACACTTATGCCTACTGCTGTTCCTTGCACTTTTCAGCAGACAGATGTCACAGACCATGTCACTTAGTGGTGCAAAGTAGCCATGCCTTAAAGGGATGGTATGTATTAAAATGTATTGTTATTGCTACTTTTTAATACTAACCTTTCTATTCAGGACCTTATATTCATATTCAAATCTCTCATTCAAATCAATGCATGGTTTGTTGGGTAATTTGGACCCTAGCAACCAGATTGCTGAAATGACAAACCGGAGAGCTCCTGAATAAAGAGTTAAATAATTAAACAAAAACACAAAAATCCCACAATATTACTCATATTCAAGTCAATTTAAAGGTGAACTATCCCTTTAATGCATACTCTGAACTGCCAGTAGGTACAGGGACTTTAGCTCTGCATTTTACCATCTGCTCCTGAGTGAATGATAAGCGATACCCCTTCAATAGCTGGTGCCAATTGCTCTCACTACTCAAGCTCAAGCTCAAGTTTGTCGTTTAAGTACATTTTTAGTAGATTGGCCAACTCTTCAATTGGTTGTCATTATTTGATTGTAGTTACTTAGAATTGGCAATTCTATAACATACTAAAAGTTAACTTAAAGGTAAACCAACCCACGGTTTGCTCTCTATACAGAGAGTAGACAGAGTTAAGCCTTTCAGCACTGGATGAAAAGATGAGTAGCAGGGTTAATTTGTGAGCTGTGAAACAGTTTTTTGGATTTTATACTTTGCAGTTGAATCCTATTTTGCCCCATCTCTTATCAGATTTTGCTAGATATCTGTTTTTTGTTTTGTTTATCCTAGCTCTTCTTGCGTGCCGCCAGCTTTGACTTTAAAACATTTAATGAAGCTGTTCAATTAATGTAATTTATTTTAATCATTAGAGTTCATTGGCTGCTTGTCGTAGAGGCTGAAGGTTAGGGTTGGTGCCACATCCCATCATAAATGAATATGGATCTATTACTGATCCGCACAGTACTGGCATTTTCATGAGCCTTGCAAGACACAACAGTATGTTGCATGTAGAGGGTTATGCATTTATAATACACAAAAGCATTGAATATCTTGTATCTTGTGGGTGACTTATAATATCCTTTTATTTTACAATAGGGGTACTATATTCACTATATAACTGGCATTTATAATCCTGTATCAACTACTGTAATCTGCAGTACTTTACCCTCAGACCCTGCGCTTTGTATTTATTTGAAATGTAATGAATCCCTTTACTATAAATTTATTGTTCTGTTGTACAGTGCTGTCTCACCGAAACATGTGTAATATAATAAATAGTGTACCCCCTATTGTAAAATATTAGAATATTAGAAGTCACCTTAGCATTTAATGACACACTTGGCCTTCATCCTTGTGCCTTTATATGGTCAAGGAACTCCTCTGTGTTTTAGACAGAGGAGGAATACCTGATTCAATATTTATAGATGCTTATAGATGATGACATGCTTAAAGGAGACGGCAACCCTCTGCAAATTTGTTTTTCAAGTAGCATCTGTGGATATTAATGAGGGCCCCAAGTGAATATTATAATTTATTTTTTATAACATTTAACTATACAGGTCCTCAGTTAGTCCACTGCCTTTCTACCTAAAGAATCGTATCTTTGAGGCCGTCATTTTGATTCCTCTAATTCCCATTTCACCTATTGTGATACTGGGGGACACATGGGACAAAGTCATTTGCATAAAAATTATTTTCTCTTGAGAACAGTAGATATTTGTGCATGTGCCTCCTTTGTGTCAAGATTTAATGATGCGTAAGAGAAAGGAAAGAGGAGAGAAGCTCTACAGCAGCGCAGGTCTTTGGAATGCAGTTCATACACAAGTGGACAACAGGTTGTGGCAAAAGGACCTGTGGGTCGGAAAGGGTTGCATGCAATTGTGTGTAGCTGGCTTTGTAAGTAATAACCCACTCCTTTAACCCACTGTTCCTATATGATGGACACACACAGTTTAAAGGGGTCAATAATGTACATATTAATTGAGGTGCTCTTTAAGAGTGAGAGAAGCACCATATGTCTGGAGTAATTCACCTCCATTCTGTCTTAGATTTCTATAAATCCATATAGCCATAATGCTTGGGACCTGGAGATTTCTGGGTAAGGGATTTTTCCTTAATTTGGATCACTATAACTTGCGTCTTAAAAAAAACAAACAAAAAATACGTTCTTCAACCAGTATCAATTCATACTAGTGTATATATGATCAATTTGCAAGGTACTTTTTTAGTAATGAAGATCCAAACTGTGGAAAGATCCCTTATCCGGAAAACCCCCAGGTCCTGAGCATTCTAGATAACATGTACCAAAACTGTATAAGTTAATAACTTAATTTCACAGTCAGATACAGGAGTTAGCAAGTAGCCTTTATATAAGTACAGTACGAAGATAAAATAAGATGCATATAAAAAAGTACTGGGTCTTTTTGTTTCTAGAGCTTTAAATTCAGGCAAACAGTGAAGCAAAGCAGCAGGAAAGATAGCATGGCGCTGGGTTGTATTGGAAGATGTTCAAAGTAGACACAGGAAAATCTGTGCTGATGCCATTGCTTAAATCATTGGCAGCATCTCATCTAGAGTACTTTATTTATTTCTCAGCCCCCAGAAGAAAAATAAATAAACTCCAGGCTGTAAAAGTAAATACCACTGAATTGGTGCATGGTCTACAATTCATGAAGAAACCTGTCAGGAAAAAAATGAATGACCATAATCTATCCATTTCAGAGGAGCCGTTTCAATGTTTTGCTGATGGAATCTGACACCCGTTAAAGAAACAGTAATTGATTTTTTTAGACACGTTTCACTGGAATATAAGAATGTACAGGTATGGGACCTGTTATCCAGAATACTTGACACCTTGTTCTGAGTCCTCTGTATAAGGGATCTTTCTGTAATTTGTATCTCCATACCTTAAGTCTAATTAAACATTAAGGGGGCTATTTATCAAAGGTCGAATTGTAGAACTGTGAGCTTTTTAGACCTTGAATGAACTCACAACTCAAATGGTTTCTAATTTAAGAAAAAACTTGAATGTAAAAAAACTTAAATCAGGGAATTTGTGTTGAGAAACCTAAAAATTTGAATGGATCACGTTTTTGAGCGAAACCCACAGAAAAAAACTTAAACATAGCAAACGCTATTAACATCTTCAGATGGTTCCAGGGACCACTGTCATTGACTTCTACACAACCTTGACTTCTACATGACCTTAGATGGTGTATTTTTCAAGCTATATACAGGTTTGGGGTATAATACAACTCTAAAAATTTGGATTCAAGCTATTTCCAGGTTTGGGGTAAAATACAACTCTCGAAAACTCAAATTTTTTGTGGAAAAAACAACTTGACCTTTGATAAATAACCCCCTAAATAAACCCAAATAGAATTGTTTTACATCTAATAAGGATTAATTATATCTTAGTTGGGATAATGTACAAGGCACTGTTATATTATTACAGGTATGGGACCTGTTATCCAGAATGCTCAGTACCTGGGGGTTTCCAGATAAGGGATTCCATAATTTGGATCTCCATGACGGCTGAATTATATTTTAGTTGGGATCAAGTACAATGTACTGTTTTATTTTTACAGAGAATTTTCGAAATTAGAATTAATTGATTAAAGTGTTCCCTGGCCTTTCTGTAATTTGGAGCTTTTTGGATAATGGGTTTTTGAACAGGGGTGTAACTACAAAGCACCAGGCCAGCCTACAGAAAACCAGAGGTGCCTGGCGCATACTGAATCTTTATGCGCCCGCCACCCTCCCTGCTCACACTTGCACACACCACATGCGCCTGCCGTCTGCCCACATATGCAGCGGGCATGCATATTTTCAGTAGTTTGGTTATAGAAGTAGTGGACCCTGTGGTCCAGTCCCCCCTGTTCCCAGGGTCTTCTTCCTCTAAGCCACTGTTTCAGATAATGGATCCTATACCTCTACTGTATTTACTATGTAAATGCTATGTATTTACTTTGTTGTTACTATATTTGTAACCGACCTAATAAATGTTACAAGTGTCTCAGTATTAAAGATAAAATCATATATGATCATATATGAGACTTGTTCCACTTTATACTGAACTAAATGTCAAATAGACATTACTTGTTAGTTACATTAAACAGCCTGCCAGAAATGTCATTAACCTCAGTTAATTAAAAAAATGCTTGGGGGTGCTAGGGGTATCAGGAATATGGAAACAAATTCTGACTAGATGATTAAACTCTTGAACTGCTTGAACTGTATATACCAGGTTGTACTTGCATGAATTTTACCTCCCGAGAGCTGCATCTTGTTCATAATCCTATGGTTCAATCAGATCTGTGAAAAGATTACATGCAATTAGTGGTTAACCATTCCAAAGAAAATAAAAAGGTGGCGAATTTTAAGCAGATGATAATTCTGCAAAATTGTTGCTGCCATTTTCACACGACCCTTCTTGAACAATGAATTGTTGTTTACAGCCTTTCTGCTGCATTGGTCTTGTAGTGTTCACTTTGGCAAGATCCATGCCCTGTAGTCATGAATATTAAATGCTGACAGACATGGCACACATATTTATAACATTTTTTATTTCATTGTTCATGCAGCACAGAACACTGAAATGCAATTATTGTGCCATTATTGCATTTATTCGAGTCGTGGTAAGAGCAACACGAGGAATAAAAAAAAAGAAGAAAAGAAAAATGTTTTATATTTAACCCATTGGATGTTGCTCCTCTGCTTATATTGCAGTGTAGAGAGAGGTATGTTTTAGCATTCAGGGCCAGGCTTAGAAGCGAGTGCAGTTACTGTGAATGCTGGAATGATTTTCATGGCTAGAGGATTGTTTGGCAGACAATTTTCTAGACCAAATAGGCTTAACTCCTATGCTGCTAGTGTAGGGCTGAAGTGCATCATATTACACGTGTCTTGACAGCCTGACAGCCTATAGGCTGAACCCTGTATTTGTATAATTCATGAAAAATTAAAGGCATATGAACTGGCGTTTGCAGTTTTATTTTAAATAATGATTAATATGTTAAGGGGGTTTCCATTAGCATTTCAGTACTCTATACTCTATTTTTGCCTAGTGGTAAATCCATGTACTGCAATGCATTTCATGGTTTGCAGCTATTTTATACAGGTATGGGGACCTGTTATCCAGAATGCTCAGGACCCAGGGTTTTCTTCATAACAGATCTTTCTGTAATTTGGATCTTCATACATTAAGACTACTAGTAAATCATGTAAACATTAAATAAACCCAATAGGCTGGTTTTGCTTCCAATAAGGATTAATTATATCTCCATAATTTGAAGCTTTCTGGGTAACGGGTTTCCGGATAACAGATCCCATACCTGTATTACATACTGTATAGCCAGTGACTTGTAATATGCATATGATTGTTATAACTAATGCAGGATTATATTATGAAATAAATAGTCAGTGGCAACTAACACATAGGGGCCTATTTACTAACATTCATGACTGGTGATTTTAGAGAATTACAGGGGAATGTAATTAAAGTTGCTATTTGCACCAACTAAAAGACTAAAAATCCACATCTCGCGATGCAATATTGTTCCTTAAACTGTTATTGCATTGTGAATTTTAATTGCACATTGTGAATTTTAATTGCACACTCTTAAGTGCTGGAAGGTGTCGTAATCTTTTGCAGCAAACATAACGACTTTTTCATTAAGAAGTTTTATTACATTGACTGCGCATTGGCGCAAACTATACAATTGCAAATGGTCTTCCACTGTTGGAAGTGTTCGCTAAACAGTTTTAGCTTTATTAAATTTATGCAAAGTAAAAAATTTTTGTGCAAAGGCATAACTTTTCTCATTGCGAAATTTTTTCCGTTACCGACTTTTATTACATTCCCCCGATAGACTTTAATTGTGGTTTCAGAAATCTCTAAAACCACTAAAATTCTACCTTTGATAAATGTGCGCCATAGTGTCAGTGCGTTCTGCTTCCCAACTGGACCTCTAAGCTATAGGTATTGCTTCTCAAGCCCCTTCCCTTCCTTGGTCCTTCTGTAGTACTCACCAGAATTTTGCTTCATATCATCCTTCTTTCTTGAAGCCACTCCAGAATCTTCTACGAAGGGCTGCCAGGGGTTACCTGTTATGAAGCAAAATTCCAGTGGTTACTACCAGTGGTGTAACTATATATTACTGAGCTATTAATTGAAAGAGAAAAAGATATCCCTTCTTTATCAAACAATTACATTTAGAGAAATAAAGTTACCTAATTACTCCAGTAAAAGGATTTCTTTTGAAGATAAGGAGGTGATATAAACACCCTGCTTGTGGCTGTATTATTGGGTTTGTGAGTTATAAACAATATTTCCTATGTTGCTTAATCATACAAAACTTTGTCCAGATACAGTGCCAGTGCTTACAATTATTTGGATTCCTTTGTAGGAAAGAGGAAGAAAATTATGGAACCCCTCTTTCCACACAACCAACCACTTAATCGTTTTTATCAAAATCAAGTGTTATGTGCAATTAATGAACCAAAATTAATTCAATTAATTAAATTAGTATTTGGATCCAGTGTGTTTTATTGGTCGGTTGTTAGTGTATCTTCTACTTGAGGATATTATATTGAAAAGTGCATGTGCTAACTGAAATTCAACATATATTGGTAAAACAGGACAACCTCTGAATGATGTTGGGGTCCTAAAATAAATTTGCCCTGGAGCCCAATAACAGCTAGTTATGCTCCACATTTTAAGCATCTCAGGCCCCAGAAAACGAACTGATTTTAGGCAGTGGTGGGCAAATAATATTCGAAACACCACCTACAATTCTAAAAATTGTTTACCAAAACAATTGACTGAAGGTCTGACCATATTCATTTGTGTTTTCCACATTTGCCAGATAAACTACCCAAAAAATGTAGGAAAATTATGGTGTTATATAATTTTGTCTGAAAGCAGCAAAAGGTTATTTTCTTTCATTACTTTAACATTCTCTTATTTATTAACATGGATAGTACTACAGTTTTTTTAGTGTTCCATGCCTCCTCCAGTAACAACAGGATAATGAGTTGTAATGTACTCATACTAAGAGACAAAGACTAAAAATAAATGCAATTTGGTCCTTATTTGTTTCTAGTTAGAAGCTAATTGCTACATGTCCCAAATAATCCCATAATTTTTAACTACCAGACCTGCCCATTGCTGCCTCTGGTCAGAAAGATTTTAATTGATGTACACAGAGAGATATTAAACTTACTGTTTTAGTAGGATGCCCTGGCTTTCTCTCTAGCTAACTAGTAATTCTAGGCTGAGCTCTTAATCCAATGCTTACTCATTCTGTACAATAATAATAATAAAAAATATAATAAAAGAAATAGGCCTGCCATGCAATTACACAGCTCTAAAATTAAATTACCATTCTGTGACATTTCTCAGTTAATGGTTTGTTTGCATACATGAGTGGAGACAATTAGGTGGGAAGTGATTGAGAGCCGTGACTTGGGAGATGATGATGAGCAGGTCATATAACAAAGACAGAGTAGGGGCCAGCAATTCATTTTATTTCATCACCTGATCCACTGCCTTTATTTAGTTACAGCCATTTTCAAGACACTCATAATGCTGCTAAAATAGCATGCCGTACGCATTTCTAGCTTGTCAATATTAAATGCATGATAAAGAATCATTATTTTACCTTTTTTGTACAATAGAATATAGAAGCAATAGTGTGCACATAAAAAGACATTCATACCAGTAGCATAGAATTTATATAAGTTTTTGGTTGGCACTTTGACCTATGCCACATGTGTTACAAATGGAATCCTCCCAAACCCAGAACTAGCGCCAAGGTCTCGGTTGTGGCCCACTCTTCTGCCTATAGCAGCCACCTTTCACTTCAGGAGGAGCCCTCCACTACTCGGGTTCCGCCAGGTCTTAACGTAAGAGGACCAAGGAGAGAGTTCTGGGCAGGCAAGGGAACAGAACATTGTAACTGGAATGGAGAACAAGGAGCATGGTCAAGGGACAGGCCGGGTCGATAACAATCAGGAGAAGCAGTACAAATTCAAGACACAAGAGAGAAGTCGAGGTCACAGGCTGGGTCAAACACACCAATATCGCAGTACTTAAACAGGACTCAAGAGAGTACTCAAATATCAGGCAAGGGTCAGGACTGGCAGCGAACTAGGAATGGTCAGGGACAGGCAAGATCAGGACACGACAACCAGAAATAGCACCCAGGAACTATGAAAATAGACCTATGTATTTGACCGCGCCAAAAACAAAAGGACGCGCACACATGTCCGCGTGTCAAACCCAGAAGCAGCACGTGTGCATTGGAGTAGAAGACTGCGAGAGTCCCGCAAGGATAGATTCCATCGCTCTGGTACAGTTCACCTTGGTTACCAGTGTCTGCTGACTGGCATTTGTGGTCTTTTCCAGTTTGCTGCTAGGAGAAATCTTGCTGCTGTCAGGATATGTGTAACAAGTTTTTGAGATTGTCTGGAGTTTATGGCCCTAATTTTCATGCCTAAAAGAAATGTGGGAGGGGTCGTCTGAATTGTGCAGTGTAGAACCTCGGACAGCAGAGTCGCTATCATCTTCCAGAATTCATGGGCCAATGTGCAAGACCACCAAGTATGTAGAAAGGACCCTTGTTCCCGGCACCCACTAAAGCAGACTGAATGTTCCAGGTTCCCGCTAAGTCTACTAATACGTGTAAAAGTGTAGTACCATCAAAATTTGATTTTATAAGCTATTTTGCTGGAAGTTGCACATACAGATGTGATTTACATACATATGGCCAGGTCTTTTCAGAGATTGTGATGTCTAAGTCTGTTTCCCATTTTGTCATGTAGGACTGATGTACTGTATGTCAGTAGTGTCTGATGAAAGTCGGCTATATCAGTAAAATAAGATGTGATGGATAAGAGCGTTTGAAGCAAATTGTTTCAAAGTAGGTCATGATCTGGGCTTCTGGGTTTTGATCTCATTCTCCACATAGTGTCTAATTTGCGAGTGTGGGATGTTGTGTTTCTCCTTACATTGTTCAAATGATATAGTGATTTGTTCTGGGTGGAACTCTGTGAGAGTGAGCATGTTTGTATTTCTCCAAAGTTTAAAGCCTGTTGGGTTACATCCTGTTGAAAAGTTCTTGTTGCAAAGGATAGTTCTATATCTGGTGTTAAGCATGCTTAATTTAATTTTTTTTCATGTAGTCCCACAAGTCCAGAGCTTGTTGTGATGAGGGTAAAGGGTCTCTGGGTATAGCTCTAAGTGCCTTGGGTATTCAAAATAAGTGTGCTAATTGCATGGGTTGTATAAAGTGATTCTCAATTGCTTTCCATGGCTCCTCTGTTGGGGCATGTATGTGAATCATAGGGGCAAATTCACTAAGATGCGAAGTTGCGCCAGGCGCAACTTCGCCACACTTCGCCACACTTCGCCGCACTTCGCCGCACTTCGCCAGGCGTAGTTTCGCCAGCGCTTCGCAAATTCACTAAAATCCGAAGTTTCGCACAGGGGTAGCGTAAGGTTGCGGAGTTGTGCTAGCGTTGTTTCGCTATATAAAGCGAAGTTGCGCTAGCGAAGGCTAATTTGCATACGGCGCGAAATTCAAATTTCAATGGAGGAACACGTTTTGTATCTCTTGTTACAGTCCCTGTCAGGGTCCTAATAGTATGAATAGTTTGTGTAGTGTGTAGGGCCTTAAATTTGCGTGCTAGCATTGTATAAGGCTTGTTCACGTATTCATAGTACTAGTGTTTAGAGTCTGGATAAGCTGTACTCCTATGTTTTGTATTTCTCTGTAGTTTTCTGGGGTTGAGTTGTGTTTGATGGCTGCATCATGCAGCTTTTGGGAAAGTTTTTTTAGTTTTCTCTTCTGTAATTATTTTTATCCTAGAAGCATTTTTAATCAGAATCCCACTAATTACTACTCATAATCTAATCTTATAGCTAAGGAAGTATCTGTTGGAGTGTTCGTTTTGAAATATTCTTTAAGTGTGTTGGTTACCTCTGTACAAATATCAGTGTCTAGCAATAGGGATTCGTTCAGTCTCCAAATACCACCCCTCTTGTTTTGTCCCACCTGGCAAAAAGTGTTTCCACTATTCCATGATCGAACCAAGTGATATTGTGGATTTTGGGTGCCCCATTTTTGAGTGCCTCATCTGTCAAATGTTTGACAAGGTGCTTTGTGTCGCTATTGAGGGTGGTCTGCTTATCTAGCATGTCACGTGACCTGTCTACATTGTTGTTTAGTGTTGTGTTGAAATCTCCCCCACTATGACTGTTGTTGAAGAAAGTTCTAAAGAATGTTTGTTTGGAAGTGTTAGGAGCATATACTGAGGCTAACGTAGTCAACTGATTCTGAAGGTGGCCAGTAATAATGATAAAACTGCTGTCTGGGTCTACATATTTCTGATTAAGTTGGAACTTCACCGGTTTTGCAATGAGAATGGCCACTCCTTTGGTTTTTGTTGAATACTTTGCCAAGCATACCTGGGGTAGTATTTTGTTGGTATGTATTTGGGTATTTTAAAGTAATCAGAGAAGGCCATTGTGCATTTTTGAGGCACATTTAGGCCATTGACATTAAGCGCAGCCTACCTTCAAATCAAAGGAGCGAGGGTCTGCGGGGGTCCGTGGGTCCATCCTGAATGCTCCTTGGGGAGTTTGGAGTTTTGCCATGGTAGAATGCCTCTAGAGACAGATATATTGGAGTGTAAGAATGAGAGAAGGGAGAAAAAAAAACAAAAAATAAGAGGGGGAAAACCAAATAACAAAATAACATATATAACAAATCAAATTATATTGTCATCTCACAAAATAGGAGACTTTGTAAGGTTTCCAAAAGGGGGGACAGCAGTGTTGTGCCCCACCAGGAAGAACCTTCAATTGGGGGGGTCACGGATTGGAGCCTAGATAGAAAGTCTGTCTATGTAGCCTAGTCTTCATCTGTTCCCTGTTTATCGTTCTTTTTGGATGAACTCTAATCAACCATCTTCTCTGTTGTATTAGGTGTGATGTCAGACAACCTATGTGTTTTGAGTCATGAGGGTCTCCCCTAGTGTCACTCATTATCATATTAAGCCATTTAGTCCTGTTCAATTGGTTCTTGTATCTCCGTTTCTGGGGAAGCTGCTGGAGGTTCTTGGAGGTATGGAAGTGCATCTTCAATTTTGTTGGGTTGTCTGACTGTCTGTGTCAGGTCATTATGCTGGTATGTGAGTTTAAAGGGGGAGTTTAATCGGTATGGAATGTTTTTTTGGTAAAGGACATCCGTCAGAGGTCTGAGATCTTTCTGCTTCTGCAGGGTGGTTGAGGCTAGGTCAGCATTTGTTCGAAATGCTTTAAGGATGGTCACTTTGGTCTGAAAATAATGAAAGACACCATTATGTCTCTGGGTGGCATAATTGGTTTTGGTCTGGCCTGTAGTGCTCTGTGAGCTCTATCTAGAAGTAGGAACTTGTCCTGAATTTCAGGTGTCACAGCCTTGAAATATGTAAGGAGAAAAGTGTCCAAGTGCACTGTTTCAGGTATATCTCAAAGGCGTAGATTAGTCCTTCTAGTGGGCATCTAGTGGGCATCTAGTGGGTCTCTTACTTGTGTTTGGAGATCTTGAATCAGGGCTTCCATATTTGATGTGGATTCCTGCACAGAGTCTTTGGTCTGTTCGAGTTGTTGGACTCTCTAGTCCAGTGCTGTAATAATAATTTATATCTTTTTTGGTACAAGGGGATTCCAACTGCTGACCCACTCCTGCTCTTAAAAAATCTGAAGTTCCCTCAGAGGGAAACCTCCTGTCATGATGGTGGAGAGAGGATCAGCAAAGATTCTATAGTTGGATAGTTGAATGGGTCTCGAGTCCACTTTCTAGGCTTGGGTGAAGTTGACTGTTTTTGGGGTTCAAGCTACTTGGATCTGGTTATTGCAGGGGTCAGACTCCATCAGCCCGTTTAGCCTGTAGATGCTGCTTATATGTTGTGAGTGGTAGAGTGATAACCCCCTGTTGTGCCGTGCTCAGATGGTAAAAGTTGTATGGTAGGATGGCTTGCCAACATTCTGGATATGGTGTTTTACTAGCTGTTTGTCAAGTAAGGGAGTCCCAGTAGTCCCAAGCAGCTTCCCCTTATTGCTGTTGTATCTGCCCAGTGAATAATATGGTATGTCTGTACTCAGCAGGTGGTGTTGGGAGTACAGTGTCTATGGGCCTTTGTATTACAGTATAGGCATTTAATACTGTGGCAGTATGGCCCCCCTATGACCTTCGGAGGGACCCGATACTCGGTCTGAGTTGTTCCCGTGGAGGCATCTTAGTGCCTTGCTGCAATAAGGCCTCAGGAGTGAGCCACTGGCTATTGTGCATCAGATGCACCTAGGCCTCACCCACCGCACATTCACTTTACCTGGAAGGGGTCCTGTGCCTTTCAAGCTGCCTGCTTCTCTGAGGCCCGTCCGATTAATTCCAGTCCACTTGGTGTATCTCTGCAGATTCGGATCGCCTCTCTGCCGTGCTGTCTGTGTGCCTGACTCCGGGGGAAAATATGCTGGCAGGCGGTTGCTCCTCCATCACTTGTGTCACAGTAGTCTCTGCTGTGGCTCTGTGCTGTCTGTAGACTCGCTACTGCTCCAGGTTTTTTTTGCTGTTTACAGGGTGCTGATGTAGGCTTTAGATGCATGGTTCCGGAGGAGCTGCTGATTTAAGCAGCCATGTTTTCACGGCATTCAGGCCACGTCCCCTGAATTCTGAGACTTAAGGTAACAAAATTTTGTGAAGAAAGGTTTGTTTTGTGGAACTAACATGATAGAAAAGTGTAGGGAAGTAGTGCAAAATCCATGCATTTATCCCTTTGCAGTAGTTCCCTGTAATGGAGCTGGCACAAAGCCTGTGTCTGTGTGCTTTAAGCCATTTCCTAGCAACTGGCTTCACAGTGTTCTCAGTGCTGAAAGAAGTAACACAGCAGCTGGGGAGGGGCTGGCAGGAAAAGAAAGCAGCAGAGCCTGGCAGAAAGCAGCCTTGCAGAGAGAAAGAACCATGTGGTGGAGAGAGAGAGAGAGAGAGAGAGAGAGAGATGCTGATGCTGGGCTTGCCTGAATTATCTGTGTGAATCATCCAAAGAGACTTTTGGAATGAGTATCCTGTTTAAACGCACAATACCCTAAATGAGCACTTAAAGATTTCGATTTCGATTGTTTGGGAATACATTAAAGGGCTTTGACTTCTTTAAGTTATTCAGATAGTTAGCTCAAGCAAGTTAGATAGTGAGGCACCTATTTCCAACAGGTTAAGAGTGCTGTTTGTACTAGATGCCCATTTAATTCACATAAATAGTTATTATTAATGTGTTCCTAGTGGGGCCACCCATAGGTGCATTCCTGAATCCCTTTAGGTGGAGGCAAATCTTTCTGCTTATGACTTACGATTCTGAGTGTTATCATTTAAAATCCCGACTTCTGTATTTGTAGAATAAAACATTTTCAAGGCATGCGGAATCACAAGTCCCTTTGAAGGCTAGTATTTTTCATCAACACTTAGCTAATAACAGGACCATTTCCACTCAGAGATTTGTTTTATTTTCTCTGACAAACTGTTTTTCCGCAGAAGAAAACATCAGTGATTTTTCTCTCACTCGCTTTCCCCCGGGAGACTTGTCTTTTCCCTTATACATATCAAGTTGAAATGAAGAGAGAATCAGATGATTTCTGCATGAGCTATTGTCAATTGGAAGAATCAGCGAGAGGTTTAGAGTGAGTGAACCAACAAGGTAGCCACAAATATCAAATCTGTTTTACAGTAACAAAGACATGATAGCTCATCACGATATGCAACAGAAAGATCTCATCAAAAAGTCTGTGTGGAATGTGGTGCAGTACAAAATGGTGATATAAGTGTGGCATTTTAGTCCAGTCATATCTACTAGAAATTTTTTTTTCAGAATCTATATAAATAGATTGACTTAACAGTAAAACAATTCTTTGCTACCTTTTATTACATTAAAAAATGTTTTCTTGTTTCTCATTAATTCCATTTTTTACCAAAGCCATCAGTGACAATAAGCAGTGCCTTTCATAAAGCATCACTCGAGTTACTATGGTGACCTGATTGCAGTTTTTATTTCTATTACCACAGTTTTCATGTGTCGTGTGGTGCGGCCTCCCCCCCCCCCAGCCAATAAGAATCTGTATAGGATCTGTAGGATCAGGAATAGCCAAGAACACGTATGAAGAAATATAATTTTTCCTCTGCTGTTTCTCAGCAAAGATAGCAGATTAAACTTTATTCTGCTAGAGGTATAGGATATGTTATGCAGAAAACAGAAACCCATTATCTAGAAAGCTTATTTTAATCAAATAATTCAAATTTTTAAAAATGATTTTATTTTTCTCTGTAGTAATAAAACAATACCTTGTACTCCAAACTAAGATATAATTAATCCTTATTGGAAACACCACAATCTTATTTGGAATATTAAATGTTTAAATTATATTTTAGTAGATCCAAATTATGGAACGATCGATTATCCAGAAAACCCAGGCCCTGAACATTCTAGATAACAAGTCACATGCCTGTAATGACCTTTTTTTTCTAGTACTAAGGGGTATGTATATGCCCTGGGTATGAGCAATAAGGATGAGCAAATACGTTTTTTCGACAGGTACAATTTCTGTGAAAAAATTTTCAGTTTTGTCAGTAGCAAATCTATTGAAAAATCTGCCATATGGTCTGTTTAGCTTTAAAAAAGGCAGATGTCATTATTATCCACCCTTTGACTTTCACATCAGCCAATAGTATCAAAGCCCTCCTCCGCCTATCTAAGGAACTGCCAAATCTGGAAGAAATTGGCAACAAGGGGTGCCTTTTCTTCTTTTTTTCTGTATTATAGAACATATATAGTATTTTATTCTGTTCCAATGCCAACATATTTCATAACAGTGAGGACAGTGAGGTTGTGGAATGCACTGCTGGATGATGTTGTGGTGGCTGATTCTATTAATGCTTTTAAGAGTGGTTTGGATGATTTTTTGGACAGACATACTGTCAAAGGCTATTGTGATAGTAAACTCTGTAGTTAGTATAGATATGGGTATATATAATTTATATGAAGGTGTGGAGGGTGTGTGTATGGATGCTGGATTTTCATTTGTAGGGGTTGAGACAGAAAAGGTACAAGCCTGGCGCTCCCCAGCTTTGCGCCCTAGGCACATGCCTACTCTGCCTACCCCTAGTTCCAGCCCTGACTCAGAAACATATGCATCAGCCTGGGTGCAGGTACATGCGGCAGACTTTGGTGGTGAAAGTTTGTGATTTTCTGCAGGCCGAGATCAGCCCCATCTGGCATTAGCCTTAGAGCCAGTTTACTGTAGCTGCACCAGGGAGAGCTGCACCCCCCACATAAATTTTACCCTGGAATCAAAGACTTCCTTTAACTGAATATATTGGTCTGTGTCCTACATATAAAGTATTGTTCTGTGAGTTTAAATTGGCCCAGACTGAATGTAAAACATCTCCTACATTAACAATGTTAATTAACCATCTCTGGGTGTAAAAAAGGTGTAAAAAATGCCTTGAATCCCCATTGTTACATTAAGGGGCTGATTTTCTAACACTCAAATGAATCTGTTTTCTATGAAATCATTTAAATTGAACTAACTTATCAATCATTTTTCTCAAAAAAACCCTTCTTTTCGGGGTTCCACTAAATCCCTTAATCCAGGGATACAGATTTGGCCGAATACCAATCCCAACCCTTCTTCTGCCAAAGAAATACCCTATGCGCTCTTGAAGTGCACACCTAAAGTTATATAGGGTTTGGATTCGAGTTCAGTCAGGTTCTTGGCTTCGACTAAAACCAAATCCTGATAAAAATAGTTTGGATCAGCTCAAATTCTGAATCAAATCCAGGATTCGGTGCATCAGTACCTCAGAGCCAACCAGTGGTTAAAAATTGGCTAGATTGACAAAGTACCAGTTTCATCCAAAAGGAATGCTGTGATGAAGTTCATGTCTTAGGATCAAGCTAAGAGCCACCTCTTGTGAAATAACTTTTTAGTTGGCTGCAACTTTCATTATTTCTTGAAAAACCATGTGTTGTGTTCCTTTAACTATCACAAAATTTATTTCCCTATGTTTCCCTATGAAAAAAAGGTTTAAGACCCCCCTCTGGCTTACCCATGTTCACACAGCTTGCTAGTTGCTACTTCTTAATATTCCCAGCAAGCCCCCCCCCCCCGGTGTGTTGAAATATTCAAAGGCTCCGAATGCTTCCTTCAAATCCTGTGAATAATTTAGCAGGGGAATCCATATTGAAGAGGACCTATAGACCCAGATTAAAAAAAGCAGTCATGTGGAGCCTAAAATGATACATTAACTCAATGAATAAATATGGCTCCATATTAGTTTAAGGAGATGAGAATCATTAAAAAATCTCAATGGTACTGCAAATGTGAATCACAGTCACTAAAACCAAAATATATTAAAAACCACAACAGTGTTAGACAGACGTAATCAGCTCAAACAAGGCAAAACTTTAGAGTGTTTATTATTGCCCTAGATGCAAGGACAAAAGCACTAAGGTTTACAAAGTTGCTCCATTAGTCACTAAACAACACTTTCAGGGCAATGGCTGAAATCTGTACCTTAATGCAGATTTAAAATCAGATAAAAGGTACACAGTGCCCACTTCTCATCTGCTGCTTGTAATCTCTAGTTTGTGCAGGCTAGAGGGTATGAAAATAAGTGCCTATGTCTCGGTTATCATTTTGCATACAGAAGCTACCATAACTCTATTTGCTGCATTTTATGAGCACATTTGCATTGTCCAAAGTGCAAAAAAAAAAAAAAATACTTTGTGGCCATTTTTGCACATTCCACCTTGCCATCAATAATGGGGAAAATGGGATATAGTGCAAAAACAGACACAAAGTGCCATGTGTTTTGTACTCTGTCATGTTGAAATCCCTTTATTGCACTAAAGTGCAAACAGCTGCATCTGACTTTTTGCTGTGTTGGGCAGTAGTGATTTGCTGGCTGACCCAATACCAGGTTGACTTCTGCACACAGTTTGGCGGTGGATTTGGGTTGAGCTCTTCCTTCCACTCTCCCTGCCTGTGACCTTCCACAGACCTATAATTAGAAGTGCGGGGGCAGTTCGAAGTGTGTGTGTGTGGGGGGGGGGGTTAGGGTTGGGTGCATCACTATTGGACAGTGGTGCGTGCGGAAGGATTATGAGCTGGTAGTTGTCATCATTATTTATATAGCGCCATTGCATTGCACCGTGCTTTACATTCATTTATAATGAACAAGGATCTTATAAAAATTTAACAAGGATCATACTCGCAAGAGCTTACAATCTAAAGATTGTCATAAAAAACACAACCTGGAGAGTGTGGTGGTAGGGGGGTATAAAGAGCAAGGCATTAAATCTTGTGCTGGAGTTTAATCTGGTGGTTGGCACATAGCACAAGTGGTACATAAGTCAATAAACCATGTTATAGATAGCTCTGATTTTTAGAAACTGAAGAATGTGAAAAGGTTATTCATTTAATTGTGCTACCTTTTAAATTAAATATTTCCTTTATTTCAATCTAGAAATGTTTTCAGAGGATCTTAAACACTAATGTAAATGTCTTGACAAAAACAGTCCAAGCAGAGAAAGTAGATTTCAATCTAAAAAATGAAATCTAGTTAACTTTATACCATATTTGTTTTTTGCACAAGAATTTTTTTACTCAGGCGGAACAAAAAATATTTGGGGAAGAGCTAGATAGATAGATGGTAATCAAAGGAGTGCATCCCTAAATAAGTTTAATGCTATACCAATATTGTTTAATGGAAACTTTTAATGTCCCCAAGGCTCAGCAAGATATAATGCAGTCCTCTGCAGTCCTCTTAACCCTTTCCCTGCCAGCCGTTTTGTCCTAGATGCAAACATCTACTGCCAAGCAGTTTTTAGATATTTTGCACTCTTTCACTTTAAGGGCCTTTCTTGGGGCGGTCTTTTAGTTTACCCAGGAAAACAATATATTGTTTTTTTCAGGACAACCTGAACTTTCAAAATATGCAAGAATTTTGGTGTAATTCTACTTCTGTAAAAAAATATAGGCTTCTAAGTGTCCAATAAAATGAAAAAACTCATGTTTCACAAAGAACAATCACATATATCAGAAACATAATTTATTTTATGTACGAGAACACAGCCAATTTGGAAAGGTCTATGTCTCCTGAACATAGACCAAATATATATAGTTTTATGGAGATTTCTCACTTGTATAGATCAAAATCTAGAAGCAGTAAACTACCAAATTTCCAAAGCACCGCTCCCCAAACGGCATACTTCTGATTTCAAGGCCAAACATTCCACTAACAGTAGGTTTACCCTAGAAAACTACCCATTATTAGAAAGAACAGATTCTAGTGAATCAAAAATGGGTAAATATATCGTTGTACTCCAAACTACCAAGTTGCAATTGTTTCCTAAATTTATAATGTTTTATAGAAATTGGTGAATTTTTTGAAAAATGACCTCAAAGCTTCCAATCTACAGAATCATATCTCCCATACATCATTAGGGATCAATGTAAAGCACCCCAAATATGAAAGCCTGGGGTCCACTGAACAGTTTGATGCCAAATATGTATAGGTGTACCCAAGCATGTGGCATATAGGGGCCCTAAAATGTAGACACCTCATTTGAGCTATCGGTTCTGTAATTCCAGATACTGCAAAATCAACACATTTGCATCGTTTTGGGGGGGGTGTAAAAGTAGAAAAAAGTAAGTTCACCCCAGAAAACCATATATTTTCGGAAAGTACACATTCCCATGAATCTAAATTGGGTATGCATGTCTTTGTACTCCAAAGTACCAAGCCGCAAACCATTCCTAAATTTGGTGATTTTGGCAACATTTCCAAAAATCACCTCAAAATTTCTACCCTGCAGCATCGTATTACCCACATACTTTTAGGTATCAAGAGAAATCACCCCAAATATGAAAGCCTAGGGTCCTCTGAACAGTTTGATGCCCAATATGTATAGGTGTACCCAAGCACATGGCATACAGGGGCCCCAAAAGGAAGACCCCCATATGGTCTGTCATTTCAGATACTGCAAAATCAACACATTTACATCATTTTGGGGGGGTCAAAAGTAGAAAAAAGTAAGTTCACCCCAGAAATCCATATATTTTCATAAAGTACACATTCCAACGAATCTAAATTGGGTATGCATGTCTTTGTACTCCAAAGTACCAAGCCGCAAACCATTCCTAAATTTGGTGATTTTGGTGACATTTCCAAAAATCACCTCAAAATTTCTACCCTGCAGCATCGTATTACCCACATACTTTTATGTATCAACAGAAATCACCCCAAATATGAAAGCCTAGGGTCCTCTGAACAGTTTGATGCCCAATATGTATAGGTGTACCCAAGCATGTGGCATACAGGGGCCCCAAAAGGAAGACTCCCATATGGTCTGTCATTTCAGGTACAGCAAAATCAACACATTTACATTGTTTTGGGGGGGGGGGGGTCAAAAGTAGAAAAAAGTAAGTTCACCCCAGAAAACCATATATTTTCGGAAAGTACACATTCCCACGAATCTAAATTGGGTATGCATGTCTTTGTACTCCAAAGTACCAAGCCACAAACCATTCCTAAATTTGGTGATTTTGGCAACATTTCCAAAAATCACCTAAAAATTTCTACCCTGCAGCATCGTATTACCCACATACTTTTATTTATCAAGAGAAATAACCCCAAATATGAAAGCCTAGGGTCCTCTGAACAGTTTGATGCCCAATATGTATAGCTGTACCCAAGCATGTGGCATACAGGGGCCCCAAAATGAAGACTCCCATATGGTCTGTCATTTCAGGTACAGCAAAATCAACACATTTACATTGTTTTGGGGGGGTCAAAAGTAGAAAAAAGTAAGTTCACCCCAGAAAACCATATATTTTCAGAAAGTACACATTCCCACGAATCTAAATTGGGTATGCATGTCTTTGTACTCCAAAGTACCAAGCCACAAACCATTCCTAAATTTGGTGATTTTGGCAACATTTCCAAAAATCACCTCAAAATTTCTACCCTGCAGCATCGTATTACCCACATACTTTTATGTATCAAGAGAAATCACCCCAAATATGAAAGCCTAGGGTCCTCTGAACAGTTTGATGCCCAATATGTATAGGTGTACCCAAGCATGTGGCATACAGGGGCCCCAAAATGAAGACTCCAATATGGTCTGTCATTTCAGGTACAGCAAAATCAACACATTTACATTGTTTTGGGGGGGTCAAAAGTAGAAAAAAGTAAGTTCACCCCAGAAAACCATATATTTTCGGAAAGTACACATTCCCACGAATCTAAATTGGGTATGCATGTCTTTGTACTCCAAAGTACCAAGCCACAAACCATTCCTAAATTTGGTGATTTTGGCAACATTTCCACAAATCACCTAAAAATTTCTACCCTGCAGCATCGTATTACCCACATACTTTTATTTATCAAGAGAAATAACCCCAAATATGAAAGCCTAGGGTCCTCTGAACAGTTTTATACCCAATATGTATAGCTGTACCCAAGCATGTGGCATACAGGGGCCCCAAAATGAAGACTCCCATATGGTCTGTCATTTCAGGTACAGCAAAATCAACACATTTACATTGTTTTGGGGGGGTCAAAAGTAGAAAAAAGTAAGTTCACCCCAGAAAACCATATATTTTCGGAAAGTACACATTCCCACGAATCTAAATTGGGTATGCATGTCTTTGTACTCCAAAGTACCAAGCCACAAACCATTCCTAAATTTGGTGATTTTGGCAACATTTCCAAAAATCACCTAAAAATTTCTACCCTGCAGCATCGTATTACCCACAAACTTTTAGGTATCAAGAGAAATCACCCCAAATATGAAAGCCTAGGGTCCTCTGAACAGTTTTATGCCCAATATGTATAGGTGTACCCAAGCATGTGGCATACAGGGGCCCTAAAACGAAGACTCCCATATGGTCTGTCATTTCAGGTACAGCAAAATCAACACATTTACATTGTTTTGGGGGGGTCAAAAGTAGAAAAAAGTAAGTTCACCCCAGAAAACCATATATTTTCGGAAAGTACACATTCCCACGAATCTAAATTGGGTATGCATGTCTTTGTACTCCAAAGTACCAAGCCACAAACCATTCCTAAATTTGGTGATTTTGGCAACATTTCCAAAAATCACCTAAAAATTTCTACCCTGCAGCATCGTATTACCCACATACTTTTATTTATCAAGAGAAATCACCCCAAATATGAAAGCCTAGGGTCCTCTGAACAGTTTGATGCCCAATATGTATAGGTGTACCCAAGCATGTGGCATACAGGGGCCCCAAAATGAAGACTCCAATATGGTCTGTCATTTCAGGTACAGCAAAATCAACACATTTACATTGTTTTGGGGGGGTCAAAAGTAGAAAAAAGTAAGTTCACCCCAGAAAACCATATATTTTCGGAAAGTACACATTCCCACGAATCTAAATTGGGTATGCATGTCTTTGTACTCCAAAGTACCAAGCCACAAACCATTCCTAAATTTGGTGATTTTGGCAACATTTCCACAAATCACCTAAAAATTTCTACCCTGCAGCATCGTATTACCCACATACTTTTATTTATCAAGAGAAATAACCCCAAATATGAAAGCCTAGGGTCCTCTGAACAGTTTTATACCCAATATGTATAGCTGTACCCAAGCATGTGGCATACAGGGGCCCCAAAATGAAGACTCCCATATGGTCTGTCATTTCAGGTACAGCAAAATCAACACATTTACATTGTTTTGGGGGGGTCAAAAGTAGAAAAAAGTAAGTTCACCCCAGAAAACCATATATTTTCGGAAAGTACACATTCCCACGAATCTAAATTGGGTATGCATGTCTTTGTACTCCAAAGTACCAAGCCACAAACCATTCCTAAATTTGGTGATTTTGGCAACATTTCCAAAAATCACCTAAAAATTTCTACCCTGCAGCATCGTATTACCCACAAACTTTTAGGTATCAAGAGAAATCACCCCAAATATGAAAGCCTAGGGTCCTCTGAACAGTTTTATGCCCAATATGTATAGGTGTACCCAAGCATGTGGCATACAGGGGCCCTAAAACGAAGACTCCCATATGGTCTGTCATTTCAGGTACAGCAAAATCAACACATTTACATTGTTTTGGGGGGGTCAAAAGTAGAAAAAAGTAAGTTCACCCCAGAAAACCATATATTTTCGGAAAGTACACATTCCCACGAATCTAAATTGGGTATGCATGTCTTTGTACTCCAAAGTACCAAGCCACAAACCATTCCTAAATTTGGTGATTTTGGCAACATTTCCAAAAATCACCTAAAAATTTCTACCCTGCAGCATCGTATTACCCACATACTTTTATTTATCAAGAGAAATAACCCCAAATATGAAAGCCTAGGGTCCTCTGAACAGTTTGATGCCCAATATGTATAGCTGTACCCAAGCATGTGGCATACAGGGGCCCCAAAATGAAGACTCCCATATGGTCTGTCATTTCAGGTACAGCAAAATCAACACATTTACATTGTTTTGGGGGGGTCAAAAGTAGAAAAAAGTAAGTTCACCCCAGAAAACCATATATTTTCGGAAAGTACACATTCCCACGAATCTAAATTGGGTATGCGTGTCTTTGTACTCCAAAGTACCAAGCCACAAACCATTCCTAAATTTGGTGATTTTGGCAACATTTCCAAAAATCACCTCAAAATTTCTACCCTGCAGCATCGTATTACCCACATACTTTTATGTATCAAGAGAAATCACCCCAAATATGAAAGCCTAGGGTCCTCTGAACAGTTTGATGCCCAATATGTATAGGTGTACCCAAGCATGTGGCATACAGGGGCCCCAAAATGAAGACTCCAATATGGTCTGTCATTTCAGGTACAGCAAAATCAACACATTTACATTGTTTTGGGGGGGTCAAAAGTAGAAAAAAGTAAGTTCACCCCAGAAAACCATATATTTTCGGAAAGTACACATTCCCACGAATCTAAATTGGGTATGCATGTCTTTGTACTCCAAAGTACCAAGCCACAAACCATTCCTAAATTTGGTGATTTTGGCAACATTTCCAAAAATCACCTAAAAATTTCTACCCTGCAGCATCGTATTACCCACAAACTTTTAGGTATCAAGAGAAATCACCCCAAATATGAAAGCCTAGGGTCCTCTGAACAGTTTTATGCCCAATATGTATAGGTGTACCCAAGCATGTGGCATACAGGGGCCCTAAAACGAAGACTCCCATATGGTCTGTCATTTCAGGTACAGCAAAATCAACACATTTACATTGTTTTGGGGGGGTCAAAAGTAGAAAAAAGTAAGTTCACCCCAGAAAATCATATATTTTCGGAAAGTACACATTCCCACGAATCTAAATTGGGTATGCATGTCTTTGTACTCCAAAGTACCAAGCCGCAAGCCATTCCTAAATTTGGTGATTTTGGCAACATTTCCAAAAATCACCTCAAAATTTCTACCCTGCAGCATCGTATTACCCACATACTTTTATTTATCAAGAAAAATCACCCCAAATATGAAAGCTTAGGGTCCTCTGAACAGTTTGATGCCAAATATGTATAGGTGTACTTAAGCATGTGGCATATAGGGGCCTAAAATGAAGACCCCCCCCCTCATATGGTCTGTCATTTCAGGTACTGCAAAATCAACACATTTACCTAGTTTTGGGGGCGGCAAAGTTAGAAAAAAATAAGTTTACCCCAGAAAGCCATATATTTTTGGAAAGTACACATTCCCACGAATCTAAATTGGGTATGCATGTCTTTGTAATCCAAAGTACCAAGCCGCAAACCATTCCTAAATTTGGTAATTTTGCTGACATTTCCAAAAATCACCTCAAAATTCTACCCTGCAGAATCATATAACCCACATACTTTTAGGTATCAAGAGAAAACACCCCAAATATGAAAGCCTATGGTCCTCTGAACAGTTTGATGCCAAATATGTATAGGTGGACCCAAGCACGTGGCATACAGGGGCCCCAAAAGGAAGACCCCCCATATGGTCTGTCATTTCAGATACTGCAAAATCAACACATTTACCTAGTTTTGTGGGGGGCAAAAGTAGAAAACAGTAGGTTCACCCCAGAAAACCATATATTTTCGTAAAGTACACATTCCCACGAATCTAAATTGGGTATGCGTGTCTTTGTACTCCAAAGTACCAAGCCACAAACCATTCCTAAATTTGGTGATTTTGGCAACATTTCCAAAAATCACCTCAAAATTTCTACCCTGCAGCATCGTATTACCCACATACTTTTATGTATCAAGAGAAATCACCCCAAATATGAAAGCCTAGGGTCCTCTGAACAGTTTGATGCCCAATATGTATAGGTGTACCCAAGCATGTGGCATACAGGGGCCCCAAAATGAAGACTCCAATATGGTCTGTCATTTCAGGTACAGCAAAATCAACACATTTACATTGTTTTGGGGGGGTCAAAAGTAGAAAAAAGTAAGTTCACCCCAGAAAACCATATATTTTCGGAAAGTACACATTCCCACGAATCTAAATTGGGTATGCATGTCTTTGTACTCCAAAGTACCAAGCCACAAACCATTCCTAAATTTGGTGATTTTGGCAACATTTCCAAAAATCACCTAAAAATTTCTACCCTGCAGCATCGTATTACCCACAAACTTTTAGGTATCAAGAGAAATCACCCCAAATATGAAAGCCTAGGGTCCTCTGAACAGTTTTATGCCCAATATGTATAGGTGTACCCAAGCATGTGGCATACAGGGGCCCTAAAACGAAGACTCCCATATGGTCTGTCATTTCAGGTACAGCAAAATCAACACATTTACATTGTTTTGGGGGGGTCAAAAGTAGAAAAAAGTAAGTTCACCCCAGAAAATCATATATTTTCGGAAAGTACACATTCCCACGAATCTAAATTGGGTATGCATGTCTTTGTACTCCAAAGTACCAAGCCGCAAGCCATTCCTAAATTTGGTGATTTTGGCAACATTTCCAAAAATCACCTCAAAATTTCTACCCTGCAGCATCGTATTACCCACATACTTTTATTTATCAAGAAAAATCACCCCAAATATGAAAGCTTAGGGTCCTCTGAACAGTTTGATGCCAAATATGTATAGGTGTACTTAAGCATGTGGCATATAGGGGCCTAAAATGAAGACCCCCCCCCTCATATGGTCTGTCATTTCAGGTACTGCAAAATCAACACATTTACCTAGTTTTGGGGGCGGCAAAGTTAGAAAAAAATAAGTTTACCCCAGAAAGCCATATATTTTTGGAAAGTACACATTCCCACGAATCTAAATTGGGTATGCATGTCTTTGTAATCCAAAGTACCAAGCCGCAAACCATTCCTAAATTTGGTAATTTTGCTGACATTTCCAAAAATCACCTCAAAATTCTACCCTGCAGAATCATATAACCCACATACTTTTAGGTATCAAGAGAAAACACCCCAAATATGAAAGCCTATGGTCCTCTGAACAGTTTGATGCCAAATATGTATAGGTGGACCCAAGCACGTGGCATACAGGGGCCCCAAAAGGAAGACCCCCCATATGGTCTGTCATTTCAGATACTGCAAAATCAACACATTTACCTAGTTTTGTGGGGGGCAAAAGTAGAAAACAGTAGGTTCACCCCAGAAAACCATATATTTTCGTAAAGTACACATTCCCACGTATCTAAATTGGGTATGCATGTCTTTGTACTCCAAAGTACCAAGCCGCAAACCATTCCTAAATTTGGTGATTTTGGCAACATTTCCAAAAATCACCTAAAAATTTCTACCCTGCAGCATCGTATTACCCACATACTTTTAGGTATTAAGAGAAATCACGCCAAATATGAAAGCCTAGGGTCCTCTGAACAGTTTGATGCCCAATATGTATAGGTGTACCCAAGCACGTGGCATACAGGGGCCCCAAAAGGAAGACCCCCATATGGTCTGTCATTTCAGATACTGCAAAATCAACACATTTACATCGTTTTGGGGGGGCAAAAGTAGAAAAAAGTAGGTTCACCCCAGAAAACCATATATTTTCGGAAAGTACACATTCCCACGAATCTAAATTGGGTATGCATGTCTTTGTACTCCAAAGTACCAAGCCGCACACCATTCCTAAATTTGGTGATTTTGCTGACATTTCCAAAAATCATCTCAAAATTTCTACCCTGCAGCATCGTATTACCCACATAGTTTTAGGTATCAAGAGAAATCACCCCAATTATGAAAGCCTAGGGTCCTCTGAACAGTTTGATGCCCAATATGTATAGGTGTACCCAAGCACGCGGCATACAGAGGCCCCAAAAGGAAGACCCCCATATGGTCTGTCATTCCAGATACTGCAAAATCAACACATTTACATTGTTTTGGGGGGGGGGGCAAAAGTAGAAAAAAGTAGGTTCACCCCAGAAAACCATATATTTTCGGAAAGCACACATTACCATGAATCTAAATTGGGTATGCATGTCTTTGTAATCCAAAGTACCAAGCCGCAAACCATTCCTAAATTTGGTGATTTTGGTGACATTTCCAAAAATCACCTCAAAATTTCTAACCTGCAGCATCATATAACCCACATACTTTTAGGTATCAAGAGAAATCACCCCAAATATGAAAGCCTATGGTCCTCTGAACAGTTTGATGCCCAATATATATAGGTGTACCCAAGCACGTGGCATACAGGGGCCCCAAAACGAAGACCCCCCCATATGGTCTGTCATTTCAGGTACCGCAAAAGCAACCCATTTACATCATTTTGAGAGGGGCAAAGTTAGAAAAGAGTAATTTCACCCCAGAACACCATATATTTTTCGGAAAGTACACATTCCCCCGAATACAAATTGGGTATGCATGTCTTTGTACTCCAAAGTACCATACTGCAAAGCTACGCTAAATGCTGTGGTTTTTATGACATTTCTAAAAAATCACCTAAAAATATTGTAATTGGCTGCATTTTTCTCACCCAATTTCTTACATACAATTGTAAAACACCCTAAATATTAATGCCAAGGGTCTACTGAACAGTTTGATGCCCAATATGCATAGATATACCAAAGCAGCTGGCATGTGCGGACCCCAAATACAAATAGTGCATATGAATTTTCTCGGCTGCCGATTCGCCTTCTGTGAACAAATACCTTTGACTGCGCATTGTGTGCCACAAGACCCTCCTAATGGCACATGGACCCCCAAAACCATATATATTTGGAAAGTACACATTCTGACTAACCCAAATTTGCGAAAAATGTGTTTGTACTCCAAATGATCAAAGAGCTAAAAAAATGTAAGGAACAACAATGAAAGCATAAAAATCCCAAAAATCAAATACAATTAGGCAAATCAATAAAATAACAAAATAACTGATCCAACAGTGTGGTTTGTGGTCAAAATGCTTGATCCACTAGTCACACTGGTAAAGCAACAGTTTTTTAGGGAATAACAAGAAGGAAACTGGTAAACTGAAGAACTAAAAAAAACAAAAAAACTAACAAAGATCCTATAAGTGTGTGTTTGTGTATACATGTGTGTGTTTGTGTATACATGTGTGTACAGCTCTGACAAGTGTATAAGTGTGTGTATATCTGTATGTGACTCTGTAAAATACATAAAAAGCCAGTAAATTTTTTAAAAAAATCTACCTTTAGTTATATGTGTGCTGTGTATGTGTAAATGCATGTATGTATGTGTGATTGCATGTATGTGTGTGTGTAACTGTGTAAATAGAAGGGCACTTACAGTTTTTTGGAGAAGAAGGGATCAGAAGCAGATCTGCACACTCCAGGATCGCAGAGATCAACAGCAGGAAGTGCGTGGGCGGAGCTTCACACGAGGTCGGTCCAGGAAGAAGCAGCACAGTGGGAGCAGCATTCAGCACACAGGATCAGGTAAGAAGTCGGGTCCTGCGACAATCGCAGCACAGGACCCGACTGGCAGCCCCCTAGGCTAGTTGTTTAGGGGGTGGAGGGGCCAGGAGAACCTCTCTGCACTTTGATTTTTGCAGGAGTGCAGAGAGGCAGCTGATTAAAGAAAGACAGTAGCTCCTACGTTCTTGGCACTTGCAGCCTTTTTTTAAAATAACGTAGGAGCTACGTTCTTGGCAGGGAAAGGGTTAAACTAATGATGGGTTATTAGACATATACAGTACTGTAGGTATAGGATAGTGCATTATTCAGGCATGCTCCTGCCTGTAACGCAGCCTGAACGTTAAAAATGCCGCCCCTGGTAACTTTTGGGGAGATTCCGCATGAGGCAAGGTAATCACATTGCCTCATGGCAGAAACACCACTGACATTATTTGTATTTGTGGTGCAAAACAGCTAAAACACAGATATGTAGAAAATAATGGACAATTAACAACTATTAACAGACAATAAAGTAGCAGTGCATATCAGTGGCAATGCAACACTTGGGGTCTATGCTTTATGCTGTATAAAATGAAATTCCCCAGAAAAACAGTGTACAAATCTGTGTAAAAAAAGGTAGACTGAGGGTGTGTGATATTTTAGGCCATGGGAATGCCAGATTTTCTGCTATTTTACACCACATAATAAATCTCCCCCTTATGGTTATGGGGTGCCCTTTGTCCCAAATACTTTCTGTATACTAAACTATCCCTAATATACAGAATTAATGTCTCTCATGGTATATAAGTATTTGTGACCATACACAGATAAAAAAATATACAAAATACTTATTTCTATAAAAGAATGAGAACAAAATCTGATTAGTGCACAAAATGATGTCTTAATGTTACAAACTCCATTCTGTACATTTTAACAAGCAATCTGTCTCACAAATATATAACCTCCATGTAACAGACACACTTATGTGTAGAGTTACTTACATAATGAATTATGTATAAAAAAAAACTTGGACATAATATATAATAGTGTAACCAACTAGTGCATGCCAAGCTAGATTTGAATGACAAAATAGATATTTGTGACAGAAAGCAACATTTTATAGTACCGGATTCATTCTTTCCACAAAATTAAAGCTTGATTTGTGATGTATTGGTGGCAGCTACCTGGAAAGGCTGAACACATGCACATCATTTGCATGTGAGTCACACACCACTTGAACATTTAAGGAATGGGTGTTTTTCATTTCTAAACTGCTGGTCATTTACTTTGGGTGGTAAAATCATGACATGTGTGCAGTCTATAGCCCCCAGCACTTTGGGAAACCCACCAAACTGATAGAATCCTAGCTTAAGCTCTTGCCAGGCCTGGTTAGATGATGGGAAGGATAGATAATTTTATGTTGGTTTAAGGATAGCGTGAAGAAGCGTGTTCTTCTGTGGGAAATGTTGTAGTACTTTTACCCATCATTTATTACATGTATGCATTAGGCATTAATTTACCTTATACATCTCTCTCCTCTCTCTGTTACATAGTCATAGTCAAAGGAGAAGGAGGAGAATACCTCTGTCCCAAAGACCGATATACCAGGAAGGGGATCGGGATCAATCAGGTAGGGTACAGGCAGTCCTTTGCTAACCTAGATTCCCTATCACTATCACTTTGCTAACCTAGATTCCCTATCCCTGCTCTAAAGGCAGACAAGAAGCCTTTGGGAAGCTACTCCCTGCTATTGTCCTTGATGGAGCACACAGCTGCTCATGCTACACAACGCTGACTATCTCTCTCTCCTAGAGAGACTATTACAGGTCTGCCCTAATGATAGCTAATCCTCATTCACGGAATTGCCTGGTTCCCGACTTCAGCACCAAAGGTACAGATCCCTTTGGGGTAAATGGCTTTACTGGGGCCTTGGTGATCCCAGGCTCAATGGGAGCACAGACACCAGGAGCCAAAGAGGAAGAGGCACCCCCTGCACAACACTATATAGCAGTGTGGCAGGGGAGTGTCATTACACTCTTTGTCCAATAGGTGAGGATGTTACACTTAACCAGTTGCAAGGGCTTTGCCCAATAACAAGGGGTAAGAGAAACTACAAGGAAAGGTAGGGGATTAACTCTATAGGGACTAGCAGAACCTATAGGTCCCTACATACACGCGGGGGAAAAATCCATTTCGTCCCGACAATGGTGAAATGATATAGACACAATATTAACAAAGTGAATATATTAGTGCAAACTAACAATACCATTGAACATCATTCTTCTGGTATCCTCTCCAGAGGAATACCTGTTGACAATGGATACTGTGGAAAAAGGATAAGTTAAGTGCAAAAATTTTTCAGTTACTTATAACTTTATTACAATATCATGAGGTCCTTATAAGAACACTCAGGCACCTTACTTATAGAACTTGAAGTCTCCAGGAGACATCAGGAGGTCCAGGCATAGGCTTGACTGAAAAGAAAAATATTATTATCTTTTTCAGCAACATTTGGCATCACACATTTTCCCATAGTTGGAGAACTTGAAATTCCACCAAACCCAAAACTTTATTCAGCCTTACATCTCCCCCCTCACCCAAGAGTCCAAAAATATGACAGTCACTTGGGGGTAGAAATGTAAATGATAAGTAGTTAGAGGTAGAAGGGTTGTGGTGGGGGCTCAGCAGTCCTTTTCTCATGAACCCAACTTATGTACAAAGGTCCTGGACAATGTCCATAAGTCCAGCAACTGGGAAAACTGAAGAAGTGAAGAAGGCCCAAACTTGGGGCATCAATCTTGAAGAACAACTTATGAAGAAGGCCCAAATAAAGGGGCATCAATCTAGACGAACAAAGGGCCTGTATGCAAATTAAGCACCATTTACATGAGGACAAGGCAGGCACTCAGGCTCTCGGGCAGGAGTCCTTTGAAGACCTTGGATCCCTTGTGAATGTTGAACAAGTCCCGACGTACACCCGGGGGAAAATTGGAAATCACGCCTTCCCTTTTAGGACGCTGAATGGATCTCGCTCCCTAGGCAGGACTTGGACTTGGTGTCCTCATAGGACAGATAATAGTTGGGGTGCAGTTTATCCACGCGGCCCCCATTGAAGATAAATTCACTTAAGCTGAAGTGCTTCTCCTCCTGGAATTTTCCACAGCTCTTGACCGAGTGTTTCAGGATGGTACGGCCGTACCACCACTCGTGGACAACATTGCTGAGGAATGAAAGATCACGCTCCCTCTTAGCAGCATCACTGTGGAACAGCCCTCCACCTCTAATACCTTCCTTGCGGATTAGCTCCCCGTAAATCCACTCATCTAGATGTTTTTCCATCTCGTCATAGATCCACTCTGGAGCATACAGCATGAAGTAGCCCCACTGGTCGTAGACCTTTATGTTGATGATACACTGGATTCGGGACACTGTGCGCAGCTTTTTAGGATCCGCACGGCCAGGGGATACCCAGAAGGAGGTGTTGGCAGAGGGGCCCATGGATGGAGGTGGTGATGTTGAGAAATACCTACTTGCATCCAGTGAAGATCTATCTGGAGTAGGCAAAGGACCAAAGTCCATCTCTGCCCAATCCGGCTCAGGGAGTTGTAGTGATTCCAAACTACCCCCCTCAGAGGAGCAGGAAGCGGAGACAACATCACTTGGAATGTGTGAAGGTGTGTTGGGTGTCCAAAACAAAGTGAGTAGTGGGAGCACTCACCGATCACTGGCTCAGCTTGTGCTGCACATCCGACCGAGGTCCCATCGGTGAAAGTATAATATCCAATTCATGCATAGATGGAGCACCAAGATGGCCAAAAAATCGATTTAAAAACTTAGATTTTTATTTCATCATGTTAAAACAATCGACAAACAGCATGCCCTTGTAATCCCCTGGGTCATGTGCTCAACGCGTTTCGTGACAGCCCGTCACTTCCTCAGGTGTGTTGGGTGGAAAGATGGCAGCAGAGGCGCGTCCGTGACTAGGGATGTCGCGGACTGTTCGCCGGCGAACTTGTTCGCGCGAACATCGGCTGTTCGCGTCCGCCGCAAGTTCGCGAACGTCGCGCGACGTTCGCCATTTTGGGTTCGCCTTACCTGGCGCTTTTTTTTGACCTCTCACCCCAGACCAGCAGATACATGGCAGCCAATCAGGAAGCTCTCCCTCCTGGACCACCCCCACACCCCTTGGACCACTCCCCTTCCATATATAAACTGAAGCCCTGCAGCGTTTTTTCATTCTGCCTGTGTGTGCTTGGAAGAGCTAGTGTAGGGAGAGAGCTGCTAGTGATTTCACTGATTTGAGGGACAGTTAATAGTAAGTTTGCTGGCTAGTAATCTACTTGATACTGCTCTGTATTGGAGGGACAGAAGTCTGCAGGGATTTGAGGGACATTTTAGGGTAGCTTTGCTGGCTAGTAATCTACCTTCTACTGCAGTGCTCTGTATGTAGCTGCCTGCTGTGGGCACTGATCTCTTCTGATCTCATCTGCTGACTGCAGTAATAACCCAATAGTCCTTGTAAGGACTGCTTTTATTTTCTTTTTTGTTGTTTTACTTTGCTACTTTAACAGCCAAGTGCTATTAGTCTAGCAGTGTTGGGGAGTGGGACTGGTGTGCTACTGTGCTGCTCCTAGTAGTTCAGCAGCACCAACCCGAGAATATTTTTTTTTTTTAATATACATATAATTTTTTTTTTTTATTTTACTTATCTTACTGTTCTTTAAGGTGTCCAGTGCTGTTTGCTGTTCTTCATAGTAGTGCACCAATAGTAGTGCACTTGCAGGCATTATTTGCCCAGTGGCCATCTAGCTGTGTGAGCTTGTTCACATTCTGTCTAAATATCAATAATAATACCGTCTCCAGAAACACCACCTGAGTGACGTTTTTCAAGCAGCAATAATATATTCCGTATCCACCACTGCTGTAGTGTATACGTTGACCTTGTAGGCATTATTTGCCCAGTGTGTTCTTCATTTTCAAACCACTGCCATCTAGCTCTGTGAGCTTGTTCACATTCTGTCTAAATATCAATAATAATACCGTCTCCAGAAACACCACCCGAGTGACGTTTTTCAGGCAGCAATAATATATTCCGTATCCACTGCTGTAGTAGTGTATACGTTGACCTTGTAGGCCTTGTTTGCCCAGTGTGTTCTTCTTCTTCTTCATTTTCAAACCACTGCCACTTAGCTGTGTGAGCTTGTTCACATTCTGTCTAAATATCAATAATAATACCGTCTCCAGAAACACCACCTGAGTGACGTTTTCAAGCAGCAATAATATATTCCGTATCCACCACTGCTGTAGTGTATACGTTGACCTTGTAGGCATTATTTGCCCAGTGTGTTCTTCATTTTCAAACCACTGCCACTTAGCTGTGTGAGCTTGTTCACATTCTGTCTAAATATCAATAATAATACCGTCTCCAGAAACACCACCTGAGTGACGTTTTTCAAGCAGCAATAATATATTCCGTATCCACCACTGCTGTAGTGTATACGTTGACCTTGTAGGCATTATTTGCCGAGTGTGTTCTTCATTTTCAAACCACTGCCACTTAGCTGTGTGAGCTTTTTCACATTCTGTCTAAATATCAATAATAATACCGTCTCCAGAAACACCACCTGAGTGACGTTTTTCAAGCAGCAATAATATATTCCGTATCCACCACTGCTGTAGTGTATACGTTGACCTTGTAGGCATTATTTGCCCAGTGTGTTCTTCATTTTCAAACCACTCCCATCTAGCTCTGTGAGCTTGTTCACATTCTGTATAAATATCAATAATAATACCGTCTCCAGAAACACCACCTGAGTGACGTTTTTCAAGCAGCAATAATATATTCCGTATCCACCACTGCTGTAGTGTATACGTTGACCTTGTAGGCATTATTTGCCCAGTGTGTTCTTCATTTTCAAACCACTGCCACTTAGCTGTGTGAGCTTGTTCACATTCTGTCTAAATATCAATAATAATACCGTCTCCAGAAACACCACCTGAGTGACGTTTTTCAAGCAGCAATAATATATTCCGTATCCACCACTGCTGTAGTGTATACGTTGACCTTGTAGGCATTATTTGCCCAGTGTGTTCTTCATTTTCAAACCACTGCCACTTAGCTGTGTGAGCTTGTTCACATTCTGTCTAAATATCAATAATAATACCGTCTCCAGAAACACCACCTGAGTGACGTTTTTCAAGCAGCAATAATATATTCCGTATCCACCACTGCTGTAGTGTATACGTTGACCTTGTAGGCATTATTTGCCCAGTGTGTTCTTCATTTTCAAACCACTCCCATCTAGCTCTGTGAGCTTGTTCACATTCTGTCTAAATATCAATAATAATACCGTCTCTAGAAACACCACCTGAGTTGTTGTTGTTTTTGTTTTAAAAATAATGCCAGGCAAAGGCAGGCCGCCACGCAGAGGCACTAGGGGCCGTGCTGCTATGCTATCCTGTGGCCCTAGGAAATTGCCCAGTTTTAAAAAGGCAATGACCCTGAACTCCCAAAATGCTGAAGAGGTAGTTGACTGGCTTACACAGCACACCCCATCCTCTACCGTTTCTAACTTTACCACAACATCCTCATCCTCCACTGCTATGGGCACCCCACGTAACACTTCCTCCACCACCGGCGCCCCTTCTTCACTGGAGTCAGAGGAGTTATTTTCACATGAGTTTCTTGAACTGAGTGATGCGCAACCATTATTGGCAGAAGAAGATGAAGGAGATGAGGACGTTACACCAGATTTAATTCTGGCAGAGAATACAACAGAGATGGACATAATGAGTGATGACGAGGAGGTCCCCGCTGCTGCTTCCTTCTGTGAGCTGTTAGAAGAAATTGATGCATCTGAGGAGAATGATGATGAGGAGATTGATGTTTTGTGGGTGCCCAGTAGAAGAGAGCAAGAGGAGGATAGTTCAGATGGAGAGACGGAGAGTCAGAGAGGCAGGAGGAGAATAAGACTTAGAAGAAGCAGGGAGGACAGCTCGCAGGGAACAGTAGGGCAACAACATGTATCGGCACCTGTGGTCAGCCAGCCAACGCACCCGCCATTGCCGCCAACGCCGCCGACTTCTACTTTTACCCCCAGATTGCCAGCCTCAAAAAGGTCAGCAGTGTGGGATTTTTTTAATGTGTGTGCCTCTGACAAAAGCGTTGTAATTTGCAATGAGTGCAGTCAGAAACTGAGTCTTGGGAAGCCCAACAGCCACATAGGTACAACTTCTATGCGAAGGCACATGAACGGCAAGCACAAAGCACTTTGGGAGCAACACCTCAAAGGCAACAGGCAAACTAAAAGCCACCCTCCTTCTGGTCCAGCATCTTACTGCTCTACCTCTGCTGTCCTTGACCCGTCTGAACCACCCTTCCACCTTGACCACCAGTTCCCATTCCCAGTCATCTGCCCCCAGCCAAGTTTCTGTGAGGGCCATGTTTGAGCGTAAGAAGCCAATGTCTGCGAGTCACCCCCTTGCCCGGCGTCTGACAGCTGGCTTGTCTGCACTCTTAGCCCGCCAGCTTTTACCATACCAGCTGGTGGACTCTGAGGCCTTCCGCAAATTTGTAGCAATTGGGACACCGCAGTGGAAGGTACCCAGCCGCAATTTTTTTTCAAAAAAGGGAATACCACACCTGTACCACCATGTGCAGAGCCAAGTCACCGCATCTCTGTCACTTAGTGTTGGGCCAAAGGTCCATATGACTACTGACGCATGGTCCTCCAAGCATGGTCAGGGCAGGTATGTCACCTACACTGCCCACTGGGTGAACTTGGTCATGGCTGGGAAGCAGGAAATGTGTGGCTCAACAACGACAGTGGAGTTGGTGTCACCGCCACGGATTGCACGCGGTTCTGCCACCACCTCTACTCCTCCTTCGCTCTCTACCTCGTCTTCTTCCTCTTCTTCGTCCTCTGCTGCTGGGTCCTCCTCCTCCTCCACACCTGTGCACCCCCAGCTCCCCCTAGGCTATTCGACGTGCCAGGTACGCCGTTGTCATGCTGTCTTGGGGATGACGTGCCTGGAAAGCAAAAACCATACCGGATCTGTACTCCTGTCATCTCTGCAGTCACAGGCCGATCGGTGGCTGACCCCACACCAACTGAAGATCGGAAAAGTGGTGTGTGACAATGGAAGCAATCTGTTGGCAGCACTGAGACTGGGCAATTTAACACATGTGCCCTGCATGGCACATGTTCTGAATTTAATAGTACAACGTTTTGTCTCAAAGTACCCAGGATTCCAGGACGTTCTCAGGCAGTCCAGGAAGGTGTCGGCCCATTTCAGACGTTCCTATACAGCCATGGCACGCCTTGCTGACATTCAGCAGCGGTACAACATGCCAGTCAGGCGTTTGATTTGCGACAGCCAGACTCGCTGGAATTCAACGCTCCTCATGTTGGAACGTCTGCTGCAACAACAAAGAGCCGTCAACGAATACCTGTTTGAACTGGGTGGTAGGACTGGATCTGCAGAGCTGGGGATTTTTTTCCCCCGTTACTGGGTGCTTATGCGCGATGCCTGCAGGCTCATGCGCCCTTTTGAAGAGGTTACAAATATGGTCAGTCGCACCGAAGGCACCATCAGCGACCTAATACCCTTTGCTTTCTTCCTGGAGCGTGCCGTGCGACGAGTGACAGATGAGGCTGTAGACCAGCGTGACGAGGAGCAGGAAGCGCACGATTTCTGGTCGGAATCACCAGAACGAACCCAGGCACCTGCTGCAACGCAGGGAGAGGTGTCAGAAGTGGAGTCAGAGGAGGAAGGTGGCTTTGTGGAGGAGGAGGACCAACAGGAGCAGGCTTCCCAGGGGGCTGGTGGTGACCTTTTGGGGACCCCTGGTCTTGTACGTGGCTGGGGGGAGGAGACCGTGGATGATGCAGTCCTTGATAACGAGGAAGCGGAGATGGATACCTCTGCATCCAACCTTGTGAGAATGGGGTCTTTCATGCTGTCATGCCTGTTGAAGGACCCCCGTATCAAGAGGCTTAAGGAGAAGGACCTGTACTGGGTCGCGACTCTACTAGACCCTCGGTACAAGCATAAAGTGGCAGAAATGTTACCAACATACCACAAGTCTGAAAGGATGCTGCATTTACAAACCAGCCTGCAAAACATGTTGTACAATGCTTTTAAGGGTGATGTCACTTCAGGAACTCATCAACATTCCAGGGGCAGAGGTGCCAGTAATCCTGCCACGAGCGCACCTGCAAGGACAAAGCACTTTGGCCACTCTGTAACGTCAGACATGCAAATGTTTTTCAGCCCAAGGCAGCGGCAGAACCCTTCGGGATCCACCCTCAAAGAACGCCTCGACCGGCAGGTAGCGGACTACCTGGCATTAACTGCAGATATCGACACTCTGAGGAGCGACGAACCCCTGGACTACTGGGTGCGCAGGCTTGATCTGTGGCCAGAGCTGTCACAATTTGCCATGAACCTCTTGTCTTGCCCCGCCTCAAGTGTCCTCTCAGAAAGGACCTTCAGTGCAGCAGGAGGGATTGTAACTGAGAAGAGAACTCGCCTAGGTCACAAAAGTGTGGATTACCTGACCTTTATTAAAATGAATGAGGGGTGGATCTCGGAGGGTTACTGCACGCTGGAAGACTTGTTCTGAGTTTCTGATTCTGACTCCCCATGCAGCTGTCCTTCTCTGCACGCCTCATGACTCCACATACAGCTGTCCTTTAGCGTCCTCCTCCCTCCACCACCGTTACAAACTAGGGTGCAAACCCTACTGGTTTAATTTGAATCCAGGTAAATCCTGAGTTTTTCTGGCCTCTGTGCTTCAGTGGCTGCGACCAAAAAAAACAGAATATTTTCAGCATTTATATGGCATATTTTTTCTGGCCTCTGTGCTTCAGTGGCTGCGACCAAAAAAAACAGAATATTTTCAGCATTTATATGGCATATTTTTCCTGGCCTCTGTGCTTCAGTGGCTGCGACCAAAAAAATTGAATATTTTCAGCATTTATATGGCATATTTTTTCTGGCCTCTGTGCTTCAGTGGCTGCGACTAAAAAAAACTGAATATTTTCAGCATTTATATGGCATATTTTTTCTGGCCTCTGTGCTTCAGTGGCTGTGACAAAAAAATGAATATTTTCAGCATTTATATGGCATATTTTTTCTGGCCTCTGTGCTTCAGTGGCTGCGACTAAAAAAAACAGAATATTTTCAGCATTTATATGGCATATTTTTCCTGGCCTCTGTGCTTCAGTGGCTGCGACCAAAAAAACAGAATATTTTCAGCATTTATATGGCATATTTTTCCTGGCCTCTGTGCTTCAGTGGCTGCGACCAAAAAAATTTATATTGTTAGCATTTATATGGCATATTTTTCCTGGCCTCTGTGCTGCAGTTGCTGCGACAAAAAAAAATTTATATTGTTTGCATTTATATGGCATATTTTTTCTGGCCTCTGTGCTGCAGTGGCTGCGACCAAAAAAAAACAGAATATTTTCAGCATTTATATGGCATATTTTTTTCTGGCCTCTGTGCTTCAGTGTCTGCGACAAAAAAAAATTATATTGTTAGCATTTATATGGCATATTTTTCCTGGCCTCTGTGCTGCAGTGGCTGCGACAAAAAAAAAATTAATATTGTTTGCATTTATATGGCATATTTTTTCTGGCCTCTGTGCTGCAGTGGCTGCCACAAAAAAAAATTAATATTTTCAGCATTTATATGGCATATTGTTTCTGGACTTCTGGTTCAGTGGCTGCGACAAAAAAAACATAATTTTTCAGGAAAGTACACATGCCTAATTTTTCAGGGTTCTGCAACAGTGGCAAAATCGCATCTTTTATGGTCACCGCAGGTGATCAATAAAGTAGACCAAAACTGGGCCCACACTGCAGAATCAGTGTTTTTTGGTTCGCTTCACTGTACATTGAATTACCTCTGCCTGACCGTGCACGTGCGCACAAGCACGGTGACTGCTAAACACACCACTACAGAAATATTGCCACCAACAGGACGAACATCCTGGAGGTGACAAGCAACTAGTAATTAAAAACTATTATTTGCTCACTTGACGGTATCATTCATTAAAGCTCTTTGCGTCTTTTTGCGTTGCAGTAAGCACCGCGTTTCGTCTTTGCGTGTGAACAGGCTGTAACCTTTACACGACTTGATTGGCATGTAGACGCCGGACGTTTTAAAGCATTTTATTACACAGGTTTAGAAATGTAGTGTGATTTCTGCCCTTTACAGCACAAAACGCAGCGCTGTGTCAACAATGGATTTTTTAGAAACATTTTTGCCCTTGATCCCCCTCTGGCATGGCACTGTCCAGGTCGTTGCACCCTTTAAACAACTTTAAAATCATTTTTCTGGCCAGAAATGTCTTTTCTAGCTTTTAAAATTCGCCTTCCCATTGAAGTCTATGGGGTTCGCGACGTTCGCGAACCGTTCGCATTTTTGACGCAAGTTCGCGAATATGTTCGCAAACTTTTTTTCCGACGTTCGCTACATCCCTATCCGTGACCTCTACCACGTGCAGCAGGTGGCTTCTGTACAGAAGGGGTTACAGCCAGACCCTTTTTGGCAATAGATATCACCTCTTGAATCATCCTGCCTTGTGGTTGGGAGGCTAAGGTGGATGAGGTTGTGTTGCAGCTGGTAACTGATGGCTGCATGGATGAAGGCCTGCAGTGGGTGTAAAAGTGGATGCTGTCGCAGCCCCGACATCAGGCACTGGCAGGGGAGATGAGTGACTTGGTGGAGGTGCAGAGGGCATGATGAAGGGCCCTAGGGATTCGCTTGTAGAGTTGAAGGGGCCTGCCCAGCAGCAATGCCCGCATAGAGGACAGCAATTTACAAGCCTCTTAAAGGCCGACCCAAGCTCTGCCCCACACTTCCCACAGTATGGCACCATGATACAATTAGTAGGGGTTAAATACTGTTCCCATCCAAAAATACCTGTTAGGGCCAGGTGCTGGCACAGGGTCTTGGCATGGGATTTGCTCAGCAGAAGGGCCCGCTTCAGGATCCGGCCATCCGTCCCAACCTTTGTCAGCCATGCTAGGTTGAGAGGGGTTCCCTTCTTTTCTCCAAAAAAATGCAAAAAACTTTGTGCCTGCAGCCGCAGTGCAGAATTGGCAAGTTTAAATGCGAGTCCGCACAGGATCCGGTCCACGGCCGTGGTCCAGCAGGATTGCAGGCACTGAAGAGCAGGACTGTGGTTTTTAGGCAATCCGATGTCTGCAGTGTGAAGCAGTATGCTTACAGCTGATATTGCTTGTTTGTGAAAGACAAGGCAAAGCTCCCCTAGCAGCCGCTAAGGGTGTAGGCCTGAAAAGAATCAGGAGCTCCAAGGGATGCGTCCGTCTTTTATGAAGTCTCTCCACAAAATGGCGGCAGTGACGTGTACATCCGGGAACCGCCTAGTCCAAGCGGGCCAAATGGTATCTGCGCAGGGACAAAATGGTGCCTGAGAAATCTTGTGATGGCTAGATGGCGCCAGCAAAAAAGTCACAGAGCACTTAAACAAAAACGCCAGCGAATATGCGCCCGGCGAAAACAATAGTGGCGCAGGTGAATCAGGGTAAAATGGGAAAAACCTCCAAGCCCGAACCCACGGCCTTACTATGCGCACACTAAAAATAGAACCTGCGTGCAGGACTGCCTTTTGCCTAGTGGGTCTGGCAGCCTGTCAGCAAAATTTAAAGAGACAGTGTACAATTTCACTGAAAATACAAAAACACAATTATAGCCTGGATTTAGGGCGGGCCCCACGTTGGGCGCCAAAATGTAATGCTTTTTTGGGCTATTCAGCGCATAGATAGTTAAATGTGTCCAGCTAGTGTATGAGCATGGGTTACACTGCGAAACTACACTCAGGGCAGAGCCTTCGTTAAATGGAAGCTTCCCCTTTAAGATGTTGTAGAACTACAACCCACAGGCTAATTAGTGTAAATATAGATGAATTGGACACCAGGAGGTTCTTTATGCAAACAAGAGAGATGGTTTATTATACAAATATGCAAAGGCAATTGACCACAGGTATACTCACACAGGAGTTGTAGCAGGTATAGCATATCACAAGGATAGCAGGATGATGATGCAGCATGACAGAGACAGTCACTCCCATAGTCAAAAAGTCAAGGAGAATACCTCTGTCCCAAAGACCGATATACCAGTGAGGGGATTGGGATCAATCAGGTAGGGTACAGGCAGTCCTTTGCTAACCTAGATTCCCTATCACTGAGTTCCCTGCTCTAAAGGCAAACAAGAAGCCTTTGGGAAGCTACTCCCTGCTATTGTCCTTGATGGAGCACACAGCTGCTCATGCTACACAACGCTGACTATCTCTCTCTCATAGAGAGACTATTACAGGTCTGCCCTTATGATAGCTACTCCTCATTCACGGGATTGCCTGGTTCCCGACTTCAGCACCAAAGGTACAGATCCCTTTAGGGTAAATGGCTTTACTGGGGCCTTGGTGATCCCAGGCTCATAAGGAAACACCTAGCAGCACAGACACCAGGAGCCAAAGAAGAAGAGGCCACTCCCTGCACAACACTATATAGCAGTGTGGCAGGGGAATGTCATTACACTCTTTGTCCAATAGGTGAGGATGTTACACTTAACCAGTTGCAAGGGTTTTGCCCAATAACAAGGGATAAGAGAAACTACAAGGAAAGGTAGGGGATTAACTCTATAGGGACTAGCAGAACCTATAGGTCCCTACACACACACTATAGTTTTTTTGCTAATTTAACATATGATCAACTTATCCACAGGTGTAAAGTAATTTGATGCCTGCGTCTAAGAAATTTGATGCCTGCGTTGAGTCGCCAGTACCGTGCCCTTTTGACGAATGTGTCTGTTCTTTTGATGCCTGCGCTAAGTCGTCAGTGAAAGTCGCCAACGCTTTATTCCATTTTTCTATATGAAGATGATAATTTCCAGATTGGACTTCAAAGTCACATTAAAATATTGAAATTGCTTTCATTCATGTCACATTGGGAAAGTCCCTTCCCTGGTCACATGTCCTGCTATGACATTTTATTCTTTGTCTTGGTCAGTTAGAGACAACATGCCTGGACTCTGTGTCCTCACAGATCAGACTGCCCATGAGTTGGTCAGCTTCTTGCTGACCAACAACTTTGACAGGCAGTTTAAGTTTTTACTACGTCTAAAAGTAATTTGTGGGTACTTTCCTATAACCTGATATATTGAGCTATTGTAGCAGTGAAAGATTGTGAATATGGTAGAAAATATTGATTAATACCACGAGTCCACTCTATGTTATTTTAATTAAATGTGATTTTATGGACAGGGTTCAGCATTACTCAGAAGGTTTGTTTGTAGTGAGACTATGTTATAAGGCAGCATGTTTTTAATAATTTAAATGAAAAGTTATGTTTTAATACGCCATGCGTGCTCATTAGCTTGACTGGTTAACTGGAAGTGCATAAGGTTGGTGCAGTTGTTACATTGTATTCAACTCTTAAGTACTTAAAATGTTAGGAGAAGCCAGCTACCATGGAAGGCAGCCAGGAAAAGAGCCAGAGGGATGCAGCCAGGATCCCACCCTTACTGAAGTATAGAAAGAGCTCCAATTGCTCAAACAAAGGATGGATGTCCTGGAAAAGGCACAGAAAAGTTAACTTTATGCTAAATATATGTAAGAAATAATTTACACATTTATAGGATATTGTTGGAATGTCTCAAGTGTAGGGGAAAAACAAATAGCTAACCATAAACAGCATAGAATAGTATGTTGTAAGCTACAATAAAAACAAAAAATGACAGGCTGAAATCAAACCTGATTGTTCGAGTTCAACTACAACAGTACAACACGTTGCAACAAAGGGGTTTTCCAGTTGGGAGTTCAACACAATAATGAAGAGGTTACTATACATATAGATAGATAGATAGATAGATAGATATTACACATTTGAGCATTTCTATCCCTATATGTTTGTGGGAGGAGGGCAACCATCAGCATGTGTAAAGTGTGGAATCATTAATGGTGTAGGCTATTACATACAAAAAATGTATAATATCTTTAAATACTGTATGTATATGATGTATAAGATTTTCATTCATCCAGGTCATGGTATATCTAATACAAGTAATTCAAAAATAATCAACTGGATTTGCTGAGTAATTATTGAAGACATTTCACTACTCATCTAAGCAGTTTCTTCAGTTCAACTGACTGGTGTGGGAAGTTCTCGGCATATAAACTCTTCCACCAATCCACAGGCCTGGATTTGTGGAAAGGCGGCAGGATTTTAGGGGGCGGCATGCTGCCCAACCACACCCACATTGGTTCAGAAACACAGGGGATTCGGAGGAGATATGATAGTTTTTTAAATTTCCTGTGTGCCAATCTCCATTGCTCTGGTCCTGATGAAAATTTAAGTGAATATAAGGGGGAGAACAGGGGCAACAAACGACAGTGGGCCTAGGGGTGTCTGCTATGGAAATCCGGCCCTGCCAATCCAATCACAATGACACACTGCAGAGGCCCCCGCCTCTGTTCAGGGACAACTGCTCACCAAGTGAATGGCTCAGCATAGGAGGGCAAACTCTACAGGGCAAGACTCGGCTGTCTTTCTACGCCTAAAAGACAAGGGACACTCCTTTGAAGATAGCAATGTCCAAATCTTGGAAAAAGAAGACTGCGATTCATATGAAGGTGGAGAAACCATCCCTGAACAGAGGCGGGGGCCTTCGACATCACCTTTCTGCTACATACAATGCTGTTCTGACATCTGTATCCCGGCATTTCAGACATCTATTCATGCAATTCTCACAAGTAACACCTGTTTCTAGGAGTTGCATGACACATTGATAATCCTATCACAGTAACTACACAGAATCAACACCTCTGTGAATTTCAGATGTCACCTCTCTGAAGACTTGCAGTGTGCCCTTGTGATTGGATTGGTGGAAGAGTTTATATGCCGAGAACTTCCCACACCAGACAGTTGAACTGAAGAAGCTGCTCAGATGAGTAGTGAAATGTCTTCAATAATTACTCAGCAAATCCAGTTGATTATTTTACTTGTATTAGATATACCATGACCTGGATGAATGAAAATCTTATAGTGGCATAATAGTGTGCAACATGGTGGCAAAGAAAAGTCTGGTGAAAGAGGTAATGTTCAGTAAAATTCGCACTTTACTGAATTTGTGATCTAACCACGTTCGACACAGCGAAAAGTTGCCCGGCAATAGCGTGCAAATTAATGATAGTGACGGTCTCATTTGCTAGCGAATTGTCCCCTACGCCTGGCGATGTCCCTGCGGATGGGATTTCTGGTGAATTGGTGCTAGCGTTTTCCACTTCGCCCTTTAGTGAATCTGCCCTGCTATGTTTGTTTCCCTTCTCTATGCCACATTTACTGTGTTTGTTCTACATGTACCATAATTGTTCCATGTCCCCTCTGTTTGATAACAAATAGCATGATCCCTCTGATGGTGACAGAAATCATTGCAGCATATTCTGGCCTGATTGGTTTTTGGGATTTGGCCTGGAAATTCTAGCAACAGATCGTCTGCAAAATCCATTGCCATTCGATGTTTCAATGCAATGTTGTGCAAGATGCAACACACTATTATCATGTTGTCCACCTTTTTGGGGTCATAGAGTAAGCAGCCTCCAGACTTGTCCAGGCAACAGAATCTGGACTTCAGGACTCCAAATGTACGTTCAATCACACAGCAGCGTGTTTTTCTTTGGGAAATGTTCTGGTGCATCTCTGCCTGGTTTTGAGGATTTAACAGTGGGGTCAGCATCCATGTGTGATAGCCATACCCTGCATCCCATGAAAAATGCAGAAAACTGAAATGTAATGTGTAGTGTTGTTAAAACCAGGACCTTAGATGGCAGACTTACTACTGTGTTTAAAGGATTGCAGGATATTTATCCCAATGATAGTACAATGTCATATAGCATTATAGGGAGGGACTGGGATCTTTAGGTGATTAATGTGTTGTAAGAATTGATTTAAAGAAGAAGAAGATTGTTACAATCTGGAGATGACCAGCTGCAACCAGCTGCAACAATATATAGCCATTATTTTAAAAAGAGGGAGAAAAAAACATCCAGTCTTTAAATACATATTACAAAAATTGAGGTGTTACTACCACATTTTGCCCAAAATATGTAAGCTCAAGCGCCACATACAGGCCGCTCATTTAATGCGAGTCCTACACTGCTTACCCTGTACTAAAGTGCATTTTAAAACATTTAAAGGAGATATATTGACTCCTTTAATATTGTCATATTGTGCCAGAGCACCCATCAGTTCCACTTCCTGCTACCTCCTTTCCCAGGCTGTGCAGGGGAACTGGCAGCACTCAGAACTCTGCAGTGTAGGATAGCAGCAATGTGACCTGATAGGGAGCTGAAGCCTGTATTTGCTTGATTCACTGCAGGGCTGTCATTGGCTATCCCTCTCCTACTGCGCTTCTGCCAGGGACTGTTTAGGACACACCCACCCCTTATTTTAACTGGGATAAAGACTATAGCAGATGTATGGGGAGCTAAAATAAAGGGGCCATTTTTAAATATATTATTTATATGTAGTCCAACGTAAAACCAGGCTGAGTGTCAGCTAGATGTGAAATTTGGCAACAATATACAGCATACACTATCAAAGAGACATGGAAATGGGAAATGTAGGTGGAGAGAGAGGGATGTGCTGAGATGATAAGGAGTCAGAGGACTTCTGTATGAAATGGTAGTGGTATAGAATGTATGTTTACTTTTACAAGAAGCATGTCTGGTAACACGGGCAAGTTTAAGTTAATGAAACTGTCTGAGCAATATAATGGCACTAAATTGCTGAGACATGGCTGAATGAGCCATAGAACTGGGCAGTAAATATTAACTGTTATATAGTATTTTTTTCTAGGTTAAATAGAAGGGAAGGGATGTACAGTATATCTGTGTTTTAAACAGCATTATGAAAAAGGTGAGAAAAAAAGGTGGCAACCCTAGTTGTAGGCATAGGGAACAGCAGTGTTCCCAAAAGAAGAGTTTTTTTAGTTTCAGAATTCTGAAATCTCACACTCAAGGAAAAACCTGGCTGTCAGTTACAAAACTGGACAGGTCGCAACTATAAATAACATGCTTGATGGCTTTTTGAGGTGTGTTGAGAAATAGGTTCAATATATAGAAAGCTTACCGTGCTTCTCTGCTCAGAGGATTTGATTGATTGTTTTTTTGATTTTTTTTTAGTTTCAATAGGATTCTAAAATAACAGGCGAAAAAAAGCAAACCTTTTAACCCACAACCCACTAAGAAAAAAAACCTTAGCTGTGTTTAACAAAAGCCCATCACATTCTGTTAAATAGCCCCGGTTGTCCTCCTTTAAGCAATTTTAGGATTGAAGATATTATAGCATATATACATTCCCTGTGGAGGCTTTAAATCACTAAACTCAGCTGATGTCTGACAGTAATTGTTTCAGTCCAAATTCACATTTGCATACAATGAAGAACTCCTACCTAGGCACAAAAATATAGAGAAAACATAACATGCCAATCTCCAATTTCATACAATACTTATCAATACACTTACCTGTATTTAATTATATACACATGTGTATACTAAGCTAACTGCAGATTTTAATACCACTATACCATTACTGGTAGGTAGAATAGGCACAAAGGTGGAGGGGCACCAAGCACACTACCTCTTCTGCTAGTTCTGACCCTTGTGTCCCCTACATGTGCATAAATCCCTGTATTCTGGGCACACACTCCTCCATGCAGGTGCAAGCATGCATCTTCGGCACTTGCACTTGTCCTCGCTTGTTCAAGTGCGCATGGCCGACTTGGACCAACATTGCATCACATAGTGGGTTATTCAACATCTCTGCGTTCACCATAGTGAACCATTTTCATTGCTTCAAGTGAAGTTCAGTTTCTGAAGGCTAAAGGGGTGGCCTCTTGTTCTGTGATCTTTTCTATCTGAACTATTTATTTATGCTGTCCTGTAATGCACTTGCAAGAGTAATCCTCACCCTTGCAAGCACTAATTTTATTTTTCTTCACATCAGTTGCATGTCTTCGCACTCTATCTAACTATCAATATCCTTTTTAGTGACTGGTGCCCAAAACTGCATTGCATAGGGATCTATATTTTTCAGAATATGAATTGCTGCTTCTACCTTTAACAAACTCTTCTCTCCAACTTCTCCCTCCCTAACTTACCAGTTGGTACAGTCCCATCTAATTACAGCGAGGGCAGCCAGTGGCGTAACTACCGGGGGAGCAGGGGGTGCGATTGGGCCAGGGCCCGCACCCCCTCAGGGCCCCCCGGCAGCTTGAAAATGACTGACTCCGGCAGTAGAAAATAGCGTACGGAGGGGGGGCGTGGGCCCGGCTGCACGTCCCGCGCCAGGGCCCGCCCCCCTCTAGTTACGTTACTGAGGGCTGCCCTGGTATTCTGGTTTGCCATAGAAAGCCACACACTTATTCAGGCACTCAAGTAATATCATAAATTTACCACATATGTATTTTCACACCTTACTTTTTGTCAGTCACAATTTCTCTACTACTACGCTAATTCTCTAAAATGCAAAGTTGCGTCTCTGTGGCCAAATGCTGGCGAAGTTTCACAAATGTTAATTCATCAGCGCGAGCTTTTTATAGCAAGCTTTTGCTAGCATTCATTTCTGCATATTGAAACTTTGTTAGTACTCTTACTCTTAGGTCAATTTGAATAGGGCAGGTACATATAGATCGTATAGACGTCTTTATTAGATATATTGGTGCAAATGCTTGAAGTGGCCACTTATTATTACAAATGTCCAAGGAAGCAAAATAAAGACTAAAGAGATTATCTAATGCCCTAAACATGAGCCCATCCTAAAACAAATGTGGCATGCCCCTGAAATGGTTGAAAACATTTTTAATAGTTAGAACTTCTGAAGGCAATCCCGCTTTAAAATGCCAGCGTTTTTTTAGAACTTTTATGACTTTTCGGCATATAGGATATGATGTTACTGACATAAGAGTGAGTAGGCTGTAGCTTCATCTTATCAGTTAACAAGGTCTAAGTGGCGAAGGAAACTGTGTAGCGAAAGCGGTAATGTTTCCATTTAAATTGTTTCCATTTATTTGTACATTTCAGTAAAGAAGGCTGTCTGTAAATGTTAAATGAGAACTAAATCTTAATAAGTAGTAGGGTGGAAATGTTGTACATTATGTTTTGGGCGTCTATACCAGCCCAATGCAACCACAGCCCTTTAGCAGTAAAGATCTGCCCCTGTAGCTCCCCATCTTCTTTTCTGCTGATTCACTGCACATGATCTGTGCTTCTGTCAGCTACTGAGCTTAGGGACCAATGCCCAATATAATAAATATATAAAATATAATGTCACAGTATCAAGCTGATTATTTAATAATTATTGGTACATGGCAGCTCAGAATCCAGCACAATTAGCATAAGGATTGAATAATCCAGCCTGCAGCATCATCATATAAATCTTATTTTCTGCTTGATAATTTGCAACAACCCCCAAGTTTAGCTTCTCAACAGCTGCTCAAAGCACACTGAGCATGTGTGTGTCGCAGACACTCCACAACAAAATCCAGGCTGGTTCAATATATAAATATGGCATTTCTCTCAATATACATTTTTAGGGTTTATATCTCCTTTAAACTGGTATTATCTGGCAGCAAATTTCATTTGCGTCAGGTACTGTAAATTTCTACAATATTGAGAAGCCCTTCTGTATATTTAAAGTGCTTTGTACTGTGACATATGTTATGGAATGGGACTACTTATTAGTGTGCACTGGGCAGCACCTCAAAAGATGGAAATGACTGTATTCCAAATCAGTATTACAAAAGTGAAATACGAGGTGGAAATAGTTTTTCTAGTATTTCAGTAACAGTATATTGCTCCTGAAGAGAAGTAACAAGTTGAGATGCAGAGTGAAATAGGTGTGCTTAGGCAGTATTGCCTGTTGTAGTATTTGATAAGAGAAGCTTTGGTTCATGCTGTGATTTATTGAAAATGCTATTGAACCATAAGAACAAAAGATCTAGGAGATGAGAAAACTCGCCAGAATTCAAAAACCCATGATAACATGCTGCCAAAATATCTAAACAATCTCTGTGCCTTCTGCATGCTATTTCCACAGTATGAAACGCATATCAAATACATGAACATTTGTATCAATATGTGGCATTTGGGTCCTTTTTATTAAACCTTGATTTTTTTTCTCATTGAGTTATTAAAGGGGAAAACTCCGATTTTTAGAGGGAAATTTTTTTTTCTAGAGATTTATTATACCCCAAAGTTGCTGAGGTCATTTACAAGTAAATGTCCCATAAGATGTTTCTTGACATCATGATCTGTACTGGTTCTAGTTCGATAATCCAATAAATTTGAGTTGTTGCAGCAACAATCTACAAAGTGGAGTATTCGCAGCATCAATTCGAAAAAGTTGCACAATAAGAATTGACTCACGTCAACTTTTTCTAGAAGAATTATTGGTAAATTAAGGGTATTAGGATTTTGGTTGATTTGGTTGAGTGAGAAAAAGAAGAGTTTTAGTAAATACACTATTTTTGGCACGCCAGTAGGAAACACCTTGCCAGCTTTTACTTGCCAAGTTTTTTTTGCCAACTTTTCTCTTATTTTGTTAATAATTCCTGACTGTTTCTGGTATTTAGAAAATACTTGCACCTATTTTTCACATATGCATTTTTGCACCACGTTTTTCTCGATTTTTGATAAATCAGCCCCTTAGAAGCCTCTTTATCAAAAGAAAAAACTAACATTTTCAAAAAGCACAAAAGTGAACTTTTTTAAAGATCCAAAAATGAAAAGCATGAAACCCCCCTAAAATTCTCTATAAGCTCAAAGCAAAGACAGATTTTACAATTTGCAAAGGACAGCTCCCACTGACTTCAACGTGACCTTCCCAACTTTTAGAGATGCTATGGAAGAATCTGACCTGTTTCGCCGAAAAATTCACAAAATGGCGAAAAATCTTTTGTCGTGCTTCACTTTTTTTTCCGCTCATTATATTCTAGGAGCCTTTGATCATCAGTAGTATGAGTTTTATGTGGTTTTTACACTTAATATAAGTATCAAATTTTTTCATGTAATTTTTAGAGTGTTAAAATTCTAAAAAGTACAATTTGGGAAAAGAAAGACATACAAATGTTAGCAAATTTGCGCCTTATTGTTAAATGTAGTGTTAGTTATATTACATGAACAAAACTTGTCCTGATTAAGTAACCCTATGTACCCTAGGTCCATAAATATTTGGACAGAGACAACTTTTTTTTTTCTAATTTTGGTTCTGTATATTACCACAGTACCACAGTGCACAATTTTAAATGAAACAACTCAGATGCATATGAACTAACTGCAAACTTTCAGCTTTATTTCAGTGGGTTGAACAAAAAGATTGCATAAAAATGTGAGGTACTAAAGTGGCTTTTATTTGCTGTTTGTTTGTGGGCCTTTCTTTCTGATGTTTAGTCTTCAACAAGTGAAATGCATGCTCAATTGGGTTCAGATCAGGTGACTGACTTGGCCATTCAAGAATATTCCGCTTCTTTGCTTTAATAAACTACTGGGTTGCTTTTGCTATTTGTGTTATGAAACACCTCCCAATCAATTTGACTGCATTTAGCTTGATTTGAGCAGACAATACGTCTCTGCACACCTCAGAATTCATTCGGCTACTTCTGTCCTGTGTCACATCATCAATAAACACTAGTGTCCGAGTATCACTGGCAGCAATGCATGCCCAAGCCATCACACTGCCTCCGCCATGTTTCATAGATGATGTGGTATGCTTTGGATCATGAGCTGTTCTACGCCTTCTCCATACTTTTTCTTGCCATCATTCTGGTAGAGGTTGATCTTGGTTTTATCTGTCCAAAGAATGTTTTTCCAGAACTGTGCTGGCTTTTTTAGAAGTTTTTTTTTTTTTTTTAGCAAAGTCCAATCTAGCCTTTCTATTCTTGATGCTTATGAGTGGCTTGCACATTGTTGCGCACCCTCTGTATTTACATTCATGCAGTCTTTTCTTTATGGTAGACTTGGATACTGATACACCTACCTCATGTAAAATGTTGTTCACTTGTTTAGCTGTTGTGAAGGGGTTTCGCTTCACCATGGAAATGATTCTGTGATCCAGGTCTTTTTGCGTTGTTGAGTTCACCAGTGCTTTCTTTCTCAGGATGTACCAAACTGTAGATTTTGCCACTCCTAATATTGTAGCAATTTCTCAGATGGGTTTTTCTGTTTTTGCAGCTTAAGGATGGCTTGTTTCACCTGCAGTGAGAGATCCGTTGACCGCATGTTGTCTGTTCACAGCAAAATCTTCCACATACAAGCAACCCCCCTCAGATCAACTGCAGTGCTTTTATCTGCTTCACTGATAATGATATAACGAAGGAATTGCTCACACCTGCCCATGAAATAGCCTTTGAGTCAATTGCCCAATTGCTTTTGAGCCACTAAAAGTGATTGTGTTAAAAAAAGGCTTTAATTCCTCACATTTCTGTGCAATCTTTTTGTTCAACCCACTGAATTAAAGCTGAAAGTCTGCAGTTCAACTGCATCTGAGTTGTTTCATTTAAAATTCATTGTGGTAATGTACAGAACCAAAATTAGAAAAAAGCTGTCTCTGTCCAAATATTTATGGACATAACTGTAACCAACTAGGCACAATCACAGAAGTTCTTATAAGGGGACCTATCACCCAGACATAAAAAGTTGTATAATAAAAGTCCTTTTCAAATTATACATGAAGGCCAAAAGTCTCAAAAAAGTCTTAAAAGTCTTTAAAGCCTCAGCTGTCAATCATATACAGCTTGCCCCTCCTCAATGTCTAAAGCTGGCCATAGACACAAAGATACGATCGTACAGTACATAACTAAGGTTCGTATGATTTTTGGACAGTGTGCGGAGTGTCCCGACATTTTTCATACCATGGAGATCGGTTGTTCAGACGATTGGACATGTTAAAAGATATATATCTAATTTTTAATCTATTTTTAATCTAATTTATATCTAACGATAAGATTGACAATATCAATGGGAGATTGTTACTACAATTTGTTAAAAATAACTTTCGAATGATTGCTGTCTGTCAGTTAATGGCTCAACCATCGTGTGATTTGTTCTCTTTACTGCTTTATATTAATCCAAATGGTTAGTTGCACATCAGAAGATTGGAATGGACATTTGTTTATCCAATGTAGCCTAATAATCTGCACATCTACGGCCATCTTTAGAGACAGGGCATAGTGACGGAACAGGCAATTACTTTCATTTCCCATTTTGCATTTCCTAGATGTCACCGCAGTCCTTACATTCCCCCTCATATAATTGTGTCATCAGTGCATAGACATGGATATTGGGTGCCTCCAGGGGCGATTTTCAAATCGAATTCAATTCGAGTTTAGTTTTAAAAACTCGATTCCTGTTTTTTTCTCTGAAAAAATAAATCTTCCTCTAAGTGTGATTGATGTAAATTTTTAACTTCTTTTTCTATATTTAATTCTGCTAGCTTCATTTATTCTGTACATTTTTCTTTTACCATAAAACCGGGTTTTGTGTGTCTTGTCTGCAGCTGTTTAGTTTTTACAAGTTGATCTGAATGTGTACACTGATGTTACACAGGGTTAAACTTATTCTATCAGAGTTCCTGCCATTGCTTTGGCTCTGAATGATTTACTCCTACAGATAAATGAGTTGGCTGGCTTGAGCCTCTCTCAATGGGCAGCCCATATATTTCCTGTCCTCACACACAAATGTATCATAACGCATACATGTATCATCATTTCACTTTATCCCCACACCCCATGCTATTAATTCTCTCCTTGCCCATCTCTGCCTTAACTCCCCTCATCTTCTGTTCCCTTCTACTGCCAGAAATTCTTATTATTCTCTCTTGTCCTTATCCCATCTTGTCATCCCAATAAATCAGAGCAGTAAAATTTATCTTTATCCTTTACTTTTTTCTTATTGTTTCCATAATTTCCAATATTCCCATTTTGCTCATCTGTCTTTCCTTCCTTGCCTCACCCTTCCTTTTCCGTCTTCTCTATCACTCTCGCTTCTCTGTCAGTGTGACATGCCTTTATTTAAGCTTTAGACCTTACTGGGCATGCGTTTATTTTAATCATTGCCAAAGGTACTCTAGCTCTGTAAAAACACAGCAGGACTGACAGATTACCTGCTGCCGGTCCCTTCTGTCCGTTAAGGTCCAATTCCCTTTTGATTCCAGAATCTCTGCAGGGCTCTGATACATAGTTTACATTTCTGGTTGCCCCACAGGCATCTGTGATGAAAATAAATTCTGTTTACCAGATGCTAAAACCTGGGGTTTATATCATCCAGTAGCTCAATTAATAAAGCTTCTTAAATAAGCGACTGATAAATGAATAATCCTGTCGCTGGTTTAATTTACAGCACATTACCGCTTCACATTGTTGCCTTTTAGAAGTCTCCACTGAACTGTAATTTGTAAGGAAAACTGAGTTTTCTGCAGCTACTTGTAACCCTTAATTGGTCAAGTGAACAAAATATTCATATCTTAATTCTTGGTGACGTGTGATAGTGTTATAGTTATGTTTTGTTTGTTTGTGCAGATCAATTTTGTCACATGTATAATGACAAAAAAAATGCATAGCCATCTATTTAATTTCAATGTACATTGCTGTAGGAGGCCTCAAAGTAAAGTACAAATTATTGTCACACATTTATCCAAAGTGTTAATGGCAGTGTCATGCCTGACTACATTTTGTAGGAAACAAGCGTACTAATTTTAGAAAATTCAATCAAAGTACAGATATACTAGATGCTAATATGGAAATGTGTTAATTCATGGAGGAAGGACCCCATGATAATGTTGCTGTCTTTTTATGCCAAAACTGCAAATAAGAGCATTTTTAGCTATTGTGGGGTAGAATATGTCAAATAAGCTGTAGCTTATGTGTTGTTGTTAGGTCCTTCGGGCAGACGTCAGAATCCATGTTTTGACACAGAGTGTCCAGACACAACGACATGACGCAGCACGTCCGGATTTGACGCAGGCGACGTGACGCTGGCGCCATGACGTGTTGCCATTGACACTGGGGCCTATTTAAACCTTCAAGGTCAGGACTTTGCTCAGACATCATCTTTGCTACTCCTACCTAAGACTTTTGGAAACTTTATTTGTGTATTATCTCCCTTCCTGTTGTGACGCTTGGAACTTCTCTGCCTTCCTGGTTTGACCTTGCCTGTTCCTGACTACGCTGATTTCCGTCTTCCCTGACTCGGCCCGCCTGACCATTCTACATCTTCACTCCAGAGAGCCAGACTTCGCGGTCATCATCACTGCTTATTCACCTCTCATACCTTCCCCTACCAGTTTGTCCTCTGTGCATAGTTGAGGACACACCGTGTGGGGTACTGTAAGAGTGGCCTTCCTTCAGCTAATTGGTTCCAGACTCCTGTAAGCCTGATAGTTGTTGTGGTGTATAAAAGATAAATACACACAAAGTGTAATGTAAAGTGCAACATTTTAACCAATAACATGGAACATACATGTTATAGTAACCCCCATTGGAATGCTTGCCACCTAAGAAACTACCAACCATGGCAAGAGCAGGCAAACTGTAACATACCTCCCAACATTTTGGAAGTAAAAACAGGGACAAAAAAGTTTTTCGCACGTAGAATAACGATTTTTTTTGACCACGCCCTTTCTGTGGCCACACCCCCTAATTACCATGTCCATTTTACAAAGTTTGGCAGGTTATGAAAGTTTTAAAATATTTCTCCTTATCTAAACTGTTTTTTTGAGTCTCACAATTGTTACAAAGTATCTGTCTGCTAAAAGCCAATTAAGTGAGAAACTTTGTTTCTTTTTCTGGCTGTTCAGTGCAGAGAAAATAGGGACTTTCCAGTACAAATGAGGGACTGCAGGTTCAGCTGTCAAAAGAGGGACTGTCCCTCCGAAAAAGGGACAGTTAGGCGGTATGCATACACCTTGTCCAACATTTGAACAATATTCTGGGGGCCCCAATAAAGTCTATGGATGACTCCCTTTCTCCACAGTATAACAGAATAATAAGAACATTCAGTCGAAATGAAAGAGAAAGTCATTCTTCAGTGATTCAACTAATGCGAATATTTAAATATTTTAGCAGTGACAGCATGCCTGGCACTGAATGGTTAAGGAAAGTGTATATGGGGTGTTTTGACAGGGAAAGAAAAGTTCCACAGTTCTGGCCATTAGGGGTTGAGGTACAAAGTAGTGAAGGGATTTATATTAGGCTAGGCTAGGGAACGTCTTACCTTGACGCATACCATACTGCCCCAGCACCTGGAGCATTGGAGCGACCCCCCCAATTTTGTTGAGGGTATTTAGCCTTTTCAATCAGATAATTATTAGGGTTTTTATTGTAATATGACTCGCAATGTGTAATTTATACATACATTATATTTGCTGTTTATGTTATATTTGCTGTTTATGTTCTGTACTTGTGCTTGTATGGGTAAGTCACAGCACTTGGCGGTGTTAGCAGAGAGCTGATCTGAACTGCATGTGCAGCTTCTCTGTAAGTGAGGACAGACACACCAACTTCTGTGTGAACAGTAACTTGGTTGCTTTATAGAACTCAGCATAAACACTTCAGTGTAACAAGTCTGTAACAGGAACTTTTCATAGAGATCGTACACAGGTACAGGAAGAAGAAAATCACACAGGGGTACAGGTCAAACATGACATCACATTACTAAGCAATAATAGACCCTCCCTGCATTAAAGGAACAGTTCAGTGTGAAAATAAAAACTGTGTAAATAGATAGACTGTGCAAAATAAAAAATGTTTCTGATATAGTTAGTTAGCCAAAAATGTAATGTATAAAGGCTGGAATGACTGGATGTCTAACATAATAACCAGAAAACTACTTCCTGCTTTTCAGCTCTATAACTCTGAGCTAGTCAGCGACTTGAAGGGGGCCCGCATGTTACATATCTGTTCCATGAGTTTGCAATTGATTCTCAGCATTAAGCTCAGATTCAAAAGCAACAGATATGACCCATGTGGCCCCCCCTCAAGTCTTTGATTGGTTACTGCCTGGTAACCAGGGTAACCAGTCAGTGTAAACCAATAGAGCTGAAAAGCAGGAAGTAGTGTTCTGGCTATTATATTAGACATCCAGTCACTCCAGCCTTTATACATTACATTTTTGGCTAACAACAACTCAGTTTTTATTTTTACACTGAGCAATTCCTTTAAAGGAACAGTTCAGTGTGAAAATAAAAACAATGTAAATAGATAGGCTGTGCAAAATAAAAAATGTTTCTAATATAGCTAGTTAGCCAAAAATGTAATGTATAAAGGTTGGAGTGACTGGATATTTAATATAATAGCCAGAACACTACCTCCTGCTTTTCAGCTCTATAACTCAGGTCAAAAAATTTCGTTGTTCTACGTGCAAAAAACTTTTTTGTCCCTGTTTTCCAACAGGCGGGTATATAATTAGATCCTTGCTGTTTGGAACAAGTTCAAATGGTTCATGTTACATGCTGACATTTGCGTAATGATGGTGTCAATACGCAAATTGAAGGAGGTCACTGATCCCAGCAGCCAACATTTCTTGTACAGGTATGGCAACAAACTAGAAACTAGTTAACCAGAAAGACCCAAATTAAAGAAAGGTCTCCTATAGACTTTTACCCAAATAATCCAAAATTTTAAAAATGATTTCCTTTTTCTCTGTAATAATAAAACAGTACCTTGTACTTGATCCAAACTTGTTTACATTATTTTATATTAGACATAAGTTATGCATATCCAAACTATGGATGGCTGTACTACGGCTGTGCCAACTTTGTCGTAGGCAGAGTTGGATTGGGTGTTCAAAGCCTTCCGTGGCTGCTGCCCCAGGGGTCCCCACACCCTTTCAGTGGATCCCACTGCCTGCTTGCTCCCCAGGCCAGCTATTGACTGGTCGCTTCCTCTGCCAGCCCCTTACTGGTCGCTTCAACCCACATGCGTGCATCTAAACTTCACCAATCGGGGGAGGGAAGGCAGCAGGGTGAGTGGCAGTATCCTACAGGCAGGGATCGGGTCTGAGCCAGTGCCCGTCTGCCCAGTCTGCCCCTGATCATAGGGCATTGTAAATGTGTATGTGGTGCGTAGGCAGCAAATCAATGATTTAATACAAATTTGCTTATGTCGAAAAAGACTCCGGTCCATTAAGTTCAACCTTTTATGTCTAAATGAATCCTGCTTAACTGCTAGCTGATCCAGGGAAAGAATAAAAAAGGGCTATAAAAGGGTATGTATGTTGGGCCACGGATTCTCAGACATTGTTACTGAGGTGAGACCAGTAGTGCTGTTAGCAGGGAAACACTTTGTCTCTCTGCAAGGTTTTTGATCCGGGACTGGTCTTACTGGGAATCCACAAGAGTAGGGTGGGACGGATTCCCAAATCCTATTTAGTACACCTGATGCTGAGCAGCAGTGCTGAATGTGTGTGAGACAAACTGCTGGTGTTCTCAGCATAAACATATATTTATACACATAGCTTTTTTATGTGAAGGCTAGGACTTAAGACTATTGATAAAAATATTTTTGGTGAAGCATAAATATGTAAGGAATCCATTATCCAGAAACCCTTTATACAGAAAGCTTTGACTTACAAGAAGGCTTTCTGCCACAGACTCCACTCTATCCAAATAATTAAAATTTTTAAAAATTATTTCCTTTTTCTCTGTAATAATTAAACAGTACCTTGTACATTTTCCCAACTAAGATAAAATTAGTCGTTATTGGAGGCAAAAAAACCCTGTTGTTTTTATTTAATGTTTAAATGATTTAGTAGCAGACTTGAGGTATAAAGATCCAAATTACAGCAAAATCCATTATACAGAAAACCACAGGTTCCAAGTACCCTGGATAATAGGTACTGTGACAAATGCTAAGATAGAAAAGGATGTGTGTCTTGGATATTAGAATGTGCTTGCAGCTTTTTACCAAAATTCCCCCATTTTAAGTATAGAAAAGACAGGGAAAGGCACAGAACAGTACCCAGCCCCACCCCCCACTAAAGCCACATAGCTGACATACCAGTTAATCCCAAAGGGTCTAGCAAAATGCCCTCACTCAACAAACACAAAGTTTTGTTGGTTTTTGAAGTGGGGGTTGTTGTTGTGGTTGCATCAGGGCCTGAGTAAGCTGCATGTGTATTAGGTATACATAGGTGGGGGGCTAACCCTTTAGGCCACACAAACCTTTTCTTTTTGTAAATTATATATACAGTAACTTCTACACAGGGAATTCACACTTGGACTGCAATCCTCATTGCAGTCATCTACCCAGGGATTTTGGGTAATTCAATCATCCTGCTCCATATTCCAAATATATATATTTTTGCCTGTTTTATGTTGTTATCCTGGCTTGTGTGCTGTCTTGAAATGGTGGAATGCCATTCAGTCCTGAGAAAAGATGGAGAAGTGGCTCAGGTCCTGGTGCTCCATGCTAACAGAATTTTGAATTTATTTGTCGAGTCTGAATGAAAAGAGCAAAAATTATTAGCGAAGTGTTTTCATCTAGCAAATCTAGAACAGCAAACAACTTGGTCATTTTTGTCCTTACGGTTTTATTCTAGATTGATGCAAATGCAAAGTCTGATTTTGTAATGATGGCTCTCTGATACCAAACTCAACAAAATATTTTTGAGTAAGTGGCAAAAGAAAAATGCAGAATTTCCAAAAAAGGGTAGATAATAGCAACTTACAGTAAGTACATTCTTTTCAGCATTATGAATCCCTAGTTAAGAACAATTTTCTGAGTGCTTTTAAAGGATACTAAATAATATAGACACTGAAATATGAAAGGCTTCTACATTCAAATATAATACACAGATTTACTGATAAAATATGTTTGCCTATGAAGGTCTAACACCATTTAAAAAATGTGTTTATTTTGATGAAAGCTGCTATGCAAAACCTTATAGGCCAAAGGCTGATGGCACATGGAGTGGTTTAGGTGTAACCACTTTTAAGCCTGCAAATGCACATTTCAAGTTGAAAAAGTGCAAGTGCTAATGCTTTGAGCCAAATTTCAATAAAAATAAAAGGGAGCAGCAGGGATCCATTTCAGAGCTCCTGTTTTGGTAGTGTGGTCTGAAATCCTCACCAATGTGCCATTAATTTACAGCCATCTTTTCAAAGCACATGGCTTTACAGGCATTATCACAGCATTGTCCATTGTACACATGCCAATACCAGCATGTCTGCCACAGATTGATGCTCGACTTTGACTTAGCTGCTTGTTTATTTCTGTTGATAATTTCTAGTTTTATCTGCTGTATGCTTTCATAGTTTACCCGTGGCCTTCTACCTGCTTGACTTCCTTGATCTCCAGGTCACCTAACCTACCACTACTTTTTAAACATTGTCTGTTGTGAATAGCCTGTTTTCACGCCACCTAGGCACTTGTGTCTGTTCTTCACCAGCTAGCTGTATGTCTACATGCAAGAGCCTATTGTATGGGGAGTTGTAAGAGCAGCCTTTTCACATCCATTGGTTACAAGTACTCATTAAGCCTGACAGTATTTCTAAACCAGGGAAAATGGTATCACCTGAAGAGGCTTCTGTTCTAGAGACTCTTCAAATGGCTGTCTCTCTCAAACTTCATTTAGTCTCAACTAAAACTTCATTCAGTCTCAATCACTGATCTACAGCCTTCTGTCTCCAGAAATTAACATACCACTAACTAAGAAATGTTCTTTCAGACAAAGGCAATTTCCAACCTTCTTGAATACTTGCAGGCTTTTTGTTCTCCCTTCAACCTAGAACTTATTCTCCTGGGAGAACCATAGTCCTGGGCTCATGGTCTTTTGGAGCAAAATAGTCTGCTTCTAGCAAGAGTAGAGACTGACTTTTCTGCATTGGCATACCTATAAGTCTCTGAACATCCAACTACAGCCGAAACAGTATTTACATTTTGGTTAAGGGGAAACACCCAGTGGGTATTGCTGAAGCTTTTTACAGGCTTAAGAGAAGTTTTAACAAAGCTTCTGTATGATCTCAGCCTGACAATTTCCTACCATTTACATTAGAAGTTGATGCTTCCAAAGATGATGTTGAAGCTGTTCTGTCCCTAATGGCCTGATTCTATTCTTCAGTCATTTACTCCTGCAGCCTTCTCTGATGCATAGAATGAAAGAACATTACAGTGCTGCTCCTTTTTTTCAAGGATACTTTTAATCAAAATCTACAAAAGGCTAAGATTTGGTCAAGAAGTAAATTCTTGGGAACCCACCGTTAATGTTCCATTAACTGTTGAAGACATTTGACTTTGAACATCAAGACAATTAATATATGTGTTGAGAGACTGTTCTTATGGGGAGTGCAAGAATGGGTGGTATAGCTTTGTTTTTGAACATGTCGGCTTGACACATTGCAGTATGTGAGAGATGGGGCATGTTCAAGGCAAAATAGATCATCTTGGTTCATTTGGGGGAGGTTGACATCTCTGACTTTATATTATATTCTAAGTATAGAATTATTTTATTAATAACCTTTGTTACCTCCTTTCTTGGCTAGCTCCTATACATTGCTCATTTCCATTCATGTTTCTCTCTTGAAACGAGGAAATAAAATGAACATCTGCATGCCAGGCTCAGGTCCAGAGGGAAAAATAACTAATGTTTGTGTTTTCTTGTTTTCATTGCCTTCTGTGCCACATGCACCCAGTGATCTCGGGGTCTTAATGCTTTGTGAAGTTCTGGTTCTGAAATTATCTTGTTACATACATGTTACTCTGCCTTTGTCTACAATAGGGTGTAAATCAGAATATCATGAATAGCAAAGACAAATATTCCAATAATTTAATCACCCATGTCTTCTCTTTTTTTTTAACAATTCTTTTTATTGAAACAATCGTACATACAGTTAACATCATTATTACAAATACAATTTTGTTCCGTTTTTTACATGTTCCATGCAAGCTTTCTGTCATAAAAAATTAAAACATAAACGAAAAAATAATTACACGGTGTCATTGTCATTCTTTGGATTCTTGCCTTTTGTCTACATTTGATTGTGTTTTTCCTTGTCATAACCTTAGAATTATAAACATGCAGTTCTATCTCAGCACGTCAAGTTAACCATAGAATGTAACCGTAATAATTATTGCATACTGCCATGGTTTTCCAGCATGACTCAATATAAATACATAGTACTAAACCTGACTTAACTGTGTCTCACATACATTTGTCACCTAACCATATTAAGTGCAGTCTTCTAAAGATGTAGTGATCCAATAGTTAGGCCCATGACATACCCGCAACACATCCACGCAACACATCCACATATTATGTACAAGCAAAGAACAACACGAGCGCCATATATGTGGTTAGTGAGTCAAGGTGGATCCCGATCAGTGTCTTCTTCAATCCATAAGCCCCATATCTTATCAAATTTCTCAGGGCAACCCCTTTTCATATAAGTAAATTTGTACAATGGTAAGGATTTTTCTATTAACTGTACCCATTCTTGAGCCTTAGGCCCTCCGCTAGATTTCCAGTTTATTGCAATCACTTTTTTAGCATACATACAGAGTATGGATAGTAATGTGCGGTGAGCCCTCCTTGGAGACACGTCCTCTACCTGACTTAGTAAAAGTACTCTCGGTTCTAGTGGCACAAAGAGGCTAGTCTTAGCTGCAATGAGTTGCACAACCGCCCTCCAATATATTGTTATCACCGGGCAATCCCATACCATATGGAAAAAGTCCACAGAAGAGTGTTTACATATGGGACACTCTGAACTAATAGCCGGGTTCATTTTATGCAATCGTTGTGGGGTAAAGTATACCCTATGCAAGTAGTTAATTTGTGTCATCCTGTCTTTACTGCTAATCACACCCTCAAAGATGGAGGTTAGTGATTCTTCCCAATTTTCTTGCGTGATCCCAGGAATGTCATGCTGCCACTTTGCTCGTAATTTATGTAGTGGGGTACCCCTAGCATTCTGTAATTGAGCATAAAAATGCGATAACGGTTTGCATAGCACCTGATTATGTATCCCTAACTCTAAGCCATTTGGTGTGATGTCCACAGATTCATTTTTAAATTGAGTTTCAAGCGCGTGTCTCAATTGCAGATACCTGAAAAACATAGTATTCGGTAAGTGTCTTTCAGAGCTTGAAAACTGCTTCTGCTATGACATTTGATATGTATTTTATATTATACCTTGCCCAAAGCTGGGGATCTGGGAGCAGCTCTAGCTGCTTTAGATAGGGGTTACGCCATAGTGGGGTTAAGCTGGAGCACTGGAGTTGTAGCTTTGGGTAATATTGTAGAGCCAATTGCCAGGCCTTTATTGTCTCTTTCATTAGAATAGATATTGTAGTGTTGTAAGTGGCTCCCCGATATGGTAGGTTTCTTAATCCTTCAAAAGACCCTGCTAGTTTAGCTTCGAGTAGCCCAGATGCATTCACAGCATCAGAATTGGCCCAGTTCCTTACAACCACCATCTGTGTTGCCAGATAATAAAGGTACAGGTCAGGGGCTGCCAACCCCCCCTGATGAGTGGGGAGTTGTAAAGTGGTGAGAGCTAATCGGGGAATAGTGTTATTCCAGTACATTGTAAGCGTGAGGCTTTTAAGTGTAGAAAAGACCGATCGCGGAATCAGTATGGGGGACTGCCTAAATATGTAAGTTAATTTCGGTAGTATTACCATTTTAAATAGATTTATTCTACCAATTAGAGATAAAGGTAGACTTGCCCAAGCGTTTCGTTTCAGTTCCATGTACCTAATTTGAGGCAGAATGTTAAATTCTGTGTATATGGTTAAATCAGCGTGGATCCAAATCCCTAGATATTTAAAGGTGGTCACCCAGTTAAGACCGAAAACCCTTTGAGGGGAAGCTGGTGGAAGAGCATCAATGGGAAAGAGTACAGACTTGGACCAGTTGATCTTAAGTCCAGAATAGTTAGTGTGATCGTTTATAATATTTAGGGCTTGTGCTAATGCCAAATGGGGGTTGGGTAAATATAATAAAGTGTCATCAGCGTACATTGAAATGATTTCCGTTATCTCTCCAATCTTGAGCCCTTCAATTTCTTGGGAGGCCCTAATACGGCAGGCCATAGGTTCCATGGCTAGTGCAAACAATAAAGGAGAAAGAGGGCAACCCTGCCTGGTACCCCTAAGGATTGGAAATGAAGTAGACAATTTGTTGTTTGTACGGATTTTCGCTACAGACAGCTCATATAATGCCCTTATCCAGTTAATGTACAATGGGGGTATACCTACTCTATTTAGCGTGGCCCACAAATACTCCCATTCGACTGAGTCAAAAGCCTTTTCGTTGTCCAAAGAGGCAATCAACCTACTACATGAATTATCATGTGAAATGGAAATATTTGTGAAAAGTCTCCTGATGTTGATATCCGTGGACCGGCCAGGCATAAAACCCGTCTGATCTGGGGAAATTAAGTTAGAGAGTAAGGGCGCTAAGCGCAGTGCTAAGACTTTCGCTAAAATTTTAGCATCCGCATTAATGAGTGCAATGGGTCTGTATGAGGTACATTCTAGCGGGTCTTTACCCGGTTTTAACAATAAAATTATTAAAGACTCTCTCATCGAGGTTGGCAACGGAGTCCCGGCTTGTACCCCATTATATAATTCCGTGAGAATAGGTGCAAGTAACTTAACGTGTTGTTTATACCACTCCATTGGCAACCCATCAGTACCTGGAGTTTTGCCTGCCGGGAATGAGGCTATAGCCGTTTCAACCTCTATTAGCGTGATATTATCAGCCAGCCCCTGAGCTAGCTGTGTCTCCAGAGTTGGCATAGCAATGCTCCCTAGATATTCACGTATCACTGCATTAGTGGTACATATTTTGGGGCTGTATAAGTCAGCATAGAAATCCGTAAATCTTTGATTAATATCTTCTAATGAGGAGACCACTGTACCATCCAATAACCTTACAGCAGGGATTGCCATATTTGGTGTTTCCTCTTTTGCTAGCATTGCTAGTAACTTCCCATTTTTATCCCCGTGCTCAAATATATTACCCTTCTGATAGAGTATATGTTTTTTGGTGAGCTCCACTTGGGCAAGTTTCAAGGCATTCTGACTAGCCTGCCATCTCTGATACAGGTGATCGGATGGGCAGTTGACATATGCATCCTCCTCCACCTGAGCTGCTACCATTTTTTGGGCTAAGTCAGCTTGCGCTAGTTTTGTCAGAGCCGCAATATTGCTAATAAATTCCCCCCTGATATAAGCTTTGAATGCATCCCATTTCACATGTAGGGGAGTTTCGTCGCCATTCACGGCCAAAAAATTTTTGATACTGGTATCTATGATGTCATTTAAATGAGTATGTCTCGCCCAGTAAGGACTCAGCTGCCACACTCTATCTATGGGAGCTTGCGAGTAAGTAAAAGTAAGTAACAGAGGAGAGTGATCTGAGATGCCTTTCGTAAGTATCTCCACCTTTTTTACCCATTTATTCATCTCTGGACACCCTAGAGCTAAATCTATTCTCGACATACTGTTGTAACCAGGGGAGTAGCACGTAAACTGCCTGATCTGAGGGTTACGTACTCTCCACAAGTCTATCAGATTAATGCTGGAAACCCATCTGTTGAAATGCCCCGAGGATACTCGGGGGGGATGCAACTTATCCATGACAGCATCAGGTACGGCATTAAAATCACCAATAAGGAGAAAATGGCGCTATGGGTAGATTCAACATTTTCTCCGTCACTTCATTAAAAAATTCCTCTGTAGATGAAGGGGTGGCATATATATTCGCTAGATTGAATTGTTTGCCAAAGACATTCCCATGCAGAAAGACAAATCTACCATATTTATCAGAAACCACTTTTTCAACCTTGAGAGGGCACGTTTTAGCTAACAAAATACAAGATACACCCCTAGAATAACTGGAAAACGAGGAGTGATACATAGACCCGATCCAGGGTTTTTTCAATGATAACAGTTTAGTACCCACTAGATGAGTTTCTTGAAGAAAAATTATCTGGGGTTTGTACCTTCTTATAAAATCAAAGACCAGTCTACGCTTAATCCCATCTCCCATCCCTCTCACATTCCACGACATTACATTAATGGCAGCCATCATCACAGATAGAAAGAGTGATGGACTCTGGTAAAGACATAGGGAGACCAAAACTGCAAATTGACAGGAAACCACCATAGTGTAAGAATTTCAAGACACCGTAAAAGACAATAATACTAACATTTCCCACAACTTTAACCCCTACCCAATCCCACCCTACCCACTCCATAACCTGAGAAGAGTGAGTTTTGTTTTCCAACTTTACCCCTAATAAAATAAAGTAAACTGTGAAAGGGGGGTTAGTGTACGCACTTTGTCCTTTCTAGGCACACTTGAATGTCCATGGGCTCGTCAGTGCCGCCCGGGAATGAAAGGATTATGTAATAACTGTCCTGCAAAAAAGACATATGCTGTATTGTTACCTGTCCAGAAGAGTTACCTCTGATAAGGTCAGTGTGAAAGCACCAGTAGATGGACCATAACTACCAGATTGATATTGTAATCCTAAGGTCAGATCTGCATCGTCCCAGTTGGAAGTAGAGTGAAGTAGCTCATTGCGCTCTCCGTGGAGACTGCCTTGGTCTTTCCTCCAGCCAAGTGAAAACCTCCTCCGGCGTAGTGAAGAAGCTGGCTTTACCGTTGTCTGTCACCCTCAGTCTGGCCGGGAACATCATGGCATAAGGGATTTGCCGTTGCCTGAGTCGTTGCTTGGCTTCATTGAATTTTGCTCTCTGTTTCCGAATTTCCATAGAGAAATCCGGATAAAGTGATATTCTGTGATTCTCAAAAAATATTTCTCCCGCTCTCCTAGCGCCTGCAGGGCCGAGTCTCTGTCACGGTAATTCAGAAGACGGGCAATTAATGGGCGTGGAGGGGCCCCCGGTGGCGGTGGCCTGCCCGGTACCCTGTGTGCCGTCTCCACCGTAAAGGCTGATGAGAAGATGGCTCGCGTAAACGTGTCAATCAGCCATTTTTCCACAAAGTTTTCCGTGGCTGTTCCCTCCACTCTCTCAGGAAGACCCAGTATTCGTATATTGTTCCTTCTCAGACGGTTCTCCAAGTCGTCTGCCTTGCTCTCCAGCAATGCTAATTGCTTTTCTGTAGTTAACAACCTGTTAGGGAGAGGTGCTGTGTAATCCTCCATGTCACTGACCCGTCTTTCCACCTCCCCTGTTCTCTCCCGCAACTTCTGAACATCATGCTTCAAAATGGCAAAGTCTGTTCTGAGTTCATATATTTTCCCAACCAGAGCAGTGTGATTTGAGGTAATAGCCTGCAGAACTGCTGATAATGTAGGCTCTGAGGAGGATTGCATAGTTGCAGGGGAGGAGGGTGCAGTATCAGTATGTTCCATGTCTGCTATCCCTGCTGTGTTATGTGCAGTGGAGGACATACCTGCTGGTAGGGGTTGTGGTAATTGCTCTCTAGCAAAGCGTGCCAGTTTTCCTGCAGCAGCGCCTCCAGGGCCCTGCACTTTGTCAGAAGTGGAACGCGCAGCTTGTTGTTCGTCGCCATTTTTGTTCGCCATGACACAGAATGACACAGACACAGAATGTCGCGCTGTGTGATTGCACCGAATTCTCCTCACCATCGGAGGCTCCGGCGGTGTTCCCAGGTGCTATACCCGACAGGCAGCAAATAATGAGTGCTGTTGAAAGCAGGTTATCTGCAGGATGGAGCTCCCTAACTGCGGAGCTAACGGCCTGTGCTGCCTATCGCAGACCACGCCCCCTCCACCCATGTCTTCTCAATGTCAATGGCCCTTAATTTGCCTTATCATTATAAAACTCAACATATGAAGTCCCTTAAGAAATATCAAAATATTTTTTGTATTTATCAATCATACAGTACAATTTCCAGTAAATTAAATTTGCAAAGGAAATTAACACATAAACTATATTAACAAGGGATGCCATAAAACAGACAAGGGGTATAATGCAACTGCTGTTTAACCTACACCTACTGTGTATTTTATTTTATCACAGAAGGAGTTGCATAGAAAAATCGAAGTAGAACAGATGAAATCAGCTCACTGGCAAAACGGTATCTTGGAGGAACAGAAAGCAAGTGGTTGGCACAGACAGCACAAGGAAAAACAAACATTACTGTTTTCAAGAAACAGAAGCAAAATGCCCATGGACACACAGCACTTGACAGTCAAAATGTAGAAACAGCACAGGACTGCACAGATGCATACATTATGAATTGCGCACACAGGGAGAAGTATATGAATGTCACTTTAAAATAGCACTGGCAAATGGCAAGGACAACATTAAACAGTGTTGCATGGGTGGGGTTTTAAATGATTGGGAACTGACTTGGGACTGACCCCCCCCCCCAGAATTTTCTTCCTCTGTTTCTTTTTTTACAATTTTTTTTCTATTTCAGCGTTTTATTGGGTTTTCACAAACACATGATTTACATATTAAGTATGTCAAGATAAACATGGAAGAAGAATATACATTGCTGCATGACAAATGAAGTACATACATTTAAAGTCAAAGATTCCAAAGGGAAATAGATAACAAAGCATATTAAATAAACGGAAAGAAATAATAAAAACCAAAATAAAATAAAACCAAATGAAAAGAACTATTAACAAATACAGTAGTATCAGTTATCAAAAATATCCTTGAAATAATGTAGATACTTTATATGTAGAACTATCAGATTGCGATTGCAATTTCATGGCTAGGATCAACTTGTTTGAAGAAAAGAGACCAGTTATCTAAAAATGTGCGCTATAAATGAGGGTTATTTATTTTTGTCCATAACGCTTCCTGCCAACATAATTGATTTATCTGTGATAAAACATCCTTCATGGAGGGGAAAGCTTCTGAGAGCCAATATAGAAGAAGAGTTTTCTTCATGGCAGCAAAGAAATGAAGGATTAAGTTATTTAAATCCTTAGGATTGGGTATACACTAGTTTATTCCAGAAATAAGGGGAACCTATATTTAAGAGAGCATAAGCTGGAGTCAGTGTAAAGCATCTTTTTAACTTCAAACAAAGAAAATCATTTAGTCTTTGCCATACCAACTCAACTTGGGGACAACTCCATAAGTAATGGAATAGATCCACATTTTCATGTTTACATTTAGGGCAATATGAGATGTGACCTGAACCATTACCCTTACAAAATAGCTTCCCATAACCCAAATGGATCAGTCTGAAGTGCTGAACTCTCCAGTTTTCTGAGGAAAAATGTTTGTTAAATTTAATAATGGATGAAGACAACTGGGAGGGGGTGATTTCGCAGTACAAGTATTTTGACCATTTCAGAGCTGTGTTTTTAAGAGTGTGCGTTAGATTAGAAGGGGGGCACCAAACTTTCCAAGCAATATAATTTATACTTAAGATCCTCAAGTTGTCTTCCATTTTAGTTATTTCCTCAGCTAACCAACACTTCCGAATAGCAAAAAGATTCTTATTAGTGACTGAAAGGAAAGCGTTCTTTATGATAATGTAAAGGAAGTGATCTCTTATCTTCAAACCAAGCTGTTTTTTTTTTTAAACTGCCCAAACAAGAAGATCTCCATTAGTAGGATTCACAAAGTCCCTAATCATAAGAGGACAATATTTTTTGGGGTGACAAATAGGAGGAATATCCGGATATTGAAGTTGGATTGGCAACAATCATATGTCAACATATGATTAAAGCCATGGCTGGAGAATAACAACTTCCAAGTAAAATTGAGTCCCTAAATAAGGGGTTTATTTTACACTTAGAAGGAACTTCCTTCCATTTCAGATGAAGAATATGTAAAATATGGAAGTTGGATGTAGGGAAAAGTTCAATGGCAGGATTTGTCTCCACCCAAAGTCTACTCAACTTAATACCTGGTAATTGCGGCTAAGTTGAATATTCTGAACTTAGGTAACTTCAAGCTTCCTAAATCATAGGGGCCTTGCAGTTTGGAGTGATTTTACATTTTTTACCACTCCATATAAAAGTATTTAATACCGAATCTAGTTTCTTAACATCTTTATGTTTGATTAGAAATGGCAAGTTTATAAAGGGATATAATAGCTTAGGCAAAATTGACATCTTAAATAAAGTAATCTTACCTTTTAGATTCAGAGGGGCATTTTCCCATTTATGACATAGAGACAATACTTTATTAATAGCTGGGGTAATATTCAGTGAATAAAGATTCCTTAAATTTTTGGGAAAAATAAACCCCAAATATTTAAACTGTGACTTTGGGGGGGTTAAGTTTCAGGGTTTACAGTAGGGTACTGTAAGAGACATACCTGGTGGTCTAGCGGGGGGACGGCAGGGATGCCCGCCGCGTCGAGCGGGTTCTGTTAGGCCGCAGGTGCCGGATCACGTGGGCGCACGTTAGGCCACAGGCGCCGAATCTCTAGGGTGTGCGTGGCGCGCCTCTGTGGTATTTAAAGACGCAGGCGCGAAAATCAAATAATATTTAAAGCCCAGTCTGTCTGTTGGTAATTGCCCGTGATAGAACTTGTTTCTAGTTGTTCCTGAGCCTTGTGCATCCGATCTGTTCTGTATCTAGTCTGTTTGATTACCCGTGTTTGACCCTAGCCTGCCTGACAATTCTTATTATCTGCCTGCCTCGACCCAGCCTGTCTGACGATTCTCTTGCCTGCTCCATTTGTACCGTGACCTTCGGCCCAAAAGACTCTGCTAACAGCCGTGCCCCTTTGCCAGCCAGAACATCTCGCCTTGCACCTCTCGTTAAGTCCAGGTGGCACCCAAGTAAGCTGAGGGCTCCTCCTGAAGCCCAACGGTGGTCACACTACTGGTGAAGCCAAGCCGTTCTGGTATTGGGTGCCGGTCGTGACATTATCACGGGCCATGGAGGACGAAAGTCACGATGAAGCTGCTGCTACTCCTCCAACTACCACCGAAGCGCTTCTTACCACTCTGTTACAGCGCTTGGAGGACCATGAACAGAAGCAAAATTATCTCCTGCAGGGTTTCCACAATCTAACCCGACAGCTGGAGACCACGCAAGCTTCACAGCAGCAATCTGTTCCTGTTCCTGCTCCTGCTCCTCTTCCTCCTCCTGTGGGTTCAACCAGACCTAAAATTGTGTTCCCTAAAAAGTTCAGTGGGGATCGCACTAAGTTTTTTGTCTTTAAAGAGGCATGCAAGCTGTACCTTAGTTTCTTTCCTCACTCTTTCCAATCTGGTGAGGAGAAAGTAAGATTCGTCATGACCCTGCTTACGGGTGACCCCCAAATCTGGGCCCTCAGGCTACCTTCCTCTGACCCTGCTCTTTATTCCCTTGATACTTTCTTTAACAGCATGATAATTCTTTATGATGACCCAGATCGTGCATCTTCTGCCGATACCACCATTCGTAAATTGCGCCAAGGGAAAAGGGATGCGGAGGTGTACTGCACCGAATTCCGCCAGTGGGCAGTAGAAACTGGGTGGAATGATTTGGCTCTGTGGAGTCAATTCCGTTTGGGGTTATCAGATTCTGTGAAAGATAGTCTGGTTAATTACCCCTTGCCTTCTAACCTGGATGATCTCATGTCCCTCGCCATCCAGGTAGATAGAAGGCAAAGGGAGAGAAGGGGAGAGAGGAGTACAAACTCCTCTGGGGTTACTAATTTTAGATCTAATGTGGTGACCAATGTAAAATCTTCTAATCCTTCTGTGCCTTTGCCTCAGGAGGAGCCTATGCAATTAGGCATATCCCATCTAACTCTTGAGGAAAAGGCACGCAGGCGTTCCCTGGGTCTTTGCATGTACTGTGGTGAAAAGGGACATTTTCTAAACCAATGCTCTAAGAGGCCGGGAAACTCCGAAGCCTAAATGGAGATGGGGAGCTCCATTTGGGTGCAGGAATTTCCTCTCCCTAATCTGCCTCTAAGGTTCTGTTATCAGTCAAACTAACCTGGCCTACGGGCTGTGTCAGGGTGTCCGCTTTTTTGGATTCAGGGGCAGAGGGGAACTTTTTGGACGCTGCATTTGCAGCAAAACATAACATTCCTTTGGTTCCTCTAAGTTCCCCCCTGAAAATTTGAGCAGTAGACAAAAGACCCTTGGGGTCGGGTATAGTGTCTAAGAAGACTGTTTTTCTTTCTATGTCTATTAATCATCTGCATGGTGAGGAGATAGCACTGTACATAATTGAGGGTGCTACTTCTCCTCTCATCTTGGGGTTACCATGGCTCCAGAGGCATAACCCTCTAATTGATTGGGTTTCTAAAAGGGTAGTTCAATGGGGTTCAGGGTGTGAGGGGGTCTGTATTCCTCAGGTAGTAGCTACTACCTCTCTAGAAGGGTTACCTGCAGCTTGTGCAGAATTTGAGGATATTTTCTCTAAAAAGGCTGCTGAAACCTTACCCCCACATCGGCCATATGATTGCCCAATTGATCTAATCCCAGGGTCTACACCTCCTCGTGGGAGAACCTACCCTCTATCATTGCCAGAAGCCCAGGCTATGAAAGAATATATTCGGGAAACTCTGGAAAGAGGCTTTATTCAGCCTTCTTGTTCTCCTGCTGGGGCTGGGTTTTTCTTTGTGGGGAAAAAAGATGGGGGTCTTCGTCCCTGTATAGGGGTCTCAATAAGATCACCATTAAGAACCGCTATCCTCTTCCCTTGATCTCTGAGTTGTTTGATCAGATCAAGTATACTAAGATTTATACTAAACTAGATCTTAGAGGGGCTTATAACCTCATTCGTATCAGGGAGGGGGATGAGTGGAAAACAGCGTTCAACACCAGGGATGGCCACTACGAATATTTGGTGATGCCATTCGGTCTTTGTAACGCCCCCGCAGTGTTCCAGGAATTTGTCAATGACATTTTTGGGACCTGCTGGGGATATTCGTAGTGGTCTATCTTGATGACATTCTTATTTTCTCTTCTAATCTGGGTGAACACAGGAATCAGGTCTGTGAGGTCTTGCGTAGACTTAAAGAAAATAATCTGTATGCAAAACTTGAGAAGTGTACTTTTGAGGTTACCTCCGTTCAGTTTTTGGGGTTTAACATTTCTAACAGGGGTCTTGAGATGGATCCAGGGAAGGTGAGAGCTGTCCTGGAGTGGACCCAACCCCTTTCTTTACGAGCAACCCAGAGATTCCTCGGTTTTGCAAATTATTACTGCCAATTCATCAAGAATTTTTCCCTGGTAGTTGTCCCAATCACCAACTTGACCAAAAAGGGTGCTGACCCTACCATTTGGCCCCCAGAAGCAGTTCAAGCTTTTGAACGCCTCAAAAAGGAGTTCAGTTCTGCCCCTATTTTGCAGCATCCAGATACTGCCTTACCATTTATTGTGGAGGTAGATGCCTCTGAAGTGGGTGCTGGGGCAGTCCTTTCCCAAAGGCACCCGATATCAAGTTACATCCCTGCGCCTTTTTCTCTAGGAAGTTTTCGCCTGCAGAGGCAAACTACGATATTGGAAACGGAGTTGTTGGCTATCAAGTGGGCCTTTGAGGAATGGCGGCATCTACTTGAAGGTGCTAAACATATGGTAACAGTATATACAGACCATAAAAACCTTCTTTATATAGAATCGGCCACACGGCTAAATCCTAGGCAAGCTAGATGGGCATTGTTCTTCACCAGGTTTAACTTTTCTTTAACATACAGGCCTGGATCTAAAAACACCAAAGCTGATGCACTCTCTAGGAGTTTTGAATCTACCTCCTCTGACTCTAGTGAGTGCTTCCCCATCATTCCTAGGGAGTTGATTGAAGCCGCATTGGATTCTGATCTCTCCACCTTGTTGTCCCCTGTCCAATCTTCTGCTACTGCAGACACTCCCTCTGGGAGAATGTTTGTGCCCGAGGAGCTGAGGGAACAAGTTTTGGAGGAGGTTCATAACTCCAAAGTGGCTGGGCATCCTGGCATAGCCAAAACTATTTCCTTGTTAACTCGCCATGTGTGGTGGCCTTATTTTAAACAGGATGCTAAGGTTTTCCTAAATTCTTGTCCAATTTGTCAAAGTTCTTCTCGTCAATTGTCACAGAGTCTGTTGAATCCGTTGCCAATCCCTGAGAGACCATGGTCTCTGCCTTCCTCTCAGGGTAAAAATGTAATTTGGGTGGTGGTGGATAGGTTTAGTAAAATGAGCCATTTTGTTCCTCTTACACACCTCCCTTCTGCCAAAACCTTAGCCGATCTGTTTATCTCTCATATTTTCAGGTTACATGGGTTTCCTGTTAACATTGTGTCTGACAGAGGAGTTCTGTTTGTCTCAAAGTTTTGGAGAGCTTTCTGCTCTTTAATTGGCATTGATTTATCCTTCTCTACAGCTTACCATCCCCAAACCAACGGACAAACTGAAAGAGTGAATCAATCCCTTGAGCAATATCTCAGGTGTTATGTATCTGATAACCAGTCCTCTTGGGCTGAATTGTTGCCCTGGGCAGAGTTTGCCTACAATAATGCCACTCACTCCTCTTCTGGGGAGTCTCCTTACTTTATTGTAAATGGGCTACATCCAAAAGCATTTTCTTTTTCTGGTTTAGATTCCTCTGTACCCTCTGCTAATTCCTCTGTCAATCATTTTTCTAAAATTTGGTCTCAAGTTCATCATTCTCTTTCTGCAGCTTCCTCTGCTCAAAAGAAGGCTGCAGATAGATCTCGTAGAGAGGCTCCTCAATACAAGGTGGGAGATTCTGTTTGGCTATCTACCAAAAATATTAAGTTGAAGGTCCCCTCTCTTAAACTGGGGCCCAGGTTCATTGGTCCATACCCTATAACTGAAATAATCAATTCTTCTTCCGTTCGTCTCCAATTACCTGCTGAGTTTAAAATATCTAATTCTTTTCATGTCTCTCTCCTAAAACCAGCCACTCAAGTCCGTCATATTCCTGTTCCTCCCCCAGTGTTAGTCCAAGGTCAGCCTGAATTTGAGATCCAGGAGTTCCTTGATTCTCGTTTGGTACGAGGTAAGCTCCAATATCTTATTAAGTGGAAGGGCTTTGGCCCAGAGGAGAACTCCTGGGTCTCAGTCGATAACATCAAGGCTGATCTACATCAAATTCCATCGAAAATTTCCTGGGAAGCCTGGGGGTCCAGTGGCCCCCCCTAGAGGGGGGGTAATGTAAGAGACATACCTCGTGGTCTAGTGGGGGGACGGCAGGGACGACTGCCGCCCCCTCGGCGGGGACGCCCGCCGCGTCGCGTGAGTTCTGTTAGGCCGCAGGCGCCGGATCGCCGAATCTCTAGGGTGCGCGCGGCGCGCCTCTGTGGTATTTAAAGGCGCAGGCGCGCTGACATATGACGTCAGCGCGCAAAGACGCGAAATTCAAATAATCTGTCTGTTGGTAATTGCCCGTGATAGAACTTGTTTCTAGTGGTTCCTGAGCCTTGTGCATCCGATCTGTTCTGTATCTAGTCTGTTTGATTACCCGTGTTTGACCCAGCCTGTTCCTGACTATTCTGCATTCTGTATCCTGACCCTTGCCTGCCTACGACAACTCTTCCTGCTTAACCCCTCGATTGACAACCCGGTTTGACCCTAGCCTGCCTGATGATTCTTGTTATCTGCCTGACTCGACCCAGCCTGTCTGACGATTCTCTTGCCTGCTCCATTTGTACCGTGACCTTCAGCCCAAAAGACTCTGCTAACAGCCGTGCCCCTTTGCCAGCCAGAATATCTCGCCTTGCACCTCTCGTTAAGTCCAGGTGGCACCCAAGTAAGCTGAGGGCTCCTTCCGAAGCCCAACGGTGGTCACACTACTGGTGAAGCCGAGCCGAGACCAGGGTGCTTGGCACTTGTTCTGGTATTGGGTGCCGGTTGTGAAAGGTACTGGGTAAAGTAGCATTGAAGTTAGATTAGATCAGTATAGATTAATAAATATCTAGAGATCACAATACAGAGAGATTTCTTTAAGTATTATTCCTGTATTTTTCTTGTGTTTTGTTTTATTTATATATATATATATATATATATATATATATATATATATATATATATATATATATATATATATATATATATATATATATATATTAAATTGTGAAAGGAAGAAGCAGCACTCGTTTATTGCAAAAAGATGTATTAGAAAATCAGTGCATCACTTAGCAGCAACGTTTCGGACAACCTGTGTGTCCTTTGTCAAGCCAGAAAAAATCTCTCAACGTATCACATTATGTAGGCAATAAACAGGAAATGACCTCAGAATTTGCATCCATGTCAGTGTAAAGCATCATCACACATACATATTCATAAGAACAAAAACAGGTCTTAATCACGATTTAAACCCAGTGGATTTAAGGATTTGAGCATATTGATCCACCACACCTCTCTTCTATTTAGTTTTAATTCCCTGTCTCCCCCTCTTCTCATGGGAGGCACTACTTCTAACACCATAAATTTAAGCTGATCAGCAGTGTGAGCGATATGCACAAAATGTTTTGATACAAGTAATGTTAATACTAGAACGATGTTGCGATATACTTGATTTGACCATCTGGGTGGTCTCGCCTACATAAATGAGACCACACGGACATGTCAACACGTATATAGCAAATTAAGAGATACATGTGTAGTGACCCCGTATGGTGATGTGATGGCGTCTCCGATTGGAGCGAGCACCGAAAAGCACAGCAAGTATACTCTTAAGAGTGCTGGGGCTTTGTAATTAACTGCACTATGTCAATAGTTCGGCCAGCAACAACCAGCGTATGGCGTCGTGATTAATGACAGTACTTTGCCAGACTCCTTATTTTACAGGGCAGGAGTTACACAGGGGCCAAAATGAGGGAACAACTTCTTCCCCGAAAGTGCGCCAGACAAGCACAGTCACCAGGCCTTGCGTCACATCAGGTACCTCAGGAACTGTTTCCCGACATCCAAATGGCTCTTACACGGGACCTGAACCCTCAGACTTGCCACCAATACCCAATAGCCGGTTGCACTTCTCTCCACCAGCACCCTCCATGAGATTCCAAGGTAATGTGCTAAATATTAATGCAGCTATGTACCGCTGGACAGCAGCGCTCGGCCCTTAAGCCTTCATCCCTGTCTGGTGCCGGACCGGAAGTCAATTTTTTTTTTTTTTGAGCTGGCCATGATTGTGTGCCTGGGCTTGCTCCCTCCCCCATCTGATCCACCCAGCAAAGGAAATGAAGCCTGGAAGAGGAGCCACACTTCCTCTGTGCAGCATGGCGTTGGTGTGTGCCTGCTGCAAGCAGTGGCATAACTACTGGGGCCCCCATTGCCTTGGTGAGCTAGACACCTCCTCTGTGGCCGTAGGACTTACAGCGCTACGTTCCGTTCCCTGAGTACAGCCTCCTGCTCGGAGACTTATTGGCCACGAGCATCCCCTCCCTTCAGTGTGTGTATGCATACCAGAGATTATCCCAGTAGCAGCCACCTGTCTCCGGTAGTGCAGCACCTTATCTCATATTGGGTATCGGTATCGCATTCATCCTTCACCTCTCGAGGATACACCACATGTAGGTCATGGTATAGCAGTACACTTAAAGGTATCGGGAGTTTGAGCCGTTATACATTCCCTGGGTTTTACAGCACGCTGGTATGCAAAACTGTTATGGGGCATTCTCCCTTCTTTGCCATCCTTAATTCCTCCCGGGGTAAAAAAAGTTCCTAAAGACAAGGCACAGAAAAACAGATCTCATCACCAACACTTTGGCCGTATCACTCCAGCCTGTGGAAAAAATTAGGTCTGGTGTAGTCAGTATCTTGGGTCATCCATTTGGCTCTTTCAAGTTGTTCATTGACTTGTGTTGTTGAATATCCTCTGGTAACAAACTTTTCTGCCAGCCTTGTGAGTTGTAATTCCGCAGTATATCCTATCTGAGTCGTTTCTGATCACTCTCAGGAACTGTGAATAGAGGACCCCCCGAGACATATGTGGAGAGTGGTGTGAGCGTGCGTGAATCAAGCTATTTCTATCTGTCGGTTTTTCTCTATGGAGTTGTGCCCACCCAGTCTCCCTTTTTGAAAATAGTCTCATTTAAGTAGTTGATCTGTTGTGTGTCATAGGACAAAGTCAATCTAATGGGTGAGTCTAGAAGATTTAGGGCCTGATGAAACTCAATCAGTTCTTTCTCTGTACCCTTCCATACCAATAGCAGATCATCAATATAGCTAGGATCACAAGGTCTTTTAGTAATGTGAGTAGATGTGTGCCGGTATCCCTCACATATGACACATGTTATATACTATTGGCTGTAAATGGTAATCAATATATTTCACAGCTGGTTGGAATAGGGAGCCCATAGCTGAGATAATGGGGTGTCCTGCGGCTGCAGTAAGCGATTTATGTATCTTTGGTATTGTATACATAAACGGTGTCCTAGGGAATGTCATTGTCAGGAATTGGCTCGTGTTCTCATCTATCCACCCAGCCATTAAGGCTACATTGATCTGTATGTTTAACAGATTTTTAAATTCAATGGTAGGGTTTCCCTTTAATCTCTTATATGTGTTACTGTTAGATCTGCTCTATTTTTTAGTGCCAGGCTAATGACTTGAGACAGATTGATCTTTAAATAAGTGGTATTTATTTACAGAGGAGCTAAAAGGTATAACATAAAAAGGGAACTAACTAAGATGGAGGGAGGTAGAAAGGGATAGGGAAAGATGCAATGGAAGGGAGTGGAAAGTGACCAACTAACAAGGTATTTACAATGCTCTTTATATACACATAAGGAAGACCATTCAAACAAACATACTACCCTGTTCCCAAAACAGCCACACCCAAAAGACAGTCCCAGCCAATCATGTCGATGTTAGCTGTTCTTGAAGATGGTTCATCTCTTCTTAGATAGACAAGGGACTGAAATCAAGTTAGGATGCACTGTGAAAGAAATCCCATAACCCAATGCTCCAGGTGTCCCTTTGTTGATCCAGCAGAGTGTCATTCCCTTGGGAACTCTTGCTATCCCTGTACCCACACCAGTATGTCCAGTTATTTGCATCTCTTTAATATGGACATTAGTGTAGCTGCAAGGTTTGTTTTATGGCAGGATGGCTGTTTCCAGGCTTGCACCTTCACAGTTGCCATTGATGGAAAGGCAGATATCTGTTAACTCATTGCGTGCATGGGCTTATTGTTGAATATCCAAAACTCAGTACTACAGTTACTGTCAGATAGTTGTTTCACAATTTCTTCTATGTAATAAGTCTTATTCAGTAGGACTATGGCCCCACCTTTATCCGCCTGTCGGATAATTAATTCATTATCTGCTTTTAGGGTCTTAATTGCTTCTCTCTCTGTCGTTGTCAAGTTGGAATCGTTTTTACGTGAAGAAAGACTGGCCAAATTGGAGATGTTCACACTGGAGAAGAGGCGTTTAAGGGGTGATATGATAACTATGTATAAATATATAAGGGGATCATATAATAATCTCTGTAATGCTTTATTTACCAGTAGGTCTTTCCAGCTGACCCAAGGTCACCCATTCCGATTAGAAGAAAAGGGTTTCTGCCTAAATATTCGGAAGGGGTTTTTTACAGTGAGAGCTGTGAAGATGTGGCATTCTTTCCCTGAATCAGTGGTACAGGCTAATACATTAGATAGCTTTAAGAATGGGTGTTTAGCAAGTAATGGAATAGAGGGTTATGGAAGATAGCAACAAGTTGGATGGCTTTTTAGCAAGTGAGGGAATACAGGGTTATAGAAAATAGCTCATAGTACAAGTTGATCCATTGACTAGTCCGATTTCCATTTTGGAGTCAGGAAGGAATTTTTTTCCCCTCTGAGGCAAATTGGAGAGGCTTCAGTTGGGTTTTTTTTTGCCTTCCTCAACTGGCAGTTAGGCAGGTTAAAAAAAAAGTTAAAAGGTTGAACTTGAACGTGTCTTTTTTTCAACCTAACTCACTTTGTTACTGTGAGTTTTGTCATGTATTTTGGACGAATCTTTACTCAAGAGGTGTGTGAAGGTAGAGACCAGGGGCACTCCACCAATGAGGTGACATGATGAAGCGCATCTGGTAGAGGCCAAGTGGTGCAAAATTCTGATTAAATGCTCCTCGGACCTGCTGTTACTGGTTATAGAGTTTGTGGGTAAGGATTTGAAACACACCCAATGTGAAATCACTGAATTTGAATCCCAGAATGTACACCAGCTATCCCAAGACAAGACAATAGATTGTATTAAAAATATAGAGACTAATTTAAACAAATAAAGACAGGACTTGATAGCCTTTAAGGAGAAAAAGTTGTTCAGTGTAAAAGAGGACTACAAACAGAAGAGGGTGTACAGGTGGTTACTAGGGCTCCCAGACACCAGAACTAGAAGGACTGTTCGGAGGCACAAACCCCTCTCCTTGACCGCAAGTGACAGCTCAGGAGACTCAACTGACTCAGATCAGGGTAAACAGACCAGTTCCACAAGACCTTTTTTAGGAAGTGCACCCCCAATTCCAACCGACACAGAAGGAAGGGGATTAGAGGCATTAGGAGGGGAGGGAAGAAAAAGTACAGACAAGCCCTTACAGAGAGGGATGAGGAGAACATAGTGGTGCATCTGTCTCAATACACACTGACCACAGGGGAGGAGAAACTATTGAACCGGGGGCTTAAGTTTGTCCCCACTTATCGTTCAGAGCCTTTTGAGGTTTACAAGGACATACAGTTATTTAAAAGACACTTGAAACTAAAAGATTACTACAAAGATAAAGCCCCGATAAAGTCAGTAATGTTCAAACCACGGAGTATCTTTGACCCCCAGAACACAGCCCCCTCGGTCTCTACCTTCACACACCTCTTGAGTTAAGATTTGTCCAAAATACATGACAAAACACGTAAAAACATAAACGACATTTTCTAGGACACCATTTATGTATACATTACCAAAGATACATAAATCGCTTACTGCACCCCCAGGATGCCCCATTATCTCAGCTATAGGCTCCATATTCCAACCAGTGGCAAAATATATGGATTACTATTTACAGCCAATAGTACAAAATATGCAGTCATATGTGAGGGATACCACATATCTACTCACATTACTAAAAGACTATGTGATCCCGGCTGACAGCATACTAGTCACAATGGACGTATCCAACCTGTACACTGTAATCCCCCAAGACCTTGGAATAGCTACTTGTAGGGAAGCCCTGATTAAAGCACACAAGGGACTCCCCCTACGGAATTTTTTGGCATCCTTGCTTGATCTAGTGCTATCACACAACTACTTTATGTTCAATGACAATTTCTTTCTACAAGTTGCTGAGACCATGATGGGGTCAAATGTGGCGACTTCATTTGCTAACCTATTTATGGAGAAATATGAAAAAAATTGTCTATTACCTATGGGGACAGATAAGATCTGCTTCTATAAGCACTATATTGATGATCTGCTATTGGTATGGAAGGGTACATAGAAAGAACTGATTGAGTTTCATCAGGCCCTAAATCTTCTAGACTCACCCACTAGATTCACTTTGTCCTATGACACACAACAGATTGACTACTTAGATGTGACTATTTTCAAAAAGGGAGACAGGGTGGGCACAACTCTGTATAAAAAACCAATAGATATAAATAGCTTGATTCACGCACACTCACACCACTCCACATATGTCTCAGGGGGTCCTCTATTCACAGTTCCTGAGACAGAAAACAACTCAGATAGGAATACTGCGGAACTACAACTCTCAAGGCTGGCAGAGTATATTCAACAACGCAAGTCAATGAACAACTTGAAAGAGCCAAACGGATGACCCAAGATACCTTAAGGACTACACCAGACCTAATTTTTTCCACAGGCTGGAGTAATACAAACATGGAGGTAAAAAAAGTACTTATGAACCGATGGGAAATTATTAATGCTGACCACAATCTACCTTTTTGCAGACCAAAAACCATTAGTGGCATTTAGGAGAGGACGCAATTTGAGCTATCTATTAGTAGTAAAGGATATAATAGAACCCACCAGAAAGGGAACCACCTGGCTGAACAGACCCTTGAAAAAAGGTTGCTTCAAATGCACTGGTTGTTTGACCTGCAGTGGGATGCTACAAGGCTCCCACTTCACACACCCTAGGACAGGTGCCAGGTTCTACATAGACCATTGAGTCACCTGCACCACGGACCACGTGGTCTACATGGCTTAGTGCCCCTGTGGATTATATTATGTAGGCGAAGCGGCCACCACTTATAGGGAACGAATGAATAATCACAGGAGTGCCATAAGCAGTGCCTTATCCTCAGGAAAAGCAGACCAGCCAGTAGCAAGGCATTGGCTACGATCGAGACATATTTTACCACAATTCCGCCATATGATTATAGACCACATACCAGTACCTCGCAGAGTTGGGGGATAGGGACCTGATGCTGATACAAAGGGAATCAAGATGGATTTTCAAGCTGGATACCTTAGTCCCTCAGGGGTTAAATGAGACACTCCCAATGTCTCCATTTGATTAATAGGCGGATGAGCCTGAAGGCTTTGAACCCTAGATAATGTACTTACCTAAAACTGCCTGTTGCATACGATATTGCCATTGAATACTAACAAGACATTAAATGAAGGACCCTGATGATCCTGAATCCTAGACAGTGGGTTTATGTGATATTACTGTTGTGTACTATCGGACACTAAATCAAGGACTGCTCAAGTACGATATATTCAGTGCTACTGTATGTTAAAATCTTGTTGAACAAAATTTTGACATAATGACATTAAAGGACACAATGTTGCTGAGGTTTTTCTGTGCCTTGTCTTTAGGAACTATTTAACCTGGGAGTAATTAAGGATGGCAAAGAAGGGAGAATGCTCCATAACTGTCGTGCATACCAGCATGCCCAGGGAATGTATAACGGCTCGAACTCCCGATACCTGTAAGTGTACTGCTATATGGAGGGGTAGTATGTACTGGATACTTTTTTAAATTTGAATATCAATAAATTAATTTTGTTTTTACTCTAAGAGGCCTTGGGACTTATATCGTTTTTGATATAAACCTTTCTGTAATTGATTGCCTTTGGAACTGGGGCGGGTCCCTTCGGCCTGGCTAAATAATTATATGGACTCCCGACTCCTGAATTGATATACTGCTATACCGTGACCTACATGTGGTGTATTCCCGAGAGGTGATACCGATACCCAATATGAGATAAACTGGTATTGGGATAATCTCTGGTATGCATACGCACACTGAAGTGAAGGGATGCTAGTGGCTAATCAGTCTCCGAGCAGGAGGCTATACTCAGGGGACGGATTGAACCGCTGTAAGTCCTACAGCCAGTTTACCAAGGCAACGGAGGCAGAGCCTTGGCAGTACTATCACGGGCAGCAGAAGAGCCTGGGAATAAGTGGTGACTTATGATCTACCGAAAGAAAGGGGTAATACGACAATCCTCACTGATCATGCTTCGTGCCACTGGGGCTACAAGAGTATCGTGAGCAAGATCCTTACGACTCCCGGAGTAAGTGTTTTCATCCAGACCTCTCCCTGACAGCGTTTGGGGGTAAAGTGTCACACATAGCGATACACTAATCTTTCACTTAAACATTTGGCACTTTTGAATAACTTAAGACAATGCACGGTTTACATTTTATTTACTGATGTTTACACTTGAAATACTTACAAATAAGTAATTTGCATATAGCAGAGATTAACCAACATTGAAATTATGTTGGCAGTACACAGTGGTTTGTTGACACCCACTGATGACGTCATACATACCTATTGGCGCAATTTTTCCTTTAAATAGATTTCACAGATGTGTAGTGTTCAGCTTCCTGAAGACGGCCCAAGTGATGGTGCCGAAACGTTGAAATAAACACAAATTCTTTTTTTCACACTTTAAAGTCCTTGGAGTGCGTTTTTTTGGTATGTCTATAATAATTTTTACAAGCACCTACGCAGTTGTGGCAGTGGTTGTGAGTGCACCAGACAGGACTGAATATATATATATATTATATATTTATATTTATATATATATATATATATATATATATATAGTGCCTGTAAGTCACTGTAAGTCACCCACCCACTTAAAATGTTAGATAGGCTTATTCACTAAAATGCGAAGTTGCGTCTCAGCAACCAAACGCTTTGCTTACGTTAATTTGTCAGTGCGAGCATTTCATAGCGAACTTTTGCTCCTTTCTGCCTAGCGAAACTTCGAAATGTTTATTGTATGTATATCTAAATTTTCTTGAAATTATATATACAGATATGGGACATGTTATGCAGAATGCTTGGGACTTGGGGCTTTCTGGAAAAGAGATCTTTCTGTAATTTAGGTCTTCATGCCTTAAGTCTACATCATTTGTTGGCTGGAATTCTAAAGGGGTCCTCCAGCCAAAAACTGGATGGATTGTGTAATAGTTACAACTTTTAAAGACAATCCTGCTTTAAAATATGAAAATATGAAAATATTTTTATAATTTTAATAACTTTTTTGGCATACAGGATATGATGTCACTGACACACGATTAAGGATGATGTAGCTTAATTTTGTCAGTACACCAGGTCTAAGCTGGCGAAGTTCTGTAAAATTCGCATATTAGTGGAGTACACTGAACGAAAATGCGCCTGGCGTGAAACTGCGCTAGCAACGGTCTCTTTCGGTCATGTTATTGTATTATTTTAATGTACAGAATGCTCGGGACCTGGGGTTTTCTGGAAAATGGATCTTTCCTTAATTTGGATCTTCATACCTTAAGTCTACTAGAAAATCATGTAAACATTAAATAAACCCATAGTCTGATTTAGCTTCCAATAAGGATTAATTATATCTTAGTTGGGATCAAGTACAAGGAAAAGGAAAAGGAAATCACTTTAAAAATTTGGATTATTTGGATAAAATGAAGTCTATGGGAGACGGCCTTTCTGAAATTCGGAGCATTCTGTATAACGGGTTTCCTGATAACGGAGTCCATACCTGTATTTTTATATGTAATTGCAACTGAAATAATTGTTTAGCCCTATTTGTTTTCTAGGTCTGAGTCTTAAAAAAACGTAACAGAGTTCCTCTAGGTCTTTTAATCAGTTTAAATCCACTTGCTTGGTACATTTTTTATCAGGGGGTAGGAATGCATAGAATATCAATATAAATACATACATACAGTAACTATACAAAAAAATACCTTAGCTGGATGCAGATTGCAGGTAAAAACATTCACAAAACAATACAGCACTCCTCAATTTATGAAAAACTGCATGTATGGGGGGAAACAAAAACTGCATGTGACCTTCCTCAGGGAAATTAATTTCCTTGGACCTGAAGGATTTATTGTCGTGGTATGAATATTATGCTCGTAACCTCATCGCACACTTCCCTAGTAATTTAAAATAGTTGTGAGCACAACTTTCCCTTTTACTATAGTTTATGTAGGAGCATTGTGCAGTGTCTATAGCTGGACCTGAACTTCCACATGCCTCCATTTATCAGAACTGTCAGTAGTGACTGCACATTTGAATTCATAAGTACACAGTCCTAAAAGCAGGTAGAAAAGCTAGTTATGGATGCTTGCATGGCACTGCCAAATATGCCTCCCTGAACTTGCTTACCCATCTAAGAAAGCCTGAATTGACAAGATGGCAGTGTGAAAGGCTCTGCCACTGCAGGCCTCCCTAGAACACTAGCAGTACATGTGGCAGCCCTTAAAACTGGATTGATTCCTTTAAAAAACACAATGTATGCACTACTACAGGGCTATTTAGCGATAACAATGTTCAATACACATAGGGCTAACCATTACTTCTTAACATTCAAGCATCAGAGCTCTAAATCACAATTATAGATCTGAAGGACTGCAATTTTACAGATATGAGACCTGTTATCCATAATACCTGGGACCTGGTGTATTCCTGATAATGGATCTTTCCATAATTTGGACCTTCATACCTTAAATCTACTAGAATATCATGCAAACATTGTTTTATTATTACAGAGAAAAAGGAAATAATTTTTACAAGTTAATTATTTAGATAAAATGGAATCTGTGGGAGACTGCCTTTCCATAATTCTGAGCTTTGTGGATAGCGGGTCCCGTACCTGGGAATACAATCCTGCATACAAAGGATTCCCCATCGCTGAAATCCCTGCTATGACAGACAAATTCCCCTAAACCTGGCATGTACAGAAGCCACAACCTCAAGCCACGATACAAGAAATGATATCACCACTACATTAATAATACAGTTTCTTAAAGGAATACTGTCATGGGAAAATGAATCAGTTAATAATGCTGATCCAGCAGAATTTTGCACTGAAATCCATTTCTCAAAAGAGCAAACAGATTTTTTTATATTCTATTTTGAAATCTGACATGGGGCTAGACATATTGTCAATTTCCCAGCTGCCCTAAGTCATGTGACTTGTGCTCTGATAAACTTCAATCACTCTTTACTGCTGTACTGCAAGTTGGAGTGATATCACCCCCCCCACCAGCAGCCAAACAACAGAACAATGGGAAGGTAACCAGATAGCAGCTCCCTAACACAAGATAACAGCTGCCTGGTAGATCTAAGAACAACACTCAATAGTAAAAACCCATGTCCCACTGAGACACATTCAGTTACATTGAGAAGGAAAAACAGCAGCCTGCCAGAAAGCATTTCTCTCCTAAAGTGCAGGCACAAGTCACATGACAGGGACAGCTGGGAAATTGACAAAATGTCTAGCCCCATGTCCGATTTCAAAATTGAATATAAAAAAATCTGTTTGCTCTTTTGAGAAATGGATTTCAGTGCAGAAGTCTGCTGGAGTAGCACTATTAACTGGTGTGTTTTGAAAAAAACATGTTTTCCGATGACAGGATCCCTTTAAGTATGGACCACGACATGAAACAACTGGTCAGCTTTCCCACACAAAAGAACAGGTAACTCTTGCAATGTTAAATTTTCACATTAATATACCCATTGTACTCCAGCTAAATCACGATTTTCATTAAAAGGACCACCCAGAGAATGGACCTAAATTATATTTACTGTACATGTGGGATAGCACTCCCTCGGAGACTAAAGATTAACTAAAGTTAACATAAAGTTAAACTGACAGCTTCTAAGTTAAAGTATATTTTGGATGTTAAGTTAAAATAACCATTTCCTTTCCACACCATATAACTCATCTCAGAGAAAACCTCATTATTCACATTAATCCCTGACACTATTGAAATATAAAATCTTCCCTGCCAAAGGTGCACAAATACAAAAACAACATACATTGGTGACATTCACACTAATGCCATTAGCTATCAACCAAATAACTGTTATTTTTGGACTGTGTAATAAAACCAAATGTCCATGACACCAGGAGAAAACCCACTCAATCACACTTTTGTGGCCTGCAACCAAAAGTAATAGGAACTGGTAATGTTCATCATATCTATTGCACACAAATACGGGGTAGGGTCCTGTAGCCTTTTGTTTCCTTGACACTGTGCAATTAACTGTATTGTAATTATATTTTTTATATTTATGTGAATTGTATTTCTAATAATGCACTTATTGTTACTTTTTATTCCAATGACCCCTTGTTTGTTACTACTAATTTATTGTTTTGCTGTACAGTGCTTTGCCCTTCGAGGAGCGCTTTACAAATAAAAATATACATACATACATACACATTACCTGTGTGACATTTACTGCTGACAGGGGGAATCACACACAGTCTTTAGAGTGTAATATTTAATCACTGTTAATGCCAAGCAAAGTTCTGTTTTGGGTTGAGTACCCCTGTATTACTCAGAAAGTGATTGGGTTTGTGGCAGAAAGACTTAATTTTCTGACCATATAAACGGTCTGTGAGTACCTTGCATGGGTACCCAGACCAATCACAGGCCTGCATTCCCCCCACCTCCCTGAAGTTAAAAGTTCCTGACCTGGTTGATCCACCTCTGGAATGACATCAGCTCTGTCTACTGGTGATGTCACTTCACGTTTGTATGGGTCAGGTTAATGTTTTGGGTAGCGTGGGCATCTGCAGGTAGCGGGGACAGGGTGCTTGATATCGATTCTGGGTCAGCTTGTGAGTTATTGTGTCTGGGTTGGGCACAGATCTGGACCCGTGCAAGACTCCAGGTGCATAAGAAACCATGGATCAGTTCTGCTCAGAATCTACTTCTGCAATATCTAATAGCATATTGCATTTAGCAAGATTTCAGGCTATCCAAGTTTTTTGGTTTTTTAACAGCAGATTATCATCAGAGGGGTTTTTGTTTACCAAACAAAGGTTTTACAGGGTAAAAAAAAAATAGGATCAGAGGAATGCCATCACACACTAGATTTTCTGAATTGATAGTTTCCAGTTGTAATATATTTGATACATACTGTACATCACAACATTTGTAAAATAGAAAGCGGGACAAAAACATTTCCCAATTTTTTGGACCATGCCCATTTTATGGCCACACCCCCTAAATACCACATCCTTTTTAAAATTTGGCAGGTTATCGAACACATTTCTGGATGTTTTAGGGTCAGGTTTTATGTGTTAATACAGTTTTGTGGCCTGCAGCCAAAAGTAATAAGAACTGGTAATGTTCATCATATCTATTGCACATAAATACGGGGTAGGGTCCTCTAGCCTTTTGTTTCCTTGACACTGAGCACTTAATCTGTATAGTAATTATATTTTTTTATATTTATGTGAATTGTATTTCTAATAATGCACTTATTTTTACTTTTTATTCGAATGACTCCTTTAAGCTGCAAGTCACAGTTTCCCCAAGAGACCTGCTTATCTTAAATAGTTACAATTGTTTCTTTGCTTATCAAAAATTGTTACAAATGTATCTAAGTGCACTTTCCATTCTAGGCTTTCTGCCAAAAGCCTTAGTTTTAGAAACTTTGTATCTTTTTATGGCTGTTCAGTACAGGAGGTCAAAAAGAAAGTTGGGACCTTTCAGTAACAATCTGGGACTTTGTGTTGAGCTTACAAAAATTGGAAAGTTGGAAGGTATGTTGATGGTACCTGCACCAGAAATCTGCCAACCAAGTATATCTATAAGCAACAGTGTATTAAATGTTAATGAGGCTTTTAGATAAAGGATAATTGATCCTGCTTTGTCTTGCGGCATTTTGCTTTTGATTTATTATTGTTTATTTCGAATTTCTGGCATAAAGGAAGATAGGACGTATATTTCTTGCAAGCCAAGAAACATTAACACAAGCCATGTTTTTAATATCTGGCTCTTCCACACTGCATTTTGCTAGCTTGTAGTTAAGTTCTCCTTTCCTGGCTTTGAACTCTCTGGCTGTCATATACAGCATTAATGCAGTCTAACACCAGTGTATAGGTAGATTGAAGTATTCTACATACTGTTTTTTATTCATTGCTCACTTTACTTCATTAATAGTTATGAGCAAACTTTTTTAGGCAGGTTTGGATTTGCGGCAAAATTCCCAAACAAGGGGACCTAGGTACACAGGAAGCCTCTGAGGAAGTGTATTGCAAACACGAAATGCCTTAGGCACTGCCTAGGAATCTTAAATGTAAGACTCACTTCTTATAAAATCTAAAATTCCCAAACAAGCATTAGAATTTTTTTGCATTAAAAACAAAGTGATAGCTACCCCTTACCTTTACTGGCCTTGATTTCTGCTTCCTTGGTGCCCTGCCCTAATAGCTACCTTGTACTGTTCTACTTCTTGTTCATGTCACAAGTCCAGTTTTTCATCAGTTTTCTTTTACCAGCCCTGTTTTACTTTTACCTTTCTTTAGCCCAGTACCTGATCCTTTCTGACGGTTCTTCAATTTCTAGAAACTGGAGGGGTTTTTTGTTTTTTTTTTAACCTTGCCTGCCTCATGGTTACGGTATCCACTGCTTATTACTACTCTTTAGCCTGACAGAATGCTCAAATCAGAAGAGTTATAGTGCGTCGCACCATCCATACACCGTGATAAAAATATGGTTAGAGAAAGTTGAATATGTATTAGTATATACAAAAATGAATAAGTGATCATCAGAAGTTCATTGTATATCAGTTACAATAAATACAATTAAATTCATCATGTGTGTGCCTCATTGAGCATTGAGCATTTTATAATGCTCAATGCTTGTAATTTCTTTGGTTAGTTAAATATAAAGTGCATAAAGTGAGTAAAGTGCCTTGTATAATTCATCTAAATAGCTCCTTAAAAAATTCATCTTCAGCAGCAGTCATGTGCTATTAATTTTTTCTAATAAACAAGATCCCTTCTGTGATTAAAACATAACATTTAATTCATCAATTATCATAGGTTAAAAACAATAAAAATTAATGATGTATTGATCTGGTTTTAGTGGCAAGGGATCTTGTTTATTAGAAAAAATTAATAAATTGATCCTCCCAGATCAACATCAGGCCAAACAACCCTCCTGATCATCAACTTTTTTACCCAGGGTATATACGGAGGTGATGAGAGAAATGTTATCTTGGTTTGGTTAATAAAGGTTAGAGCCAATACCTATAAAATATCATACCACCATTAACAATAAGTCAAGCAAATCTGACCGATATGCCAAAGGAATTGTGACGCTACCACTTTGTCCTCTCAGAGGCACCTAAGTGAGTTGTGACCTAATCCCTATTGCTAGTTCCAAGGCAATCGCAGACAGCTTGTGTATAACTGTATAACTGTAAGCGGTGGTTATTAAATTTGCATCTTTCAAATTGATGCTTTCTATTTCTACTTCAAACCATCGCATCTCCCATCTTGTTAGTTTACCTGCCTCCCCCGGCTGCCTCCAGAAGCAGAAAAAAGTTAGTGATAAGAGCTCTGTGCTCTGCGTTTCGCCCGTGAAGGCTTTGACAATTTTATAACTGATGAATTAAATGTTATGTTTTAATTGCTCTATAGCACAGGACTGCTGCTAAAGATGAATTTTTAAGGAGCTATTTAGATGAATTATACAAGGCACTTTACTCACTTTATGCACTTTATATTTAACCAACCAATGAAATTACAAGCATTGATCATTATATCAATGAGGCACACACATGATGAATTTAATTGTATTTATTGTAACTGATACACAATGAACTTCTTAAGATCACTAATTAATTTTTGTATTTACTAATACATATTCAACTTTCTCTAACCATATTTTTTTCACAGTGTATGGATGGTGTGACGCACTATAACTCTTCTGCTCTATTTTTGGATACATTTGATAATGGTGTTGTCTGCACTTCCATTACTAGTTGATATCTTTTTTTCATAAATTGGCAGTGATGGCCTGCTAGGAGGTGCGGATAAACAATTATTGAAACATATCCCATAGACTCCATTTCATTAAAACAATTCAAAATTTTAAAAAATCTTTTCCTTTTTGCTGTAATACTAAAACAGTACCTTGTACTTGATCCCAGCTAAGACATAATTAATCCTTCATGAAGGCAAAACAGTCTAATACAATTGATGTTTCAATGATTTTTTTTAGTAGACAATGTATGGAGATCCAAATTATGAAAAGACCGCTTATGCAGAATACCCCAGGTCCCAAGCATTCTGGATAACTGGTCCTGTTTTCTGCTTATAATTATGACCACCCAGTCTAATTAACGCTTTTTATACTACTCACCAAACACTTCCTATACCCTTGCCTGTCCTTGAAGAAACACGTTATTTCTTCTCTTACGACATGCATTTCTACTCCTCCATTCCTCCCCAGTTCATTGCCCCACTCTCCCAATTAGATGTTTTCCTAGTTTATCAATTACCAGTCCTGCTCTGTGTCCATTCTCCCCTTACTGCTATATTATCTCTGTTCAAAGCTAGTGATGGGCGAATTTATTCGGCAGGTGCGAATTCGCTGGGAATTTGCGCGATTCGCCGCCCGCGAAAATATTCGCAAAACGCCCGCGAAAATTCGCCCATCACTATTCAAGGCAGCATTAATTATTTTTTTTAGCAAAAATACAGCTCATTGAAGTATCAGATGCATGTTGAAAAATCCATTTGGCCAAAGGTATAATTGTTATGTTTTGGTAGCCGAGGTTGAGTAGAGTATAAAAGTCAGGGCCGCATTTACATAGTGGGCGCCCCTAGGCCCACTGCCGTTCGTTGCCCCTGTCCCCTCCCCTTTAATCGTACACATTTTCATCATCTGGACCGGAGCAATGGGGATTGGCGCACAGGAAATTTTAAAAATTATTGTACCTCCAGCGCATCCCCAGTGTTTTTGAACCAATATGGGTGTGGTTGGGCAGCGTGCCTCCCCCTAAAATCCTGCCACCCTAGCCCTGGGCCTAGGTGGCCTTTCCACAAATCCGGGCCTGATAAAAGTGCTTTATTAGCAGGCCCATGCAGCCATTACACAACAGTAAGCAACTCTATAGAAAGTATGCACAGTATAAGTCTTGAGCACAATGACATCTACAGGCTATTTTTATAAACACCACAATAATCATAGTATGTATAGTAATTCTACAGCAGTCCAAAATTGAATGCAAAATAGTAGAAGTTTATTAAGAGCCACAGGCAATGTTTCAGGCTCTCTTTAGCCTGTGGCACTTAATAAAATTCCACTTTATTGATGGAAAAAAGCTACCACATCAGCACCACTATGCTCTCTTGTTCATTCTCTGTGCATTCATTACTTGCATTCTTATTGTATCCTTCCTCTGTGCAGGTATTCAAGCAGTTCTCCAAGGTTTCTCCAAGGTCTTGCTAAATTTTCCTTATCAGCTGCAGATGTACAAATTGTAAATGGTCTACTGTGAATCTGGAATAAAATTGTCAGTTTTAAAGTGGTTTCCCTGCACATTGGGTGAATATTCAGTGCATCAGTAATTGCATTATTCATTCTGATTAAAAGGTTGCAGAGAGGCAAACAAGGGCAGATTAATGCACAGGCCTAAGAACCCATTGTGATTAGGGGCCCATCAAAAACTAAACCATAATAATCATGACAGTATCTCTTTAAGGATGTTTGTTGGGCAACCATACCTGTGTTTGCTATAGAACATTTGCCCAGCAATCTAAGTACATCAGGGATATTAAGGAGCAGAATTATCAACGTTTTTTTTGAATTTTGAAGTTATGTGATTTTTTTTAACTGTAGTAAATTTGAATTTACTCACAACTCGAATAGGAGGTTATTTATGAAAAAAGTCTAATATTCAGATAGGAACGAATATTCAAATCAAATTCAAATCAAGTTTTCCTCCGAAAAAAACTTGAATGTCAGGAAGCAATTAACATATTCAAATGGTTTGAGGACCTCTGCCATTGACTTGGTAATGAACTCGGCAGCTTTTAGGTGGCCTGTTTCCAGGGTCGAAGTATGATAAATATCAAATTTTAGTTTAGTTTTTAGTTAGATCTTTTAATAAATGTCATGACATTCATAGTTTTAAAGAAAGTGAGTTTAAAAAAATCTCTAAAACTGCTAAAATGTAACCTTAATAAATAGGTCGCTACTTGATTATTCTTTCCTGTTTATATATATTTAGTTCCTGTTCACACAGAAGGACACCTATCAGATTTATCTAAAAAAAGGTGTCCAACTAACAGTAAATAACCATTTAATGCTAAATTTTAATTTTGTTTCAATGTACTTGGTGTTTTTTAACATGCATGCTCTTCATGGAGTTCTACAGTACCTATAACTGCCTCTCATTGGCTTGATTGAAGTATAACTTGTTCTCTTGCGGCATTGCTTCACTTGGAGCTTTTAGTTCATTCACCAGCAGTCTGCTTGTTAGAATCCTGTCTTGTTCTGTTACATTCTGTTCTTATGACACCATTGAAGCATCAACAGGAAAAAGCACAATCCAGCAAATGTGCTTTCTGTGCTGTTTCAGAAAAAGACAGGATGGCAACTATCCCTGCCATTAAACTCTCTCTCATATGCTACCCATCAAAACACAGAGTTACAGAGCATTGTTGAATACCAAGTTTGGAGAATATTCCTGCTTAGGGTGTAATTGTTTCTAAACAAAGACAATTTTTTGAAGGATCTTGAACATACTCGGAGGATGTTAGACATATTCTGACTTTCTATTTCATAGTGAAAAAATAAAGATTTTACATAATCACATTTAAAGGACTTAAAATGTACTTAGTAAAACACATGCATTCCAAATAAAGAGCAAAATATAGGCTTGCAGATATTTTAATAAGCACAGATTATTACAATAATACAACTTATTTTAAACCGTATTGCAACACAATAAATTTGCATAATACTTTTTAAATATTTGAAAAAGTTTTTGTAATTTAGTAATTTATTGCCTAAGGGGCAGATTTACATAGGGTCGAATATCGAGGGTTAATTAACCCTCGATATTCGACTGCTGAATGTAAATCCTTCGACTTCGAATATCGAAATCGAAGGATTTAGTGCATTTCCTACGAACGAACGAACGATTAAATCCTTTGAATTGAACCATTCGAAGGATTTTAATCCATCGATTAAAGGATTTTCCTTCGATCAGAAAATTGTTAGGAAGCCTAACACACACCCCTCCCTACTTTCATACAAATTCTATATACCATACCTATATTAACTATAGAGTTTAGTATCACAATAGCCTTTGATATTATGTCTGTCAAAAAAATCATCCAAGCCATTCTTAAAGGCATTAACTGAATCAGCCATCACTACATCACCCGGCAGTGCATTCCACAACCTCACTGTCCTGACTGTGAAGAACCCCCTACGTTGCTTCAAATGAAAGTTCTTTTCTTCTAGTCTAAAGGGGTGGCCTCTGGTACGGTGATCCACTTTATGGGTAAAAAGGTCCCCTGCTATTTGTCTATAATGTCCTCTAATGTACTTGTAAAGTGTAATCATGTCCCTTCGCAAGCGCCTTTTTTCCAGAGAAAACAACCCCAAACTTGACAGTCTCCCCTCATAATTTAAGTCTTCCATCCCTCTAACCAATTTAGTTGCACTTAGTCTCTGCACTCTCTCCAGCTCATTTATATACCTCTTAAGGACTGGTGTCCAAAACTGCACTGCATACTCCAGATGAGGCCTTATTGATCAGTTAAGTAGAGTGACTTAATCATTCAATCATGAGTTTTAAAATACATAGCTGTGATGCTCTGACATTCGAACAGGCAACGGCTAATTGTCCCTATATTTTGTACCTTGAACCTTGCAATGAGTAAACCACCTAAAGATCTCAGGTGTAGCCACACACATCTGTAGCTTATGCCATGTTACACACTAAGGAATTCTGCCGATATTTTGAATGATCACAGCAACCTAAATAAATTCAGGACTGACATAAATATAGGATTTAATACTCAGACTTCTATCCACAAATATAAACAGCTTTAGAAGGAGGGAATGTACTTTGAGTGGGGCAGGAAAGGCGAGGGGCCTATTCTTCAAAATTTTCAGGACCTGCATAAAGTCTATTTCTGTAATTTGGATCTCCACACTTTATGTCTGTTACAAAATTATTTAAACATTAAATAAAACAAATAGGATTGTTAGTTTTCCCTAAGGATTAAAAGAGAAGGACAGCTACTAATGCAGTTTCTTCCCAATAGATTAGCCCCAACAGTGCAAGCTAGAATGTAAGTACCCAGTGTAAATATGAGTGGGTTTGCTGGTATTACTCAGTGTGTGTCTTGTCACATGTATGTGGTGTTGGAGCAGCAGTTCCATGCAGTATTTACATGTGAGAGATGTCGGTGGGTTTTTATCTTGTAATCTGAGCTGCAGACTCTAAGGGGTGAACTTGCAGCACTGAGAGCATCGGCAAACGAGGGGAATGACAGGAGGCTCGCAGAGCAACCACTGGCAGGGGCTAGTGGAGTGGGGGGAGGAGAAGGGGCAGTGGAGGCTAATGAGGGAGGAAGGTGTGTGACAGTCAAGAGGGGAAGTAGGGGACAGAAGAGTAGGGGGGTTGGTCCACAGTTTGTCCAAAACAGCAAATTCGCTGTTTTGGCTGAAGATGCTGGGGAGGAAAACTCCGAACTGGCGTGTATGGAGCAGGCTGACTCTCGGAGCACCCCGGGAGGCAGTGGCTCTAATACGGGTGGTGGGGGGAGTGCAAGGAAGGAAAGGCAGTTTCTAGTTATAGGGGATTCAATTATTAGAAAGGTGGATAGGGTAATCTGTCGCAAGGCCCCTACATGCCAAACAGTCTGCTGCTTGCCTGGTGCTAGGGTTCGGCATGTGGTGGAACGAGTGGACAGATTATTGGGAGGGGCTGGGGAAGACCCAGCGGTCTTGGTACACATAGGTACCAATGACAAAGTTAGAGGAGGTGGTGAAGTTCTCAAAAATGATTTTAAAAAACTAGGTGCAAAGCTGAGGACGAGGACTTCCAAGGTAATTTTCTCAGAGATATTACCTGAGCCACGAGCAACACTAAGGAGACAGCGGGAGCATAGGGAGATTAATGCGTGGCTGAAAGATTGGTGTAGGGAGGAGGGTTTTGGGTTTTTGGAGAACTGGGCTGATTTTTCAGTCGGCTACAGGCTCTTTGCTAGGGATGGGCTGCACCTCAATGATGATGGGGCAGCTGTTTTGGGAGAAAAGATGGCTAGAGGGTTGGAGGAGATTTTAAACTAGGTGTGGGGGGGAGGGTTCAGTAAACGATTCAGTGGAAGACAGGTTAGATGAGATAGTGGGCAAAGAAAGGGACAAGGGGGGAGGAGATTTGCCTGGGGATACTGTTAAGGATAGGAAGGACCACATGTCATATGTTCAATATGGTACCAGTATTAAATGTATGTTTACAAATGCAAGAAGTCTGACTGGTTAAATGGGAGAGCTGGAGCTGCTGGTGTTGGAAGGAAAATATGATGTGATTGGTGTGGCCGAAACATGGCTGAATGAGTCGCATGACTGGGCAGTAAATATCAGTGGCTATACTTTGTTTCGGAGGGACAGAGGCAATAGAAAAGGAGGAGGGGTATGTCTGTATGTTAGGCAGGATTTAAAAGCTCATATAAAGGAGGAGGTTATGTTAGAAAATGGGGGGGCAGAAGTCGTATGGGTGGAGTTCTTCCCCAATTGTAAAGAATCCAGCAAATTAATTGTAGGAGTATCGTATGCTATAGACCCCCTAATGTAAGTGAGACAAAGCTCCTAATGCAAATAGAAAAGGCTGCTAGTTTAGGTAAAGTAATGATAATGAGGGATTTTAATTACCCAGATATTGACTGGAGCAACGGTACTGCTAGATCAGTTAATGGGAACAAGTTTATAAACTTATTGCACGACAATTTTTTAGCACAGGTTGTTGAGGAGCCTACGAGAAAAAATGCTATTCTTGATTTAGTGATCTCAAATGACCCAGAACTTATAGCAAATGTGCAAGTCATTGAACCCCTGGGTAATAGTAACCATAATGTTATATCTTTTAATGTCTGGTGCAAAAAACAAAAATATACTGGGGCAACAAAAACCATGAATTTTGGAAAAGCTAATTTTAGTGCCTTGAGGGCTGCCCTACAGAGCATTGATTGGGGCATTAGGTTTTCAGCTAAAAACACAGAACAGAAATGGTTGTCCTTTAAAATGATATTAAATCATTACTGTTCTCAATTTATTCCCTTAAGGACTAAACGTAGAAGCTCTAAGAATCATCCTGTGTGGCTTAATACAGAAGTAAAGAAGTTAATGGGAGCAGAACAGAACAGAAGCTGCATTTAATGAATACAAACACTGTAATAAATGTTGTAAATCAGCAATCCAGAAGGCTAAGAAAAGAAATGAAGAGTTAATTGCGGTGGAGGTGAAAACTAACCCTAAAAAGTTTTTTAAATATATTAGTAGTAAAAAGATGCAGGTTGAGAGTGTTGCTCCATTAAATAATGGTACCAGTATGGTTGTAACAGATACAGATAAGGCAAATGTGTTAAATCAGTTCTTTTCTTCAGTGTATACAATAGAGGAGTCTGGGTTCACAGGCTCACTTAATAACTGCACGAATGGTTCAGCTCAATATAGTCAGTGGCTGACTCAGGATATGATTCAAAAAGCTTTAATACAAATGAATGTAAACAAGGCTCCAGGGCCTGATGGCATACACCCCCGGGTTCTAAGAGTGCTTAGTTCAGTTTTAGACCAGCCCTTATTTCTGATTTTCTCAGATTCACTGTCATCTGGTATGGTGCCTATGGATTGGAGAAAAGCTGATGTTATTCCAATATTTAAAAAGGGATTACGATCTCAGCCTGGTAATTATAGGCCAGTAAACTTGACATCTGTGGTGGGCAAATTATTTGAAGGCTTGTTAAGGGATCACATTCAAAATTTTGTCCTAATGAATGGCATTATGAGCAACAATCAGCATGGCTTTATGAAGGATAGGTCATGTCAGACGAATTTGATTGCATTTTATGATGTGGTAAGTAAGATTCTGGACAGTGGGGGGGCAGTAGATGTGATCTATTTGGATTTTGCCAAAGCGTTTGATACTGTGCCCCACAAACGACTGCTTTCTAAACTAAGGTCTGTTGGGCTTAATGAAGTCGTTTGCACATGGATAGGAAACTGGCTACAGGATCGGGTACAGAGGGTGGTTGTTAATGGGACATTCTCTACTTGGAGTAATGACTTAGGGGAGGGTGTTGTAAGTAATGTATCAGTGTTTGCAGATGACACAAAATTATCCAGCTCAATTAATTCCATCCAGGATGTGGCTTCCTTGCAACATAATCTTGACAAACTGGCAATCTGGGCAGCTAAGTGGCAAATGAGATTCAATGTTGATAAATGTAAAGTCATGCACCTGGGATGTAAAAATATTAAAGCCACTTATACCCTTAATGGGACTGCACTAGGCAAATCCATTATGGAAAAGGACCTCGGAGTCCTTGTAGATGATAAACTTGGCTGTAGCAAGCAATGCCAGTCAGCAGCATCAAGAGCAAATAAGGTTGTATTAAAAGGGGCATAGAGTAAAGTCAATTCTTCCACTGTATAGAGCACTTGTAAGGCCCCATCTAGAATATGCCAAACAGTTTTGGTCTCCATCACTCAAACAGGACATTATTGTATTAGAGAGGGTACAGAGAAGGGCAACTAAGCTGGTAAAAGGTATTGAAAATCTTAGCTATGAGGAAAGACTGGCCAAATTGGGGATGTTCACGCTGGAGAAGAGGCACTTAAGGGGAAATATATTAACTATGTATAAATATATAAGGAGATCATATAATAATCTCTCTAATGCTTTATTTACCAGTAGGTCTTTCCAGCTGACACGAGGTCACCCATTCCGAATAAAAGAAAAGAGGTTCTGCCTAAATATTCGGAAGGGGTTTTTTACAGTGAGAGCTGTGAAGATGTGGAATACTCTCCCTGAATCAGTTGAACAGGCTGATACATTAGATAGCTTTAAGAAGAGGTTGCTTTTTTTTTCTGGATTGCCTTTTAGCAAGTGAGAGAATACAGGGTTATGGGAGATAGCTCATAGTAGTTGATCCAGGGACTAGTCCATTGCCATTTTGGAGTCAGGAAGGATTTTTTCCCCCTCTGAAGCAAATTGGAAAGGCTTCAGATGGGGGTTTTTTTTTGCCTTTCTCTGGATCAAGTATCAGTTAGGCAGATTAAAAAAGAAAAGAAAAAAAAAAGGTTGAATTTGATGGACGTGTGTCTTTTTTCAACCTTACTTACTATGTTACTATGTAATATGGGAGAGATTAGAGGAACTCATATATAACAGTATTACCAAAAGAAGGAAAAGATGACAAACTACTACAACCTTAGACAGTAGCCCTCCATCAAAATAAACCTCAGTATGGACGCAGAAAATGCATTTGACCAGATAAATTGGGACTATATGCTAAATTTGCTGAAACCCATAAAGGGCGCAATTACCTAAGCTCATAATGCCATTTCAAACACATGTTTTTTCCCCACAATACAGTGTTTCTCTCAGACTTTCAGCATCCTTGCAGATGCAACAAAATTATTCAGTTAGGGCAATTGTGTTGCATCTACCACAATTGTGGGTTGCCAAAATATATGAAACTACTGTGTTTGTTACAAATATGGCACAATTTGCCAAAAATTGACATTTTTATTGTATCCCCCTCAGCTTTAGATAATTTAAGGTACATTATGTGGCTATGCCCCAAAATAACAAATTTGTGGAAAGAGGTTTGTGACCACACAAAATCTGTTCTGAACACTCAGAGGCACATTTATTAAAGTTCGAATTTTGAAAATAAAAGTTATTTTAAACTCTATTAAATTTGATTATATTTGAAATTCGAATGGGGGGTTATTCATTAAAAAATTTGAATATGTAAAAGTCAAACGAATAGTCCCGACCTGAAAACTCCAATTGAATTAGTTTAGACTAAACTTGATTTGAGTTTTTTCTCCGAAAGAAACTTGAATGTCAGGAAGGCTACTAACTAGGGATGCACCGAATCCACTTTTTTGGATTTGGCCGAACCCCCGAATCCTTCGTGAAAGATTCGGCGAATACCGAACCAAATCCGAACCCTGATTTGCATATGTAAATTAGGGGTGGAAAGGGGAAAGCATTTTTTACTTCCTTGTTTTGTGACAAAAAGTCTCGCAATTTCCCTCCCGCCCCTAATTTGCATATGCAAATTAGGATTCGGATTCGGTTCAGCCGGGCAGAAGGATTCGGCCGAATCCGAATCCTTCTGAAAAAGGCCAAACTCTGGCCGAATACTGAACCGAATCCTGGATTCGGTGCATCCCTACTACTAACAGCATCACTCAACCTTTCCCATTGACTTATACATGAACTCGGCAGGTTTTAGGTGGCAAATAGTTGAATTTAAATTTTTAAAGGGCCAGAGTTTGATAAATCTTGAACTTCGAATTCGAATTAAAACTCAAATTGAGTTTGGATAATTCACTATTCGAATTTGAGAGTTTTGACCTTAAAAAAAATTTGACAATTTGATTTAGAATTTACAATTCGACTCTTAATAAATCTGCCCCTCAGTATTAAAGTAATTGTTCAGTTTAAAAATAGATAGGCTGTGCTAAATACAGTAAATAATGTTTCTAATACAGTTAGTTAGGCAAAAATGTAATGTATCAAGGCTGGAGATCTATAAGTCTTACACACTTTTTATTTTCACACTGAACTGTTCCTTAAATAACCACATCTCCTTTTAACGCAACCCTTGGTCAACCATATTTCAACTGAAGCTCAATTACCTCTATATTAAAATCATAGACAATTCCTGCCATATAACTAACACTATTGAACTGTATACCAAAACATGGTTTACATGGGATACTTATATCATTTGAATCCACTCAGGAGAAACCAAAATTATCAATAATCATATGTGGAATAATATATTCCTTTGCAAAACTTTGTATTCCTGAAAATGACAAAGTTACAAAAAATGTGGAAACTTGAGTATATTTCACCAGCAGAAGCTTCTCAAAGTCTGTGTGAAGCAAATAAATCACTCTATTCGTCACAGCTCCAGTTGGGTTCCGGCGGTCGGAAGAAGAATCGGGGTCAGAAACAGGGGACGAAACACAGCTGACAATTAGGGAAGAACAGTACAGAAATCAGAGGAGAAGCAAAGGTAAGTCATCAGTAGTGAGTTTGATAATGGTGCATATATATATATATATATATATATATATATATATATATATATATATATATATATATATATATATATATATTATATATATATATATATATATATATATATATATATATATATATACACCTCCCGGCTACTGGCACTCTCGATAAAATAACTATATGTGCCTGGGTGCAAAAAATTCTCGATAAATGTCCAAAAGGATCCGCACTCACAGGGCTTATAAAAAATATTTGTTTTTAATTTCAGAACTGGTTGAGTAGTGGGTATAGGTTCTAATATATTATTATATTTTATTATTTGAATTGAGGGTGACACATTATACAATTTGGGTCACGTTCTTTTTTCAATAAACAGTATGAAAATAAAAATTGATACTACAATAAGGTTGGTGATATACAAGTGGATTGTAAGGGGGCACCAATTAGGGGATGTTGTTCACTCAGAACTTTACATCACTTGGCTTTTTTCACTTTGGGGTACGACACAGGGTACGAGATAGATATTAAGACAGAATCTCCTGTCTTCTAATCTTTTTCAACTGGAAGGACCTACTGTTAATTAAAGAATTAAAGAGGCTATTGTATGATCCCCTTATATATTTATACATAGTTATTATATCCCCCGTTAATCACCTCTTCTCCAGTGTGAACAATCCTGACTTTGCCAGACTTTCCTTATAGCTGAGATTTTTCCATACCTTTCCCAGCTTAGTTGCCCTTCTCTGGACCCTGTCTAATTCAATAATGTCCCATTTGATTGCTGGAGATCAAAACGGCATGGCAATATACAAGATGGGGCCTTACCAGCAAATCTGTGCCCCTTTTAATACAGTTCAAGACCTTGTTTGCCTTTGAAGCTGCTGAATGTCATTGCTTGCTACAGCCAAGCTGATTATCTACAAGGATTCCAAGGTCATTTTCCATTATGGATTGCCTAGTGCAGTCCCATTAAGTGGCTTGCATATTTTTACATCCCAGGTGCATGACTATACATTTATGAACATAAGGAGGTTATTTACTAAAATCCGAATGTATCTCATGCTTTATTAAAACTCCCATGCCTGATTTCAGCTTATTTGTTAATAAAAAAAACTATGTGTAATTGCAATGGCAGAAAAACTCGATAAAATCAAGTGAAAACCTGAATCGCTCAAATTTTTACATTTTTTGTCTGGAAAGCCAGCAAAAAAATTGGATTTTCGGGCTAAACCCAGCGCAGACCACAAAAGCTTCAAACTGAGATAGGTGTCTCTCCCATTGACTAATACAGGACCATGACAAGTTATGAGATGGGGGATTTTCAGATTCTGGCTTTGTGCAGCATCGGGGTATAATAAATCTTGGAAAAATTTTAGTTTTTTTTTTACATGAAAAATTTTAGTTTTTGTCACAAAAAGCTCAACCAAAAAAATTTGCTACTGCCACTTAGCTGCCCAGATTGCCAGTTTGTCAGGATCCTGCTGCAAGGATGACACATCCTGGATGGAATTAATTGGGCTGCATAGTTTTGTCATCTGCAAACACTGATACTCACTGATACTCTTACAATACCCTCCTCTAAGTCATTAATGAACAAGTGAAATAAACCTACTCCTAAGTAGAGAATGTTCCATTAACAATCACCATATGTACCTGATCCTGGAGCCAGTTTCCTATCCATGTGCAAACATTAAGCCCAACAACCCTTAGTTTAGAAAGCAGTTGTTCGTGGAGCACTGTATCCAGCACTTTGGCAAAATCAAAATAGATCACATCCACTGCTCCCCCAGTGTCCAGCATCTTACCTCTTCATAAAAAGCAATAAAATTTGTCTGACATGACCTATCCTTCATAAAGCCATGCTGATTACTGCTCATTATTCCACTCACTAGGACAAAAATTTGAATGTGATACTTTAACAAGATTTCAAATAATTTGCCTACCACAAATGTCAGATTTACTGGCCTATAATTGCCAAGCTTTGTTAGTAATCCCTTTTTAATAGGAAAGAGAGATTTCCTCCAATCCATAGGTACCATACCAGATGAAAGCGAGTCTGAGAAAATCAGAAAGGCCTGAACTAAGCTCTGTTAGAACCCAAAGGTGTATTCCTCTATCTATCTATCTATCTATCTATCTATCTATCTATCTATCTATCTATCTATCTATCTATCTATCTATCTATCTATCTATCTGTATGTATGTATAGGGTTTGTATGCATAATGTTATGTTCCTTTGTACACACATACTAATGAAAGTTTAGTTTAGTTAAAACTGTTTATCTTGTCTGTGCATATGTATCTGTCCAAACAATATAAAAGAATGTCAGTAATATACAGACAAATTAAATGGTATCACCTTGCGCATAGAGTCACTACATATAATTTAAGTAGGGACTCTAAGCGCAAGGTGATACCAGAGCAGCACAATTACACTGTTCTGACCATATGATCAGAAAATTTGTTTTGCTCTTTGCTTTTACTTTAAAGCTCCACCATCCATAAACATAATATGAGCATGTGTTTGGATAATTTCCACTAATATTTATTACCAGCAGCTCTGGGGAACATATAGTTTTCATTTCTTGGTCAGCTGATTCCTTGATGTTTGAAACACTGCAAATGCTTAGTGGCTCTTAATTGCTCATGGTGGTTGCTTGGTATAATAACTTGTTACATAGTTATATAGTTACATAGTTAAATTGGGTTAAAAAAAGACAAAAGTCCATCAAGTTCAACCCCTCCAAATAAAAACCCAGCATCCATTCACACACACCTCCATACTCCATGCTCATCAGGGCCGCCATCAGGGGGTCACAGGGGGGATAGTTGTCCTGGGCCCGCAGGGTTTTATCTCTAAGGGGGGGCCCGGCCATGCTTCACTCACTTGATTAGCCGGGCCCCCCCTGCTTTCAGTGTGCTGCACGGAATCTTTTCGCCTATTAAAATTTACTGTAACCTCATTGGTCCTTTAAGAATAAGTCCTGATAAATCTGCATTGGGATTGGATACCCTTATCCAATCCCTGTACAGCTTTACCGGGACTTATTCGTAAAGGACCACGAGGGTACAGGATCGGCGAAAAGCTTCCGTGCATCGAACTGAAAGCAGGGGGGCCCAGCTAATCAAGTAAGTGAAGCCTGGCCGGGCCCCCCCTTAGACACAAAACCCTGGCAAGCTATTTTTTTAAAAAGTTGGGGGGATCTGGCCAATTTTTTTTTTTACTTGCAGGGGGCCCCCTGATCACCAATTATTTTTTTAACTTGTAGAGGGGCCCTGGCTACCAAATGTTAAAAAAATCTTATGGGGGACCCTGGCACCACAGGTTTTTTTAACTTATAAGGAGGCCTGACCATCAATAGCTTTTTATAACTTGTGTGTGTGGGGGGGTTACCTTTTTTAGCATTGATGTCTATGTGGTCTTTTAACTGTACCGTGAAGTGGGCGGGATCTGGGATGGGGCTTGGGGGTCGGGGCCAAGGGGGCCCTGAAAATGTTGTTGTATGGGGCCTCATGATTTCTAATGGCGGCCCTGTGCCCATATCTATACTTACTATACAGTTTAGTATCACAATAGCCTTCGATATTATGGCTGTCAAAGAAATCATCCAAGCCCCTCTTAAAAGCATTAACAAAATCAGCCATCACAACATCACCCAGCAGTGCATTCCACAACCTCACTGTCCTCACTGTGAAGAACCACCTACGTTGCTTCAAATGAAAGTTCCATTCTTCTAGTCTGAAGGGTGGCCTCTGGTATGGTGATCCTCTTTATAGGTAAAAAGGTCCCCTGCTATTTGTCTATAATTTCCTCTAATGTACTTGTAAAGTATAATTATGTCCCGTCGCAAGCGCCTTTTTTCCAGAGAAAACAACCCCACCCTTGACAGTCTACCCTCATAATTTAAGTCTTCCATCCCTCTAACCAGTTTAGTTGCACATTTATGCTCTCTCTCCAGCTCATTTATAGCCCTCTTAAGGACTGAAGTCCAAAACTGCACTGCATACTCCAGATGAGGCCTTATCACGGACCTATAAAGAGGCATAATTATGTTTTCATCCGTTGAGTTAATGTCTTTTTTTATGCAAGACATAACTTTATTTGCTTTAGTAGCCACAGAATGAAACTGCCCAGAATTAGACAACTTGTTATCTACAAAAATAAAGTGTGAGGTTCATGTAGTGACCATGTCTGCTGGCAGTTAAATTGTTAAAACCATGTCCATATAAAATGGACGTGGTTAAATAAAATACAGTATGTTTATATAATTCCATTTATAAGCATGTTGTCCTATTTAACTCAGCATTCAGTTACTCCTCTTCTTATACATAACTATGAACATGTATTCTTTAAATAATACTGTATATGTATGCCCCCTTCATTAGGAGGACTTTGAGATGCACACAGAAAAACAGAGCTTGATGACCTTGTATGTCTTCTCTGCAAAGAGTGCATAGCAGGAGTGACCCTGGCAGAGATTTATCATACTGTGTAAAGGCAAAGAGATTGCAAGGCTGAGCTGGAATTTCATATTTCTGAAAAAGAACGCAATGACATTTTCAGGTTGCTAGCATTTTGCTATATAACAGCCTGATAATGACTTACCGTAGGCTGCTTATTGGTAATGGTTATATTAACATATATAGGGCTTATTTACCACGAGCAAGTAAATGTGGTGGAAATGTACACTCCTTAGAGCCAATAATATACACTTTCACCCCTGCTCATCCTCATTGCATCCTCTTTTGCCTGATTAAAAATGTGTTGCAAGTTGAAGAACTTGCCTTGGAGTTAAAGGGCATCTAAACACCAAAATATAACTTGGTGTTAACTTAGAATGGTCCTCTGAGCATGCTTACAATTTACATAAATTTTCTGGTTTTAAGTGGTTTCTGGGCTTTTGACAGTTACATTGCTATACAAGCTTTAGCTCAACAGCTCTTTTTAAAGGACCAGGGTGTTGCGACTGTCTATTTGCACTGGATTTAGTTAACCCTCAGGTTGTTGACTCCCAGTTGAGCCAAACGCCTAGTATTAGTAGTCTAAAAAATGGCAAAAGTTTCACCATGGAAGAACACTGGTGAGTGCTGTTTTCATGAATCTCTTTCTAAACCATTAACTCTTGGGGCTGCCATCAGCTCCTTTTAGTTGATGGGTCACTGTATAGTTTATTCAAGTAATTACATTTTACCAATGATTGAGAGTCTAACTTGATGTTTCCTTTGGTTTTCTGCTTTGGAAAGTCTTAGCAATCACGTCTCTTCACTCACTGTCTAAGCTTAATCTATGGAGACAATTTTTGTTTACTTCCCCTCTGTTACATTTATTTTGAATTGACTCTTGGAAAGTTCACTTATCAGTTTGTAACTTCTATGTTTCTAGCCTGTATAGACATGGTTTAATTGCAATATACAGTATGTTTGGGGTGGGGGGAATCTTTGCATCATAATCACATAACAGGTGGCGTTCCCACCATAAACTGTTTATTAGGTAGTTTGTATTTCTTCCCTGTAACATCGATAAAGGCTGCAACTTTGGTCCTCTGCCTAATAAAAGAGTAATATGTTTGATGCAAGACCTTTGAGGAGCAGCCTCTATGTTTTGAATGTTTGCCAACCCGCGAGCCAGATTCAAATGTAAAAAGAGTTGGTGAGCAACATGAAAAAAGTTCATGGGGTGCCATATAAGGATTGCGATTGGCTATTTGTTTATAGGAGGCTATGTTTAGCAGTACACCTGCAATTAAAACTCTAAACCAGGAATTCAACAACAAGCACCTGCTTTGGGACTCTGGAAAAAATCCAAGGGGTTGGTGAGAAACTTGTTTCTCATGTGCCACTGGTTGGGAATCACAGGCTGACTCCAATTGGAGTCTACGGCCATCATTTACGTGGCAAAACTTGGCTAAAAATTTCGCTCATAACTAATCATTGGTATATACCATATATATGTAGAACATTGTGAAGGTACAAAGTGCAAAAAAGGAACACTTTTCATGTGTTCAAATACTATTGAATTTTAGTCTGCAAATTGTGTGACCATGATATTTAATAATATATTCTCTGAAGCCAGTAAGCAGTATTGTGTGTAAGTACCAGCAATGTGAAGAGAAACTATTTAGGTTTCTGTGTCAAAACTCAGCAGGTATTGCAGATTATATGAGCCTTCATAGGAAGTGAACATAGTAAGTGAAACATAAAATGACTGATGCATAATGATGCCAGTTGATGGAAATTCTAGCTACTATTTACCTGCTACTATTGAAAATGTGTAAAGGACATCAAAAATAATTGTTAATTTCATATATTTATTACATTACATATATTTATTTTATTACATATTTTATTGATATAAAGAGTATAATTATCACATTCGTATTGCATAAATAAAACATACACATCCCAGCTTCCTGATGAAGTAACGATTGTTTGTATCAAGGAACGTTGGCCCTGATGCTGTAAATCACACCAATTACTCAATAATAAGCATTTACCTGCCCAGTGGAATTAGAATAGTGAAAGCACATAGAATACTGGACTGGGGCAAGCATTGAGCTATGTACTGACTAATGCGTTGTTGAAACGTTTTATGCAGTGTAGAGCCTTTTGAACACAAAAGGTGTGCCTCATGCTATACACATAGCACTGCTTATAACCAGAGGTTTTAACTCTCATATAAGGAATTATGAGCAGAGACATTCAAATCTATACTTGATATCCGTGTTGACAACTATCCAACACTACTAGTTTAATAGTACAGATACAGTCTAATAATTCAGAGTCATATACAGATATGGGACCTGTTATCCAGAATGCTTGAGACCTAGAGTTTTCTGGATAAGGGGCATTTCTGTAATTTGGAACATTAAGGAGGTTATCAAAATACGAATTTTTCTGATGTTTTAAAGAAAAAAAGTCAGACCAAATTAGAATCCACGATTTACCCTTATTTATCATTAAAAAACCACGAAAAAACAAGAATTTTTCAGATTGCCGCATGAAAACCAAATTTTTTTCAGATGATGTGAGAAAAATCAGAATCTTTCGGATTTGACCCCCAAAAGTCAGAATTTTTCGTGAAATCAGCAAAAATTAAGTCTGAAATTTTTGGATTATCATATGAAACTCAGTTCAGACTATAATATCAAATGCCAATAGGACTTCTGCCTTGACTTTTTGCATCCTCGGGTATAATACATCACGAAAAATTTGAGTTTTTTTCCCACTAAAAATTATGATTTTATAGTAAAAATATATATTTTTTTCTAGCTTTAAGCATTTGTACTCTAATAAATAACCCCCTAGACCTTAAGGGGGTGATTTACCAACATCCAAATTTGAATTTTTGCCACAATTCAAATTTTTTTGCACAAAGACTTGGAATTTGTATTTACAAAAAAATCTAATGTTTTGTATTTATGAAGCACAAAAAACTCTAAAACTTCAATGTAAAACGTTGGCATCTTAAAGCTTGCGAGTTCATGTAGAAATCAATGGGAGTTGTCCTAGGCAAAATTCAAGTTATTTTTTTAATTCAAGATTTTCGAGTTGTTTTTGAGCTTGTAAATTCACAAATTCGAATTTTTCGAGTTTTTTTTACAATTATATACAATTAAGGTTTTAGAAATTGGATTTTTTTAATAAATAAACATTTGCGTTTTTTTTTAAAAATGTGAGTTTATTTGAAGTCGAAAAAACTCTAAAATGTCACAAATTTGATTTTTGATAAATAAGCCCATAAGTCTCCTAAATTAATTAACATTAAATAGACCCAACAGGATTGTTTTGCCTCCAGTAAGAATTATTTATGTCTTAGATGCTATTACGTACAAAGAATTGTTTTATTATTTCATAGAAAAAGGAAATAACTGTTTAAAATGTGAATTATTTGATTAAAATGGAGTCTATGGAATATGGCCTTCCCATAATTTGGAGCTTTCTAGATAAAAAATAGACCCCGTTCCTGTAAAAGTTTCATACATAAGGGAGGAACTCCACAATCCGATACGTCACCATGCGACGTGTTGGATGTTGTGAAGAAACAGGAAGTGAAGGAGAATCACATGTAAGAACTACATTTATCCAACTGTCAGATGAAAACGCAACGTGCTTGGCGTCGTGTTGGCACCAAACGCATTGTGGAGTTCCTCCCTAAATGTAGCTTCTGGAATTTGGGGTCCCTCATCTTTTTCAGGTGAAGCACTGCTGTATGCATAATTCATAATTCATTCATAATAGTGTAGCACTGTAGCAAATTGATTGTACCATTCTCTCACTATAAGCTTTACTCCAATACTTTGCTCTGGATGAGACCTTAACTATCAGGGGGCAAAGCCCTCGCAAATGGTGCATTGCACAATAATTGGGCGCCAATGGTTCTTGTAGCTTAACCCGAGATCATTTTTATTGAACAGGATAATCCACAAAGGGGTGTACATAAAGAGCAAGCAGGATCATAGAGCAACAGGGGATAGGCATATACTCACAGCACCAATGGTCAGTATCAGTCCCCGCAGGAAAGAGAATATACACAGCAGAGAGGAAGGTACACCCAGCTTTCAGCCTTTTCCCTAAGTGGAACCCAGGGGAATCTTCACATCACTAGGTCTCACTTAGTCCCTACTCTGGGCAATTAATACCCAGGATCTTAATTCCACTCACACTCCTCAGAGGAGCCTCAAACTGCTCAAGAAGAATGAAAGTCTAAAATAGAATAATGCTAGAAATGCTGTATTTTGTATACTAAACATAAACATGAACTTACTACACCAGAAGCCTAATTAAAAAAATGATTTATGCTTTCAAAGTTGCCCGCAGGGAGCTGTCATCATGTAACTTTGTTAGATATCTTTGCGAGACCACGCACATGTTCAGTGTGGTCTGGGCTTCAGTTGGGAGGTTAAGCTTAGGGATCGTCATAAATTATCAAAACAGCACAAGACAAATAATATCTGCCATAGAAGCCAATACAGCAAGACTGATTAATAATCAGACTGCAGACTGCACTGGATCTGCGGATACAAATCTCTACACAGTCGCCAGCTGCTTTATAGGGAAACAAACAAAGCTGCTTGAGGTCAGGAAAGTAAGTTGAGGTGCTCCCCCTGCCATTTGAAAGTATGATTGTTTCCCTGCAGAGCAGATAGGGACTGTCTGAAGCTGTTGGAGCAAGTAAAACAAAGGGGGAGTTTCAATGCATACAGTCAGGTTTATTATAAAAATGGTAGACATTTATATATTTATTGGAGATAGATTTCTTTTTCATTAAAGAAAGTAAAAATGGGATTTTTTTTGCATTTACATCCCCTTTAAGGTGAGTAGCCTATCATGACAAGACCTGACCTGTCTAGGTTCCACTTCACCCTGCCTGCCTGCTCAGGCCAGGGCTTGCTCAAGCACATGGCTGCCAGCAGTGCCTCTACTGGGCACTGGTTGAACTACAGCGGGTATAGCTTTAAGCAGGATAATGAAATAGGTCCCCCTCCTAACTGTATTGTAGGACCCAATTAGGCATCTATAACACTAGGGGACTGCCTGCTAAACAATACTGGGAGACTCATTTACCAGACCCCTACAATAACAACAATAAGCTTTGAGCAAATAAATGTCAGGTTAGTATGTATTACAAAATTTGTGCAAAAACAAGTGTGTTACTCTTTAATGCCCACTACACCCTTCAATTTTGGAATTACAGGCACAGTTGTATGATATTTATACCCCCTGTTCTGCTAGCCACTCCAGTGTAACTGAAAACAGTTTCCTTCTATTGAGGGACTTAAGCAAAAATCCCCTATGCACGGATTGGATGAGTGGGGAGTCCTTAAACCAAGGCACTGTTTAGGAACAAGGGGCAGGACTTGAGCAGGAACAGGACCAAGGCAAGGGGGGTGAGAGCAAGGAAGAGCTAAGGTCAAGCCACCAGGCCAAGACTTCCCTCTTCGGTGGCCTTAGGCTGTATTGTCCTAGCGCCTGCCTGCCTATGCGTAGTTTTCTGACAGATAATGACACTTCTGGTTTCTGGGTTACAGGTACATTTCAATTTATAGAACCTGGGTCGGGTAGTGGCTTTGGGTAGGGGGATGTATTGGGTGTGAGTTGGGTTAGGTGTCAGTGGGTTTGGGTTGGGCACAGGTCCTTCCAATTGGACCCATGCAGGACTCTACCCAGGACTCAAGCAGCTGTTATAATTGATACAATTGTTTCTAACATTCCGCAGACTAAGGAGAGCAGCCAGAAACTGGGAGGTTCATGTTTTGAGCAGAGCCCAACATTTACCTTCTTGTATAACACAATAGGAGGTCTACTTAATTTATTAAGAACAGTTAAACACAGTGGGGCTCATTTATCAACACTGAGCAAATTTGCCCATGGGCAGTATCCCATGGCAACCAATCAGATTGCTGCATTCATTGTACTGCTTGCAGCTGGCTTTAAAAAGCTAATCACTTGCTATAGCTAACTGCCCGTGGGCAAATTTGCCCAGTGTTGATAAATGAGCCCCAGTGGCCCCACCAGACACAAACAAAGTGAGAAATAATACGAAACTTCAATTGCCTCTAAACTTTTAGCAACAATTTACATGCACTTTTGCCATTAATTATTCCTTCTTTTGCACAAGTTACTATAACTGAGCATGCACCAGATTGTAAAACAGGTAGTAAAGCCAGTTTTATGCAAACGTAATTCAGTAGTGCATAGAACGACTAACTGATTTTTAATGTCTGTGTGTGATCTGGGTGTCTGATCAACATATTGTCACAATTTGCAATTGGTTTTCATATTTTATTATTTATAGTTTGTGAGTTATTTAGCTTTTCATTCGGCAGCTCTCCTGTTTGCAATTTTAGTAATCTGATTGCTAGGGTCCAACGTCCAAATTACCCTAGCAGCCATGCACTGATTTGAAACTGAATATGAACAGGAGACGGTCTAAACAGAAATATGAGCAATAAAAAGTAGCAATAAAATTACATTTGTAGCCTTACAGAGCATTTACTGGAAAGAGTCAAGAAGAAGAAGGCAAATAATAAAAAAACTATAAAAAAATAAATAATGAAGACCAATTGAACAGTTGCTTAGAATTGGCCATTTTATAACATACTAAACATTAACTTAAAGGTGAGCCACCCCTTTAAGCAAATCTAATATTTTACAGTACGTCTTTGTGCTTGGTGACTGCTTAAAACAGACTTTACAGTCTCATTTACAACAGCAATCCAGGATTTTATTTTTCGGCAGGATTTGTATTTGGACAAATCCGGGGTACCTGGCAGAACTGAATACAAATCCTTAAAATCATGTGACTTTTTGTCACATAAGAAATATTTTAATATTTTAACCAAACACCATGCTACTATTTAACCCTTTCTTGCCCAAATTCGCATATGTAAACCAGATTGCCATTTTGGGGTCTGACACACGCGCACTGAGACACGCATCATTCACTGGCAACAGCAAAGTCAGATTCAGAGGCCCGGACTGGGGTAGGCAGTAATGGAAGGTACGTACCTGGCGCCCCCCCAAGCTTTGCGCCCTAGGCACGTGCCTACTCTGCCTACCCCTAGTTCCAGCCCTGTTCATGAAGCCTAAAATAGTGGATTTGGTGTACCCCTATCTATCTGAAATGGAATGAGTATAGACACTGTTTGTTAAAGGTAATAGCACATAACACACGCTCCTTGCACTTCAGATTAGTTGAACTACCTCAGTTTCTGTCCTGCCTCTTCTGATTAATCATTTGCAAGTGTAACTATTGACTCAGGGGGACCATGGAGCATTTGAGTAGTTTCAGAGTTCCAACAACAGGTTGTATCAGTAGGTATCGCAGACAGTGCCTAGGAAGTCCGACGTTATTGTCGTTTTTGACAAATGCTAGACGAGATGCAATCCCATTTTAATCAAATAATTCACATCTTTAAAAACAATTTGTTTGTCAGTAGTAATAAAACAATACTTGATTCTAGGACACATTTTTTCCTTATAGGCAAAACAATCTTATTGGGAATAATTAATAATCTGTTATTCCCATCTCTCTGTGTACAAAGAGGGAGACGGAGCCAAAAGGAAGGGGGTCATCATTGAAAAACTAGACTCCATCTAAAAGTAACAAAGAAATCTCCTAAAAGAAGATTAAAACAGAGTTGTAAATGGTGGGTTTTCTGTCTGCATACTACTCACACTTTACTGACAGTTGGAGGAAAACTTTTGGCTGCATATCTCCCAGGTGCTAAAAGACAGCTGAAGGAATAGGGCCCGAGCATAATTGAGTTTGAAATAGGGTTAAAAACAAGCAATACTGGTTTCACTGTAAGCCAATGGGGGTATGGTTTTGCAGCTTGTGGGCCCATGAATTCTTGCATAGAATGATGCTAAGTGTTGTGCCTTCAGTAGTTCAACTTTCAACTGGCAGGGCCTCCCAACAGTCCACAACTGGGCAGCAGAGGCATCCTTGAAAAGAAAAAAAAGAAAACCATTATTTATTTATATGTGTTTCATTCGCTTCAGCAAGAATATTGGTGGTTATGACAGTGCATGGGTATACAGAACATATGATGCAGGTATGGGACCTGTTATCCATAATGCTCAGGACCTGGAATGTTCTGGATAACAGATCTTTCTGTAATTTAGATCTCCATACTTTTAGTCTACTAAAATACAATTTAAACATTAAATAAACTCAATAGAATTGTTTTGCCTCCAGTAAGGATTAATTATATATTAGCTACGTACAAGGTACTGTTTTATTATTACAGAGAAAAAGAAAATCTTTTTTAAATTTTTGAATTATTAGATTAAAATGGAATCTGTGGCAGATGACCTTCCTGTAATTCTGAGCTTTCTGGATAATGGGTTTCAGGATAATGGATCCCATACCCGTAATTCTCATGAGCAGCATTTATTGGACCCTAATAGAAGAAAAGATACTTAATGTTATGGAGAAAATATAGTGCACAACTTCAATCAGCTTGGATTGGTAATAAATACCTAGACAAGTCATTCAAGTACAAAGATGTAACTTTGTAGAGCTTTGTAACATTATAGGATGCAAAACTTGCAAAGTAAAGAAGCAGGGAACAAAACTAGCAAAGAATAGGGTGTGTATACAAATAGAAAGATCATTTGAGAAAAGGTATCATGTTTGGCAAGACCAAAGGTCAAATCATAGAAGGTAGTTTAGCAATATGAAGGGTTGAAATAAAAACTATATATGCCATTCTGTCAAGCTTCAGCATTCTATCAGAATTAGCATGAGTCAAAAACTGCAACCATCTAATGGTTTCTATCTTCCACATATTTTCACAGTAGAATATACAGTAAGCTAAATTTTGGCATTTACTTCAGGGATGTCTGAACTGAGATCCTGTAAATATAATGCTAACAACAGCTCCAGCAGTTTAAGAGAGATTATGTGAATTTCAATTCAATAACATCTGCATGCCTCCATGTAGTCATGCAAAAAGAGGTATTTGGTTCTATTTGTATTAGTAATGCATCAGATCAAGTCAATATTCTTTTTTTGGAGGGGGGGGGGTAAGAGTTTGCAATCCTGTATGTCCTTTATTCTGCACCACTCAAATTTAGCAAGCAGGTGACAAAAAACTCACACAAGGTTATAGGTAGGTATGAAATATGTGGGTTATAAAACAACAAACATGGTGGTTTGGGTTATTGTGTGGCCAAAGAGACCAAATCGCCTTTTTAGAGGGTTTTTTTTAATAATAGTATTGTTTTTGCCCTATATATTTAAGGGGTTATGTAAGCAAACTATAACCCAGCAGTAACCCACAGCAGCAGGTAGCATTTACTGGTCACCTGTTTAAAAGCAAGCATCTTATTTGTTGCTATGGGTTACTGCTCCTGGGCAAACTTAGTGCCTTTAATTACATATGGGAGCTAGGGTACTAAAATTGCAGAGGGCAAAATACCCAAGATTGCCCATGTATCATTGCTAACTAGAGTTCCAATTTTGGCTGATTTTGTTTATTATTAAAAACTTAGTTCAAAGACAATAATTATGGGATTGGAATATTCTTTATTTATAGCAGAGCCAAGATCTTTACTACTTGCCCCATGGCAGAATCTAACACATTTCACTTTTGATTATATTCTTAACCCAAGGGGTCATAGAGGAGTTGCAAGACATTGACCATAATTCCTGTAAGGTCAAGTTAACTTTATCCTTTAAGTGCAAGTGAGCCAGTATGATTGCGATATCATATTACCCCAAAGCAGGCATATTTAAAATTCCTGTGTTTATTGGCCTAGAGGTTTTGACTTGTCCATACCTAGTGTAAAAATTGCCATATAATGTTGTTGTTTTATACCTACAATACTCAAAATTATTGCCTAGGTTGAAATATAAAATATCATTGGTAAAGGGGTGAACTATAATAGAAGAGAATAATTCACACATATTTATCCCCATTTAAAAGTGCATTTATAGTAAAGAGAGCCACACCTCATGTTTTGCAAAATAGCAGTTATCTCATACCTCAAAAAACCCAAGATTGCCCATGTATCATTGCTAACTAGAGTTCCAGTTTTGGCTGATTTTGTTTATTATTAAAAACTTAGTTCAAAGACAATAATTATGGGATTGGAATATTCTTTATTTATAGCAGAGCCAAGACCTTTACTATTTGCCCCATGGCAGAATCTAAACACATTTCACTTTTGATTATATTCTTAACCCAAGGGGTCATAGAGGAGTTGCAAGACATTGACCATAATGCCTGTAAGGTCAAGTTAACTTTATCCTTCAAGTGCAAGTGAACCAGTATGATTGCGATATCATATTACCCCAAAGCAGGCATATTTAAAATTCCTGTGTTTATTGGCCTAGAGGTTTTGACTTGTCCATACCTAGTGTAAAAATTGCCATATAATGTTGTTGTCTTATACCTACAATACTCAAAATTATTGCCTAGGTTGAAATATAAAATATCATTGGTAAAGGGGTGAACTATAATAGAAGAGAATAATTCACACATATTTATCCCCATTTAATAGTGCATTTATAGTAAAGAGAGCCACACCTCATGTTTTGCAAAATAGCAGTTATCTCATACCTCCCAACTGTCATGTATTTCACAGGACAGTCCCGATTTTAACAGCTCAACCCGCAGTCGCTGAAATGTCCCTACTTTCTGTTTGATCTCCTGCACTGAACAACCAGAAAAAGATACAATGTTTCTAAGGGCTGAACTCCACAGTGGTTTGATGTCTGATTCGTCGACATGTGATGACACGCATGCGATGTGTCGGATGTGCAGACGATAATGGAACTGATAGTGAAATTGCTGGTACAAACTACATGTATCTAACTATTGGATGAAGATGCAGCGTACGGTGCTCACATACAACAGTTAGATACATGTAGTTTGTACCTGTGATTCCACGTTCAGTTCCACATGCAGTGTGCACATGCAGCGAGAAGCAGACAGAGGGCTGAATCAGTGAAAGTCTGGAGGGTACCCAATGAAAGCATCAAAGAAACCTCCTGGCAAAAGATTAAAGCAGAACAGTAAATAATGGGTTTTCTTCCTGCACACCACTTAAAAACAAACTGTTTTCACTTTCAATATAAACTGCTTTTCCCGTATTGAGACCAATAACAGGTGAGCACCTCTTGTGTGACCCCCCCACATGAAAGTCTGCCTGCTGTGACTGCTTACCATATGAAAGCTTTAAAATGTATTACTACAGAGTTTAACTGGCCCCTGCATTGTTTCAACCTGACACCCAGACTGAAACTGCCCACATTGTTCACCTGTTCACACTCCTACAAAATGTCACTGCATGTAGTACACCTTACAGTGGTCCTGATAGGTTTTCCTGTCACCTGCTCTGTTCTGTCTTCCCTATGCTCCCTGTGTGTGCCATACTCTCCTTGTCCTATGCTCCCTGTGTGTGCTATACTCTGCCTGCCCTATGCTCCATGTATGTGGCTTACTCTGCCTGCCCTGTGCTCCCTGTGTGTCTTATTCTCTGCCTGCCCTATGCTCCCTGTATTTGCCTTACTCTGCCTGCTCTATGCTCCCTGTGTGCCATACTCTGCCTTCCCTATGCTCACTGTGCGTGCCATACTCTGTGCGTGCTCTGTACTGGGGGTGCTGTGTTATCCACAGGGGAGGATGAGGCATATGGATTTAAGGGTATGTCTTAATATGACAGCTTTTTTTCACATATAAGTGATGGTGCAGTGAACACCAACCATTTGGAATTTTGGTGTGCTACCACCATTAATGTGGACATGGTCTTGTGGCAGCGTGAGTGTGGTCTAAAGTGGGTGTGGTTTGAAAACAGGGAGTAGTCAACACTGGCTTCCATTATCGGCCCTCCACCATGTAGGCCAGAGAAATTTCGACCCTTTGCCATAGAAGATATATTTACCTCACCTTTAATTTAAAGGGCAGCCGTGGTGCTTATGTTTAGAAAAGATTAGAACCTGTTCAGAAAACCCTGTAGTACACTGTTAAGCCCCCAACAAGGGTAAAACTGGTCTGTAGTTAGGATCTGATAAGCATCTACCCTTGCCAATAAGTGATTTTCATCTTAAGGGCAGTGGCTTATGCCTCCGGGCGACAAATCTCCTGAAAATGCGTCTCCATTGGAAATAACTGCGATTGCTGGCGGTAAAACCAACATATCGCAAAGTTGCATGAAGTTTCCTCCCAAGGCAACTTCAGAAGAACAAAGCATTGCATTTGTTTTATCGCCAGCGAGTTATTTCCAATGGAGATTGAGTGAATTGAGTTAACTATGTCTTGGCTGTTTATTTGCTTAGCAATAATCTTGGTGGTAAACACTTATTTTGGATGCAGGTCATGAAAACCAAACACTTTTTAATTAATTCAAATTGTAATTCAAAGTGTTAGTTAGACTTTATTTTATTGTAAGGAATGCCATAAAGTTGAATTTCCATTTTAAACTACTGTTAGGGTGATTAACCTAGTTAGGCAGTGGTGTCAGAATAAAAGATAGCTATGGGAAGGTCCGACCAATAATAAGGGGTTGTTTTGGTCACTGATTCTAACTTTTTTATGATATTTTAAATTACAGTTTGAAGAGAATGAAAGAATGAAAAGCGAAATTGGAACCAGGAGTAATAAAGGAGGGAGCAAAAAAAAAGTAAATGCACAAGTAATAAGCAGTGTAAATAAGTTTCAGTAGGGGCATTTACAAAAGAAAATAAAAGTTTTAGGTATACATAAAACAGCTTTTTTACATTCTTTTATTGAATGTTGATGATTACTTTTTTAAGGAAGACTAAAAATACACAGAAAACTGAATAATGGGAATGTCACCTCCCATAGACTCCATTTTAATCAATTCTAATTTTTTGATTTTTTTTTTTCTGTAATAAGAAGACAGTACCTTGTACTTGATCCCAGTTAAGATATTATTAATCCTTCTGGGATTCAAAATAATCCTTTTGGGTTTAATTAGTGATTAAATTATTCTTTTGTAGACCTATGTATAGAGATCCAGATTATGGATCCCTTATCTGGAAAATCCCATTTCCCGGGCAATCTGTATAACACATCCCATACATGTACTAGTATAACAGAGTGATTAGTTTCCCCAGTAGCTTCTGTTATTTTGTGTACCCTCTATGCTGAAGTTAATTAATTTACTCCTAGATTTAGTATAGATTGTATAGAGACAGCTGCCCAGAGTGATGATGGCATTCCTGGCAGCTGCAGATATAAATAGAGAAATCACAGGAAGAAAAATTAGAAGTTTTTAAAAATACATGCATTTAAATTGCTCAAAATAATAAATCAATACACTTAGCAATCCCTTTAAAGGGAGCTCTTTATCATGAAAAGAGATGGGGCATTTCATGCCTTTAAGGGCGCTTGATGAGCTGGAAGAGTTTCAGAACTGCATTACCCAGTACACTATATTAAAATCTTATAAATCATATACACTGTATTTGTTATATTTTAGTCTACTAAAATGCAGCATGATATGATAAACCTCTGTACTGTAACACATACCCAGTAAAGCAATGCAAGTCATTCTGTAGTTATGCACAGAGTGGTACAGACATAACAGAGACTTGGGGTATGCAGCCTCTAGTACCACTGTACTTACCAGAGAAAGAGACTGCTAAGCCAGTACTGATAGATTTACCATCACTCAGTGTCAAACTATACATGTAACTTGGCTTAGTGAGCTGTACCAGTAGAATCCACTAGAGAAGGTGGATGCAATATCCTACTAACAAAGCAAATAATGGGCATAACAAGGCAATTAAAGCGGTTGTTCATCTTTGAGTTAACTTTTAGTGTACAGAGTGATATTCTGAGACAATTTGCAATTGATTTTAATTTTTTTTATTCATTGTGGTTTTTAGATTTTTATTCAGAAGCTCTCCAGTTTGCATTTTAAGCAATCTGGTTACTAAAATCCAAATTACCCTAGCAATCATGCATTGATTGCAATAAGTGACTGGAATATAAATAGGATGGGCTTGACTAGAAAGATGAGTAATAAAAAGTAACAATAACAATAGATCATTGGTTTTTAGGTGGAGTATGTGACCCCATTTGAAAGCTGGAAAGAGTCAGAAGAAGAAGGCAAATAATTATGAAACTATAAAAAATAAACAATGAAGGACAATTGCAAAATTGCTTAGAAATGGGCATTCTATAACATACCAAAAGTTAACCGAAAAGTGAACCCTACCGTTAATGTGGGGAAATTCCCCTGTATTTTTGTGTCCTTTATAACATTTCAGGGGGGTGGACTCCTTAAGGTGGGAAACCATGAAGAAAAGGTTTGGCCCTGATGCATTGTATAGAAATATATAGTCAGTCTTCAGTTGTAGCATAACTCTTACCGTATATACTCAAGTATAAGCCGACCCGAGTATAAGCCGAGGTACCTAATTTTACCTACGAAAACTGGGAAAACTTATTGACTCTAGTATAAGCCTAGACACAACTACAGCCCTGTCTCCCAGCAGCGCACATTCTGCCAAAGCGACCCCCCCAGCGATCAACCGGACTTCTTTGCAAAGCTGATGGTGACAGAGAATCGCCAAACGGATTACTGTGTGCATTGTCCCACTGTCCCACTACCATGTGCAGAGGGTGCTGTTTGATATTGCCATCACTGTTAATCTTTCATACAACCAACAGATGGCACTGTGTGATATTGCAATCCCTATTATTTTTTCATACAACCAACAGATGGCGCTGTGTGATATTGCAGTCCCTGTTATTCTTTCATACAACCAACAGATGGCACTGTGTGATATTGCAGTCCCTGTTATTCCTTCATACAACCAACAGATGGCACTGTGTGATATTGCAGTCCCTGTTATTCTTTCATACAACCAACAGATGGCGCTGTGTGATATTGCAGTCCCTGTTATTCTTTCATACAACCAACAGATGGCACTGTGTGATATTGCAGTCCCTATTATTTTTTCATACAACCAACAGATGGCGCTGTGTGATATTGCAGTCCCTGTTATTCTTTCATACAACCAACAGATGGCACTGTGTGATATTGCAGTCCCTGTTATTCTTTCATACAACCAACAGATGGCGCTGTGTGATATTGCAGTCCCTGTTATTCTTTCATACAACCAACAGATGGCGCTGTGTGATATTGCAGTCACTGTTAATCTTTCATATAACCAACAGAGGGCATTGTGGGATATTGCAGTCTCTCCCCAAGTGTACTGTTGGTATAGGAATGATTAAAAGTGACTGCAAACTCAGCTACTCGGTTCGGGTACCGCTGACCCGAGTATAAGCCGAGGTAGACTTTTTCAGCACATTTTGGATGCTGAAAAACTCGGCTTATACTCGGGTATATACGGTAATTACTATGCACAGTAGGCTGGCATCATTATCTGCCACCCAGCCACACATTAAGGGACATTCTTTTGATTTGTCTCGCTTCACTGAAAATTTGCAAAATGCATTGGAGTATCTTTCCGCAGCCAGCGCCGGATTTCTTTTCCGGCCGCCCCTAGGCGGCCATGCGGTCCTAGCGCCCGCCTTCCCAGCGTGCCGGCGAAAAAACGCCGGCGCAGCTGGTGTAGTTGAACGGGGACGTGAACGTTCCCATAATGCGGCTGGGTGGCATGCCGCCCCTATTTTTTGCCGCCCTAGGCCCGGGCCTATGCGGCCTTGCCGCAAATCCGGGCCTGTCCGCAGCAACTCTTTTTAAGTAAAATACATTGGCATCTATGGGGGTTTTTTCTTGCAGTAATAAAATCCTTACCTGGTGAAATATTTTGCCCATTACTAGTGGCATTCATTGTGGTTTTACTCTGAAAACACTGATAACTGTAGTTGAAAGCATTTGGGCAATTATGAACTAAATGCCCTATTTCAGCAGCAGCAGCCAGGCCCAAGATACGCGTATCTATGACAATATCAGATGGCCCTACTCTCATTCCAGCATCTTTCTTCTTATATGAGGTGTACAGTGGCGTAACTAGATATTACTGGGCCCCACAGCAAATTATTTTTCAGGCCCCCAACATTTTTAGCAGTTGACTTGTTTTACCAATATTTATTGAAACTGACCTCCTGGGCCCCCCTGCAGTCGCAGGGTCTGCTTCCTCTATAGTTACGCCCCTGGAGGTATATATTTCCACTGTACTAGTATGCCCTTCCACATTGCAACTTCTTAACTGTAACTTAGTTACTGTTCACATAGATGTACACAGCAAAACATTTACTGATTTACAGATGATGATTTGTGCATCAAAGAATGGGACCCCAGCTCAGGGTGTCCATTGACATATGGACATGGGTGTCCCTGTTCCTTTTCTCTTGAATAAGTGTTTGTTTTGTTAGCTACCTCTCACCCATCTGGAGTTGTTACCAAACTTATTCCATAATAAATGCAAGTTCTTTACCTTTATTGTGGTTTTAAATTGTAAACTAATTTAAACCACAATGAAGGTAAAGAACCTTAACCAATGGTTTTTTCCTCTGCTGTTTTCACAAATTTTGTAAACAGTACTCCCATTGGTAGCACTTTTATAGCACATTTTTTCATTGCTTACAAGCTTTGGTTGAGTCAGAATTTTATTATGACCAACAACCCAAACTTTTTTACTTTTATCTGCCATTCTGCCACCTTGAGGGCCCACCACCCCAGCCATAGAGGCCCCCACATTGTTGCAAATTCACAAGCCGCACCCGTCCTCCCAAACACATCGCTCCATGGGGCAAATTTACTTACCAGGCAAAGTTTCGCCAGGGTGCCACTAATAAACTAAAATCCGCTCAGGGAGGCGAAAGGTAGCGAAGTTGCGCTAGTGTTAATTCATCAAGCAAATCGAAGTTACGCTAGCGATGCCTAATTTGCATACAGCGCCAAGTTAAAGTACAATGGACGTATATGTAGCAGCAAATACATTACACTACACAAGCCTGGGAAAGCGTCCTAAAATAAAATAGAATTGTTATTTCGCCCTATATATGTGCCCACTGTATAGTTTAGGTGCAATATGTTAGGAAATGTAGGGGGGAAGGAGGGTACCCCCAAAAATATTTAGGATCTTTTTCAGCCTATCACCTTTAAAAAAGTAAAAGACGCCAGCGTTTTTTGCGACTTAGAAAAAATTTCAACTTTTTTTGAAGCAAGCCCTCTATTGCACTTCACCTGGTCTGAGCTGGCGAAGGCAAGTCTGGCGCAAGAGGTAAGATTCTGTAAAATGCACAAGTTAGTGAAATAGCGTAGTTACGTCCCTTCTCCATAGCGCTACTTCGTCTGGCGTAAGGGCTCCCATTAGTAAATCGGCGAAGTAACAAAATCACGTCACAGTGGAGAATTTTCGCTAGTGTTAGCCACTTCGCCATTTAGTAAATGTGCCCCCATGTCTTAACTTGTCTTCCCACCTTGTAAATCTGAGCCACACCATGATGCTGAATGTGTTTATGCCTGTCACTATACTACACTGACTTGACGTCAAAGCTGAAGGGCTGCAAAAAATAGCAACAGCAAAAAAAAAAAATAATCTAGGGCATTGTACATTTGTTCTCAGTATTACTGGTATAATTATTTGTGCACTGGCAGATGACCTTAAATTCTGAACTTTTCAGAATGACCTTTATAATTCAGATCAATACATTTCTTGTACATTTCAAGAAGCAAAACAAAGATGTAAACCTTTTTGAATCCAAGCTTTTCAAAATGCAGCTCCTGAAAAAAGAAACATGAAAACATCATATCTCACCATTTTCTCAGAAAACTGGTTGATTCAAGATATTTGTAAGGAATGTCAGATCAATTTATCCTTGCAAACATTTAAAAAGAAACAAACATTTTCTCAAGCACAAGTTAAATCGGAAGGCACAACAAAATCTTGGTAGAAAGACAGATCCTGTCTATAGATCAGCAGCCAGTTAGAAGTCAGTAGATACTGTACTCTGCAGACTTTAGTAAATAACCCTCCCCATATCCTGACAAAGGGAATTCTACTTCCTTGCTTAATAGTATTGTAGAAGTGATACCTATATTGGCTAACAATAAAAATACAATGCAAGCTTTCGGAGCACCAAGGCCCCTTTGTCAAATACAAATGAAAGCTAGAAAGGCACAGCATGTATACTGTTAGATCAGGCAAAGTTATTCATGGGCAATAAATTAGGAAGTTACAGATAGATAGAGATCAATTGTAGAGATAATACAATGAATTAGGGTGGGTTGTAAATTGTCCAGGAATCAGTCAGGTCACATAGTGTGACATGAAACCTGACCCTAAATTAAGGCCCTGACTTAATGTGTTAAATAACTCCATACATTTGAATTAATAAATCTTTCTTTCCCATTCAATTTTAAAGTTCCCTTTTAGAATTAAGACCAGCATGTTCTGAAGACTGTGATTTTGACTGCAGAAGTGTTGCCCCTCTGGTGTATCACATGATTTGGTTGTAACCTTGTGCAATAAATTTATCTGCCATTTCATGTAACCTTACATTGCATACCATTTCACCGGACACTAGGGGGGGGGGGTATTTATTAAGGTTCGTTTTTGAGTTGATTTTTTTGGTCAAAAATTTTTTTTTACATTTTTCGATATGTATTATACACTGACCTTGGAAATAGCTTGAATCCGAAAATATACCATCTAAAATCTGTTTAGGTTACGTAGGAGTCAATGGCAAATGTCCCTTGAACCATTTGAAGATGTTAATAGCCTCCATGATGTACACATTTTGTTTGGAGGGTTTTGCCTAAAAACTCAAATAATTAGATTGATTCAAGTTTTTCCACGCAAAAAACTCAATTAATTCAAGTTTTCGTGTTTCGCAACTTGAACTCGCAGAATTGAGTTTTCTCCATTCTAGTTTTTCCTTAAATATAAAACTATTCAGGTTGTAAGTTCATTCAAGGTATAAAAAAACTTTAACATTCAACCTTTGATAAATAACCCCCTATATGTTTAACCCTGAAATATTGACTGTAAGGAGAGGTATTTTCAGGATGGAAGCTGGTGTAGTGTAGTAAGTTTTTATTACATTTCTCTCTGTGTAAAGTAGTCCCATGCTTTATTACACGCATGTCAAAAAAAATTTACTTTAAAGGATCTTTATGTAGTGTAAACATATGCTTTGGGAATATTTTATTCATTAGCTGTCCCATCTCAACCAGATTTTCTTCAGTACCCTTCCAGGTAAAGAAGATATAATCTACATCTATATGCTGCCCATATTGGTATCTCTAATTTAAGAAACATTCTTTCCAAACTTGAAGTAATTTTTAGTTAACACAAGCTCAACAATTCAATGCAATCATGTATGATTCATACCCTTATTGATATATTGCCTCCTCTGTATAGATTATATTGTTGAGTGTACAGTGATTGTATATCAACTTTGCACAAAATTGTACAAGAGTCTATGTGAGTCATATTGCCCAGTTTACTTGGATACTTGTTTTGTATATACATGTATTACCTTTGAATGTATTCCATGGTTTGGCAGTCACATGGTGCAAGGGGTGTGTCCTGGTATGGTCTCCTCCTTAAAGGAATTGTTCAGTGTAAAAATAAAAACTGGGTAAATAAATAGGCTGTGCAAAATAAAAAATGTTTCTAATATAGTTAGTTAGCCAAAAATGTAATGTATAAAGGCTGGAGTGATTTGATGTATAACATGTCAGTCAGAACCCAACTTCCTGCTTTTCAGCTCTCTTGGTTTACACTGACTGGTTACCCTGGCTACCAGGCAGTAACCAATCAGCGACTTGAGTGGGGGTCACATGGGTCATAATCTGAGCTGAATGCTGAGGATCAATTAGAAACTCACTGAACAGAAATGTACCATGTGCCCTCCCTTCAAGTCACTGACTAACTCAGAGTTATAGAGCTGAAAAGCAGGAAGTTGAATTCTGGCTGTTTTATTAGACATCTGTTCACTCCAGACTTTATACATTACATTTTTGGCTAACTAACTATATTAGAAACATTTTTTATTTTGTACAGCCTATTCATTTACTTAGTTTTTATTTTCACGCTGAACTATTCCTTTAAATACCTTGTTACATTTTGTAAAAGGACGTGAAGAAGGGGCTTGTCCTCAAAATATTTGCTCGGTTCATAATAAAGGTCATATGGCTGTCATTATGTGAGTGTGGAATCTGATTTACAGTATTGACAAACTTTTACAATCAGCAAGAGTAACAAATAGAGCACCACTTTCAGAAAAGCTTGAAGCAGACATTGGCTGCGCATAGTGGTATAACTGGTTGTTACTGGGCCCCACAGTAAATTAAATTTAGGGCGCCAATATATTGGTAAGTAAAGATATATTAAGGTTGCTCATTAATTAGGGCCTCACTGGGTTCTCTACATTCATGCGCCCCTGCAACCTCAGGTTATGTAGTCCTCTGTAGTTCTGCCACTGGCTGTGCATAAGGATGTACCTGTTGTAAAAAGACTGACAATATTCCAGTCAGTCTCCCACCTACCAACCAGGGCCTCCCAGCTCTTTTCTGTCATGTTTTTCTTCTCTTAAAGAAATACTAAACTGTAAAAATGAATATAGCTTGAAATGCCATATTTTCTAAACTGAATTTACTGAACCAGATGGAAAGGTTCAGCATTTCTATAATAGTAATGATTAGGCCTTCAGAGATGTCGCAGGAGTTTCCCATCTTGGATTTTGTTGGGAGTGTCAGTGACACGCACATGCTCAGTGTGCCTTGAGCTGCTGTTGAAAAGCTAAGCTAAGGGGTCGTGGCAAATCATTAAGCAGAAAATGAGGTCATTTATAATGGTGCTACAGGGCTAATAATTATATTCTGTTGCTAATTGTGCTGCCATATACCAATAATCTGTATTATTTACCAATCAGCATTATAGTGTATACACAGTGGCGGACTGGGACACCAGGGGCCCACCCAAAAACCTTAGACCAGGGGCCCACAAAAAAACCTTAGACCAGGGGCCCACTCTCAGAACTATTATTCTTCCTATCCTCACTCAACCTCTAGTCTCTTTTCTTTACATACTATAATCGATAATTCCATCCATTTACCCTCTTTTTCTCATAGAAATAGGGAATGACCATGAAATAGGCCAAATGTTTAGCAGCACAAGGGCCCACTGACACCTGGGCCCACCGGGAATTTTCCTGATAACCCGGTGGGCCAGTCCGACACTGTGTATACAGTAGACAGGCCTGGATTTGTGGAAAGGCCACCTAGGCCCGGGCCTAGGGTGGTAGGATTTTAGGGGGGCGGCATGCTTCCCAACCACACCCACATTGGTTCAAAAACACTGGGGATGCCCTGGAGATACAATTATTTTTTAAATTTCACATGCACCAATCCCCATTGCTCCTGTCCCACTGGAGGGGACAGGGGCGACGAACAGCAGTGGGACTAGGGGCGCACACTATGTAAATCTGGCCCTGACAGTAGAACCCTCATTTTACGTTTTTCAGGTGACCAAGATGTAAAATCAGGGAAAATTTAAAATTAGGGAAATGTGTTAAAGTAACTTTTTCTTCAAGTGATGAAAGGATATAAGCACAGGAGTCCGTTTTTACTTTGAGATACAAAGTAAAACAGTGTTAATGTTACACTATGGGGGCATGTGCAAGGCCTCTCTGCCAGTCACATACACAACCTAAAGCAATAAGTGATTGGTGCAGAAATGTATAAGGGGACCATTTACAGGCAGAACCAAGGCAAAATATACATCTGATTAACTTTAACATTCATAAAAAAGGAAGGGGGAAAAAAGCAGTTTTTGGGTATATCAGGACAAAATTTTGATGTAAAATCCAGGAAAACATTACTTAAAATAAGGGAAATACACTCATTTAAATGCATTATAAAGTGGTGGGACCACAAATAAACAATGTAAAATGCGGGAAAACTTGAAATGAGGGTACTTAAAATCGAGGTTTCACTGTATATATATATATATATATATATATATATATATATATATATATATATATATATATATTCAGTATATTGTGTGTGTGTCCCTAAGCTACTGAGCTTAGGGACACACAGCAGCACAGTACATGTGCAGTGAATCAGTGGCAAAGAAGATGCGGAGCTACTGGGGCATCTTTGGAGGCACAGGTCGCCTTGGGCTGGTAAAGAAACCCAAAACATTTCTGCCCTACTTCTTTAGTTAAGCTTCAGTTTATATTTAATTCTTATAGAGGTTTATCATGTGAAATTGGTAATCTTTTTATACAATGTAATAAAAACGTTCAATACTTTTCAAAGTATTAGATGATTTCTGAACCTTGCTTTCAGCCCAACCAACCCCCCCCCCCCCACACACAAACACACACCGTGCTCACAGAAGCATGAGATTTTTATCATCTCAGTTTGGGTTAAGCCATTCACCAGCAACTCTGTTTGTTTTCAATATGATGCTATAAACTGTTGATAACATTATTGGCTTTTATAGATCCCGCTCAGAAGCTGTCTCATAATTATCAGTGTTTTGCTTCGCTCTCTTGCACACTGAAAACAAATTGCGCTGATGTTGCTTTCTTCATGCAGGGAAATGAAGCAAAACACTACTATTTGTGATAGCTTGTGGACCGTAGTCATTTACTACTCGCAGAAACTAATTCTGAGAGTATGAATTGTATTAGATAAGAGCAATATATAGCACATATATAGCAGATATGTTAAAAAGAACTTTGGCGTAAGGTTTAACCCATTCATTGTTGTGCTAATAGAAATATGTCAGTACAGGTATGGGACCTGTTATCCAGAATATTTGGGACCTGGATCTTTCTGTAATTTGTATATTCATACCATACATTTTATTTAATTCAATAGAATTGTTTTGCAGGAGTAGGGTCCGTTATCTGGAAAGCTCTGATTTATGGGATTGCCATCAACCATAGACTCCATTTTAATCCAGTAATTAAAATTTTAAAACCTGATTTCCTTTTTCTCTATAATGATAAAACAGTACCTTGTACTTGATCCCAACTAAGCTATACGGTAATTAATCCTTAAAGGATAATCCTATTGGCTTCAAAACAATTCTATCCTATTCATGTTTAAATTATTTTTTTAGCAGATTTAAGGAATGGAGATCCAAGTTACATAAAAAACTCTTTATCAGGAAACCCCAGGTCTAAAGCATTCTGGGTAATAGGTCCTCAAGTACAGGGAACTGTTTTATTACTACAAAGAAAAAGAAATCATTTTAAAAAAAATTCAATAATTTGATTATAATGAAGTTTATGGGAGAAGGCCTTCCCCTACAGGTATGGGATCCGTTGTCCATAAATCCATTATCCAGAAAGCTCTGAATTACATAAAAGCTGTCTCCCATAGACTTCATTTCATCGAAATACAAATATCCGACTTACATATGACTCACACTTACAAACGGAGACTATTGCAATAATGAACTGAGGTTTGCTTGGCCTTTATTAGTATTTAGCTTTAAAGGGATCCTGTCATCGGAAAACATGTTTTTTTCAAAACGCATCAGTTAATAGTGCTACTCTATCAGAATTCTGCACTGAAATCCATTTCTCAAAAGAGCAAACAGATTTTTTTATATTCAATTTTGAAATCTGACATGGGGCTAGGTATTTTGTAAATTTCCCAGCTGCCCCTGGTCATGTGACTTGTGCCTGCACTTTAGGAGAGAATTGCTTTCTGGCAGGCTGCTGTTTTTCCTTCTCAGTGTAACTGAATGTGTCTCAGTGAGACATGGGTTTTTACTATTGAGTGTTGTTCTTAGATCTACCAGGCAGCTGTTATCTTGTGTTAGGGAGCTGCTATCTGGTTACCTTCCCATTGTTCTTTTGTTTGGCTGCTGGGGGGGGAGGGAGGGGGTGATATCACTCCAATTTGCAGTACAGCAGTAAAGAGTGATTGAAGTTTATCAGAGCACAAGTCACATGACTTGGGGCAGCTGGGAAATTGACAATATGTCTAGATTTCAAAATTGAATATAAAAAAATCTGTTTGCTCTTTTGAGAAATGGATTTCAGTGCAGAATTCTGCTGGAGCAGCACTATTAACTGATTAATTTTGAAAAAAAAATGTTTTTCCCATGACAGTATCCCTTTAATGAACCTGCCCGACTCAACCCACTCTAGCGGGTGTTGTTTGCTGCAGAGCACAAAAATGTAAAAATAAATATGCACAGAAAGGCAAAAATAAATACTATGTTAAGACATCTGTCTTAGTTGCCTTTAATAGTTACTAGTTACTACTACTAGTAACTTAATAGTTACTAGTTAACTAGTTAATAGTTAATAGTTAATTAGTTGCCAACTTACATACACATCCAATTTAAAAACAAACACACCCTATCTCGTACATAACCTGGGGACTGCCTGTAATCCAAACTTTTTTTAGTGATTTCCTTTTTCTCTGTAATAATAAAACAGCACTTTGCACTTGATCAAAACAAGATATAATTAATCCTTACTGGAAGCAAAACCAGTCTATTGATTATATTTAATATTTACATGCTTTTCAAGTAGATTTAAGGTATGAAGATCCATATTACAGAAAGATCCATTATCTGGATCCCGAGCATTCTAGATAACAGATCCCATACTTGTAATTCAGAGCTTTCTGGATAACAGGTTTCCAGAAATCTATACCTGTACTGGATTACTGGGACTGAATGAGGGAAAGTTCGGAAAGCATCGAATATCATTAAAACTATTTCAATTTTTTTAGTAAATGATAATTAGAGAAATCATTTAATATGATAAACCTTATTCTTTAAAAGAAAGATTTGGTAATAGTTTCACTTTAATCAATTGGTTGTATTCCTAGTAGTAAGCAGTGCGGTGAGCCAGGATAGAATTTCTATTAACAAACTCAGTAGAGACTGAGACTTCCTGCTGTTCACTGTCTGTTATGACACAAGAACCATTAAAGCAAACAAACAATTTATCCCATTTCTGTCTGTTGCAGACAGAGCCATGGTAATAAGCTGTTCTCCAGACTCTCAGTGCTGTGACAATAAGTCTAAATTTCAGCAACTGGAAAAGGCAGACTCAAACGGGTCCCCAGACTGTAATCTCTCCATTGTCCTTCCATTTCTCCCCCTATGCGCAAATTTCCAAAGAAAAGTTACAGCTTTGCTATGTAACAGCTTTAGACTAAAACATTAACTGTTGTTTTATCTTACCTCTGTTGAAATGCGCAACAATCTGTCTGATCTAAGAAAGCTGCTGATTTCACTAATAGACCGAGTTGCATTGTTAGGGGTGTAATTCAGGAGCATAATTACTGGTTTGAGCCAGTAGCTGTGACAGCACTTGGGCCCTGCTCCTGGTTGGGTACAGCGATACAATTAGACTTTTCACCAGAGAGGAAAATGCAATGCAGTCTGAATGGAGCAATTCACAATCCCTCTTAGTGGTTATATAGATTGGTGGGATTAAGAAAAGTTGTTCTGACTAAGATTACAGGTCTATTGTGCTGATACAGAGGATGTTTGTTTCATCAAATGAAGGTACAGTATATTTTTAACACTATTGGAACTAAAGGTGGCTGTGCATGGGCAGATTTAAGCTTCCAATACAGCCCATTCAGGGACCCTAGGGACAAATGATCAGATCAGCCCAATATCAACCAACTAACGGCTCTTGCAGACTTTTCCATGTATGGCCAGTTTTAGTTACTTCTCATATCTCCCTAGTTGAGAAATCAACTAGATAAAATGATTCTGCATAAAGTTAAACAAATCCATAGTTACAGTAAGCTTTGAGAGCTCATGTAATAGTAACATAACTAAAACATGTTTTAATTGCAACATACTACTTTGCTAGGGAAAACTACTATAGCTAGCTAGAATTTATTGCACATGTGAAAAGACAGTTTCAGTTAGCAAAGTGGCAATTTACATGACTATCTGCGATTTAAGCAAATGTATGGCAAAAAATTTTTTTTCCCTAAGCAGAGCCAAACGTATCATAGAAATTCAGCGTGCCAGAAGTTTTTGGTGAATATATTAATAAATGTTTCCTGTAGTTGTTGGAAAGTTTGCTCAAGTCCTAGTAACCCATATATTATGCCAAGTATAGGAAACAACGGGTTAAGAACAAAAAGTGGTGAGGAAGTCACGCTGAAAGGATCTTATGATGGTGCTAATAGTATTTGCTTAAAGGGAAAAGGTTACATTCCTAAAAATTAAGTAAAATATAAACAAAATGTTCCTATTAGCACTTTTTAGAGATCCAATTCTAGGAAATATTTAAGTAAAGATCATCTTTTCTATTGAAAAAGAAAGAAAGGGAAAGATGTAACTTTGTTGTATAGTTTCCTTAGCAACAGTGATACAGGTCTAACAAGCCTTTATATCTAAGGGCTATGGTATACTTTTGCTTGCGTTCCACATATAAAGTGAATTATTACAGCTATGCATATCCACTAAATTTGTTATTGTTTAGAAGCAAAATGATTAATATACTAGATCAATATAGGACAAAGGTTCCCAAATGGAACTTAGCAGGCTGAATAAAGACAACATATACAGTATACAATATGTTAGCTTCCAACTTTAAGGTTTTATAAATTATGATTTTTAATGCAATTTGTGCATTTTAAGTGTTAATATGATAAATGCTTCCCTATTTTAATAGATACAATTTTTGCTTCTTCATTTTGCTTCTGTTCTGACCAGATGGCTGAGGGCATTACAGGAAGCCCAAATTAAAAAGACTTTGTATGTACAGCCTGAAATAACCATTGCTGGCACTGGTGAGGGTGTAGAATCCCTCTGGGTAGTGATTTTGACTGGGCAAAAGCTTTCAAAGAAAATTATCATTGGTGTATGTTATAAAGCACCTTGTATAAGTTACAAGTATGAAGCCCAGCTACTCTTACAAATAGAAGCAGCTTCACAACTAGGTCGTTATTACTATGGGTGACTTCAATTATCCAGTCATTGACTGGGGTAATGGGGTTGCCAAGCATAAAAAGCTAGTAGGTTTGTAAATATGCTGAATGACAACTATTTATTCCAGCTCGTTCAAGAACCTACTAGGAATAACTCTTTTGGACCTTGTAATAAATAATAATACTGAACTCATTTATAGCATTTGTTTGGGTGAGCATTTAGGGAATAGTGATCATAATATGGTCTCCTTTGAGATTCTGTTGCAGAGGCAATTCTATAAGGGAGTCACTAAAACACTACATTTCAAACGAGCAAACTTTGACAGTATAAGGGCATCTCTGCAACATAATAAGTGGGTAATGCTTTTCACAGGGTTAAACAAAGAACAAAAATGGGAAAATGCTGATTAATAAATGTACGTGTCAGTATATTCCCCTTGTAAGCAAGGAAAGTCATTGCAAAGCAAAACCTTTTTGGTTCAATAGAAGTGTTGGTGTTGAGGTGGGTAAGAAAAGAAGTGCTTTTAAGGCTTTCAAGTTAGCTGGGAAAGCCGAATCATTTATAAGGTACAAGGAGGCCAATAAATCATGCAAAAAAGCAAGCTAAAATCAATATGAAATATAAAAATAATTTTTTAAATATGTTAATAGTAAAAACATTAAGTAGGAAGGGACCCTTAATATCAGAGGGGGGTCAGCTGGTTGACGAGAACAAACTCTTTTGTCTACACAGTTAGGGGCATATTTATCAAGGGTCGAATTTCAAATTAAAAAAACGTAGAAAATTTAATTCAAAAAGACCAACCAAAATTAAGTTGAAGTTTTTTTTTGGTCAAATAGGTCCATTTTCGATCAAATAGGTCAGAATTCACCCGAATTCGAATTGTACGAATCAAAGAAATAGCGCATTAGATCGAATTTACCCCAATAAAACTTTGATTTTTCAAAGTCCACCAATTGACTCCAAATAGGTTCTAGGAGGTCCCCCATAGGCTAAAACAGCAATTTGGCAGGTATTAGACGGCGAATGGTCAAAGTCGAATTCTTAAAGAGACAGTAAATGATAAATTTCGATATTCAAATTTTTAAATGTTTTTCAAATTCGAATTGAATTTGGACTATTCCCTAGTCGAAATACACAAAAAATAGCTTGTAATTCGAATTTTTTTCATTCGAAAATTCACCTCGACTATTGATAAATCTGCCCCTTAATGAAGGTTCCTTCTTAATAGTCCCAACTAATGATGCATGGTTCACACATGAGAAGGATCTAGGGTTTTTTTTTTAGATATCACATTGTCTAATTCTGGGCAGTGTCATTCTGTGGCTACTAAAGCAAATAAAGTTCTGTCTTGCATAAAAAAGGGCATTACCTGGTAAGGCCTCATCTGGACTATGCAGTGCAGTTTTGGACAGAATCCAGCCTTAAGAGGGATATAAATGAGCTGGAGAGAGTGCAGAGACCTGCAACTAAACGTATTAGAGGGATGGAAGACTTAAATTATGAGGCTAAGTTGGTGTTGTTTTCTCTGGAAAAAAGGCGTTTGTGTGGGGACATGATTACACTTTACAAGTACGTTAGAGGACATTATAGACAAATAGTTGGGGACTTTTTTATCCATAAAGTGGATCACCTCACCAGAGGCCACCCCTTCAGACTAGAAGAAAAGAACTTTCATTTGAAGCAATGTGGGTGGTTCTTCACTGTGAGGATAGTGAGATTGTGGAATGCACTGCTGGATGATGTTGTGATGGCTGATTCCGTTAATGCTTTTAAGAGTGGCTTGGATGATTTATTGAACAAGGGAAAGTTGTGCTCACCACTAGATTTTAAAAACATTAGGCGGGGGTGCAATGAGGGTGTGACCACAAAATACATATAGACAAATACAAGATTCCTCTGCACTCAACCCATTATCAATATATTTAAGACAGAGACATTTTGTGCATACTGCTACTGAAAAATGCCTTACCCTTTAAACAAAACAGGGATTGTTTGTCCATATATTGCAATATATTTAAGCTGGCCAACTACGTCAAAGTCATCCCATATCTGGCCAGTCCTATGCTCAATTTTCATCTGATTCATTAAGAATTCTATGGTTTAATTATACATTTTATAAAAGGGACGAATACGTTTTACCTGCAACTTACTAGCTGCTTTCAAAGTAAAACTCCCAAACTTGGCTGCCCTTTTATTAGACACCAGTGGGATCACCTGACTATAGTTGGAGGGGGTGGGAGCTACAACATGGAGCTGGTCACTGCTCTTGTAGAACTATAACAAACAAGGGAAAGTTGTGCTCACCACTAGATTTTAAAAACATTAGGCGGGGGTGCAATGAGGGTGTGACCACAAAATACATATAGACAAATACAAGATTCCTCTGCACTCAACCCATTATCAATATATTTAAGACAGAGACATTTTGTGCATACTGCTACTGAAAAATGCCTTACCCTTTAAACAAAACAGGGATTGTTTGTCCATATATTGCAATATATTTAAGCTGGCCAACTACGTCAAAGTCATCCCATATCTGGCCAGTCCTATGCTCAATTTTCATCTGATTCATTAAGAATTCTATGGTTTAATTATACATTTTATAAAAGGGACGAATACGTTTTACCTGCAACTTACTAGCTGCTTTCAAAGTAAAACTCCCAAACTTGGCTGCCCTTTTATTAGACACCAGTGGGATCACCTGACTATAGTTGGAGGGGGTGGGAGCTACAACATGGAGCTGGTCACTGCTCTTGTAGAACTATAACAAACAAGGGAAAGTTGTGCTCACCACTAGATTTTAAAAACATTAGGCGGGGGTGCAATGAGGGTGTGACCACAAAATACATATAGACAAATACAAGATTCCTCTGCACTCAACCCATTATCAATATATTTAAGACAGAGACATTTTGTGCATACTGCTACTGAAAAATGCCTTACCCTTTAAACAAAACAGGGATTGTTTGTCCATATATTGCAATATATTTAAGCTGGCCAACTACGTCAAAGTCATCCCATATCTGGCCAGTCCTATGCTCAATTTTCATCTGATTCATTAAGAATTCTATGGTTTAATTATACATTTTATAAAAGGGACGAATACGTTTTACCTGCAACTTACTAGCTGCTTTCAAAGTAAAACTCCCAAACTTGGCTGCCCTTTTATTATTAAATATATTGCAATATATGGACAAACAATCCCTGTTTTGTTTAAAGGGTAAGGCATTTTTCAGTAGCAGTATGCACAAAATGTCTCTGTCTTAAATATATTGATAATGGGTATATGTATTTTGTGGTCACACCCTCATTGCACCCCCGCCTAATGTTTTTAAAATCTAGTGGTGAGCACAACTTTCCCTTGTTTGTTATAGTTCTACAAGAGCAGTGACCAGCTCCATGTTGTAGCTCCCACCCCCTCCAACTATAGTCAGGTGATCCCACTGGTGTCTAATAAAAGGGCAGCCAAGTTTGGGAGTTTTACTTTGAAAGCAGCTAGTAAGTTGCAGGTAAAACGTATTCGTCCCTTTTATAAAATGTATAATTATTTTGGACCGGCTATTAACCCAGTTTTTATTAAGTCTTTATAAAGTCTACATATAACCTGCCTAACTGCTAGTTGATCCAGAGGAAGACAAACACAAATTTGATGCCTCTCCAATTTGCCTCAGAGGGTAAAAAATTCCTTTCCTGACTCCAAGATGGTGATCTGGTGATAATTATTATTATTATTATTAATAACATGTATTTATAGAGTGCCAACATATTGCACAGCGCTGTAGAGCTATCCTCCATAAACCTTGTATTCCCTCCCATTCAACCCCTTCTTAAAGCTATCAATGTATCAGAATGTATAACTGATCAGGGAGAGAATTCTACATCTTCACAGCTCTCACTGTAAAAAACCCTTCTGAATATTAAGCCTTAACCTCTTTTCTTCTTTTTTTGTAACTTAAATTTCAGATAAGCTATTGTATCTCCTACTCAACCTAACTAGAGGAGTCATGGTCAGGCTTTGGTGTTTTACTATTGAGTGTTATTCTAATATCTACCACTAGGTGGGAATAAGAGCATTTTTCGGAATTCAGGTGTCTAGAAGCAGCTATTTTGATACCTGCCTATTACTCACACTTGGAGTGCAGCATTAAAGAGTGACTGAACTTCATCAGAGCACAAGTCACATGACTGAGGGCACCTGGGAAGATAAGAACATGTCAAGCCCCATGTCAGATTTCACCACTGAATATAAAAAAATATGCTTATTTGAAAAACAGATTTCAATGCAGGATTCTGCTGGAGGCACACTGATGCATTTTGTAAAAACATGTTCTCCCATGACAGGATCCCTTTAAAGTAGACCATACCATTGACCAGTCTCTACTTAAAAGCTGTATACTCTTTGCCACTTTACTCACTTTTTGCCTGTCTTCATTACAAATACAGTTACTGTTAAAAACAATATAATTAAAAGTTTGACCATTCCTAAGAATTAGCCTTTTAGATTGTAAGATTGTTTAGGCAGGACCATTTTCACTTTTTGTATCAGTTATTTATTTATTTAAATCTGTATTTACTTTTTATAAAAGACAATCACAAGTGACTTACAGTAGCTTTCTTCATCGAACTGTACTCTATTGGTTGTTTTTAATATAAATCTGTATGTTTAATCTAACAGACCCATTTATTGTACAGTGGCACAGAAAATGTTGGTGATTTATAAATGCATATTAATAATACTGTTTTAATGACTAGCAGTAACCTACAGTTGTTTTCTAAATTGTTGTTTATTTGCCTATGTATTAGTAGTCAGTTTCCCAGCTGCCCCCAGTCATGTGACTTGTGCTCTGATAAACTTCAGTCACTCTTTATTGCTGTACTGCAAGTTGGAGTGATATCACCCCCCTCCTCAGCAGCCTAACAACAGAACAATGGGAAGGGGACCAGATAACAGCTTCTAACACAAGATAACAGCTCCCTGATAGATCTAAGAACAGCACTCAATAATAAGTCTTTCTGAAAGCAAAATGACCTGAGATGGTTGCCTACACACCAATATTATAAATAAAAAAATACACTTGCTGGTTCAGGAATTAAATTTTATATTGTAGAGTGAATTATTTGCAGTGTAAACAGTGTCAAAACAATGCCGAAATCCCTTTAAGAAAAAACTTGAATGGAAAAAACTTGATTCAGCAAGTTTAGAGTTAAAGTAGACTTGTCACCCAGACACAAAAAGTCCCTGATCATATGCATCCAGAAAGAGCCAGCACTGTAGGATGGAACTACTTTCTGGCAGGCGGTTGTGTCTCCTACTAATGTGTCGTAGTGGGACCAGGATTTTTATTATTGAGGGGGGGCCAGATTGAAACACCGGAGACATTAAACTATAAATTTAGATGTTGGGAAAACGGTAAAAAATAAGAAATGGAAAGTAATTGAAAAACGTCTTTATTTCTGGTGAACAATATGAAAACAATTGAACTGAAATAAGTGTGTGGAAGGTGAACAACTTCTTTAATCTGAGATTGATCCAGAATCCTTGGTAATGTAGCGCTATAATAAATTGTGTGTTATTTACACCACTATTGAGCTCCACTCCCAATAAATGTGCACCGGATGAGACCTGTAATCTTAGGGAGTGAGCCCTCGCAACGGTGTGGAGGCAGGGTGTAGTGTAACTAACTGGATTCAGGGTATAATAATTGGGCGCCAGTGGTTCTTATAACTTAAACATGAACTGGTTTATTGAACATACACAATCCTCAGTGGAGTATACAATAGAGCATGACAGGATTTAGCATCACATTGAATAGGCATACTCACAGCACCATATGGTCAGTAATAGTCCCCACAGGCAAGAGGACGTGCTCAGCAGCAATAAAGGCACACCCAGCTTTCAGCCTTTTCCCTAAGTGGAACCTGAGGGGAATCTATCTACCCTGTTCCTATATACTTAGTCCCTACTTCTGGGCTATTAGTACCCGGGATCTTAATCCCTCTGACTCTCCTCGTTGGAGCCTTGAGCTGCTCAGCAGGAGTCTGTCTGTTACTCCTAGAGCAACCTATATTGGTGATTAGCCTATTCTTACTAGACCTGACCTGTCTAGGTTCCACAGAGCTCTGCCTGCCTGTTCAGGTCATAGCTAACACAAAATGGACCCTGAAAGCATGGCTTCAGAGCCTTTTATATCCCAGCACAGTGCCATCTGCTGGTCACTGTGAGAAGCAGCAGGGGCCTAGCTTAGAGCAGAAAGAGCAAACAGTACCCCTCCCAACTGTATTTTAGGACCCAGTTAGGTGTCCATAACATGGAGGGACTGCCTGCACAAAATACTAGGGGTGGCTATTTTACACATCCTTACATTAAAGTGGACCTGTCCTCTACACATAAAAAACTGCATAATGAAAGTCCTTTCCAAATTAAATATGGAACCCCAAAAATTTTTTTCATTAAAACATCCATACCTGTTCTAAAGGTGTTTAAATATCTAAACTGTCAATCAAATATCACCTGCCCCGCCGGGGCAGTCAATTACTTTCACTTTCCATTCAGCACTTCCTAGATGTCACTGCTCTCCTCACATTCCCCCTTCCCTCCTCCGGCTCTATAATTGTGTAGGGCACTGCACATGGACATCAGGTCCCCCATTCTGGTGCATACACAAGATTTTGGGGTGATACACAATTTCCCTTAATAACCGTCTCCACAAAATGGCTGCTGCCTGCTTGCTGTGATTGTATAATTCCAAAACAGAAGGAAATAAAATTTAAATAATAAATACAGTGTAAGTAAAGTTTATTTTGCTCAACTAACATGATAGAAAAGAATTTGAAATTATTTCTTAGGGTGACAGGTCCCCTTTAATAATAAAAAAAAAGGCTTATGGTCCATTAAAGATCAAGAATGTGATACTTACAAGTACAGCTCAAAAATGCTAAATGTAGAGATGTTTTAAGTTCTTGTGTTCTCATTAAACATGGTCTAGCTATCATGTATTATTATAATTCTTATATATACCCAAATTTGTCGGTTTATGAGTAAGAGGGAAACAGAAATGAATATCAAATGGTTTGAAAAAGATAATAAATAAATACCAAGAGTTTTCCTGTAAATTGCTTTCTGGCTGGTAAATAACCCCTACGATGTTACATAAAATGGGTCTGATGCCTACAGATAGCTGTTGGAGAAGTGAAGCAGAGGTGGGAAATTTATAACATAGTTGGCTGCCTTGCCCAGTGATAGCTTGAATCATCCTACAGTTGATAGATTGTTCAAAGTAATAAATTGATTATTTTTAATATTATTATTAAGTGTATTATTGAAGAAATAACAGCCTCTATACACAATAAATCAAATGAACTATTTCACAATCTGGTATCGTTGGGGGGGGGACTATATTAGAGACCAAGAGGCTACGGCAAAATAAAAGAGATCATTACATAGAAACAATTATACTAGGATGAATTCTGTTAAAAATTAAATGTTCCCACTTCCCCTTATTGTTTTATTGGACTACTGATTTGTGCTATATTAAAATTCTCAGACAAACCATTTGTTGGGACAACTATATTACCCATGTATAAAATGTGTTTACAACATCTGTACTTAAAGAGTTTGTTCACCTTCCAACACCTTTTTCCCAGTTTCACACAGTTCACCTGAAAAACACACTTTTTTCATTTACTTTCTATTTTCTATTTGTGACTGTTTTTCTAATAATTAGGTGTGAATTTTCATTTTTCACCTTCTTATGTCTTTCTAAAGAAGCTCTGGGAGGGGGTTGCCGACTCTGTACACATCTCTAAATTGATACATTTCTTATTTTTGGCCCTGCTGTGTAGAATCCCTGAGTTTCATTAAAGGTAGCTGTAAGAATTGATACAACAGTTGCTAATATTCCACAGATGCTGCTGAGAAATGTATTAACTAATGTGGCAAACTGTAACAGTTTAACATCTGCTCCTGAATCACTGAGCTGCCAGACTGAAATACCAGAAACAAGAATATTAAACTTTAATCTGGTAAAAATCGTAAAAAAATGAAACAAGTAATTGAAAAAAGTCTTTATTTCTGATAAACAATCTGAAAAAAGTGCTTGGAAGGTGAACAGCCACTTCAAAATACATATTAATGTATTTTGATAATGTTGCAACTGAAATAACTTGCAATAAATATAAAAGTACCCTTACAAGTATCAAATTACAGGGTACCCACCCTTGCCACAATTGTGGACACTGCAGTGGGATCATTGCAGGGATCATTACACATCCCCTTAAGGGTTCTAAGATCAGGATAAGGGGTTGGTTCACTTGTGATACTAAGGCGGTAGTGTTCTGTATAAAGTGTCCGTGTGGACTTGCTTACTTCGGACAGACGAGTAGAGCAATAAAAGTACGCTTAAATGAACATAAAAGTACAATACGCAATTACCATTCCCCGATAGACCAAAAGGATGTAAATGAAAGTAATAAAAAAAGAAGGGAAACGGCTTTGGCCAGACACTTTTTTGAGAAAGGTCACAGGGTGTCACAACTAAGATGGTTGATTCTTGAAAAAATTACCCCAAATAACCAGCAGGACAATAAAAAATTATTATTACAAAGGGAATGCCACTGGATCTGGGCATTGCAGACAAGGGTCCCACGTGGACTGAACGAGGAATTCAATCTAACTTGCTATCTCTGAGATCCCTTGCCACTTTCAAATATCTAAAAATTTTTAAAAATGTTAATATGTTGCTTCTCCTCTCTATTTTTGCAGATATTGAAAAATTGAATCGGTTTGTTGCAAAGGCAAGGTAAAAAGTAATCTTTTCGATAATGCTAAGGGCGAGATAATGTTTCAGGCTTTGGCAGAATGCCACAATGTTTTTAGCGGTTTTAGCTTTATTAAAGGAATTTTTTAATGTTTATACTGAAATACTATTTAAATTTGTTCACAGGATTTGCTCTGTATCGAAAACAATTTTTCTATATTTTTTTCTAATATTTGTTCAAGGTCTTGGGAACTGTATTTGGACTTTTTTTGGACTTTTTTTGAACTTTTTTTAAAGTCTTTTGTACGATATTTTCACTAATGATGTTTTATCCACAAATGGAGTTGCTAAGTGTAGTAACTAAGGGGTTAAATTACCAAACATGTGTGGGTTAATTTATGCATAAGCAATGTTTAAAAGGTTCACTTTGTGGTGTGATTTGCTGTCTGACGAAGGGGCCCGCCCCCGAAACGTTACATTGTAATAAACACGCAGGGCTTTGCCCGCATGCATCGAGCTCTGAGTGCCAGTTCTTCTTTTATTACGCTTACTACAATTGGGGTTGCCGATCCCTTCTGACTGTGCACCGGGCCAACTTATGCTGGAGAGGCCAGGGTGTGCTGGTGGGTTCTGGAATTTGGACTTGGAAGGTGAACAGCCACTTTAAAATACAGATTAATGTATTTTGATAATGTTGCAACTGAAATAACTTGCAATAAATATAAAAGTAATTTTTCAAACTGGAGCTGTACAAAAATCTAAATACTGTATTAAGAAAAAAAACAGCATCAAGTGTCTCAGAATGATTTTACACACTATACTTAATGGGAAATTAAAAGTGAACTATTACAACTATTTTTTCTTTTCTTAGCATCTTAGCTTGATGCTGAAAAAGCATTGCATATTTAAATGAAGTCCTTAGTATTTCAAAGTTTATAAATATAATCTTGGACATATGTATATGTGATAAAACATAATTATATGGGAAAGGTTTGTGAGGCAGCTTAGCCTATATTTAAGTGCCCCTGCTGCAGGGCCGCTCCAGCAGAATCCTGCATTGAAATCTGTTTTTTAAATAAGCATATTTTTGTAGACTCAGTGGTGAAATCTGACATGGGGCCTGACATGTTAGTTTCCCAGGTGCCATCAGTCATGTGACTTGTGCTCTCATAAAGTTCAGTCACTCTTTAATGCTGCACTGCAAGTGTGAGTGATAGGCAGGTATCAAAATAGCAGCTTCTGGACACCTGAATTTCTAAAAATGCTCTTATTCCCACCTAGTGGTAGATATTAGAATAACACTCAGTAGTAAAACACCGAAGCCTGACTGTGACTCCTCTAGTTAGGTTGAGTAGTAGATACAATAGCTTATCTGAAAGCAGTTACATTGTCAACACACAAATATGACAGCTATATACATAGTCGGACTGGTGGCCCAGGGCCCACCAGGCCTGCAGCCTCAGGGGTCCCCCATACTACCCCAGAGTGCGCACGCACACATGCACCTCTATGGCACATCAGTGTGACCAGGTTCAGGAAGGGAGCATATATGAGCTGGTGGGGCCCAAAAGAGCTGGGACCCACAGGGATTTTCCAATGTCCCACTGGCCCAGTCCAACCCTGGCTATATATGCTGTACAATATTGGTCTTCAGCACTCAAACAGGACATTATTGAATTAGAGAGGGTGCAGAGAAGGGCAACTAAGCTGGTAAATGGTATGGAAAAATCTTAGCTATGAGGAAAGACGAGCAGGCAGTTACAAGGGGTGGCCAAAAGCCGTGTCTTGTAAGTTTAAGAGCCGAATTTCTGGGTTTTAACCCGGAAATTTGGCTCCGCTATTGCAACGAGTGCAATTGCGATCAATGCACTAGCAATGCTGCGCCCTTTTGACTCGCTCCAACACTGATTTTTAAGCATGGATCGGGAGAGAGAGGGCAGCATCTGAATTGGCGCTGCTGTGCTGGCATGAAACAGGTAGGCTATTTTTCTGTGATTCAAATGTCAAAGATCCGTATGAGTCAGCACTAAAAGAAGCTCAGGGAACAAGAATATAGCATAGAGGAGAATCTTTGTGTAGTGAGTTTTCAATTATTGCAGTTCTACACTTGCCCACTATTTCTATACGGTGTTCATATTACTCTTTATAGATTACCCTTCAAGATGGGTACTCACAAGCATTTAGCTTAAAGGAGAAGGAAACCCCCTGGGCGCAAAACCCCTCCCCCCTCCCCTGTGTTGCCCCCCCTGCCGGTGTCTTCTACGTGACATTCGGCGCATGCGCAGTAGATCCGTACCGGTAAACGTTCCTACTGCGCATGCGCCAGAAGACGCCGGTCAAAGCAGGAAGAAGACGCGTGTGGAAGAAGATGGCGACTGTGAACTCCGTGGACAGGACCTGCGCAGAGGGGTGAGTAACAAGTTAGGGGCATTTACTCAGGGGGACAGGTAGGCCAGGGGGAGGGAGGAGGGGCAACACAGGGGAACGGGGGAGGGGTTTTGCGCCCAGGGGGTTTCCTTCTCCTTTAAAAACTCACTTTTCAGCAGGGTATCTTAAAAATGCACTTATCAGCAAGACCAGGATATTACTGCCAGATGTTGCGTTGTGCTAGTAAGGGAGGAGGTTTAGTCCTGATGGATAAAACTAATCCTATGTGTTCATGAGTGTTCAATGAGAAATTAGGACGATTGCTAAACAGCACTTAAGATGAGGGCATTCTGAATGGAGAGGAATGGAGGTATCTAAAAAATGTTATTGTCTTCCAAAGATCCATAAAAATTTAGAAAATCCACTAGGTAGACCCATAATATCCTTTATAGGCTCACTTACCAGCAACTTATCACAATACATTGATATAATGTTACAGAAATATGTGGTGATGCTTCCCACATATTTGAGAGACTCGACACAATTAATAACAATTTTGGAAGAAATTAAGTGGGGACCGGATATGATTCTGGCAACACTGGATGTTAAATCACTGTCACGATCGGTACCCAAAATCCAGAACCAATGCTAGGCTTCCTGGTCTCGGCTCTTGCTTCTGCCTTTAACAGCTGCCTTTCACCTCGGGAGGAGCCCTCGGCTAATCTGATGCCGCCGGTCTTATTAAGAGAGGAGCCAAGCTAAGGGTTCTGGACAAGCAGAGGGACACGATCAATAACAAAGTCTTTTTGGGCAAAAGGTCACAGTTCAAGGAACAGACAAAAGCATAGTCAAATCAGGCCAGGTCAGTGCGGGCAGAATACAAGCAAAGTCGGACAGGCAAGGGTCAAAACCAGAAGATCAGATCAAAAGAGTCAAGCCAGGCACGGATTTCAGAGTAGTCTGATAACAGACAGAGGTCAGGATCACAGAAGTCAGCAAAGTCAGGCAGGCAGGGTCAAAACAGGAATCAGAATACAAACACAATTCAAATGCACCCAGGAACTCAGAAATGGAACCTAACAAACGGGCAATAAGTTTGGATCAGTGACCCCTTTAAATATTTGAATTTGATGACGCACTGCATACAGTGCCTTTGTAGCCTACAATACATTGGTAAAACCAATAGGAAGTTACGAGACCAGATTAGATAACACATTAGGAATATAGAGCATTTTCTAAGCATTAGAGCAATCTCTAAGCATTTTAAACTACATCATGATAAGAACCCTAAAGGCCTAACATTTTGGGCTTTAGAGACTATAAATAAAAGATGGAGAGGAGGTGATATGATAAAAGAAACGTTAAAACGGGAAAGCAAGTGGATCTATACATTACAAACCCTAGAATCGAAAGGCCTAAATATAGATTTTAATTTAAGAGCCTTCCTATAGAATCTCGACAAGGGCACTATTTAATACAGTCTAAAAATAGTGGGATTATGCTTATAATCAGAATATGTCCCATAAGAACGTTAGATACTTGAACATTTTGAAAATAATTTTTATAATCTGTATTCCGTTATAGATCTTTTTAAATTATGCTGTGTTTTATATTTATATTCATAATTTTATGATCTATGTATTTATATGGTATACTAATCCTGTAGTAATGATAATTAGGCAATAATGTGTACATGGTGAATTGCTAACTTTAACCAGTACCATGTGTATTAACCAAATGATGGTGGATTGTACGTTTAATTATAAAAATAATAGAAACCAAGATAAATATAAATATTATTCAATATAGATCAGTGAGTCCACTGACTCACAAGCTTCCATATAAAAAATTGGGCAATCTGGAAGTAATAAATTTATAGTCTATAATTTATTGATAAATTATTAAAAAATTAAAAAATAAATAAATATTAAATAATTATTAATATTATTATAATTAAATAATATTAATAATTAGAAAAATACATTTCAATTTTATCATCCATATACCAATTATTTATTAAAGAAAAACTATAATCCCAAAATG